>NC_058513.1:6136677-6834555 GCF_020382885.2 Scatophagus argus
AGATCATGAACGCAAATTAAAGTCGCTACTAATTATATTAGGTCCTATAAAAAAATGTCCACGCACATTGGATTTTGATATGTTTTCCTCTCTGCCTGGCACTAAAAGTAAAATATTGAGAGCATTTTTGTGCTCTTGCTGCCCTCTAATGGTGCATTGTGAACAAGAAGACTCCTCACATGTCAAATAACAAATCCCAATTTATTCAACTCATGTTCATTCAGACACAAAACCCACTGAAACTGTTCACACAGTGATTAACAACCAAACAGATTCTGGGTGCATTTAAAGTGATCAGGCTCCTTAAACACAACATCCACTCTGGTCCTTGACAAATACTTAAATTCTCTTGAGAGACACAAAAGCTTGGGTTTTTCAGGTGCAGTTTAACAATGTTAATTCATTGGCAAGGGTGCTTTCTATTTTTTCTCACAGAGGGAATAAAGAAGTTCAATCTGCTCTGCATACTCAAATCCTGGCCTGTGGGGAAAAGACATAACATTCATGGTAAAACTGAATCTGAAAACTTTCAAAGACAGTGGTTCATAATGACACAATGCACTCTGCTCCTTGTTTATGCAGTTATCTTACCGACCAGGTGTCTCTAGTATGAGAGGGATATTGTCCAGTCTAGGCTCATTTACAATGTCCCGGAAAGCAGAGATTCCGATGTGGCCTTTACCGATGTCTTCATGGCGATCGAGATTGCAACCTAGTTTACCTGGGGGGAAAAAAAAAAAAAAAAAAAGACATTTAGAGCATTGAGAGTTGAAGTTCATACAACTCAATGAATAATGTGTGTATGTGATATTTTTGAATAAAAGTCCAGGTACCTTTGGAGTCATTGAGATGGATGGCTCTAAGGTAGTGGAGCCCCACTTCCTGATCAAACTCATCAAGCATGGCCTTCACTCCTCCCTCTGCAGCCAGGTCATAACCTACAAAGGATATGTTTGTATGCTTCTTCTCCATATCAACGGCAGCCTTAATTTAAAGCAGAGTTTAGGTTCAAACCATAAAATCTGAGCTAACTATGAACCAGAAGTAAATAGTATTCCCTTTTAGACATAACTACCTATTTGGAGTGCAGACAATCTGAAGTTTAATGACTCGGGAGGAAATGGCACTGACCACTGATTTCCATTCATTCTGTCAGAAAAAAAAAAAAATCAACCTCAGGTTTCACTCACCTGCCGCGAAGGCATGGCAGGTATCCAGACACACTCCCACTCTGGTCTGGTCTCTCACTTTGTCTATGATGCTCTTCAGCTCAGAGAACTTACCGCCTACCGTACTTCCCTGACCGCTCATGTTCTCCAACACTGACCACAGGGAGGGCAAAAGGAAAAGAAAGCACCATCAGTTTGATACACCCATTCAACCCATCTGCTACAACACCTGATACATGATCAGAGTTGGTTTGGCTGCCCCTGTTCATTCCTGAAGCACAGCCTGATGGCAGTGTTCACTGCTGCCTCAGTGTTTCAGGCATTTCACTGCAGCGTATTCTTGTCACACCAGCAGCATTTGGGGCATGCCAGTCTGTGGTCTGAGCCATGAATTACAAGTAACACAACACCTGTGTCAAGCCTGCAGTCAGTCCTGCAAATTCAAAGTTACATATTAACACAAAAGTCAGTGGTTAAACGGGTTTGTTATGAAATGATAACATACAAGATTTTTTTGATAACTGACTTTTGGTAGTAAAATATTAAACCTCCTCAACAGGGTCAAAAGATATATTAGAGACTTTTTTTATTACACATAAAAAGATTAACCTAATAAATGATATTTTAGTAACATTAAATTTGAATTTGTGTGCACTGAGTTTGGCTGTGACTGCCAAGTTTTCTTGCCACACACAGATTCAAATACTTGATAATGCTGTGTCCTTAAGTGTCTGTGGGTCAGTGTTTGTGGGGTTTAGTTTTCCTGTGTTGGGCACATTTCACACTTTTCTCCTTGCTACAATATGTAGTTTGCAATGTTTGCAACTTTGCAGCTGCGCCATACCTCTAAATTTTCTGCCTTTCTAGTGACTATGAGACTTTTGTTAAATCTAGCAAACACTAACTCAACTGAATATGCATGACTGAAGTAGCCTTTGTAATTATGTTTTACGGTGTTCCTTCGATGAACTGCATTTCTCAAATATCGCAAAATTATGTAACAAAGCGAGGGGAAAAAACTTTCAGAAAAAAACAAAAACAAAAACAAAAAAAGACTGACCCTCATCATCACAGAACAAAATATATCCAAACGGATGTTTACAGAAAAGAGCAAAAATACACTAATATAATTATATAATATATAATATACGGTACACTAAATATAAATAACCCCTAGTTTTATCATCTCTGACAGTATCGAACATTTCCAGATATCATGAGCTTTCAAGGCTTTTACTGTCGGGCAACTGCATAATACTGTAAGCTTGTGCTATATTGTCCTCCTTCTGTACCTGTAACCACAAGTACAAGAGGAGGATAAAATAACACAAAGTGTACCTGTAACTACAGCAGGTGTTTGCTGGTGAGCATGGTTAATGGCTCCTGATATCTTTTCCACACACTGCTCAATGGTGATGGAGCCCAAGGAGGATCCAGGGTGGAAGTTGTAAAGGTTGAGGCCCAGGAGGCTGCAGCGACTGAGCTCATCCACAAGAAGGGCCTGGCTCTTCTCAAACACATCTGGGAGCAACATGGTACACAAACCAGAGGAAGTTGTCAGAAGAGAGAAGATGCAGTTGGAGAGTTGAAATAGCCATTGTAAGACAAGAACAGGAAACTGAGTGTTAGCTAGCGTAAAGGACAACAGTCAAAGACAGAATGCACAGCAGACATCCATCAGTGTCTGACAAACCCTCTTTAGGAGATCCGCAGTTCATAAGATAGGACCCATGGGGCAGGATGTGAGCTTGGTCAAACTTGTGTAAGGAACATTGCTCCCGAAACTTGGCTGCAGCGGTCAGGTCCAGTGCAGGCCTCTTCCATGACCGCTGGGAACCCAAAAACAGGGCGAAACAGTTGCCACCCATCTCTGTGCAGGACTCCACTGCTTTCCATATCCCACCTGGGGCATATGCAAAGAGAAAGTAAAAAAGAAGGAGAATAAACGTAAGTTTAAATTACTTTAGGGGAGTCTAACAAAGTATGTGGCATAAGGCCTTACCTTGGATACCAACATGAGCTCCAATGTATTTCTTATACCCATGGTGCTTCCTCCTGCTGTCTTCTCTCTCCTCAGCCTCCTTCTGCTCAGTGTTCTCTCCCTCCTTCTTTCCCTCTAAACTAGCCTCCTCTAGTTTCCTTTTCCTCGCTCCTCTCTTTCTCGGACCCATGCTATTAAGACAAAGTTAACGACAGCACTTAAGCATTTACAAATTCCTGCAAAACGATCACGGGTTTAAAATATGCGAAAGGGATGGTCACTAACATACGAAGCGTTGACAGTGTTAAATTTGGCTGTTACAAGTTTATGAAGGTCAAAATGCGTTTTTTATGCATCCCTCCCGGTAGGACTCAGCCAGTCAGAGAGCTTCCAGGCAGCTGCCACAGACTGGCCATTGGAGACGGTTCATGCTGAGCAGCAAAATGGCCGCCCGTCAACCGACTGACTTCACAGCGCTTTGAAATTTAAATTCTTCTGCACATTAGGGTTTACACTATTACAACATTAGTACTTATTTACAAACCAGTAGCTTATTACGCGTGTGTTTTCATCATCTGCCACTTACTTGACTATCCGCTCAGGCGTCGCTGTTGTAGCCTCGACGAATGCCTCAAAATCTAAAAAATCGCACTGAAGCACTTTAGCTAAGCTAGCTAGCACGCTAGCTTTTCTTCATATGTGATTCCTGAGGTAAGTGACGTTCGCTGGAGATTTGTGGACTATTGCTAAGCTTTTTTACATTTCATAAGTTGTATGCATGTTAAATGTCTGCAGCATGTGTAACGAATTACAATGCTTCTGCGATTGCTAGATAAGCTAACACCGTTAGCCTGGCGACTTGTAGCTGCTGTCTGTAGTTAACTCGTAGCTAACGTTCGATAGCATTAGCAGTGGTGTGGCATATTAGTGGTTGTGCATTAGCTGTGGTGGATATGCGGTTCGAGGCTCGGCGTATTTGCTATTAAAGACCGTTGCGAAAACAGAACGGAGAAGTTAACAGACTTACGTTTGTTGGCAGTTGGCCTGTCTCGTTAACGTTAACTTGTTAATGTGCACGCTAACCCGTTTCTGCGTATTTTACAAGTATGGGCAGAAACCACTCCTTAATGTTAGCCATCGACGAAATATTTTACCAGTAGCTGGTGTTGAAGTTGTCGCTTGTACAAACTGCAAGACACGGTTCAGTATGCAATTTAAGCAACTTTATTAACCCGTGTCATTTATTTCCTTGAAAGCTTTTCAAGTTTGTTGTAAGGGCGCTCCGATCTTCTAATGCTGTAACGTTAGCTAGCTAACAGCTAAATGCGGATGAGCTTTTGACAACGTTGACAGGACAACACCGATACGGTAACATTAGTTTATATAAGTGATTTGAAGGGGAGCTCGACGGGGCTGAATGCAGGTCTGTCAGTTCGTAATAACATACTAACCGGTGTTGGGTTTCTTATTTGTCAGGCCTGTGGTCAAAAATGATTAGAGAAGGATGGTCGTCAGTGAATCGAGAAATCATACCCCCCTCTAAATGTTATGGAACTTCACAAAAACGAAACCAACCAGAAGCAGACACTGTCAGGTCTTAGCAGTTCAGCAAGTTTACCTTCTAAGTTAATAAACGGACACTTCTCAAGCCAATAGCCTGAGCAGAGATTAAATCACATTACAGCATATCAATATTAAGGTATCTGATCAAAAATATTATGTTGCTTGGTTTTGTCCATGTCGGCCTGCTCTGTGTTCCTCTGTCAGTGATTCTAATCACAGTGCATTATTTTGTGTTTTTGTTAAAGCACAAGCATGGGTTTCAGACTCTTAGTTGGTCACACGTGCAGATTCAGTTAAGTCTGCTGATGAGATCAGTCATAGACTAAATCAAGCCCTTTGTCAACCGTTTATATTGGTTGGACCTACCGGTGTTATCCGCTTACAGTATTCTGCATGTGTATGATGGACATAATTACTGTTTGTTGCCCACATGTTCAGGAGTATTCTTAGTTCTGGCACCTGATGGCTGATTCATTCTATCAAGCACGCAGTCCATTGTCACTCACAGATTGATGGAGGCTCCAGTGGCCATGTAGCATTTTGGCGTAGTCTCGATCCCTTGATTTTTTTTTTCTTCACTGTAGATATTATTAACTATTAACTAGTGCTTTTTGAGCAGTAATCTAATTTATAGTTTAAAGCCTCTAACAATACAAAGAAGCACTCAGATTTTAAATGGTTGAATGTGTGATGACTTTTTGGAATGTCTGCCTTTTTTTTCTCTAGAAGAAAGGAGTATCAGGACAGGAGCAGTAGTTCATGGAAGACAAGAAAAGGAAAAAAGACGACAAAAGGAAAAGGGAAGCCTCTCAGAAGGTGAGCATGTTCACAATGACTTGCAGAGTCTTCCATCTTGCTGCAGTGCCATGTTCAACAGCAGTTTGATAAGCTTTGCTAAGAAACATTATTTTTTGGAATATATTGTTGGTCTGCTCATTTGGGGTTGTGTTGAAAAATAGGAGTAAGGGTAGTACTGAAAAATAGGAGTTAGAGTTGTACTGTAATCACATTTTCCAACTTTAAGACTATAATTATGAGCAGTTTACATTTACATCAAACTATAATGATCCCTTCACACTCATTAGAAAATTTTTCTTTGATGTAACTATTAGGCCAACCACATAAGTCAATTTGGATTTGTTCAGAATAGAGCTTTGACACTCTTAAATAAACTAATTGCAACATAATTGTTCTTAGAAAACAAGTTTGCAGAGAGCACAGTTGTCAAAAATATAATTGAACCAGGAGCAGTTTTAGGTTGCACTGCTTTGTAAATATGAAATGGAATGAATGGCAAGAAGTCCAGATCATGCCAGTCAATATTAATGTTTGGATTACGTCTGTCAGTGTCAGGAGAATACTGTTTAAGACATAGCGTGTCTCAACAACAGTAGGATTTTCAATGAGGGTGAGGTTTTTATTATATTATCTTGCCACTCCTAGATTTTTTTAATCGAACCACAATCAAAATTTCACTCTTGGAAACCCTGTGTACTCTCCTGGCCTGGACTTGCTTCTTTTTTTTGTTTGTTTTTGTTTGTTTTTTTTTTAATCTTGGCTCAGATCAGGATGTTGTAGTGGAGTTTAACATTTGAATGAATGAAATGTATTTTTTCATGATGTTCTCACTGTATGTTTTCTAAAGAATGATTTAGGAAATGATATGTTTTTTCTGTTCATTTTAGGTCACAGAACAAAAAAACAAAGGTAAGCAAAACAGTGACATACACTATATAGACCGAAGTATTGGGATAGGGCTGTTTTTCAGGGGTTGGGCTGAGCCCCTTACTTCCATTGAAGGGAAATCTTGACGCTTCAGCATACCAAGACATTTTGGACATTCTGTGTTTGAAACTTTGTGGCAACAGTTTGGGGAAGGCCATTTTCTGTTCCAGTATGACTTTTGCACCCCAGTAAACAAAGCAAGGTCCATAAAGACATATCTGTATGAGTTTGGTGTGGAAGGACTTCACTGGCCTGCACAGAGCCCTTACCACAACCCCGTCAAACACCTTTGGGGTGAACTAGAACAGAGATTGTGAGGCAGGCCTTTCAGTCAAACATCAGCGCCTGACCTTTCTCTACTATATGAATGTCTCTTTGGTTGTGATGATGTGTTAATTGTTAGATTTCCTATTTCTCACCATTTCCCTGGCACAGTAACTGTCTTAATACTAGGTAACACTTTGTTGTCTTAATTTTTAGATTTCTGTTTTCTGTTTTGCAATATTTACATGTTATGGTTTTGAAAAAATTATCATGATCCTAAAGCATCTGCATGTGGGAATTCTTGCATCATCTTCCCTTTATTATCTAATTAGTAACAAAAATATTTTAGTGTCTATATTTAAAGAGAATGAATTACATTTGATTTTCTTAAGTATAACTAAATGATCCTTGGTTTTTCTTTCTGCCTGCCTACAGTGCCAGAATTGACCAAGCCGGCATCTGCCCAGTCTTCTGCCACTCAGAGCAGCTCTGCCTCCCCCAGCCCTGGACCCACCCCCTCTGCCTCTCCATCCCCAGCCACCTTGGGCCCTGGCAGTGCTGCCACCCCGTCACAGGGAGGCAACAATGCCAAGCGCCTGGCAGTGGCCAACGGACAACCCACCTCCACCACCATTTCTTCCTCCACCGTTGGAAGCCCCAGTGCTGCTGGAAACGGCAGTGCGAGTAGCGGAGCCCAGGCGCCTCAGCAGCAACCACGCTACATGCCGAGAGAAGTTCCGCCACGATTCCGCTGCCAGCAGGACCATAAAGTGCTACTGAAGAGAGGTCAGCCACCACTGTCCTCCATGCTGCTGGGAGGGGGAGGAGGAGGGGATGGCCCCAATGCAAACATGGCTGCTGTCTCAGGTAGTGTTAGCACTGCTGTAGGTCAGCTGTTGAATAGATCCATTCTGAGTAAAGAATATTTACGTGATTTCTGTAACATCTCTTCCTTTTGACTCCTGAAGTCTCTTTCTTGTGTTTACTTTTCAGATTCTGGTGCAGCTGCCTCCTCATCTGCTCTCACCTCATCATCTGTTGCTGCTTCTACTACTACTTCTAATTATGCAAATTCCATGTGGGGGGCGAGCTCAGGCAGCCAGACCTCCTCTCAGGGCAGGGAGAAGGTGATTGTTGATGGCAACAACCTGGAGGAGTGGCCTAGCATCGCTGGCAGTGATGGGGGAGGAGCTTCTTTCACTGGAGCTGGAGGGGGCAGCAGCAGCAACGGAATGCCTGTGAACAGCATCAGTGCCTCTGGCAACCAATCCTCACCCACTTCTTCGTTCTCTTTGCCCAATGAATGTATGCAGTCGTCCAACAGTGTGGCGTGGGGGATGGCTGCCTCCCAGGGTCATCTTGGAGGAGGGAATGCAGTAGCTGCAGCTGGGCCTCTGCTACAACAACCCTCCTCACTTTCCAAAGCCTCCGCTGTGCCAGGGAGCCATGATGCCAGTGGCCCCATTGATGGCAGCAGTGGGATTCCAGGTGCCAATTTCAATCCAAATGCCAACCCTTCGGCCTGGCCTGCCCTGGTGCAGCAGGATGGGCCCGCTGCTGCAGGTGAAGGAGGTTCATCCACCTTCTATCACCAGGGCTCTGGAGGGTCTTTGTCTGCCAACAACTCTGCTTCCCTGGGCCTGGGTCTTGGAGGCGGGCCAGTCGGTGTACTCGGGGGTCACCCACCTTTATCTGTGAATCAATCAAGCACCCATGAGCGCCAACTTCACCAAATGCAATCCAGAGACAGAGAGATGGGAGGGGGGGCGTGGGACACCGAATCAGCGGGACCAAAAATCGCAGGGGCGGAAGGGATTGGGGGAGGAATGGACCATGGTGTGGGAGGAGGTGAGATTAATGTGGGAGACCACAACCTTACCTCCTCATGGAGAGGCCAGCCTTCTTACCCTGCAGCTAACTCCAAAACAGGTGCCTCAAGGACTGATGGATGGGAAGGCGAAGGAGGTGGCACAGGGGGATTCGGAGCTGCTGAAGGAGATAATGGGACTTCGGGATGGGGATATCCGAGTTCCACTACTGGGGTTAATGCTTGGGGCAGTGCTGGAACTGGGGGAAATGGTAGTCAAACCTCCGGGGTATCTCAGGGAGGGTGGGGGTCATCAGGAGTAGGAGGAGATAGAGGGGTTTCTGGTGGTGATTGGGGTGGGAACTCCACTGGTATTGGAGGAGTTAATCCAGGAGGAGAGGTAATGGGTGGAGCCTGCAGTAGTAACAGCAGCAGTAGTGGGGGCAGCACAGCTGGCAATGCCCCTGCCACTTCCTCCTCTTCCTCAACAGCCACCACTATGACCAGAGCTTGGGACAATCAGAAGGGAGAGGGTGAAACAGGGGAATGGGGTGGGGGATGTGGACAGGGAGCACAGGGAGGATCTTCATCCAGTGGTGGAAATTCCAGAAGTGGAAGTGGGCCTAATAGCAGTCACAGTCGTTCTCGCCGCTTGGCACCTAATGCAGACGCTGCCTTACAGAACCTGCTCAATCGCTCTGATCTGGACCCTCGGGTCCTGTCCAACACAGGCTGGGGTCAGACACAGATCCGACAAAACACGGCCTGGGACTTTGAAGAACATGGAGCTCAGAGTAAAGGTGGATCATCATCAGCTGCATCGAAACACCCATCTTCTCTTGGTGGTTCTTCTCAGTATTCTGGCGGACCTAGGGCCCACTTCACTGATTCTGTAGGTCCAGGAGCGAATCCTTCATTGGTCCCATCTGCTGGGTCTTCTGGAGAGGGCTGGGAGAGCAGCAGCAACAGTAGCAGTAGTGGAGCCTCTCTCTCTGGGAGAGTCCCACCTTCAGGCACCAACATGAGGAATCTTGGCGTCTCACAATCTGGGCCAGTGACCACAACAGGACCTGGTATGGGGTCAGGGATGATACCAGGACATAGCCAGCAGGGGAAGGCTTCAGGATGGGGTGGAGGTGCCATGGGGCCTGGGGATGGCCAGGAGGCCAAGGGTTGGGGAAATGAGGAATGGGGAGACAGTAGTAGAGGATGGGGTGAACTTGCACAACAGGGAGACCCAGTGAGTGGAGGTTGGGCGGGAAGTCAGGAGGAGAAAGGGACTGGGGGGTGGAAAGAAGTGGGAGGCAATGGAGGAGGAAGTGGATGGGGATCAGGGCAGAAGGTTGGGGCAGGTAGGGACTGGGGAGAGCAACAGTCCAAATCAAATAGTGGAGGAGGAGGAGGATGGGAGGACGAAAGCAAGAATGGAGGAAACTCAGGTGGGGATTCGGGTGTGGGTGGCTGGGGAAGCTGGGAGGATGGGGCTCCCCGGAGAACATGGGGAGCAGGGGGCACAGGGGGAGGTGGGAGTGGAGGAGGGGGAATGGGTGTTGTTGGTGGCATGGGGTCCAAACCCCATCAGAGTTGGAGTGGAGGAAACAAAATGCACCAGATGCCAAACAGCCTGTCGGGCTCCATCACAGGCCCACAGGCACAACTGCAACAGCAACAATCACAGCCCCGCAATCAGCATCCACAGCGACAGCAAGCGTTGGACCAAGGGGCTATGCAAGGGGGCGGGGGGAGAAAACCCATCTCTCAAGCCCAGAATCAGAACCAAAGCTCAGGCTGGACTTCGGGGCCCATTCCTGGTGGTTCTGGAGGATGTGGAAGTGGATCTGAACCAAGTGGCTGGGAAGAACCCTCGCCACAGTCCTTAAGCAGGAAGAACGAGATAGATGATGGAACATCAGCATGGGGAGACCCCACCCATTACAATTACAAGCCGGTCAACCTGTGGGATAAGAACAGTGCCCCTGCTAGTCAGCAGCCACTTGGTCAGGGTCATGCTCAGCAGCAGCAACAGCAGGGACCTCCGATACAGCAGCAGCCCAGCAGACAGACTGCAGGGCTTGGAGGTAACAGAGACTTCAACACTGGCCATGGTTCTGGAAAAACTTCAGCTCTAGGTAAGACACTACAAACTGTGAATCTGACCATAGCATGGTGATTTATTGTAGAGGAAACAAAGGCTAAATTTGTATGTTGCATGAATTTATTGGATGTTTTTAAATCCTCAGTGAAGATGATTTTATTAACAAACCTATTTCTTAAAATCATTTGCTTTTATGCATGTTCTGTAAAGCTAAAACCTTAATGAAAACCTTTGTCTTTAATCTCATGCAGCCTTTATATTAGCATTTACATGGGGAATAAGGTGGAGGGAAATTGGAAAACACTAATTGTTCACACAGTGTGAAAGAATCCTATTCCTTAAGTAAGATAAAGATGCTTTAGTAAGTGCAATTTTCTGACAGTAGAAATTATTTTACCATTCTGTGTACGTATACACTTGCAAGCATACCTTTAAGGGTGACTGTAACAGATGTTCTTCATTGACTGCCAGTGTGACCGTCACAAAAGTTAACAGCTCAGAAATGCAATACTATAACTGCTTCCTTTACAGGAATGGCTTATTTTAATGTTTAGTGGTTTGTCAAAGTGACGACAGAGTCTTGAGCAATGTGGTTGTTTTGCAGCCAGCCACCTGCTTGCTATATCTGCAGTTTCATCTCAAAACCACATTAACTGTAGTCAGCCACAGTACTGTAGCTTCAGTAGGTGCTCCAACTGACTTGTACTTCAGTTCACCCGGGCTGTTAAAGGGAAGTCAAAATGCTGAAGACCTCAGCTGTGCGGGAAGACTTTAAATTAAGAAATGAAAAGGCAAACAGTGTACCAAATATGCAATTTGATACTGGGCTTCTATGAGCAATCAGCAATCACAAAAGTCACCCAAATGCTGTAAGTAGTTTGCTGTTGTTTGATGACATGAAAAACCAAGACCATACTAGCTAGCAAACTTAGCTTGTCTTGAGGATGGGCATTTTAAATAATTTCCACATTCTAGTACTTGCATTAAATTATTATCAAGCACTCACAAAAAGAAAAACTGCCATTAGCTCGCAGAAGCCTCCTCCTTAACAGAAGCATATCTCCACTTACTATTTTCATGACTAGCTGGCTAATCTTGTCTGCCCTGGTTGCATCACAATAGCGCATGCTAACACTAATAGCTAATGAAGTGATGAGGGATTGCCTGATACCTGTCTCTGCTGTTTTCTCCTTGTGCTTACTACACAAATGATTCATGAAATAGTTGTTTTTTGATACATGTTTAACTTGCTTGCACATTCATTTTGTTTATATTGTTGAAATACTTCCAAAAATCTATTGATTTCCCTTCAGCTTGTAACATTTGATCAAGTGATGTCAACTAAAAATGTTGAATGTTATCTAGTGCAGAATTATCAGTTTTGCTGTATTGATCTGTGCAGATAATCACACATAGCAATTACATAACTGCATGCTTTTAAATAAATGTCTATTTTTAATATAGGACAGGGTCAGTTTTTTTTAAATGTGAGCACTCTCTACTTTGGACAAATGCTGACATCCAAATTGAGTAATCATGACCATTCCCAATGTAGCTTGTGTCTCTTACTCAGTTATTATGACAAAGCTGTTTTTAGCCACTGTTACAACAGTAATTTTACACATCATAAAAACGTGCACTTAGGTTCTGGATAGTTACTGTTCATGTGACATCAAAACTGCATAAGCAAAATTAACGATGGGTCATTTTGCATGCAGCTGTTGGACTTGTACTGAGGGAAATAGAGTCTCTAACAGGTTTCTCCATCTTGATATGCATTGTGCATGTTTGTCTGCAGGTCCGTCAGGCTGGGGTGGTACTTCTCCAACTAGTCCTACGGTAGATAATGGCACAGCAGCTTGGGGAAAGCCAAGTGACACTCCTTCGGGCTGGGGAGACCCTGACGATGCTGGAGGGAAGACAACGGGCTGGGGAAACCCTTCTCCCAACCCCATCAAATCTGGTTAGAAAAGCTAATGAAAAATAAGGTGTATGTGGTTTCAGTGGAATCACAGCTGTTATCTGTGGCATAGTCATACAGTCAGATTTTGCAGAATTGCATTTTGGATTATTTGGCATGCTTAATAATCCACTAATAGAAACCTAGAATTATATGGAGGGATATCTATTTCACATTTGCTCTCCTCTCCCAAAAGGTTCAAAGTCTATGCAAGATGGTTGGGGGGACAAAGAGGGCTCTGTGGCTGCCTCCCGTCACTCAAGCTGGGAGGATGAGGAGGAGGGAGGGGGCATGTGGAACAGCACTGGCTCCCAGGGAAGTGGTTCGTCTTGGGGACAAGGAAGCAATGGGGGCTGGGGACAGAACCACACAGGAAAGAAGCCCGGCAACAAGGTGAGTTACTAGTGGAGGAAGAGATCTTGATAAAGAAATAAAGAGATTAAGATTAACTTTTTTATTTATTATTTCTTTGTCTCTCAGGGTCCACTGAAGGCTGGTGGAGGAGACTCTTGGATGAGCCCCATCAATAGACAGTTCTCTAACATGGGACTGCTGGTAAATTGTTTTATATCATTCATATCCTCAGTGTTACTGCAGTGGAGCAACCTCAGAAGTGACTTCTTTTCCAGATGCTTTGTTTTGTAGCCGCACAGATATTAGCAACAACATATAGGGATTTAGCGAGTTAGATATTTTCTCCGTGATGATGATGGCGGCCCTTTTTCTGGACAGAATGATGACACCAGTGGCCCAAATATTGACCTCGCTCCAGGGTCTCTCCAGGAGAAGAAGATGGATGTAGAGAAAAGGGGCATGGGGATGAATGATTACAATGGAGATATGAGGAAGAGTGGAAGAGGAGGAGGAGGGGCGATGGCTTATCGTCCACCTGTTTCCAAAGAGGCAGCCCCTGGGGATGCGGGATCCTACTATGACAAGGTGATGCCTCTCGACTACCCTAGCAGTCTTTGTCTCTTATGTCTTTCTCATGTCTAGATAACATTTTGTCCTTTCTCACTATTCTATATTTCCTCTTGTGGTTCTTCCTTGTCTTCCTGGTCTGCCCCCATTTCTCCCTGTCTCAACCTTCCCCAACAACCCGTCCCCACACACACACCCCCCCTTCACCACCACTCAAATTGGTCTTCTATTGGCTGTCACTGTGACAGACCTTGCCTTTGACCAATCAGGATTGGTGCCTTGGGGAGGAGGGTCCTTGCTCTCTGTATTCACCACCCACTGTCTACAAGCCCCATTCCCTCTTCAACCACACTATCCCCTTTAGACAAGTAAGATAACTGCTCCTCTTGTTTCTGTCCGACCATCTTTACATTAGATTCTTGTATTTTTCCATTTTCGAAAGATAATCATACAGTTACACTTGCAATTTGTCATGTTCTGTATGTTTTTGTATGTACAAGTCTCCACTGTTTGGGAGGTCTCTAAGGTTTCATTTTCCATCCTCCATTATAGGGTGGTCACAGTATCTTTGGCAGTGGTGGAGGAATGGCTCAGTCAAGACACCAGCCAAGTGTCCCACCCATAAACCAGTCCCCAGGGATACGAGCGCAAGTGCCTCATCAGTTCCTGTCACCCCAGGTACCATTGCTTTTGCTTTTGTGCTGTGATCAATATTCTTCCTGGCTGTCTACATATTTCACACAAAGCCATGACACAGGAAGTATGTGGGTTGACTGTCTGTGTAAAACGGTGTTGGTTCTGGGGTGAGTCATCTTCACTGTTTATTCGTGCTGCGTAGTAACCAATTAAAAGCAGAATTTCTTCAACTTGGAAATTTGTTTAACTTGTTGCTCTGCCTTCCTCTACATTCTTGCTTGTAACGACAATTTCGGTGGCTCTTTTTGTTAAGATCAGCTGGTGACATATCCACAGTATATCTAGGTTGTGTCTGGTGTCAAATCAGTATTTTCTGATATCATTTGTAATTGTCTGATCCTTCTTTCTATGAACTTACACAACATAGCCTCCTGGCTTTGTGCATTGCGTTGATTAGTCAGCACAGTCCCTGGAGTGCATAATCACTCTTCAGGCTAACATCGATCATGTTTCCCCACTTAATTCTAGAGAATACAAAGTGAAACACATGTCTTTTCAAGGAATTGAATCAATCCCATTCACTCACAGGGGTCAAGTCACTTGTTAACACCAGTTAATGAGAACATGAAGGAGAATCAATGTTAATCGGAGAAAAACACTGCGCTAATGTGGTTGCTAGTGGTTACAGCACCAAAGCGTTTCTGTGGTAACAGGTGTGCCTTCCTGTCGTTGTGTCTGTCTCCAGGTGCCAGGCTCCATGCTGAAGCAGATGCCCCCTCCCAGCGGGAACGTGGGCGGTGTTGGCGGCGTGGGAGGTGTGGCAGGTTTGGGGGGAGGTGTGTTCCCTCCACAGCTGTCCCCTCAGCATATCGCCATGCTCAGCAGCATCTACCCACCTCACATCCAGTTTCAGCTGGTGAGATGCAGCACTATATACAGCTCTTAAAACCACTGCAGGGTTCCGTCATACGAATCATACAATTTGATAATTTTGTCCTTAACAGTTTGCAAATTTCACAAAAGTTCAGAAAAGTAAGAGAAAATTTTAAATGGTTATCAGGATGCTCAAAAACATCTTTTTGGAACATCCCAGTGTAGTAAGCAGATTCATTGGTAACTGGTGATAGTATCATGATTGGATGTGAAAAAGAGCATCTGCGAAAGGTTCAGTCTTTCACCAGCAAGGATGGGGCCACATTCACCACTTTGCAAAACACAAATGTATAAAGATTATTACTATATGGATTCAGGAACACTTCATAAAACTATTGTCGATATTTCTTTATGTTTTACACATCAACCCAGCTTCTCTGGAATTGGAGTTGTACGTAGCAGTCAGTTGACACATTGGTTTGTCAGTAGAAATTTTAAAATGGTTGTGCAGTGTCTTTTTTTTTTTAGCCTTTTTTTCGTTGCTTCCTTCTCACTCCTTTTGTTGTTGTTTTTTTTTTTTTTTTTTTCCTGTCCTGTTCTGACTGTGTTTGTTCAGGCTTGTCAGCTCCTCCTCCAGCAGCAACAGCAGCAGCCGCAACAACAGCAACAGCAGCTACTGCAAAATCAGAGGAAGTTCACACCGAATGTGCGGCAGCAGGCTGACCCTCAACAGGTACACACAAACACAACATCTGTCACTCACTCTTCTTGAAACTTGTCGTTTATTTACTTCCTCCGTCTTGCTGCTGAGTGTTGTGTTTTTTGTTGTGCCTTCTCAGCTGGCCAGGATCATGGCAGTGCTCCAGCAGCAGAGGCAGCAGCAGCAGGTCGGGGGTTTAGGCAGCAGCTCCAAACTCTCCCCCTCCCACCATGGAGGGGTCGGTGGAGGGGGTCCGAAATTGCCTGGGGCTGATCCTCTATCCCATCCAGGTTTGGTGGGATCTGTAGCCGACCTGCACCAGAAAACTCTCGGACCGTACTCTGGTGAGCAGTCATCACTTGACAGGGGCTTTATTTTTAAAAAGTCACAAGCTCACTAATGCCGGTGTAGTCTGCATGCATTACATTTCCCAAAGATCACATGTCAAGCCATAATCTGTTATACTGTGAAAACTGTTTTACTTCTGTCTATGAATTTGAGTTGGGTTGCAGTGAGCTTATGATGTGTTTATTTATTTATTTATCTTTGTGTCTCTAGAGGTTTCCTTTAACTAGATGAATGTTGAGTGATCCTCTTCATGCTTCGCTCTTTTATATGTTACTCTTCTTTTGAGCAGGGTTTGGTTCTGGGGTCAACCTCCCAGGTCTGGACCTTGGGGGCTCTGTGGTGGGTGGTCCAGGGAGCATGAAGGACCTTGGCGGTCAACAGTCTCGCTTCAAATGGATGATGGAGGGACACTCTTCTCCAGATACTTCCTCACCTGAGAATGCAATCCACAAAAATGGTGTGTTTATTTATTTATTTGTAATTTTTTTTTTTCATAGAAATATTGAATTTGATAAGGCAAGAGGGTGTTGAAACAGATATCGTTAATGGGATTAGATGTGAAGTCACATATAAAGGTGATTAGTGAATCCGTCTGGTGTTCTGTGATGTAACATACATTACCATCACCCTCTGACAATTTTCCAGGTCCTGTCACCCCCATGAAGATGCCGGGGGGCTCACCCTACTCTCAGTATGACATGATGGTTGGAGAGGGGCTGGGTGAAAACTGGCATCGCACCCCTGGCAACAAGATGGGTACCAAGCCCCCCACCACACCCAGCTGGCCCCCTGGTTAGTAACAAGCTAATAGATAAAGTGATAATCCAAGCTTGGATCTCATTGGTTTAAATTGAGACAAAATGAGAAGAAATCGTATCTGTGTTTTGGTATCTGGGAGGTGAGTAATTTAGGAATGTTATCTCTCTAACCCTTAAAAAATTAAGTTACAATCTGTGATATTTCTCATGATGAAGTGTTGATGTAGTTTCAGTGTGTCTGTTTTTGAGGGGGTAAAGCTAGCTTTAACAGAGTACGTGTGTTTCCTCTTCAGAGTTCCAGCCTGGTGTGCCCTGGAAGGGAATCGACCGTGTTGATCCTGAATCTGACCCCTACATGACCCCAGGGAGCATGATGGGAAATGCGGTATCCCCCAGCCTCAATGATACTGAGCACCAGTTGTTACAAGATAATACTGGTATGCATTTAACAGTTTCACTGCCTCATTTTCCCTGTCATAAAACTTGTGAGAACTGTAGTACAACTGTAGTACAACAGTGTCTAGCAGTTAATTTACTTTATTTCATGGGTTTGGTATGTTGTATAAGAACAGATGTTTTTCTAAGCTTCTTCTCATTTTCATTAGATTTTTTTCATTATTTTGTTTATATTCACTTCTCATTAAACCAAACTAAAAATGTTACATTAACAATACACAGCCTCAGCTATTGCAGTCAGTCTCACCTGCTAGGAAAAAACAAAACAAAAAAAACTAACAAAAAAACTAAACTTCTTAGACAATAAACAAGTCTTTGAAATTGTATACAATTTGTTTGTTGGAAAAATAGTTGTTCTTTCATGGAAAAAAATGGCTAATGCAGGTTATCGTTGTCTTTGATTACAGATTCCACCCCTCCCCTCAACACCTTGCTGCCTTCACCTGGTGCCTGGCCCTACAGTGCCTCAGACAGTCCCCTCAACAACGCACACAACACAGGTAACGACACAGTAACGCTCACCATTTCACTGCTGGGCTGTTGTGCTGCTTCATTTTTACTTCTGATTAGTGCCGAAACAATGAGACGATTAATTAATTACTCAGCTGTAGAGAATTAGTCTGCATCTTTAAAACATTTATTCAAGCAAAAATGTCCGAAATTGTCTAGTTCCAACTTCTCAGTTGAGGCTGCTGTTTTTCATCCTATGTGATTTGTAAACTGGGAATAGGCAGTCTGATGATTTTAGATTGTAATCAATCTTGAAGTGACAACTTGCTTGTGACTTGATTTGGCTAGTTTATAGTTAAACCTGGACTGCATGACCATTGACAAAATGTGCTTCAAGCTGGAGAATTGTAAAGAAAGACAAATGTGTGTCTCATTCAGTGTTGTGTCAAATGAGAGAAAGCCACAATAGATATAGAGAGGCCTTTAAGAGCACGGCTCAGTGGCTTCTGCCATGGGCATGGGCATCACATCTTATTGCACACTGTATATTGTACTAACCACTGAAAGTCTTGATTGTCTCGGCAACAACACTGGTATTGTTACATATATCTATGATAGTATACAACCCCTCCTCATTTACTTTTCTTTTGTAATGAAGCAAAGTACACAGACTACAAGACCAGCTGGCCCCCAGAGCCCATTGGACACAAGTCCTGGAAAGCCAGTCGTGGCAGCAGCCAGAGCCAGCTGTCCCGCCCCCCTCCAGGACTAGCCAGTCAAAAGCAGCCATCACCTTCGCCTTGGTCTGGAGGAGGCCCTCGATTGGCCGGCCGAGGCTGGGGCGGTGGCTCTAGCACTACTGGTAATGCCTCAGTGCATTTTTCATGTTGTTTTGGTTACAAGACTGTCCCTTTGTCTCTTTCAAGCACAGTACTTGTTGAAATATTCAGCTTATATAAATGTACACGAAAGATAAAACAACTGCCTCTGATTGCTGGGATACAACAGAGTGCTCTTTTAAGCTTAAGAGTGTATATATATTTGATTTGGAAGTGCAGCCAAGCCTTGATGGAAGCAGCAGGGAAACTTATTCATCATTTATTTCATTTGAGAAGCCAGGGGAAGAAACAGAATGGGTTTGTGTTTACAGGGAATGTGGAATACTCTAACTCAGGAGGTATTCTTTCTATTTGTACTCTCTCTCTCTCTTTGTGCAGGCTCGAGCTGGAGTGATGGCAGCTCTAGGGAAAGCTGCTGGTTGGTGCTTAGCAACCTCACACCACAGGTAATATACAGACACATTTTACAAAAACAACTACTGAAAATACTATAGGGAAAAATAGTTGTTTAGATTTGGTTAGTTTTATAAAGATCTAGAGCTGTCACACTATTAATACTGCCAGGCTGGTGTGTATAATCTCCCCTCATGTATGCACTAAGCATAACTGGGCACAAAAATAAGTAATTTCACATGGAATTGCTCACACTGCTCTGAATTTCATACCCAACACTTTAAGTTCACCATTTTCCATCTTGCATATTTCTATAGATTGATGGCTCCACTCTTAGGACCATTTGCATGCAGCACGGCCCTCTGCTGACCTTTCACCTTGGCCTGACCCAGGGCACCGCTCTGATTCGCTACAGCTCCAAACAGGAGGCAGCCAAGGCCCAGAGTGCACTCCACATGTAAGACTCAGTCTTTTGTTAACACAGCATCTTTACAGCATCAGTGGGACATCTTGATAGTAAATCTGTAACTGAAACCATTAGCTGCTAGCTAGCTAGCCTGGCTCTGTCCACAGGCATCAAAATCTACCTACCAGCACATTAATTAAAACATATGGCATTTGTTAAATCTGTATAAAAGCATAAAACTGATTAGTAGTAACAAAAATAATATTTACTGACATAGGCCAGTTGCCAGACAACCAGGAGAGACTCTAGGAAGTTACTGGTCCCAGTCAAGAACTACTCCAGCACTAACCATAAAGTGTCTTTTTTTTATCTTAATTTGTATGGCTCAAACAAAGGCGATATTACATGTTAATTAATGAGTTTTATATGTACTGGGAGACAGATTTTGTTACCTTTGGATTCTTTAAAACTACACTAATTTGTGGTGGGAAATATTGTAAATAAAGTTATTAAAGCTGATACTAATTTCAAGTTATTATCTTCTAAACTGCTGTAATGTTTTTCATGAAATTTGCAGACTTCTCGTGTAGTATTTTAGTATAATTTATTATCTAATCCTTTGTAAATTGTTCATTGTAGTTCATTCAGACTCCAGAAAAGAATGTAAAGAACATTTAAAACCTATACATTCTAGTTAAAGTGACAGGCTTTTTGTTTATACCAGGTGTGTTCTGGGTAACACCACCATCTTGGCTGAGTTTGTGAGTGAGGAGGATGTGGCTCGCTACATTGCACATTCCCAAGCAGGAGGAGCAGGGAGTGGAGGAACCACAGCTGGCTCTGCAGGCACCGGGTCTACAGCAGCCTCCACAGTGGGGGTTAACAGTAACGGAGGTAGCTGTGAGAGAGGAGGAGCCGGAGGCAGTAACGGAGGAGGAGGAGGAGGAGCAGGAGTAGAAGGAGGTTCCACAGCTGGGGGAGGAGGAAATGGCGGAGCCGGACATTCGAGCTCCGGCTGGCAGAGTCTAGACAGCACAGGCAGCTCATCAGACCAGTCTGTCTCCCAGGGGCCCGCGCTGGGCATCTTCGCCCAGTGGAGCAGCAATGGGACCGGGGTGGGCGGGGCTGGAAGTGTGGAAGCCGGACGGCAGGGTTTGTGGGGTGGAATGAGCGGGATGAGCGGGGCGGGGTACCCCAGCAGTAGCCTCTGGGGTTCCCCAGCACTTGAGGATCGTCACCAGATGGGCAGCCCTGCATCACTGCTGCCAGGGGACCTGCTGGGTGGGGGGGCTGACTCCATATGAGGGGCTGACTGACACAAACACATTTTACACCCAAGTCGTAATACATATGTCACATTCTGTAATTATTTACACATAGAGATGACATGAATGACATGAATTAAAGCTACACTGGTCACCCAACATGCAGACACTCAACATACTACACACAAGCTACATGTAGTACATGCACACATTACTTTCATACATACACGTTAAGCCGCTTAACTTAAAATGAAGACAACAGTAAAACTTGAACCGGGGGAAAAAGTGAAATCCATTAAACTCTTAGGACTCAACTGGATAGTTCTTTGTCTTTTTACTCCAAATCCCACCATCTGCATTCAAAGACCCGATCACTCAGGCATGCACTGTAGACAGGCTCAGCCAGAGTCGTACATGTCAACAAGTTTAGCTATTGCTGTTTTTAGTGTGCCACATTTTTTTTTCTTTTGTATTACTATTTAATGGTCGAATCTCAAAATTGAGACTTGCAGACTGAGCCCTCGTAGACCTGGCTGGTGTACTCCTGAGTTCTCGTGTTTGGAAGCTTGAGAGTGGGGAAGGATCTGGAGTTTGTAGAAATTCTGGGACAGCGCCACACTACTGAGTCAAACAGACGATCAGCAACCTTTGAGGTCTGGAAAAGAGTGTTTTTAGTAGGTACCGACTCCTCTACCTTGGTGGAAATATGCCATCAACATGGGACCCAGGGTAAAAAAAAAAAGAAAATCTAAACAAAAACAACATTAGCCAAACTTGCACTATATGCCTCTGGGTTTGTTGTTGACACATCCTCCACAGATCCCTCCATTTTTTTGAAACAGAGCTACAACACAACAACTACACAGACCTTACAGGACGACTAAATGTTACAACAGCAGTGGCCTTGGCTAACACCCAGCGGCCGCCCACCCGCCATGTCAGCAGCATCACACCTTTTCATCAGTTACACACTGCTCTTATATTTGACAAGCAAAGTTGTAACTTCCTTCTTGACGTATGTTGGTTGTTTATCATTTTTTCTGTTTTAAAAGAAAATGTGTGAAACTTTGTGGAAATCCAGAGATGTCCTCTTTTTTTTTTTTTTTTGTTTGCCCTTCAAACACTGACCTCGCTATTGTACTTTTTCTTACTCAAGAAATCAAGTTGGTTATTATATATTGCCATGATGTTAATGACTATGATCACTTATTTACTCGCTGTACAAGGTGCCCTCCTGCTTGCCTGTGTGTGCATGAAAGGAGTGATGATGACAGTATGACCGAATGGAGGAGGATGTGATGAAGATAAGAATGATGATATCAGGAGTGTCTGTGTTATTGCTACAATGTTGAATGTTTCATTCTTTTTTGTCCATGAGAGATTCATGAGAAATGTCTGTGTGTGTAAGTGTGCGTGCGTATGCGTGTTTGTGTGTTCATGTGTGTGCTTGCTTTTGAACACTTATCTGCTCCAGTCAGGGAGTGAATAGATGTTAATCTGACAGCTTGCATTTAAGAAGATGGGGTGTGTGCGTGTGCGTGTGTGTGCTTGAGCTTGACTGTCTGGATATTGTGATAGCTAAAAAGTTCAAAACATTGGCACTATTGCATATGTCTCTTAAGTTGTATTTTTTTAGCAGCGTTTTGTTCCTGTTTGTATTTTTTTTTTTTTTCTGCCAAATGCAATAAGAATATTTTGTTTTTCAGACGAAGCAACCAACTGAAGGCATTTCTATTAAGATGCCAAATCCTACCATACCAAGCTGAGCTGGAACAGTGTTTTACAGACACGTTAAAGACATTACCTGTTATATTTTACCGTTTGATTTTTTTTTTTTTGTTATTATGTATCAGTTTAAATTAAGTCAGTCTTTATTATCACTCCTGTTCAGGATGTTTTCGTTTATTTCAGATGTTACAAAAAGGAGAGGAAATTAATTTAAAGCGGGAAAAAGAACAAGATAATAAAGGTTGAATTGAAGTCTTCAGTGGTTTGTTGTTTGATTTGTGCCACTGAGTCATTAAGTTGACCTATAGGATGTCAGGTATTCATAGCACAGTTTTCTTCACTGTTTGAGGTTAAATGCCATCTATCCAAGGAATTCACCTTATTCCTGTGCCATGGGACAGTGAATTCAATAGTCTGTCTAGCATTGTTCCATACACAGTGAATTGAGCTGAGACTTGGTTATTATGATGCAGCAAAGTACTTCTCAAGTTCAAGGTTTTTGATTTAGGTTCACAAACTGACTGACTTGTGTTTACAGATGATTTTTCATTCATTGTGATTGATATTTTTGTTATTCTCTGGAAATTTATCCATCTTTGTTTTGAATTTTAAAAACTTACACATAAGAAGTAAATACAACACAAAATCAAAATTAAAGTGAACTATATAACCAATTTATAGTGTTTTGTATGGTTTTATGGTTTTTTTAAAAATAGTTTGTTTGCTATTTTGAATTATTCTGCGCTTGGATGACATCATGATGTGTGTTTTCTGTAATACTTCTGTAAAGTTTTTTCTTTTCCTCTGTCTATTGGTGTATCACAAACCAACTTTAAAGTTGCATACTGCCACCTACTGTATTGGAGGGACAAAAAAAAGTCCTTTGCTTGTTAAGGCGATGAAACAGTTTGGGCTAATTTTATCAGCTCTAATTATGGACCTAAATTTCATTATCAACTAATAACTGATCATTTACATTTCCAATTATTGTGCTGATAATTTATTGGGCCAGCATATGCTGTATTTGTGTACTTTGACAAATGAAGCGTTGGAGGAGCTGTTTTTTGTCGCACAGCAGTGAGGCTATTTAGCCATTAGCCTGTATTAGCTTTGTTTTCACTCTGAGGCTCTGTCAGTGTTTTAGCTAATGAAGGTTCCTCTTAGAGGCTCCATACCAAAAGAGTGAGGAAGTCGCCCTCTGGTGAAGAACTGCTACAGAAACACAACCTCCTCACGTTGTTGTCTTACTTTACTGATTTATTCCTCTTAGAATTATTTTTAAATGATACCCGTGACTAGGACACCGATTAAATAACTGTTATCAATAGTTTTCTTTCATTTTGTTGGCCATTGCTGTATAATTCGGCAACAGAACTACAACACGGACCCCTGATCAAATGTTTTTTTTAAATAAAATAAACGCACAGGCCACTGACCCACTATAAACATCACATTTTCCTATATTATACTTTGAGAATTGGTTTCAGAGAGATGCATTTATGTGTATCCATGTAGAAGCTTCAGCTGAGGGGTCTGAGTGCTGCAGCAGCTGCTGCTGCTGCTGCTGCTGGCTTGATGCGCTTCATTCATGCCTGCAAAATCCAGCAGCGGCGCGGCAGCTTTAAGACAATCCGGGCATCTCTTCAAGTCTGTGGATGACATCATTGATATTGTCAATGGTGTAAACTGAGAGGGCGCTGGGTGGGGGTGTGTGAGGGGGGGAGAGACAGAAGAGCAGCCACAGAAGAGAGAGGGGGAGAAGGAACTCACTGTCTGGCTTCGGCGTTTATCCTCATAAAAATTAATAAATAAAGAAAGAAATCGTGACTGCGAGAATCTCCCACAGTCGCGCGGCTCGGATCGGCTGTATCTTTTGGGATTTGGGATATTTTTTTTTTTAGGAGCGTGTTTTTCTGGAGTGCGTCGTTCGGGTCCGAGGTTATGAGCCGTCCGAAGCCGCGTCGGTGCGTCGCTGTCCAGGGTCCTGAGTGAGACAGAGCCAGCGGGCGACCACGGAGCCTGACATAACCCGGTGAGGAGGAGGTGGGGTGAGGGCTGTATGTTGGCTGGTCAAGGTGTCTGGTGGCTTGTGCGTGTGTGACGGTGTGTGTGTGAGGTGCTTTGGGTTAGATAGAACAGACTAGAGTCCTGCTGGGGTGCGCTTGTTCAGAGGTGCTACCTGTATAAGGAGGGTGCGGTTATGGGAATTATCACCACATTTGATGATTGGTGAAGGATGAACGGTGTGTTTTCGCATGCAGCATCTTCCCCATTTCCTCTCTTGTGGTATCTGGGGCAACTGCGTGAGGTATTCTCTCTGATAATGTAATGTGTCGGCTGTTTTTGCGGTCCTTTGCTGCAATAGAGTGTGTCAGTTTTGTAACACTGGCTCTATAGCAGCTCTTATGAGGCTGAGAGAGGAGATGGGCTGGAGAGACCTGATACACAGGGTTTGGCAATGTGCAGCAGTGGCTTGCTCTGCCTTATTTTCCCTGCTTGGTGTGTGTCTGTGCGCGTGTGTGTGTATGTGGTGTATGTAGGTCTACAATGCAGACAAGACTAGAGGAATGAACTTAGTCAGCGTTTATAGTGCAATGTCAAACTGGCCCGTGAAGCCTAACCCCTGTTGGAAAAACCCCTCAGTCATTTCCCACTTTTAAGCCCTTATTTCATGGCTGCTCAGTCAGGCAGGGTTTTGGTGAGGAAAAACATGACTCATTCGAATTTTGTCAAGGGACTCCAGTCAGAAATTGGGAGTTTATGCAAATCTCTTGTGTACAGGACCAGACTCCATTGAAGTGGTTTGGGAAGAGTGTGTGAGATGCTAATCGAGACCCCCCCCCCACTCCCCGCATCCCCACAGCGCCAAATAAATCATGTTATACAACTACACGCTCTGTTCTTCTTTGCTCTCACCCTTTCCCAGTGCACTTCATAAACACTTCATTGGCCTACATTGTTGTCCTCTAAGATGCTACAGTTTATTATCTCGTCCTCTGAAGGTGTAATAGCTCTAACTCAGCAGAACATGGCAGTTGGGGGCAGAGTGATTACACTACATCCTGTGTGTTGAAAAATGTTTTGCATCCACAGTGGGTTTATACACATACAGTCATTTTATAGCTGGAAGTGAGCAACATTTTCCTTCCTAGTTCCAGTGATTCAACTCAGGCTGCACTACGTCACCGTTGTGGCTCAGCACTCTTCACTTTTCATTCTTTCTCATCCTTCCCGTCGATTTGTCCGAAGCTTCCAGTTTTCCTATGGCTCATAGCTTCGAGTTCAACGTCTGCAGCTTTGCACCACTGTCCTTTCACTCTATTGATCGCCAGTGATTGATGACGGCTTTGTGTGTGTGTTTGTATCGCTGTGTGTTTTCCCCTTCAGTGAGTTGAAAAGCTCAGGAGCCATGGAGTTGAGGGTGGGAAACAAGTACCGCCTTGGGAGGAAGATTGGGAGCGGATCCTTTGGAGATATTTACTTGGGTGAGATTTGGTCTGTGCAAACTTAACACTGTTTCTTATCTTCTTAGATAGCAAGAAGCGGTTATGACACATGTTCCAGTTTTTGTGAAATGTCCACAAATAACTTTCACTTTTAAATTTCACACATCAAAAGACCCTTTGTGTGTTGGAAATGACTGTACGCAATGTCACTACATCTCTGGTGTTTTCCCAATCAGGCTCTAACATCGCTACAGGAGAGGAAGTAGCCATTAAACTGGAATGTGTGAAGACCAAACATCCACAACTCCACATTGAGAGCAAATTCTACAAGATGATGCAGGGTGGAGGTGAGACAAAAAGTGTTTCAGGGTTTTTGAAAGCTTTACTAGTGGGCACTGAGATTTGGTGATGAGTTTAAAGGGCACTGAGGGGTATTTAAAACTGCTGAGTGGTTTTAAGAGCGATAACAGTTGTATAGGAGGCACTACAGTCATTTAGAGATATTTCAGGACATTTCAGGATATTTGAGGTGCATTCAGGGTCATTCAGGGACACCACAATGCGTCTCTGACAGGTATAAAGGAGCATTTAAGTCAGTTTAGGGTTGTTGAGAGATATTAATGGTCATCCAGCAGCACTGAGGTGTAGTCATGTAAGAGATGACAGGATAAAAGATGTAAGATAAAATAAGACTTTTTAATCCTGGATGTTTGATTCACATTACACAGACAAAGGTTATAAAACTAATAAAGAACTATAAGAGGAGTATGGAATAGATAGTATAGAGAGAAAAACGATAGATAGATAGAACACCACATAAAATAATTAAAATACAAATAGCTATTTATGCTGTTTCATTTTTCCATGAGGAAAAAATGCTCTTTGAATATGAAGGATCCATAATTATTAATTATTTGACATGGTGCACAGGAGGTCAGTCAATTAAGGGACCTTGGGATGCTGGTACCGTTTGGCATCTTAAAGAAAGAGTACAGTAGGTGTTTCCTTTTCCCCAGTGGCTCACCAGTAAGTTTCAGTTTTGGTCCTCAGAGGGGACAAAAGACTGGGCAGCATACTATAAAACCTGTACCTTGTGTTTTTGTTAAAGAAATCCAGAAATCCAATCTTGTAACTATGGCAGACATGATGTGCATGTTATTTGTAATATCAGTGTATGTATACACAGGCGTAGAAGAAGTACTCTGATCATTTGCTTAAGTAAAAGTATAAATCCCGTGGTCTCAATGTACCCCTTGCAAGTGAATGTCCTGAATTCTAAATGTAAAAGTAAAAGCACAGCTGTATTATTGACAAAGTATCAAAAGTAAAAGTACTCATTATGCAGGACGGCTTCTTTCAGTGTGTTATTATAACTACTAACGTTATACCTACACCTGCGTTAAGGCCAAATATTGGGTGGTCTTGAGCAACGATTCCCAACCAGGTGTACTTATACCCCAGCAGGTACTTTTGCAGTTGCCTTGTCGTATGTGGAGAGAATGTCATATTATAGAACACATATTGTAATTTCCCAGTCATGGGACTAATAAAGGATTATCTTATCTTATCTTATATTTCGATTTGTGACTAAGAGCGTGTGAAAAATAGGAAATTGATAAACAGTTTGGTAGTGGCAGTAGTATAAATGCAAGTGAGGTGAAATAATGTGAAAACTCATTTATACACTAGTTTCTCAGCCCTGTGTTATCATTCACACTTCTGTTTCCTAACCCTTGCATTCCTCCTCCTCCTCCTCCTCCTCCTCCCCTCCTACCCAACAGTGGGAATCCCGTCTATTAAGTGGTGCGGAGCTGAAGGTGATTATAACGTTATGGTTATGGAGCTGCTGGGCCCCAGTCTGGAGGACCTGTTCAACTTCTGCTCCCGCAAATTCAGTCTGAAAACAGTCCTGCTGCTGGCCGACCAGATGGTGAGACAGACTGGATGACTCAGTTGACACCATAAAACACAGTAGCTCATTTCTTCTGAGATTCAGAGCACATAATTCTCATACGATCCCACTGTAGTAACTTCAGTGCTGGTTGAAGAATGATGTTTCATGAAGGGTTCATAAAGAGGCTTCTCAATGCACCCGGGGCTGAGAAACAATATATGAAGAGTGATAGTTACGGATAAAGGAATGGTACACATGAAACAGTCATCTAAACTTGCACATAATGTGATAAAGCTAGCCTCAGGATGGGAAGTTACACACATTTCAATAAATGGATGTGGCTATTTTTAGACTGTAACTAAATGGATCATTGGAAATCAGAGAATAATTCTCATCTAAACCTCAGAAGCTTGTTTCCTGACTGGAGACAAAGCTTATCCCCTCACTGTCCTCGACCGTTCAGTTCCTCATAAAAGTCAGTTCAAATCTAGGATGTGGAAACTTCGCAAGATGGCCTAATCCTTGTTGCAGGGGTCAGCCTGTGCTGTCTTCTGTGAGCCTCTTTAATCCCTCATATGTCATTCTTAAGTCTACATCTGGCACATTTGTTCTTTTTGTCCCATTTCCTCTTGTCCACTTTGATCTCCCTTCCTAATCGCTCTGTCTGCTGTTGTTGTAACATCTCTCCTCTCCTCTCCTCTCCTCTCCTGTCCTCTCCTCTCCTCTCCTCTCCTCTCCTCTCCTCTAAGGGCCCAATAACTGAGATATTAACTGTCCCATAACATGACATAAAATGACCTCTATATATCTGCAGAGAAGCTGACAGAATCATTGATCAATACCAATGACTCAGCTATTATTTCACAAGGCAATGAGACTTGTGGCCTTTAAAACTCACCTCCAGTTTTAGAGCACACACTCTGTAACTGTTGGAATATAAAGACTCCCAGCATTGTAACTCCACCAATTACTACCAGTAAAGGTAGTTCATTATCTGAAAAGAAATGACTGTTGGCAGAATAATGTTCTCACTCATCTGGAAACCTGAAGAAAGGTAGATGCAAATTTTTGAATTTTTAAAGGACCGTACCACACAAATGCATCAGATTAATTTCCTGCTAACCTCCACATGTTTTAATACCATATGAAAATCAGCTCGCAGAGATGTGAAACTTGCAATGATTTCACTGCTTTCTTTTTTTATAATAAAAACTGTAACTGTAGTTTCTTTATGCAGTTGTTTAAAAAAAAAAATCCGCCCTGTTGATGCATTCAAGGACACTATGACATTTGAGATTTTATAGTTGCCTGCTCCTGGACAATCTTTTCAGTTCAAGAAAAGCCCAAATATGATGCAGTAAGATCCTTTTTAAACTGTCCTTCTGTTTTTTTTGTTTTTGTCTTCTGGCTTCCATTTTATCATTTTATAACTCACTAGAGTGCCTTTCATTTGTCTTTTGCCTTTTCTTAACTCCCCATCTTTGATTTTAGATTTTTAAGGGAGTTCCTCATGCCAAACATGAGAAAAGATAAAAGGCAAGCTCAGGAGGGAGCTTTCTAACGTGTGAGAAAATAACCCTGATGTAACTGAGGGTACCTGAATGGGCTTGAGACTCCACTTGCATCCTGCATCATGAACTTGGGGTTGAAGATATTGGGATTTCTAAAAAAGAAGGGTTTAATGAAAGACCCTCTTGAGTTGCATTTTTGGAACTGTAGAATCCTATACAAAATGTCAAAACATTTCTACCCCCATTTTGACAATTTTTGTCTCTTGTGGCAAATTTATGAAAGTACAGCTCTAAATTGCTGGAGCAGAACTTGATGCAGCCTGAAATGTTCATCATGATTAAT
Organism: Scatophagus argus; assembly: GCF_020382885.2. Classification (NCBI taxonomy): domain Eukaryota; kingdom Metazoa; phylum Chordata; class Actinopteri; family Scatophagidae; genus Scatophagus; species Scatophagus argus. The sequence continues at coordinate 6,166,209 of NC_058513.1, forward strand.
TTTGTGGCTCAAGCCAGGTTTAATGTCTCTGTAAGTTGACCATCATAGCAGTGACACAAAACAACCCAGCGAATTCCTGTGAGGTATAAACCCAAAAACTCATAGTATACACTTATGAACTGCATTTTGTATTAACAGGCTGTTGTTAAGCTCTACTAAATCTTGTTCCTCATCCCTACGTTCCAGATCAGTAGGATTGAATACATCCACTCCAAGAACTTCATCCACAGAGACGTGAAGCCCGACAACTTCCTGATGGGGCTCGGCAAGAAGGGCAACCTGGTCTACATCATTGACTTTGGCCTGGCCAAGAAATACCGTGACGCCCGAACACACCAGCACATCCCCTACCGTGAGAATAAGAACCTCACCGGCACCGCCCGCTATGCCTCCATCAACACCCACCTGGGCATCGGTGAGACAGCATACACACCAGGGCTGGCCTAGATATCTGTGTGAATGTGTGTGTTCTGCCAACCCCACTGTGGCTTATGTGTGTGTTCACAGCAGAATGTCAGCAACATGTTTACTGATCAGGATTGGATTCTTCTGCCTCTTTCGTTGTCACACCGTCTTCCTTTTTCTTCTTCTAACCTTTATGCCATTTCACGCGCTCCTCTTTTCACTCTGTCCGTTCTGTGTTTTCCTCCACAGAGCAGTCGAGGCGAGACGACCTGGAGTCTCTGGGTTACGTTCTCATGTACTTCAACCTGGGTTCTCTGCCCTGGCAGGGGCTCAAAGCTGCCACCAAGAGGCAGAAGTATGAACGCATCAGTGAGAAGAAAATGTCCACCCCCATCGAGGTGCTCTGCAAGGGATACCCCTGTAAGCAAAAAGAAAGAGACATTTATGAAAGCTAAAAGGTCGATTTTAAAAGGGCTTTTGCAATATTTCATTCATTCATTCCTGTAAAGGTTCCAAACCATCTTTGCTTTAAGTCCACTTCACTTTCTCTCTTGTGTTTCCCCAGCCGAGTTCTCCACTTACTTAAATTTGTGTCGCTCACTGCGGTTCGATGACAAGCCAGACTACTCATATCTGCGGCAGCTCTTCAGGAACCTTTTCCACAGACAGGGCTTCTCCTACGACTACGTCTTTGACTGGAACATGCTGAAGTTTGTGAGTGAGCTAATCCAAAATTCATACCCATCGCACTCTTTGAGAGTTATACTCGGCAGAACACCATGAGTGACATTGCATTTGCAAACTGGATCTCGCTAGAAGGTTCAAAAATCTTTTCCTTTGTGTTTCTGACCCTTTTCTCCTCTGCCAGTATATGTTCACATCTGTACTGTTCCTCTGTGTTTCAAGGGGGCCAGCAGGAACACGGAGGATGGAGAGAGGGAGAGGAGGGAGGGAAAAGAGGGGGAGGAGCGAGCAGGAGGAGGCCAAAGAGGAGCCGGGGGTCGAGCTTTGCCACCTGGCCCAAATCCTTCAGCAGCCAACAGAGGGAGGAATGAGGCAGACGCTGCTCCATCAAATCCGGCCACACGTGGGGTCCAGCAGTCAGGTTGGGATGTTGTTTGTGGTTTTGGATGTGGATGGAAGTGTGATATATCACTATAAGACATTTAATGGGAATTAAGGCTTCAGTTTCAAGTGTGCATTTTTGTGCGTGTGCAGGTAACCGCTCTCCTCAGGCAGGGAGAGCAGAGCGAGCTGAGCGCGAGAGGAAGGTGGCCATGAGGCTCCACCGCGGGGCCCCCGCCAACGTCTCCTCGTCTGACCTCACTGCACGCCTCGACCAATCACGCATCACTGCATCACAGGTGAGAAGACTGTGGCTTTGCATGTTCAGGGAGACTTCATTGTGATGGAAGTAGCTGCATGTTTTACGCACATCACATTCTTCATCAGAGAGTGTTCTTGTCTTTGACAGTAAATGCATTCAGTTTAAGGAGGACTTTCATATAACGCAGTGATAACAAACAAAATATCTCTGACTGGTGGGTTTCTGTAATGTTTTAATCACATTCATCTTACTTTCTAGTGACATTGCCAGGTGAAAGTTTTTGCTTATCCTGTATAATATCTTAAGGACTAACTGGCACATGCTAAGTATCTGCTCAGCATTAGCATGTTAGCAATGTCAGTATGATGTTAGCATTTTGCTTAAAGCACTGCCATGTCTAAGTACAACCCTGCAGAGGTGCTAGCATAGCTGTTTATTCTTAAGTCTTGTTATTTTTGACCATGATCACAAATCAACCATAAATAAACTGCAGCAGGTATGACTCTCTTTTCTTATACTGTGATGATTTTGTAACTTAAATGGATCAGAATAATTCTCATTTCCTTGGACTAACGATAATGCTGGATTCCCCGTCACGCTTGCCAGTCACGCTGATATAAAGTCGTAATTCATGATGCCAACTTGGAAATACTAGAGCTGGGAAAATATTCATACATAATCTAGTCGTAATTACTACCACCAGGATATTGATGTGAAGAGCTTTTGTTACTATGCAGTCTAAGTCTGACATGATATAAACAGTCTAATCCACCAGGCCCCTTGTGTCCCAAAGCCTCTTTATAATTTATAATTGGACTCTCTCCACTGCTTCTTCATTTATTGAGGATCATGTCTGCATCCTGCAGTAAGGCAGCAGCCTAAATATCCACACTGATTGTGTTATGTCTTTACATCACCACTCAAAGAGTCTTAACATGCACTGGAATTATTTGGTGGAGCAGATGTTCCAATTTCAAATAGATACAATCTCAGTATAAGCTTTGCACTTCATTGGCATAAATTAACTATGAAATATAATAACATTATTCCCCCCTCTGATCTTGACAATTGTAAATAGTTCTTTTCTATTCAGTCACCACTGATTACGCAAGTTAATAAGATGGCTTTATGAACCAAACAGCCCAACGGACTAAAATCAGGAGGTAAATCAAGAGCTACGAAAGTTTACAGCTTTTGGTTCTGTTGGAGCTCAAATGTTAAATACAGTGTGTTCTTCAGGTTTCTGTCTTGTCCCTTTGATTTGCTTCAAGCTTCTCATCTTTCCCTCCACTCTCAGGTCAGTGTGCCGTTTGAACATCTGGCAAAGTGAGTTTCTCCTGACTGGCCTGCAGGTCAGTGGCAGGTATGGACATGTCACACACACACACACACACACACACACACACACACACACACAGCATGCTCGAACAGCAAGTCCTTGATGTACCCTCACCCCCAACCACCATATCCAGGTAGACAAAGAAATGCTTGATGTTCAGCTAAAAGAGGTGAAACTGTGCTTTAATAGCCAGAGAAAGTGTTAAAACACATCACAGAGGAAAGGAGGTATATTTTACATTTGCTCTAATCTCTGCTTGATTCTAAAACATGACGTTTTTGATAATTGACATTCACTCTGCTTCCTCTATTGTGGATGTTGCCTTTCTTCATAGTGCTGGAGTCTTAGCTGGTTAGTTCACTAAATGTTTTGATCGACTGACCTGATCAGTGCACAAGTATTTACAGCAACAATTGTAGCAGTAAAAACTGTTTTGCTTTAAACTACCAGCTGTTCAGCCTTTTTTCAAAGCTGAAAGTAAATATTTATGACCTATTTTTAGAGATTAATGTCTTCAGCAGGAACCAATGGGCTTTGGGCCACAGACAGGGAAGAAAAGTTAAAAAGTATTGAGAGACAGACTAATGCATGGTTGGTTTTGATCTTTTCGTTTGATTTGTTGTTAAGAAAAATGTAGCATGTCAGTTTTATCCTTTCACCAAAAAAAGTGATGTTTCTCTTCCTTGCTTTGTTTTTTGCAGTTCAGCAGCTGCAGGGTTTTAAATGCCCCTTACTTTTTCAAATGGATGAATGAAAACATGAATGAGTGGAGGAGGACATGAGGAGTGGGAGTAGACGTTGCAGACCCTTAAAAGGGTGGGTGGGTGGGGGATTGTGGCCATCCATGTGTCTGTCGGTATGCTGTGTGAACGCTGGTGACCAGGAAGAGCCGAAGGAAAACGCTGAGACCATAGAAACCAGTGGGACAAACTAACTCTTGGCTGGAACTGGTCGGTACTGCATTTTGGGGTGCTGCCACAGGTAGGGTGGGGTTGAAACTACACGCAGGTCCCACCCCGTCTTTACTCTTACTCACCTGCCCATCGACTCAGAGGCTCAACTTGCAAAAAAAAAAAGAAAAAGAAACCAAACAAAACAAAAACAAAACAAGTGCACAAAATGGACAAAATTTCAATTGTGTGGTTTACACGTGATTAAAAAAGAAAAAAAAAATTCAGCTATGAACCTGCTAACGCTGCTTATGGTGTTCTTGATTCTAAATAAATATGTTAACGCCCGTGGAGACAAACACAGAGGTGTAGTGGATATGTGTGTGTGTATATATATATATATATACATACATAAAATGAGACATGAGAATGCTTAAAATGGACTAAGGAGAGGACCAGGAGAGTGAATGTGACTTTGTGGAGGCTGCTTTTTTGTCAATAATTGTCAGTGTGTGTCTTCATTGTGTTACCGTCTTAAAAGTTCGTTTTAACTTTAGAGTTGCTTTAGAGGGCCCGGAGAAAGGAAGGACAGGGGAGGGGGAAGTTTCTGTTGATGAATTAACCATAAATTCAGAAACAGAAAACTAGTCCCCCACCTAAAACTTCTTCTTCTTCGGCAAACTCATTATCGTCTTATCTGTGGGAGAGTGACAGGAAAACGTGCTCATTCGATGTGGAAAGAGAGGGAGGAGGAGGAGGAGGAGGAGGAGGAAGGCTGCTTTGAGGACAGACTAAAAGGGAGAACCGCAAGGATTGTATGATATGATAAAGCCTTAGTCCAGCTTGTAACTCCAGGTATGAAAGGACTTGAGAAAGTTATAAGATCTTGGTGGTGAACAAGTCTGGTGTTACAGTTTTGTATTTTTGTTCTTTTGCTTTTTTTTTGTTTACTTGTTTTATGACACGTGTAAAATGTGTAGATAACCCTTGCCAGAATGTGACAGATTGTTTAAAGATGGGGCTGGAGAGAAATGTACTGTTTATTACCTAACAGCCCTGCGAGGGGGGTGGGGGGTGAAGCAGAGATTTTTACCAATAACCTTTAGAGTCTGCCAGAAGTGTGTGTTTTGGTTTCCACTGTGGCAGGCAATGACAGAAAGGTTCTTGTTAATATTTCAAGGAGGGTTGTGACCCGGGCTTGTCAGGACGGACGGGTGACACCGATGGGAGAGAGCTGTCTGATGTCCTGTGCATTTCTTTACCATGCTTCAACTTTATTACTATGACATTTGTGTATATTTTATGAATCAATAAAATTATACACAACTTACAAAGACTTAATTGTATTTTTCATTTGATCATAAAATATTTCATGTTCATTATCTGATATTAGACTACATATATTGGAGTTTTGGAATGGCATTGAAATGGCAATAACCACTTGAAATGTCATTTTAGACATTTAACACATTTTGTTTTAGAAATGTAATGGTACTAGTTTATATAGTCTTATTAAGTTGATTTTCTTTTTCAGTGATATGTTACGGTGCTTCGCTTATATTTGACTGTGGAGACGGAGATACATGAACTTTATGACCTAAAACACCTTTATGGTCTGATTCTTTAGTAATTATGTGTTAATCTATCTGTTTTTTTTTGTCAAGTTCACCACAACTCCCCTAATTTGACTTTATGCATCAAGGGTTACTTCACAGACTTTTATACGGTTAAGTTGTGTTTCCTTTCTTAAGAAATTAAGAGCCATTGCATCTAAGATAAGATAAGATGAATTTTATTGATCCCGCAGTGGGCGAAGCGAAAATATTAAGCCTTGATTCAAATGAACTGAGAATTGGAGCAGATTTCAAGTTTTCTGGGAGTTTGTTCCAGATACTTGATACCTAACTACTGAATGCTGCTTTAGTTTTGACTCAGGGGACAGGAAGCATACCCGTTCTAAACCGTCTGAGAGTCAGGATTTTAGGAAAATCTAAAAGTAGAAACACTCACCTGAGAAATTTCTCACTAACCACCAACAAAAGCCTGTACAATTTTATTGAACAACAACAACAACAACAAAAAAACCCAAAACAACAACAACAAAAGCAAAGCTCCACCACAAATCTTTAGGTTTGATTCATTAATTTATGGTAATTACATCTTTTGTAAATTTTAGCTGGCTCTGTACATTATAGCCTAAATGTTCTCAGTATATAATTCTGGTGAATAATACTAAAGGCCTCTTATTTTATTTTATTTTATTTATTTTTTTATTTATTGTCTAAAAACAGCCATCTTTAAAGATATTAGTCTAAAAAAGCATTAAAGTTAGCCTTAAAAACCCTCTGTGATAAATATATGCCGCTTCAAATAATACAAATACAAATAAATATTTGCTTGCAATGATTACATCTTAACCTGTGTATATACAGTAGGCTATATCAACTTCTGTTTTTCCAGTTCCAATTATTGTCTTGTTTTTACATTGTATTTTTGCGAAGGCCCCAAATTAATTTAAGTTCAATACTAAACTGCTGCAGTGAATGTTCTTTAATGTCATCAAAGCTCAAAAACGCCCCCAATATTCGCTAAACTATGAAGAGAGAAGCCCTGAATATCCTTCGAAGAAAAAGATGAAGTTTTATCCAAGATTGAAAAGGAACTATAACGTAATGAAAGTGATAACTATTGGCATTTGTTGCCCACACACAAGAAAACAAATAATTTATCACTGACAGTGTAGGAGCGGTGTTTACCATTTCTCGCGCAACACCCACACTCCCATTGCTGCCGGACCGAGAATAGACCCGCGCATGCTCAATGCTCAATAGACAAACTCCGCCTTTTTCCGGATTATTAATGATAGTCTTTGTGTGATTGGCTGAACAGACTGGCGTTCGCGGGATGGGCGGAGCTCCTGTGATTTGTAGTTAATCCGGCAGGGATTGGTGTGACGGGAACGGAGGAGTGGAGAAAGAGCGGAAAGGAATGAGGGAGTTTACTGTTTTAACTCCAAAACCAGTGACTCTAGACAAGGTTAATGTACAGACAGGAGTAACAAACGGATCATTTAGAAAGTGTTTAACATGAGTTACAAACTTTAGAGGACAGTTTTTGAGGGAGACGCAGAGGTTGACGGGTCTGTCCGCTCAGAGCTAAACATGGATGTCAGGGGAGCAACGGTGCAGCTCTGAGGAGGAATTAAGGCCGTTTCTGGGTTATTTCTGGTCGTGCGTTCGTTGAGGAGGATTTTAAAGCAGCAATATAATTAGCAGGTGAGCCTAGTCTGTAAAACAGATTTTAAATACTTTTCCTTTGCACAACATCTTTATATCCGAGTTAAGTGTCTCTTTCTCAGTTTCAGGTTTAAAATATCAACTAATCTGTGAATTACAGCGACTATTTGCAAAGGTAAGTCTTTTGTTTTTTATTTGTTTGAATGTGAGCGTCATTTACATATTATTTAAACTTGTTTAATCGGATTTACCTGCAACATCACAATACAACAACTGTAATCAAAGTGCCAAAATGTTTTAGTGGCTTTCTGCTGAATAATTCCCATTGTTTTTGTTCCTGTTGTTTTAGCCAGTATGATAATCTAGTCTGGCTGTTACCCATTAGGCCTACTTATTATAAATTATAAACACACCCTGTCTGCCCTCGTCACCCCTTTCCATCTGTTGCTTTATTCCTGACCCCCTGCCTCCCTGATATTATTCCTGTGTGTGTGTGTGTGTGAGAGAGAGAGAGTGTGTGAGCATGTGTGAGCTCCTTCACACAGTGACCATTTTTGCCTTTCAAATGAAATACACAGATGTCCCTCTGCTCCAGCACAGCATTTTGCTGTCACTGGTATTGTGTGTGTGTGTGTGTGTGTGTCTGTCACCTCTCCTTGTTAACATGTGGATGTGCTGATCCCTTGCAAACCAATACAAATGACCTGCTGTCTCTCTCTGTCACACCCGCGCGCGCGCGCACACACACACACACACACAGGTTACATTCACCCAAACAGCGAAGCCATAGCTTCTCTTAGTCTCACATATAAGACTGTGACAGCAGCCTAATTAATTTTATTGACCCACCAAATTCAATCACTCGAGTTTAACGTAATTAATGCTCTGAAGAAACTGAGTGGTGGTGGTGTCTGTGTGTGTGTGTGTGTGTGTGCCTGTGTGTGTAGCATTATGTCAGCCTGTCATTGTCCATGTTGTTTGCGTAATGTGCTGTGTGAATTTTGGTTGCCATGCTTCTTTGGCAGATGAGCCATGACAGGGCATAATGAAGTAGGGTACCCTCTCTCACGCTCTGTCTGTTTCTCATTCAGTGACCATATTTAGCGTCCATTTCCGCTCTTTCATTGTTTATTTTCTCTCTTTGTATCTAAAATGCACGTAGATGCATTTGTGCCACCCTCCCACTCCACCTCCATGACATCAAAGTCTCTGTCTCATCCAAGCTCAGTCTTATATGAAACCTGTCAGTCTGTGCACGGAGCAAACACCCCCTGAGGACTTGTCTGTGTCACCTTGGAGACAGTGACAAGCTGCTGCTTATGTAACATGTTTTCTGGCCACTTCAAGTCCAGTCATCTTCAGGAGCAGGAAGCGGATACGGCAGCGTCTGTGACGTCTTTTGCTCGTCTCCACCTAAATTTGGTCAGGCTGTTGGCTGTTCATCCTTGGTTGACTCACAAGTCATGTACAGAAAGATATGTGAATATAGGAGATGGTAGAAGCATGGCAAAATTTGATCATTTTGCATTGTGTTTCGGTTTTTAGAACACATCTTTAACGGAACAAGAAAAATCTGGTGGTAGAAAACGTTTGCTTTAAAGCCTCTACTTATAGCTGTCACAATATCACCACAGTCTTCATTTTTCATACAAGCAGGATTCGGTAAAGCTTCAAAATACCAGAATGCCTTGCAGCTGAATGATAGGTTGCTTTCTGTAAACTTGAAAAACACAGTATGCCATCAGGCTCACTGGCTCCACCTAAAACCACACCTGAAGTGTAGATGTTTGGACATGTTATCTGGCAGTGGTCAGAAGGCATTCTGGGAGATGTAGTAACTTACCAAACTGTTTTCTTTCCATAAAGTCCAGCACAGATGCCACTGTACAAACTACAGACCCTCACACATCCTCCTCACAAAATGTCAGCCTCAATCTGTGTTTGTCCTGCTCTGCCTTCTTATCTCTGGTTACACATTAAATTCATGAAAAAATGTGTGATCGATATTCCAGGTTGATGATTACTTGTGGAAATTGATGCTCATACTTAAAGAATTGCATCACAGCATAGTCACTGTTTGAGTTTCTGTGGTTTCCATATGTACACACACACACACACACACACACACACACAGGTACAAAGAGTGACTGATATGACTGACATCTGCTCTGTTCTTTGTCACATCCAGATGCTGAGGCTGTGGAGACGAGACGTGCCGCTCTCAGAGAGGCTGGGGGAGGACTCTCCAATGGCTCCAGCACCCGGACCCCCGCCATCGGCAGCCCCGACGGGCCCCAATATTTCATGGCTCCCTGAAGCACCGCTGCTGAGTCAAGACCAGCCTATCTTCCTCATGACTCCGGCCGCGCAGGCTGTGTCTGGCTTCTTCGTCTGGACCGCGCTCATCCTCACCTGCCACCAGGTAAGCACTGCCAAACAGGATGAGGAGAAAAAGAGGGAGTTAAAACATCAGGTCTTTAATTCTGCTTGATATTCTGTTATTTACTCAGCTGGAGATACAGATAACGATTCAGATTTGACTGAGCAGAGTTCTCACAAAGATGTTAACTGGATTTGGGAGGAAGGCAGGTGTGCATGTTATTTCATGTACAGGTGATGTGATCCTGCAAACTGCTCAGGCCCGGAGAAGGGAAGGGGTTGCTTGGCAACATTCCTCACAGGTGTTTGTGATACAGAGCATGAATGTGCACAAACATGCACACAAACACACGAAGGTGAAACTTGATCCAGGTGGATGAAAAGGCTGTATGAAATCTGTCTGGGTAAAAAGAAAAAGAAAAAGCTGAATGAGCGTTTACCTTTCATACATTTCTGTAACATGATGTCAGGTCTGACTGTCAAGGTCAGTGACATTGACTGATGTACAGTGCACCCGGAAAGTATTCACACCGCTTCACTTTTTGCACATTTTGTTATGTTACAGTCTCATTCCAAAATGGATTAAATTCATTTTTCCCCTAAAATTCTACACAAAATACCTCATAATGACAAAGTGAAACAAGTTTGCTTGGATTTTTTGCAAATTTATTAAAAATGAAAAACAAAAAATGTAACATGCACATAAGTATTCACACCCTTTGCCATGACACTCAAAATTGTTTCCACAATTCCACAATTGTTTCCTGTTTCCACTGATCATCCTCCAGAGGTTTTTACAACTTGAGTTGAGTCCACCTGTGGTAAATTCAGTTGATTGGGCATTGGAAAGGCGCACACCAGTCTATATAAGTCCTCACAGTTGACAGTGCATGTCAGAGTACAGACCAAGCCATGAAGTCAAAGGAATTGTCTGTAGACAAGATGAGACAGGATTGTGTTAAGGCACAGATCTGGGGAAGGGCATAGAAACATTTCTGCCACATTAAATGTCCCAAAGAGCTCAGTGGCTTCCATAATCCATAAGTGGAAGAAGTTTGGAACTGGTGGTATGGTAGAGTGGCCAGATGGAAGCCACTCCTCAGTAAAATGCATATGAAAGCCTGCCTGGAGTTTGCCAAAAGCCACCTGAAGGTCTCTCAGACCACCAGAAACAATACTCTTTCTTACTCTGGTCTGATAAAACAAAGATTGAACTCTTTGGCATGATTGACAAGCGTCATGTCTGGAGGAAACCAGGCACTGCTCATCTCCTGGCCAATACCGTTCCTACTGTGAAGCATGGTGGTGGTAGCATCATGCTGTGGGGATGTTCTGTAGCAGCAGGAACTGGGAGACTAGTAAGGGTCGAGGGAAAATGACTGCAGCAATGTACAGAGACATCCTTGCTGACAACCTGCTCTGGGGTGAAGGTTTTTCTTCCAACAGGACAGCGACCCTAAGCATACAGCCAACATCACAAAAGAGTGGCTTCAGGACAACTCTGTGAATGTCCTTGAGTGGCCCAGCCAGAGCCCACACTTGAACCATAACGCTCCCCATCAAACTTGATGGAGCTTGAGAGCTTCTGCATTGAAGAGTGGGAGAAACTGCCCAAAAATAAGTGTGCGAAGCTTATAGGATCATACTCAAAAAGACTTGAGGCTGTAAATGCTGCCAAAGGGGCTTCAACAAAGTATTGATCACAGGGTGTGAATATTTATGTACGTTATTTTATATTTTAGTTTTTTTATTTTTAATAAATTTGCAAAAAAATTCAAGCAAACTTATTTCACTTTGTCATTATGAGGTATTTTGTTTAACATAACAAAATGTGGAAAAAGCGAAGCGATGTGAATACTTTCTGGATGCACTGTAGAAATATTAATGATATACAAAATAAAAATCTGCATATTCCCTGGAATGTGTATCCACACAATGACAAGCTTATCTTTTAGTTTTAAGACTCTCTCTTCAAGCCGCACTTGTGGACCCTCTGCAGACTTTCTTTCTACACGAGTTTAAACCCTTTTATGCAGGCTTACTAGTCTACAGCCATAGTAAGAGGAGCAAAGCAGCTTTTCTTACTCATGCCACAAAGCTCTGGAATATGGTCCTTTTAACTTAGGCTTTATTTTATTCTGGCATACTGATGATGTTTTAAACCTTTTCCACAACTTACAAATCGTCTCTCAAAGATGTCTCATTTTTTGATATTTAATCCATTAACATTTAAAATGTCTCTCCTGTTTCTTGCAGATCTACATGCATCTACGCTTCTACAGCTCACCAAGGGAGCAGCGGCACATTGTTAGGATCCTCTTCATCGTTCCTATCTATGCCTTCGACTCTTGGCTCAGCCTCCTGTTTTTCACCAACGACCAGTACTACGTGTACTTTGACACCGTCAGGGACTGCTACGAGGGTAAGGACATGCATCTGTGGCCTGCAGCCATGATGCCGTTCTCTTATAGGCTATAGCCATTGTGGTTGCATCACAAAATATCCAAAGCCTCTCCACATTGCCTTGTTTAGTAGTTTTTATTCAAACCCAGACTCCATCCGGGCTAAAGCTGTGAGCTCTCGAATATGCAAAGACATACTTACTGTGGCATTTGTTTTGATACCACTGATTGAATAGAAATTACTTATTAAAATCTCTTCGACGGCATTGTGTCCAAATTTTCCAGTTGAGTTGTTGAATCACATTGTGATCAAATCAGATTGGTGATCGACAGCGCATCTGTCCCTCCTTAAGAGATTACTCCACCCACACGATGAACGTTTATTTTGCAAAGTGTTCTCTCATTATTATTAGATTTCTGCCTTTTCTGTCTTTTGCTTTCTAGAATTTTACTCTCCTGACTTGGATTTTTAGAATTCAGTTTGTAACTGTAATGGCCCCACAGTCTGTTTTGTAATCCCCAAAATTACAGTTTACTGTAAACTTTTTAAATATTGCACTTATGCCAAGTCTTGTCCTGCTTGTTCAGAGTTTTCTTGATACGTACACCGATTCCGAATTGTCTACATGTATTTTGAAGTTACTATTTATTCTCAAATTAGTTTTAGTTTATATCAACTTAGGCCTTTTTTCGGTCTGAAGTATATTACGGCTTTTCAGATAAGAAAATTTGAAGGAGATAGTCAGCTGGCAGCTTTGTTGAGCAGATGGATGACGCAAACAAAACAGATCCTGTATGAGGCTTTGAATTCTTGAATTTTTTAGAAAGCAGTGAAAACTGCCCCCACTCCTATTCTCCAGAGTCAGCTGTGACGATCAGGATAGAAATAGTCTGCTCACTGTGACACTCATCTTATGTGTCACTTCCTGTGTCGGCGAATTGATGACCTCACAATCATTCGAATGTGGATCGGAGGCGCTCTGTGTATGGTTCTGTTTTTGACAGGAAGCGCTCTGAGTACTGCAGTCGTCATTACACTCCCTCGGACAGATGGCTCTCCTCCTCCACCTTTTTCTTCTCCTCATCTCTCGACATGATCTTCCTCCACAGCTTTTTTTTTTCACACTTTGACTTCACTCTCAACCAGATATTTCCAGCACATTTTCTCCTTCCTTCCTCTTCCCATCCCTTTTCTCCTTTTTGACTTCCCATTATCACAGCGCCCCTGAGCCCTGCCCAGATCTTCTCCTCAGCGAGGTTGGACTGACCTGTTGCATGGCAACTGTGCTCACAAATCTTCCTCATTAACCAGAATGGCTGCGTCAGATAATGAGATTGCTCAACCAAACTTGCTGCAAAGTTCCTATTCTCATTGTATGTAGGCCTACTGTATTGCCATGGCAACTAGCACTGCTGACGAAGGTCCTTGGAGAGAAGCGAAAGAGCGTAATGGTAAACAGCAGAGACACCTACTGAGTGGCTCAGAGCAGATCAGCCAGCTTCCGTCACTTGGCTATTAACACCTGCTTTGTGTTTATGTCAGACAGTGAACTGGCATGTAGGGCATCGTATTACCTAAGTATTGTCTGACAGGCGCCTGACATCAGACTGCAGAATGCAGTGACGAAGCTCCAGTGTGTATGTGGGTGGAATAGAGGTGACAGAGTGAGTCAGAGTGAGAAAAGGAGAATATATTCACCCAACTGATAAGAATCCCTACCAGCAAGACAGCTGCTTTGAGATCGCTATTGTAACACAACACTGCAACATGCGCACACACACACACCCCTCACCCACACAGACACACGCATTAACACCATGACGCACACCAAAGATATGTCACATTTTCGCACTTTCTCGCTTAACTGATACACAGCCATCACATACGCCTCGTTTTACCTGCCGTGCACAGTCACACAAACACACACCGCCCCGAGAGGGTGTGTGTTAACAGGATTAGCCTGACTGTGTTTTTTATGAGCTTCTTGGCCGTCATCACCCTCACTGAAGCTGCACGGAGAAGAGATAATCCACTGGTCACAAGAGACAGTGAGGTGAAAATCAGTCACACGGGGAGAGGTGTGTGTTTGTGTGTGTGGAGTGTGTGTTTGTGTATGGGGGGAGGGAGGTGTTATCTTCTGCTTTGGTGAGAACCAAGTTTGCTGCTCAGAAATTGAGGATGTTTCTGCTGTTTGAGGTCACAAGTGTTTATAGTGAAGATTTATAGTTTGGTGTAATCTTGTGTAAATGACGCGTCCTCAGAAGGATAGAACAACAAAGTTTTACATTACCGTAAGTTTGAGAATCGGTTCACTCAGTGATCTGTGCTTTGCGTTTTTTTTTTATTAGCATTTTATTGAATCTGAATCCATTATCACATTTATGTTTAGCTCTTAACAGTAGTTTTTACACATCAGTGAATCAGCAAATAAACATACAGCTGTAGCGGTTATCAGGGTCTATAATGTAGTCTGGACTGCCCGAAATTGCCACAGATTTCAGCCCTCTTTTATCAACATTCTCTAGTGACTGAATTACAACTTAACGAAAGTTATTGCTCCCAAGGATTTTTAAGCTGTTCGTTGCCCCGCAGGTTAAAGACAAAGCCATCTTACTGTGGTTTCCGCACTGAGAAATGATTTTCTTATAATCATAACATAACCAAATAAGACTCCAGTGGAATCAAGGCCAATCTGTTGCAAGATTTAAGTGACCCAATAAAATTTTAGTCACAGTACATTTACATATAAAACTACAAATTTAGGTTAGATCTTGCTGTAAATGTTAAATTGGTAACACAGGGAGTCATGTTAATCAATAACTCATTCTAAGGACTTACTTTGAAACTACTACTTATCACTGAGGAAACTACTTGACTGCTTTATATCTGTGGTGCAAATGATGTGTGAAATAGTGATGATGAGCAATATTCAACCAATCCAGGAAAAAAGCTGCTTTACATCTGTTTTTGTGTCTTGTTCTGACTTTTTTTTTTTTAAGTGATATGATTGGTTCACATGAAGTCCTGTGAAGGCTATTCTCAAACAACTACGTTATCCTTTACTGTGGGAAGGAGGTTTTGTCTGTTTTATTCTTATTATAAGAGAAAAGTTGAAGGCTGCTGTAATGCTTTTGTCAATTCGCCCGAAGCAGCCGTTCTTCTCAGCTTCGGTCTCAGGCAGGACGTCGGCGTCTTTCATGTCCTTCTGGCCCTTGACGGTGTCATTAAGTTTGACTCAAGCTTCGTCCACAAGAAAGTTTCTTGTATTTGTGTCCCTGCGACATCCAAGAAGGCTCCAGCCGACGTTTGGCTCTGGGGGAGGCTGCGACTAAAGAAAGGATGCTGCAGAACGTGTAAGGGTTTGATGCGCAGGTCTGCATCCAGCTGCAGCATCCTCCTGACCAGATCTACTAATAGATGCTTTAGCTAAAGAATGAGCTGAAACTCATTATGAATCTCTGTAGAGTCAAGGAGGGCTGCCTGTGTGGGTTAAATTTCTCTGTAGGTTCTTCACTACGAGAGACCCCTTTAACAACATCGCACCGTTTTCATGTTAGGTGATACAAAAAAAATTCAGTCATGCTCGCTTTGTGTTAATATTTTCACAGTAATATTCATTTTGGCACAAGTGTAACGCTGAGTTGAGTGATGGTGTGTAAACTGATTTCAGACTTTGAGGTCATGTCTCAGTCTGGCATTGTCAAAACAAGTGTGACAGGAAGCGATGTGTTTTTTGTTTGTGTGCTTTGGGGTCTGTGGGCGACCGATTCAGTCTGCAGTACTTTTTAGTTTATGGTGCTACGGTTTAAACAGTTTTCTCACAGTTATGTCTAGTTGCCATTTGTCTTTGACGTTGTTCAAAGTTTCCAAATGCAGCTTGAGCCTTTCATATAAAGCACATGCTGTTAAATCTCTTTTCACATGGCAGCATGCAGTGTAATTGTATTTGTATTTGCCTCACTGTCACGCGGTTAACCAAGACGTTAACATTTTCCCCTGTGACAAGTCATGAGAAAGAAAAGAGAAACACCAGGAATAGGTCTTAAATTTATGTCTTAAATAGGTTTTAAAGTGAAGACAGTTATTAATGTCACAAGCAGCATATCAGAACAACAAAACATCAGTTGTTCAAAAAAAAAAATAAAAAATGTTGATTTAGTCTTTCTTTACAAATATTTTCTCATGTGTACTTCGTTGCCTATTCTGTTTTATTATGAAGGGACTACAAAATTCCAAAATCGGGCCAGATAGCAAACATCTTGTGTGATTATTGGATTAAGTAAATAAAATTTGCACAGGGATAACAGCCTTTCTCTCGTTGTTTCTCCACAGCGTTTGTGATTTACAACTTCCTCAGTCTGTGCTATGAATACCTGGGAGGAGAGAGCGCCATCATGGCTGAGATCAGAGGGAAACCCATCGAGTGAGTCTCAGATTTCCACAATCCAAGGCTCTAAAAGGCCTTTAAGACAATATTTGTTTTTTTAGGGTTTTTGTTAATTCAGTTTGCATTTATTGTACGTAAATGTCCTGCATGTTTTGTTGCTGAAACACTTAATGTTCAGTAATCAGTGTGGAATTAAGTGTAAACTGTAGTGTGTTTTGTCCTGTCAGGTCGAGCTGTATGTACGGTACCTGCTGTCTGAGGGGAAAGGCCTACTCCATCGGCTTCCTGCGCTTCTGTAAGCAGGCCACTCTGCAGTTCTGCGTGATCAAACCCCTCATGGCCATCATCACTGTCATCCTGCAGGCATACGGCAAATACAAGGACGGAGACTTCAAGTAAGTTGTGCAAACAGGGAAGTAGCTGTAGAGATCTGTCCGCTAAGCCCGGGCAGATTTTAGTTTTAAAATGTCGCCTCTGATTGGTGAGAGTACAGGTGTACTAAATCAACACCTCTAACATTGTTGTCTCTCCCTCTGCAGTGTTGCCAGCGGTTACCTCTACGTCACCATCATCTACAACATCTCAGTGAGCCTGTCTCTGTACGCCCTCTTCCTCTTTTACTTCTCCACCAGGGAGCTGCTCAGCCCTTACAGCCCCATGCTTAAGTTCTTGATGGTCAAGTCGGTCATCTTCCTCTCCTTCTGGCAGGGTAGGGAGACTACAGTACATGCTTTTTATTAATGTGTATACACAAAGGTTGGTTTATCTTCAGGAAGTATCATCTACTCATTTGTGATCAGGAATGTTGCTGGCCATCCTGGAGAAGTGCGGGGCCATCCCTCAGATTAAATCAGTGGAAGTGTCGGTCGGCGAGGGAACGGTCGCCGCTGGTTACCAGAACTTTATCATTTGCATCGAGATGTTTTTCGCCGCTCTGGCTCTGCGCCACGCCTTCACGTACAAAGTCTACATGGACAAGAGTCTCGATTCACAAGGTGAGAGAGGAGGAAGGTTACGGCGAATGTTTGGTATGATGGTATGATGTCAGAGGTTACTAACATTTGATGTTTTGCAAAAGGAAAAATCTTCTAAAGTCTCTCCACATCTGTTCTTCCCCTTTTTATACCTTCTTCTCTCTTACTTTACCTTTTTATTCTTTCGCTCTTCTGACCATCACTCATGTTTTTGTTTGGGCTTGCTCCCTTCCTGTTTCTGCACATCCATCTTTATTTGTCTCTTTTCCTCTCTGCTGCGTCATAAAGGACCTCTTCCTACATATGGACAGTTTGGTAGGTTAAACACTGTTTACTCCATGTTCAATCCCCCCTTTTTCTTTTGGGCAGCTACCGTTTTTAGTTTAGATAGCAAGTTACATCCTTCCAGTATGCGTTATGTTTGTTTTTTAATACAAGGTTTTGAATGTAATTTGGTTCTGTTTATCCTTGACTCTTTTTTGTTTTGCTCCTGTTCCTCTGCTCAAATCATTCTCGTCCTCTTTTACTGGCTTTCCTGTTTCTCATCACTCTTCATGCCTGTGAAGTGAATCCTTTTCTCCCGTTCATCCCACTCTCTAAATCACATGCACTCTTTTCTCTTTCGGTCAGTCCTTTCTTTTGTCTGGCTGTTTAACACCCTTTAAATCACACAGATTCCCCATTCTTCTCTTCTCCATAATTTTTGTCTTTTTGTTATCCCATCCTTTTGTCCTCTGACTCTACTCTCTCGTCTTTTCTCATCCTTCCCTCTTTTTTCCCCCTTTTCCTCCTCCTCCTTCCCTCTCCATTTGATTTGCTCCCACATTTCTGCTTAAATCACCATCAGTCCATCCTCCCTTAATGTTTTATTTTTCCTTTTGCCCCTTTCCTTCCTCTCTTTACCCCCCTCTCCTCTAAATCACTCTCATTCCTTTCTATACATCTTTTTTCTCCTCTCCACACTGTCCCATTCTACCCTTTTCCTCTTCCTTTAAACTCTGTTTACTGTCTTTCTCTTTCACCTCCTCTCCTGACCTCTAACTCTGTGTTTTCCTCCTCGTCCCGCAGGCCGCTGTGCCCCCATGAAGAGCATCTCCAGCAGCCTGAAGGAGACCATGAGCCCAGGAGACATGGTCCAGGACGCCATCCACAACTTCTCCCCGGCCTACCAGCAATACACTCAGCAGTCCACGCTGGAGCAGGGGGCACCGCCGCCCGTCTCGCGGACACACAGTGCTGTCAGCGGCCGCGGCGACACGGAGAAGACCCTGCTGCTCAGCTCCGATGATGAATTCTAGAGCAGGAAACATCACGTTTCCAGCTGACTCAGATTCAGACTTTTTTATTGTCCGATGGTACTTAATCCTCGCGTGCAGCCAGCCCTCGGTAATGTGTGAGTGATTAGAGAGGTGTGCGTTTGTTTTTCCTGTTTTTGAGACTGATCGTGAATGCGAGGACCTCCCTGCAGAAACACTTGTGCGCCCACATTTCCCAGGCGTCTTATTGGGTGGAAACACTTGAAGCTGATTTGGTATAAAAGTGAGAAGAGCTGTGTCTGTTTTTGGAAAGTTTGTGAGTCACACTTGTACATACGCAATTTTTCCAGCTTGGATAGAAGCTTCATTTCACATTTCAGCTCAGTCATGTTTTCTTTTCTGACTGGCAATGAGACCATCCTAATGGATGTTTGCTCTGGTTCTGGATTGGTTTGCATTTTGTTTTCCTCAGTCATGAAAATCTTAATGTTTAACTTGATTTTTTTTTCATGACTTGAAATTGGAAATACCCTTAAAGTTTTATAAAAGTTTTTAACTTATAATTTTGTGAACTTGAAACTAATATTTAGATATTATTTTGCAACAGTTCGACAAATTAGTTGGTCTCCGAGCTCATTCCAGTGCTTCAAACAGAAGCTGTTTTCAGTGTCGGTCATTGAAAAGTGGTCGGAAGTTATGGAAAATGAATGTGTAGATTAATTCTCTGTGTGCTGCTGTGACCCTGGTGTTACTGTGGGGTTTTGAGGACTATCCCTCACTGCAGTGTGTGCAAGGATTTAAAGGGAAGCAAAGTCAAAACTATGAGTGGATGCAAGCTGTATGGATCATTGTTGTTATTGATAATACTGGAACAGATGAGAGCGAGGCAGAGCAGATTATAGATTATATGGTACATCTGCTCCAGCAGTCCAGCCGGCAGCAGGAGTGAAGGGAAGCGACAGAGCTGGTCAGGATTACACTGGTTGTAATTGGGGCATTATTTGAATGGATGGGATTAAAGCTCAAGCTGGTTCACTCTGGCAGTAGACCTGCAGAACACAATGTAGGTTAACTGGATTGAGGTAAAACAGAAGAGGAATATAGGTTAAAGCTAAGTTTAGATGCTTGTTCTCAGTAGGGGAGCTCCAGTTCAGGAGTTAAACCTTTCCGCTCTTAGTTTGATTCCAAATGTTAAACCGTCAAAGTGAAACTTAAATCCTCTCACTTTTTGTTTCAGTAAATATAAAAAAATAAACAGATTTTTTGCACATAGAAACATTTTAGCTTCAAGCTGTTGGTTGGTGGATGTTTTTCTTCTGTCTTTTGCTAAAAACATGCATAACATTGGTTGTCAGTAGCCTGAGATCAGTAGATCAAATCTGACAAACAAAAAAGTAAAAACACAGAATATACATACATGCTGATGTCCTTGAATTTTAAATTCACATCAAACTGCGTTTTCAAAAACCCACCCATCTCATAACCTGATGTTCCTCATTGGCTCCAACTTACTAAAAATGACTAAAATTTGTCCAAAGCAAATGAGCTTTCTGCATTTGTGCCAACTCACCCACTGTAGTGTCAGGTTTCCCTATTGTAAGTTTTATGCTTGTAAGCTTAACCACATCTAACTAACTGTATTCTGAGCTGTGGTATATTTGAAAGCTTAAAAGAAAACATAGCAAACTGATTATTAGCACAATATTATTGGAAAACATATTTTGTACACCATATTTCCTTTTCACGCATTTATAACATGTCAGACGGTCGTTTTCTCTCAGAAATAACATGATGCATAGGCCTCACGTTGTTTGTTTGACTTGGATGCTCCCCTGTTTCTTCCAGTCAGCGTTGGATTTTAGCTCCACCGCAGTCGGAGCTTGTTGTTTTGTACACATAATTGAAGTTCTTGAGTCATCCGAGTGAGTCACACCAAGTCTGCTGACACGTTTACTTTAACTACTTTCACTGCCCTGCTGTCGCTCCGTATGAACACCAGGGGGCTGCGTGTGGAGAGGACATGAGCACTTTGACACTCTTATCTACAGGCAGGCAGTTATCACACACTTCAAGCTTCATGTAACAAAAAAGAAAGCTTTGTCTGAGCACCAGTCTGTCACTTTTTTATCCTCTCATCAATCTGTTTTTTATTTTGTTTTTTTGTTTTTTTTCCTTCTTGCATGGATAAATAGAAGCGAGCCCCAACCCCAGACACTGGTCATGGGTGTTTGTTTTATTTCTGCTTTTGCCTGACATAATATTGCTTTTAAACCGGTTAGAGGCCACGTCTGTGCGCAGGAGCTGCGGCTTATTTTTAGACATTACTAAGAGTTGTCTGGGTATTTGGATATAAATTGGATTATTTTGACCTTGACTGAGCTTCACCCAGCTACAAATGGGACTCTGTATTCCCCTTATGAAAGCACTGGTCAGTTCATCGCGTTTACAGTACTCTGTGTGTGCATTCACTTTCTTGTCTATACAAGCCCCGAAAGGCAGGTCTCCTCTTTGAGAACAAAATCATTTACAATTTAAAAGCAGAGCAGATGGCGTGATAGTCACGTTGAATGCCATACTTCACCTCAAAGCCGAGGACGCTTTTCGTCCACTTTCTCTTTGTTACTTGGCGAGATGTGAGACACGTTGTGAGACATATATGAATATGACGCTGTACACTAACGTTGTAAATACAGGTTGAAGTGCTGTCTGCAGTAGTGATGTATGTTGAAATAGTCATATATGCTGTAAAGGTGGAGCAGAGGAGAAAAGAGACCTAGTTTTGTATTTTTCATTCATGACTTGTCTTTTTATTTTATTTCAGTGACTTTTGTTTTACTGTTTTTTGTATATCATAAAGCTGCTCTTGATGCTACTATTTCATGTTAAATGGAGCTGAAGAAATAATAAAAGATGTTTAGTCTGACGTAAGTTAACCGCTTGTTTTGCTTTGCTTTGTAATGTATATTAAGCCACAGTTTAAAGATTCCCTCCAGATGTGTTTCAGGACATATTTGCATTAAATAATTTGTGTCAGGTTGGACTTTTCCATAAAGTTCTATTAAATGATTAAATATTCTTGGAATTGTATCTACTTCACTGAAAAATGTTAATTTACAAATATTCATTTTTACAAATATTCATTTTCATATTCATTCATTTCAGATGCTAAGTTTCACTGTGAAAAGGTTTGCACTGCAGAAAGGCAGCTTTATTTTGACCTCTAAGACCATTAATGTCATCATCAGTATTCAGTTGTTCTCCTGTTGAATCAACGCACATGCAGGTTTAGCAGCCTTAGCAGCGTTGAAGTAAACATCAGTAGTGTGTTGGTATACGAGTCAGGACTATTTTGCATCGTAAGTCAAGACATGCCTGAACGTGACCGAGAATTTATTTGCTTTGGATTTGTCACAGCATTAAGAGAAATAGTGCTTCTCACACTGAGAACATTAGCGTGCAATTAAAAACGACTTACGATCTCGCTACGTTCCACCCTTGATCAGAAACTTTGATCGGGGGTTTCTTCACTTTCTAACCTCGAGTTTATCTTCTGATGCAGATAACTTGTGCAACACATCCTGTAGATCCATTTCCTTTCTGTACCACGTGTGCGTTGACAATCCAACCCACAATCACAAACGCACCATTTTATGTACAATATGTACAACATTTATTATAATTAATATATAAAATAGACAATGTACTTAAATTTTCACAATAGAAAAGTAATAAATACAAAAACCATTTTTTTGCTTTGCAAGTATTACAAAACATCCAGCACAGTTTTGACAGATGTGAGACGTTAAAATATTGAGAATAAATGCTTTGCCACACTGGTATTCATATAGCTAAATATATACCTCATATCTGTAGGAGTTAACACAGTCTTATGCGTTACAATGCCGGTTTATAAATGATATTGCTAGCACTATTCAGTGGCCTCGACTCCATGAAATCCAATCCTGTCAGCATGTCTTGGCTGAAACAGGCCTGCGATCAATGGAGGTTTTCAAGTGAATAAAAGCACCACCTCTTTCCACCTTCTTCTTCTTCCTCTCCCTCATCCTCCTTGCCTTACTTTCTTTCTCCATCGTTCAACAACTCTTCGACTTTCTTATCTCCTCCTCCTCAACTCCATCGTTTATTCCCACACTTTTCTGTTTTCCTCAAACATCCCGTGGATGTGCCCACCAAGCCAATTCAGAAGTGACCTTAATTTTTCACACAAATGACATACAAATGATCATAGAAAAATAATATCCCTCCAAGAATCCACTACAACAAGCCAGTACAAACATTGCAGAAACACACACACAAAAAAAATCATCATACAGCAATATGGCCATTGGCTTTGAGCATATTTCTACATAGCTAATAATTAACATTTTGTAAAGTAATCATCGTTGCCACAAAACACAATAATTAGACGTGAGAATATCCCCGGACTATTCATAAGTAAGTACTTCTGAAAACATACAGAACATCACAGCACTCGTTAGCTTGTCTTTTTTATAATATCTACCTTTAAATACAAATAAAATATAGAATATATCTCTGATAAATGTCACTCAACATTTTTGTCTCTCAACGGCATCACATGAACATTACAAATAAGAACACAGAACAGGAATGTATGTGGAGGGTTCGCATCGACGTGAGCGGAATTCCTACCAGTTGCCACTCTTGTACACATTTGTAGCAAAACGACCAACATCAGCTGTTGGGAGTCTACCAAATATGAAAGAAAAGGAAGTCACAGCAGACTATAGCTGCACAGTGGGGACTGTGAGATGAGCAATGAAGGATTATAGCTCTGAAAACAGGAGAAACCAGAGAAATCCTACACTAACAAATGTGCATTTGTGTACAGTCAAGAAGGAGCGATTACAGTCTGCTTTGAACCTTTTTCCTCTTAGCTACTGCTCCAACATAGACTGAAGGCACTGCATCAATGTGAGAAATGCGTACACAAGCAGTACAAAACTAGTTTCCCCTCACATGGAGGGGTAGAATAGGTTTTGAGGGAGGAAGTAGTGGAATCCCAAAAACACACTTCATTGAATGGACTGCCTGAAGAAATTCACAATCAACAAATGCAGTGTTTCTCAACCTTTCTCCTGACCATGTGGCCATTTTTGCTCCCAAAATCCCCACAATCCAAACAAAGCTCTTTACGAATGGCATACCGTTAGTGGAAGCTCCAAATTGATCATACAGAAAATAGAATTTTAAAAGTATTGGGGGGAAAAAAAAGACAAAGCAAAACATTTCACAATAAAAGCCTCTCCTATGGCCACGCCAGCATATCAAGTGACACTGAGGTTGAGAAACTCTTCATTAATGACTAACACAAACAATTCATACTTTGGGACACCTTCTTGCACAGCAGCAGGGACAAATGTGCCGGGGCTGGTATAACAAACAGCTCAAAACTATGGACTACAACTGTACCAGAAACGTGTAGAGGTGTACGTTTAACAACCTGGCATTTTGCTGTTAGTCAAGTGCCATAAACGGTAGCAGAGAGAAGCCGCGGGCCTTTCTGTGGGAGCTCCAGCGTCAGCGCTGAATCTGCTGAGCAGTGAGGATGCACAGTAACCCTGGGCTGGTCAGGTTTCAGTCAGCGAGTCAATGTCTACGCCCCACGTGGGTCAGGGGTATGAGTGTGAGGGTCTTGTGCATGTGTGCGCACGTCAGTGCCCCAATGCCTCACTTACATAAACCTGCTACATCTTTCTCAACATCATTCCAATCTTGGACAGCTTCTAAACGAACACACTTTGCTAAGTTTCAGTCAACTAAACGACATTAAGTAGAGGACACCTCCACTCGTCCTATAATGTTTTGACTGTTCCTGGCTTCTGCTCTGGAAAACTAAGTGTAGCGGTTGTCTGGTGAAGTTACACACCACTCTGCCAACACTGTATCACACAGGAATGAATAATTCCTGCATATATAATCCAACAGAATTTAGAAATGTGAATGAGGCGTAACACCACCAAGTGTTAAGTATTGTCCTACTAATATCATCTTCCTCTTCTCTGCATGCATGTCGCTAGTATATATATATATGCCTGTAGGTGTGTGTGTGTGTGTATGTGTTTGCATTGCAGGTCGTGTGTCTCCCGCCCCCCCCCCAGTCTGGTTTTAGCAGCTCCTTCTAGGACGGCTCCTGCTCTCTCTGTTGCTGAGGCTGTGGCGGACTCTTCACGATGGTGATGACTGAGGCTGTGTTGAGGCGTGGGGCTGTGGCCAGCAGGTGGCCCCCTCCGGCCTCCAGGCCTCTGGCAAACCTCTGAAGGGCGGCCAGGCGCGCACCGAGCCCCTCAAGCTCTTTCCTCATGCCGGCATTCTCGGCCCCGAGCCTCTCCACCTCTCTCTGGAGCTCCATTTTCTGCTGCTCCAGGGCTTCGCGCTGGGAGACACGTTTGACCCGACAGCTGGCGGCGTATCCCCGGTTCTTCAGGGTGCGACGGCGCTGCTTCAGCTTTTGGATCTCCTCGCGGGACAGGCCACGAAGGTGGAGGTTCAGCTCTCGTACTGAGAGGGACATGAGCTCGCTGTCGGACAGGATGGGAACGTTCTCTCCACATTCCTGCTTGACCTGAAGAGGAATAGGAAAGATTAGGAGAAGGAAAGAGGAAGGGAGGAAGTGTGTAGTAAGAAGAGAAGAAAAGAAAAAAACAACCAGTAATCTTAAAAATTAACTGATAGGGAGGAGATTAAAACTTCTTTTCAACATTGACATTTCTTTTTCTTTGGAAAACAGAGATAATAAAGCTGAGTGTGTTACCTTCAGGGCTTTGCTGTTCCTTTCTGTCGTCATGATGAGACTCCGTTCAGCTTTTTTCCCCACCCAAACACAGATACAGAAACTCTGGAAGAACAGAAACAGGATGCAAAGAAAAAAAGGTATGTTATCACATGTCACTCAGGGCATCATGCTGTTTTTGTCAAATTCTGGCTTGACATTTACCATCCGCTCACAAGACAGCCAGTCATGCACGATAAAGAAAAGGAGAAGCCACAGATCTCTCATGCTTCTCCAAACGCATGCTCTCATTAAACTCTGTGGTTTGATATGAAAGAAAGAGGAGGTTTTGAAAGCGACATGCCTTTCTCTGTTTGCTGGAATAGTGAGGAGGAAGTTATCATGTGTCTGCCCTTTGGTTGCTCAAAGCAGGTGTGCTAACCAATTCCCTCAACACTTCCCCTTGTCAGCACAACACCAACGGTTCAAAACTTTCAATGTGAAAAAGTCTAAGGTCAGAAAACTACTGCTGCTCACTGTGTCAAGCTATATTTAAGTTCACGCCTCCATCACAATATTCCTCGACACACAAAAAAGTCATTATTTGTGCCTTGAAATTGTGTTTTCTGAAGTTGCTCTTTTCTGACATTTAATCAAAAAGAGGAGACTAAAACGGCAACATTTGGGTAAGTTTGCCCACCCTTAAATTACAGCCCCCAGTAACAAGCTGTAATAACAGCAGTGTGAGTGTTTGTTTAAGTCTGTACGGCCTTAACAAGACTGTATTTGGAAATTTTCTCCCTTTCCTCTTGCTGAACAGTTCACACAGACTGCATGGAGACTTCCTACACTCCCTTTAAGGTCAGTTCACAAATGTTGTTGTGTGGGATTAAAGTCCAACATCTCACTCGGCCAACTTGAACTTACTTTTCCCCTCGTCACTTCTGGCCTGATTTGGCCGTGTGATTCAGATCACTCTGTATAAAATGACTCTGCACTTTACCTTGAGGCCATTTTTGCTGTATTAAATGTTAACCTCCATCCTGATCAAAGCACACAAGACAGAAACAACGGCGCAGCAGGCTGATGAGAAAGTCACGCTGTGTTGACTGTACAGCAAAAATATCTCGACATTAATATTTAATTGAAACCCGGCGGTTTCTGCCTTAACATCATCAAACCACAGGGTGATTTCCCACATAGCTTTTGGAAAGTGAATGTGTTCACTCTCATATTTACTGCAACATTGTTTTTTTTTTCCCTTTTTATAGAAAGTGGCCTTTCATTTAGTTTCTTTATAGCGCAGAAATGTAGAAAAATAAAAGAAAAAAAATGTGAACAAACAAAGCTGTGACAAGAAAACACAGTCCAGTGGTTGGCTGGTTCACTGATGAGCAAACTCCTTGCACTTTCAGTTTGAGAAACAGACTGTTCTTGACAAGCAGAACTTCACTGCCTTTTTATTAGTCTTTGCTGCTACAAATTTGTTATTTATGATCTATGACATGAATAAATTCTTTTATCTTATAAACATGTAACAACATATAATAATAATAATAATTAGAACCACAAAATCTTAAAGATAAGATCCTTCTTTCTCCAAACAGCATGTAGCAGCTGGAATTGGTGGAATCTGTTGTTCATCTCATCAAATTATTTAATATAATAATCAAGTTAAGATAATCTGTTTTTCCTACTGGCTCCCAAATGAAACGTGCTGACTTTCATAACATTTATAGTCCCCAAATATAAAAGGGCATTTCACTTCTATACATGATATATTGTCACTTTAACCAATATTTGCCTGCCAAATAAAAAGAGTTGAAGTTCTTTTCTTCCAGGACTCAAAACTGTCAAACCTAAGAACGTGTAGATATTTGTGTTGACAGTAGTAACCTACATTATAAACAGAAGACTTGTGCTCTCGTCAGCAACATTTCAGACAACTGAACTCCTAACAAGCTAACCATGCAGTCAGGCAGGAGGAGGAACCATACAAGCAAAGGGTGTCATTTTAGTTACAAAATCACATTTCCTCTGCTCCGTTTTTGGTGACCTTCAGTTCCAAAATCCAACTTTACGTAAAAACTGGACTTCAAAACAGGCTTTAACGGCACATGTAGGCCTCCAACCCATGTACAGCAGGTGTTCATCCACATAAGCTAAATCGGCCACCGGTTAAAATGGTCTGCTGTTTGCTGAGAATAAACTGCATTTCCCGAAATGCGTGGGAAGTACAGATTTCAACAACAGTGGTTGTCCAACCAGCCGGTGGACTCGGGCTGTAAACCGACTAGACCGCCGCCGTTTCGTAAAGTCAGGGTGATTCAGCAATAAACCGTCGGCTCAGCTCCGGTAAGACTGTCACTCAGTCCAAACCCAGGAGAAAACAGCTGTGACCACGTCTTTCTGTATTTGTCCAAACAGAACAGGATATCCACGTTTGTACTTTGCTATAAATATCGCTTTAAAGGACATAGTACTTCTTGAATAACGCTATCACAGTGGAACGCAACAAGTGAACGCAGCACTGCCAAACGTAAGCTACAACCAATACCCCGATGGCTATTTTGTTTAACATTAAATAGCTAAATAACAAATACATTATACTGACCACTCAAGGAAACTGTATTTCTTCATCTGGCTACATCCAGAATCCACCCCAATAGGGAGGCGAGTTGGCCAACTTGGAGCAAAGACACTGCTACTATAGTAAACAGCGATCACGAGTGCACTCGACATCCATTTTAGTAATTGGAAATTTAATTTAGAAATAATTTCAAAGTATATCTTTAAATAAGGAAGTGAACCCCCTCTGGCAGTTAAATATGGAGCCATAAATACGTAAAACGTGGCCAAATTATCCGTTTCATCTTAAACATGCTAATAACGCAGTGATGTTAACTGTTAGCATCTAGCATCAACGGCTTCCAGCGAGCTAAAGTGGATTAAAGCAAACAGCTGCCTTGTTCTTGCTTGGTTAGCAAGCCCCATGCGGATACAAGTCCTCTAGTGTTTCACTACAATCAACAAATTTCGGCTACATGTATTAACGTTTATTATTTTGCTAAAGTGATTATTTACCTGCTGGGTCGAAACGACTCTGGCGACAAAATGTCAGTCCGCCTTTTCCCGGAATTACTCCGCTTCTCTCTGAGCCTGGATTCCTTCATTCATAAAAAACACAAGCGACAATGACGTCAGGCCTAAAGAATGAGGGCGGAGCCAACCCCGCCCCCGCGGCGTACTCTGAGAGGATGTAAACAAGGATTCCCTGCATCCCAGAACTTTTCCATGACTGCCCCTCCTTTCGCTGTTCTCAGCAACAACAACTTCCCTGGAAAAATGTGGCTTCAGAGTCACCCTGTATTGACTATTTGGAATTTTGGAGATGCACGAATATGAAGTTAAAAATCCAGCAGAGGCCAACGCTGAATGCGATTAGTGAAGACAAATCCTTACGCCACACACAAACGCACATGCTCAAGGGTTAGACGTTATAATTTCTGCATATGTTAAATAGGTTTTTAGTACAGTTAATTTCACTGCACTATAGACACTCATATAAACTTCCATTATGTGTCTGTTGGTGACTATTTCATTTTTAGTCGCAAGTTGTATTATATACAGCAGGATATTCAAGTTAAAGGAACCCTATTCAGCAGCCAATAAAAAAAAAATGTAATTGAAAGTCTATTGGCGAAACACAGAACAGTACATACAGTACAGTACAATATGACCGAAAGACTGTAT
The DNA here is from genome assembly GCF_020382885.2 of Scatophagus argus. Lineage (NCBI taxonomy): Eukaryota > Metazoa > Chordata > Actinopteri > Scatophagidae > Scatophagus > Scatophagus argus. Next base: position 6,195,309 of record NC_058513.1, read on the forward strand.
TTGGGCTTCATTACTGTTCCAACAACGCACTAGTATTCCTCTGCTTTTTTAACATAATAACAATTTTGTAATATTCTAACAATCCTTCATCAGTGTTGTGACTATATATTAGTGCTCTACCAATGTATATTTAGTGTTCTAACAATATACGGGTGTTACTTAATATACTAGTACTGAATACGCACACACATTAGTATTTCAGGCAGTTAAAGACTTCAAAATCACAGAGTGCGATTAGACAGCCACGGCGGCAGGTGGCGTAGTTTAATCTTTGGTGAACTACAACCTGACCCCTGCCCTGCCTTCGTCATTCGTCGCTGGCAACCTCACGTTTTCCCACTGTGACCTCAGCTTGTCGTTGGACCAATGCACGCTTCTTAGCTTTAGCCTTAATGAAAGCCAGGCGCATCTGAAATTTACTAAGCTGACTATCGGTCTCACCTTGTTTTATAGTGATTCGCTCGCCGTGCACACAGTTGAACCAATCCGACAGAGACGAAAGGGCTAGCAGGAGACATGGCCGGAATTGAGGAGCTTTCCCCTTCCGCGGGCCCGGTGTCTGTTCGGCCCCCCGAGGACGAGATTGACGACGACGAAGATGAAGATGTAAGTGGGTGGTCATTCTGGGGTATTAAATAATGTTAATAAGAGCAAATATTGAATACATTGCGCTGTCTTGTTTCTAGACAGTATTTTTTCTGACTAAGCACGACTAGCTAATGAGGCTGTACTTATGCTAATTCGCTGGCTAATTACATAGTGTGTTTGCTGCGCTACCATGAGCTGTGTGCTTTACGTTTCACTCCCTTCTGTATACTGCACATAACTGTCTACTCTAAACACAAGTCATTTTTCCAGTTTAATTTTAATTAGGGCTGTCTCGTTACTCTTTGTCCTATTCGAGCTTTGACCTCCCACCACACTAAATCCTGAGCACGTTAGTTCCTTGAAGTCATGGCATCCACTTTTTTGTAAGGGGTACCAAATAATTTTCTTTTTACTGCACCAACGTGGCGAAATCCTATTTCAGAATGTCCTCCCAGACCAAAACTTTCGCAAGCACTGATACATTTCTCTGACCTGTCTGTTTAATCATATAAGATTGCTAAGTAGTCAAAAAGTAGTATTGTATCTTAGTTAGTGGGTTCATTTCACTGTCATGTTTTTGTCTTGACTGCTATCACAGTAGCAAGAGGATATCCTACTGTATTCTCACCAGCTGTTGGAAACTTCAGGGAGGACTAACTACATTTACTAAGTTTCTAAGTGAATGTTTTGTCTGCATGTTGTTATTCATGAGAGTCTTTTTCTCTGATTTGTATTTGTCTCCTGAAGCTGGATGAGACACTGATAGAGAGGTTGTGGGGCCTGACAGAGATGTTTCCTGACACAGTTCGCACCGCTGCAGAGGTGTCTGCACAATGCTCTCTCTCGCTGGCCAAGAAGTTCTACAGGTATATCTCTTCAACGTTTTCTGAGTTTATTCCGTGCACCTTGACAGCCCAGTAGATAAAGAGATTAACTGCTAATTAGTGGGTTTGATTCCAGCGGCAGCCGTTCGATAGATAGATACTTTATTGATCCCAAGGGAAATTCAAGATTCTGTCTCACATTTTCCAAATGCTTGTTCATTGTAAACTGCTGGAACTAGAAGTGATTGGACCACAAATTGGATGGGCACATCTAAAACAGCAGCAACTAATCTGATTGTTAACTTGCTTCAGTTTTTCCCGCACGGCGCTCTGGGTGGGTACTACCTCCTTCATGATCCTGGTGCTGCCTGTTGTGTTCGAGACAGAAAGACTACAGCTGGAGCAGCAGCAGCTACAGCAGCAGAGACAGGTAGGTGTTCATATCAGAATCGGAATTCCTTTATTTATCCCTGAGAGGAAATTCTTTAAATATATGTATATTTATGTTCAGCAGAAGTTGAGAGAGCAGAGACCTGGCAGGCGTTTCAAACATGGAAGCAAATCTTGACAGTTGATCTGATCTGGCTGAAAGTTAATGCAGTATGAACAGAAAAATGACAAGTACATTGATGATCGACGTGACTGATCAACCCTTTCTCTTATAGATCCTGTTGGGGCCCAACACCGGAATGTCTGGTGGGATGCCAGGCATGATGCCTCCTGCACCTGGCAAGATGTGAGAGACTGAACGGCCCTGGTGAATCTGAGATTGGCTCTTTGCAATACTGCGTGGCCGGTCGCAAGGAGAGACAGAGAGAGACCATGGGGAAGGGCAAAGAACTGCAGTTAAAATAAAAGTAAACAGCGCAACATTAGACCCACTCCAACGTATTGGATTGGAATTGGAGGAGGAGGATGTGATGCGTTTATATCGCTTCTCTCTCACTGTCTCTCCTTACTGCAGCATCATACAGAGACTTCCAGGAGCACTGCTATTTTTTTCATTTATTTTTTAAAATAAAGACTTATATAAACATAATAATGTTTTCTTTAGGGGATAGCAGGTGGATCGAGTGAAAGAGGAACATTTGGAGGTTACCAGTTGTATGTTTTGCTGCTTCCACTTCTATGTGGAGAATTCTGTTAATAAAACTTGTGACAGACTGGCCCTGTGCATTGTGGAGCATACTGTACACGGTGTTACCTTACAGCAGTGCTTCTCAATTATTTTCTGTTGCGCCCCCCCCCAGCAAGTAGAAAACAATTCGCGCCCCCCCCCGCCGCGACTATAAATAATAGTAATAATAATATGTAATAATAGGATGCTAACAATTCTCGCTGGTTTACTGAAGTAGCATTCACAAAGCGGGATGATTGTTGGCAATATTCGGCACGTTTTGGCTGAAAAAACTCCAGCGGCTTATCAGCATGATTGGGATGTAATGTCTTCAAGTGACGCCTTAATTTATTTGGCTTCATGCTGTCCGCTGCCAACATTTTTAGACAGTAAACACACTGGTCTTTCCTCGTCTCCAACTGTGGCCACAGTGAAGCCAAGCGCTACATATGCATCGTCATATTTCCTCGTCTTAGCTTTCGGGTGAGTTACTTTTGTCTCATTATCTTCGTCTCTCTCCGCCTTTCTTCTCATCCCTGTTAAAAATTTCTTCATGTTGTCTCTTAAGGGTTCGCTTACTGCACTTCATATCGCCTGCTCGGTGCAAAAAAGCCGCTACACCATAGAGCTAATACTCCCTGCGCACACTCTGACAATGAGAGCGCCACTGCCAACTACTGTAGTGGATGTGCAATTACACTTTATTCTAGTACGGCAAAAAAAAGCATGTTCCCCAGGGTCACACGCGCCCCCCCTGGCATCGCACCGCGCCCCCCCAGGGGGGCGCGCCCCACTATTTGAGAAGCACTGCCTTACAGGAATGTGGTCTACAGAATGGCCTCTGTAGACTCTTTTTGCCATAGTTCACTGTTGTGCTATGGATGTATATCATAGTGCAATGCCTCTCATGTTAAGTTTTATTACATTTCCCTCTTCTTACACCATGGATTGTATAATGCAGCACTACCAGATTCCATTTTGTTCAATAATTCAGAGACTGTCCACTGAAAGCATGTGAAATGCAAAATAGTTTTGTCATTTAAGACAGGAAACATGACATAGGTTTTCTGATAAATGTGGTCATGGTGAAGATTTGATGCTAAATGTTTCATTATTACCGTGACACATTCTTTTATAAAAGAATGTTCTGTTGTCTGTTGTTATTCATGTGACAATTTACAAACCCGTGTCTGTTTTGTGACCAACATGACAGTAATTAAAACACCAAATGAAATGGCAAGTGAAGTGTCTGTTTTCAGAATGTTTGCCCCCTAATGGCTCTGGAGGTGATATTATGAAACTGCCCATAAAGCATTAAAGATTTATGGATGTAAGACCAGGCTAAAGAATAATATTATTAAAGATATGAACAGGTACACAATGAGGTTTAAGCATTTTCTAATATTAGAATGATCGTAGGGTAGTATAAGAATGCTTTCTTTACAGCAGAAATTCTGACTGGTGCAGCTAATAATGATTATGATTAAATGAGAGCTGTAATTGTGTAAATGTAATGCAGTCATGTTAATAACACCTGTGCTTTTGCTGATGTGATAGGTCACCATATTTTAGTGCAGTGAAAAAAGTTAAATTTGATGCTCAACTTTTTATTGTTGTGTCCTGCACACCACTATTCTCAGCCCAGATGGGTTTACAAGACGCCACACCCAAAGCACCCACACCTACAGACAGTCCTGAAAATAACGAATATCTATACGCACATTTCTTTAAATACCCTTGTCCAATGCTGCATTCACTGCCCTTTTCAACACCTGGTTCAGAGGTTTGTAGTGGGAACGTGTTCCCGTTGACTTAAACTAACAGTAAGTAGTGAGTAACTTTTAAAAGTCAGTCTTGTTCTAAATCACTTTATGGAGTTCGTCATGTGAGTTAAGACATCAAGTGCGACATTAGCACTTCAAAATAATAGTTATTATCAAGTGTTGGGGGTCAGTCCTGATTATGCCATAATGCATTAATTGTTCACGTTTACTCAACCACTACATTTATGACTTCCGACTGCACTCGAATGGGACAAAATACACAAATTCCCGCCAGTTGCCGAAGTGCTTCAAAAGCTAAAGAGCACTTAACCTTTTAATGTACTGGTTATCGTCTTTTTATTTGTTTAGTCAGTAACTCGATATTCCTCTGTTTTCCAGTGTACATGATCGAACAAGCAAATGCTCTTGGTTTAATAGTTTGATAGACAATCTTTTTATGCGTGTGTAGTTGAACCATGAGCATAGGGAGCTAAGCTCACGGTTTAGCACACTTATCAGACAAGCTAACTCGTTGAGCTTGGCTACACAGCCTTGCTGATTGACAGTAACTGCACCGGCAAGATCCGTTTTATCTTCATCACACAATCCATTGAAAATGAAAGCTGCAGAGGACCAGGTTGTTGAAGATGACACTGGTTTCCAGGATGATGAGGTAAGATATTAAAATCAAGCAAGTCTAATCCTTGCTGACTTACAGTCGCCTTCCATGAAGAAGACATCGTCCACATCTGTAAAAATGTTAACTGTTTACCATCAGTGTCAATTATGAGCCCGTCTGAAAACATGACATGAATAAATTGATACGAACTGTGGTGGCAATATCTAAATATTTGATTATTTCTCTGTAAGTGTTATGGATTTTCATAAGGTAAAATCAGTATTCTCCATTAATCAAGTTCACGCCTCAGCAACTACCTCATGTATGTAATCTTTTTCCCTGATCCTTACAGGAGTCCTTCTTCCAAGACATTGACCTCCTGCAGAAACATGGCATTGTGAGTAAACAGCGCAGCCGAAACATACTGTTGACAGACACAGGGAACACCTTGTATCCTCACAATGATGAGAACAGCCGTACAACATCTGACGTGCAGTTTGGTTCATGTTTACAATGCAAACTAACTGTATCCTGTCAGACCAGAGTTGTCTATGTGAGCATGTCTCTGTCCCTCCCCTCCTGTGAATGCAGAATATGGCAGACATCAAAAAGTTGAAGTCAGTGGGTATCTGCACTGTGAAGGGCATCCAGATGACTACTCGCAAGGCTTTGTGCAACATTAAGGGCCTGTCAGAGGCAAAAGTGGAAAAAATCAAGGAGGCTGCAGGGAAAATGCTGGTAAAATCTTATCTTCTACTGTGAATTAGGTAATAAAATTACGATGAATAGGTCATTTTATTACCTAATTAAGAAGATTCTTATTCTTCTTAATTAGGTAATAAAATTACGATGAATAACCAGCGGAAGATTTTATGCACTGGGTCATTTTCTTTGCATTGTAGAATGTTGGTTTCCAGACCGCCTTTGAGTACAGTGCAAAGAGGAGGCAGGTGTTCCACATCACAACTGGGAGCCAGGAGTTCGAGTTAAGATTTACTCATTATGTTGATAACATGTGAACATATTACATCAGCCTGTGATTTGGGCATTTATAATTACATTTACCATATGGTGGAGGTGGGAGATATAGTGGTTTAATGTGGTGGCCTCGTATAATATATAATAATAGTATAATAGTATAATAATATTGTGATACACCTATATATTTATCATTGTGGTCTTAAAGACTACTTTAGAGTTTACTGATGTCATTTTCTTAACTTATCAGACACCCGGATTTGCTTGATTCTTGAATCAACATTACTAATGATTGTTTTGTTAGACCATCAATGGTCATATCCAAAATATTGTCACATTATTGATGTTAAGGAACAAATTATTCCACTTTACAAGATACAATGATGCTTCAAAAACATCAGAATATCGTTTTGGAAGACCACTTTGGTTGATACTGTGGCTAGGTGGATGGAAATGAAAAAATTAGTTTCTCTGATGGTGAATCTGTTTAAGTATATCGAAGATGATACAAGTTATGTTTTACCTCTGCAGTAAACTTTTGGGTGGAGGAGTGGAGAGTATGGCTATCACAGAGGCCTTTGGAGGTGAGGAGATGACTTCCTGTAGTTAAACATGATGTGTATGATTAGACAGTTTAAATGTCACACAGCACTGACTCAAAACTACCAACATTATTTCATCCCACAGAGTTCCGCACAGGGAAAACCCAGCTGTCTCACACGTTCTGTGGTGAGTAAGGAGCTTTTTGAAAATGGCTGCTGATAGCTGATTAATAAAACAACACTGCACAGGTCGAATGCATTGAATAAAACAATTTGCTTTTGCCCAGTCACTGCTCAGCTGCCAGGGGAAGACGGCTACACAGGCGGGAAAGTCATCTTCATTGACACGGAGAACACCTTGTATCCTCACAATAGCAGCAGCAACCGAACAGCATTTCAAGTGCAGTTAAGCTGATGCTTCAAAAATGTTGCGTTCAATATTTTTGAATATTTTTGAATATTTTTTTGTTGTTATGCATGACAGTGTACCATTTGCTGATCTGCCGAACATGTTTTAGATTTCTTCAGTAAGTGTCGTAATGTGAGCACACAATGACTGTTCATGTGTGCATCTGTATGTTTTCCTCTTGTTCTTCTGGTTCACATCATCCTTCACTTGTACCCATGTGGTTCCAGTCGTCCAGACAGACTGAGAGACATAGCTGACCGGTTTAACCTGGACCACGATGCTGTGCTGGACAACGTGCTGTACGCCCGGGCCTATACCAGTGCGAACACACGGTTTATTCGGACCAAGACCACAGGGTCTTCGGGTGAGGTCATTTTGTGAGGACATTTTGATATATTGTTCTTTTGTCTTTCTCGCTCCTCAGGTGAACATCAGATGGAGCTGTTGGACTTTGTAGCAGCCAAATTCCACGAGGAAGGAGGAGTGTTCAAACTATTGGTGAGTACAGGAATGAATCTGAAAGATCTTTGCACATCTTCATTTCTTTGGTTTTACATCCATGTTAGCCGTTCTCTGTGTGAAGCTATCTGAGAATGAACACTTAATCGTTTTTTTCAAAATGTTGAACAACAGACATACATTTTAAAAGTAGTGGGGACTGTTTGCTGGCTTTCTCAGCCTTTCACTCACCTTCTTGTCTGTTCCTTCATGTTGCCAGATCATCGACTCCATAATGGCTCTGTTCAGAGTAGACTTTTCTGGTCGAGGTGAGCTGGCTGAACGGCAGCAGAAACTGGCCCAGATGCTCTCCAGGTTGCAGAAGATCTCTGAAGGTCTTAACCATGAGTGTGCATTTATGTGAAAGCCACAAACGTCAGCCATACGCCTATGGGAAGCACAGGGTCCCAGCAGAGTGTTGCTTTGTTAAGAGATAGTCAGTGCTGTTTTAATGTTTTGGCTGATCTGTGTCAGTTGTGTGTTTTCAGTTATTTACATGGTGGTTGCAAAGTATACAAGAGTGATATTCTCAGTTATTTTAGGATTTTGCTCATATATCTTCTTGGCTTTCGTGTACGTTTTTCTTAGAGTACAACGTAGCCGTGTTTGTGACCAACCAAATGACAGCTGATCCCGGCGCAGGAATGACGTAAGAGATGTGAAAAAATTCTGAATAATACTGTTTTGAATGCAGCTTTGTTTGAAGCTTTGGTGAGATTTTATTTTTAATTTTATTTATTTATTTATTTTTTGTTTTCTTTTTAGGTTTCAAGCTGATCCCAAGAAGCCAATTGGTGGGCACATCCTGGCCCACGCCTCCACCACAAGGATCAGTTTGAGGAAAGGGCGTGGAGAGATGAGAATCGCCAAAATATTTGACAGGTAGTTTTATTTGTAATATTCACAGTTTGGCATGTTTTGATTTGGTAAGTCATAATACACAAAAGTATTGTCTATAATAATGACATAAAGCAAAATACTTAAGTATGTCACATACAAATGACAGTTAAAGTTTTGCTTCCTGTTCCCATGTAGTCAGCTGAGATAAACATCAGCTAAGCAAACTGTCATGTGATTTTTCCTTCCTGAATAGATGTGATGACGCAACAACATGTTATTTTTATGTTCTCGTATCTCCAACCTCAAGGCATGAAGGAAACAGTCTTGGACTTTAATTTGAATACTTAGGGCTCACATTTATTTCTCTTTCTTGATTTCCTCTAGTCCTGATATGCCAGAGAATGAGGCCACTTTTGCCATATCTGCTGGAGGAGTTACTGATGCCAAAGAGTGAATAATAAAAGGAATACGCACAAGTTAGCACAATTCCCAGAGCCTGACCATTTAAAGTTATGTAAAATATTTTAAATGAATTTATTTATTGACTTTTTTAACCTCATATAACCTCTTACAGGTGAACTGAGTATCTTGTTCTGTGGTACTTCTCATGTCTTTATTCTATTTATATATTTAGTCGTATCCTTCCTGTGTTTCAGAGATGTTCAAATAAAAAACAGCGAAAAAAGACAACAGTTTGATATGTTCTTTTTCACAGATCATCCTTATAACTGTGAACTTGCTCATACAACCACAGAGATAAAGATAAATGAAAACTTAGTGGTGTGATGAAAGGTGGATGGTTGGAGCAGCTCGAACAAAGGATGAGCAATTTTGGAAGATTTGGATTTACGACAAGCGTATTCTGAATGTGGACATCAAGCCAGAGAATTTGAATGGACTGGTAACAGGTTCACTACCAGAAACAGGAAAAAGACTTTGACTTTGAAAGAGTGAGGATTCTGATGTCAAGGAAACAACATAAAAGACCAAAGTAAAGATTTTAAAATGGTGAGAAAGAATCTTAATAAAGAAACTGGTATTGGTTATCAAAGTAACAGAGCTGTGGAAAGTTATTAAATCAACAAAGAGGAATCAAGTATATGAGGGGAAATCCAAAGAGGAATGGATGTTAAAGGAAATTAGTGGGAAAAGGGCATCTGTAGAAATTTCTATTCTAGCTGAAGGTAAACAATAAGTAATGAAGAAAAGGACAATTTTCTGGGGAAAGTGTGTTCAAGTGCCTGATATTACTTTGAATGTTTTAGATTTGTTGAGCAAGATCTGGAATGAAAGAAAACTCTCTAGCAGACAGAAAACCGGGTAAAGATAGTATTAATAGCACATTTATGTAAATTAATTGAAAATATGATTGTGAAAAGACTCAATTACTTTTCGGAGGATTGTTAAACTTGTGTCAAAATGTCCTCTGTTCATTTACAAGATCAAAGTTTGTGATTAAAGTTTTGTCGTTTTGTATAAGGGGGAAAAGTGAAACAGGCATGGAGTTTAAAATCACTACGGAGCTGAAACGTTAGATAATACAGACAGTACTATGTAATGTAATGCCCTAATCTGGCGCACCCCGGCACAGTAGGTGGCGGTGTCCCCCTTTAAAAGTTGGTTTGCGTAGAAGAAGAAGAAGAAGAACAGGCGGTCGAAGAACTACAGGTATATTAGTAGTAGTAGTAGTCAAGTGCTGCCCTCTAGCGGTGCTTGCAGGACGTGCAGCGGCCGCACACTATCTACAATACTTCAAAATATTCATAGACACTGCAATAATTACCGACATGACTGTATAAAAGATATTACTACATGGGCTCAGGAACACTTTAGAAAACCATTGCCAGCTTATCATTGCATCTTTAAAATACAAGTTAAGACTTCACCATGTACTGTAAAAGCCATATATCAACAATATCCAGAAACAGCGCTGACTTCTGTGGGTCATCTGAGATGGACTGACATAACTGTTCTTGGAAGTTTGCTTGAATATTAGTTTAAAGGCTCCCCTTTAGCTGATGCTGTGATAATGCATAAAACATTAGATGATGATCTTTCATTGCATTGTTTAAAAAAAAAAGAATTATACAATTCATGTGAACCAAAATACCTCCTATACCTCCTGATAACATGATGGATTAAAAGATGATTTTTAAAAAAATGAGTAGAATCACTGGAGCAAAATTTGTGTTGCTTAGACTCATCGCTTAGACATTTTTAAGGTCATGGATCTGGTTTGTGGTTTGTCTGAGGTGTCAAAACAGCCTTGATTTTGTACACATGGGACTCACATTTGCTCTTCTCATTTATTTCTCCTTCTTGATTTCCTCCAGTCACAATATGCCAGAGAATGAGGCTATCTTTGCCATATCTTCTGCTGGAGGAGTAAATGATGCCAAAGAGTGAATGATAAAAAGAATAGAGACACACATGTCAGCACGGTCCCCAGAACTTATTTTTAATAAACTTAGTTACTGAGTTTAATGACTTCAGAATGTTAGTTAAACTGACAGTCTTATACTGTGGTACTTTTGATGTATTTTATTTACATACTTTTTGGTATTCTTTCAAAGGTTTTAAAATAAAAAAACTGTAAAAAAAAGAAAGAAAAAAAAAAAAACAATTTGTTAACTATTTTTATCTTTTAACGACAGTGAGATTGCTCAGATCCCCTACAGAGCAAACATGTACAGTAAGCAGATATCAAGTGCTGCCCTCTAGCGGTGTTTGCAGGCTGAGCCACTTCTCGTCGGATACGGGATCCATATGCTTGTCAAAGCACGGCTTAACAAAGCTATGGGAACTTCACCAAACGTGCTGTTAAGAGTCTGAAACACACCAGCAACTAAACTCGTTTTGACAGAACCATAAAAGTCGTCCACATTCCCCGGTAGTGGAAAGCTTGTCAACTCTGGAAAAAGGAGCGATGGACCCGAGAGACACAGCCCCGGATTCGTGGGAGCTGGAGGAGGATGCCGAGGCCCCGGCTGCAGCGGCGGGGCTCCCGACCGCCTTCGCCGCCCTTAACGTCAACGCCAAGCCGTTTGTCCCCAACGTTAACGCTCCGGTGTTTGTACCGAGCTTCCTTCAAGCCAGCGCCGTGGAAATGCCGGCTTCAGACGGTAGGTGGATGCCAGGCAGCTGGCTGGAAGTTAGCTTAACTTGCTAGCTTGCTCGCTAATCCAGCTAAGTTAGCCTTCCTGTCTACTTGACTCGCTGTGCTCAGTCCAGCCAGGTCACAGTTATCGCATTTCCACTAACTCGTCAACAAGTCAGCTTGAGTGTTTAGTCAAGTGTTGTAACGGTGCGACATCTCATTTATAACACAGTAACAGTCACAACAAAACGCCATACGTGACCATGACTGTCTAATAAATATTTATGAAAGTTTGACATGTGCTGTGTTTTTCTCTCCTCAAAGGTTCCTCTGATCCAGTTGCCAGCATGGAGGTGACAGAAACAGTCGGTATGCAGCCACAGTGTTAGTGCAGGCTCTGCATGTTCTGGCTAATAAGTTGCTAATCTGCTTGTCAGGCAGGTTGTCACCACAGGACAGGCTCAGGTGTGCACATTTACCTGCAGCCACATTTGAAATCTCACACCAAATCCCATGCGCTCTAAGAAAGGTTGGATGCTCACTTCTGAGTTTCTGCTTGTAGGTTCACTTACTGAGCCATATTTAGATTGCTGGCACTGGTAACCCCATGTGGTCAGGGTTACTTCTAATATGATGCAACTTCACTTGTCAATGCCTGAAATAGATATCCACTGGCTCGCACTGTGACATGTGTCAAGTGCCGCACGTTTAAGGCCTTGCTGTACCGTGTGTCGGAGCAATCTGAATGTATTTTATCATACTAGTAAAATAGTTGCTTTAATTTGCGGAGCCATTCACATTGTTGCCCTGACCCTGAATGCTGTGTGTCTCTACTCAAGTTACGGAGAACTGGTGGTGTTTTTGTTTTTTAATAGAGTGGCTGAGCTCAGCTGCAGCAGATTGAATGACAAAGGGAGGCAAAGCAAAAACGACCAGATGATGTGTGTATGAGAGACAGAGACAGCCAATGTGGCTCAGAGAAGGCTTTCCTTTTCACATTTCCCACAGACTGCATATTCATGGAGTTGCTTGTTCAAACACCTTGAATGTCTAAATTGCTCTGAACATGTCTGAAAGACAAATTATAATTATCGCTTGATGAGACTGTTGACAAAGTCAAGGCACAAATGGCTCTCTGAGTTGCCAGCAGCAGTATCTCACAGGCTGATTATAAACTACGAGGTTTGAGAAGAAAATAGGCATTGTGCATGACTGCTGGGCTGCATAATTTCATAGTTACGGAAATGGGAAGCTTATTTGTGTGTTGCTATGGGCAGAAGCTTCTTCTGCAGGGCTCAGCAGATTTCACTGTGCTCTTGTTGTTTTTTTGACATGTATTTGTTTGCTCGACAGCTCATTGCCTGATTGCATTTCTGACAAGTGACCAGGACTAAAGCTTGATGAGCCAAAATTTTTCAGCTCTTTCCAGATTATCTGTAAAGGCTAATTTTGCATGTGTTATCCTTTCTACAACATATATTAGACAGTATGTAGATTCAAGGCAGAGATCCAGTAGCAGCTGGTGCACCCGGAAATCAAATTCTACTTTTATTTGTGGCAGGTCACATTTTTATTTATGTTCTTAAAATATCCATGCCGAAACACCAGCAATAGCTGACCATAGAGTGGAAAACCATAAAAGGGTTTGGTGGCTTTTGTCACTGCAAACTGCATTCATGTCACTGTGACAGTTTGGATAGTGACGTTAAGGTTGGTAAACACTGTTAAAGGCAGTTTTGCAGCAGATTCTTGAGAATTGAGACAAGAATAGTAGACTAAAGTGTCATGACTGGACCTGCATTATAAATAGTAATTACCAGTAATGACAAACAAAAGAAATATAATGTGTCGAGTAGAGCATTTAAATGTAATGGTGCAGGAGATCCAAATGAAAGAGCGTGAGATGACTTGGAATTGTTTCTGTACGTGTTTGAAGTGTGGAAGAGGGGATCACTTTCCAAATTTTTGTGCAAATGTGGAAAAAAAGGTTTAAGTTTGGTATAAATATAAAACTGGCAGAGATGTGACGGCTTGAATGAAGTCCAGGATTCAGAATCAATCAGCATTCACTCGTGGTCAGTCTGCAAGTTTGCATGACAGCCAAACTTCTGTTATATCATTAAACAGTTCCCATTCCCTCTAAGCTGTGGGTTGTCTGTAGCATCCAGATATAACAGAGAAATAACAGGTGGAGTACACGTCTGTGGTTCCAGCTCCAATGGAGAACGGAAGCACAGAGGCGGACATGACCACAGAGGAAGAGACGTGGGAGCAGAAGGAGGAGCCGGGGGGAGGTGGAGGGGGCGGCGGGCAGGAGGAGCTGGGCTCAGCCTGTGAGGAGGGCGCCGCCAGGAAAGAGGATGAGGAAATGATGATGGAGGAGGAGGAGGAGGAGATGCCCGTGCCCAAAGTGACTCCGGCACTACCGGATGCTCCCAAGAAAGAACACGTGAACGTGGTCTTCATCGGTCACGTGGGTGCGTCTCATTTGTATGTGTGCATATATTGTTTCATCTGCGGAAGATTTTAGGAGGTTTTATTCGTGATGTTTACACCTGCTTTTTTGTCTGTCAGATGCTGGCAAATCAACTATTGGAGGGCAGATCATGTGAGTAATCCATTTTCCAGGTTCTCTGTGGGCTGATCACAGTAAAGCAGGGCTGCACAGTCAATTAAAATATCTAAGTGTAATACAAAGTACTTACATTTCCCTTAAACAATACATTGCGTCCTTTTAATTTTAACTTAAGCTGTGTTCATTTTAGTCTCAGAAAATGAAAAATAAAAAAAATCTTTTGTTGTTCATTGTTGGCTAAAAGACGTGTGTGCTTTGCATTGCCTCATCTGTAACAGTTGCTACGTTCACTAAAGCAGAGCTGCTGTGGCTGCCAGCTGCAGTGCAACAGGCTGAGTCTTGCCCAAAATTATTTTTCAGTTTTGAGCTTCAGTTTCCGTGATGCCACAGATAAAATTAAATATGAAGTTATTTGGTTCTCTCTTTGTTTGAGGTTTTGTTTTGTCAGCTTTTCCTGTCTTTGTGTTCTCCTTGTTAGGTATTTAACTGGAATGGTGGACAAGCGAACCCTGGAAAAATATGAAAGAGAAGCGAAGGAGAAGAACAGGGAAACATGGTGAGAAATGCTTGTGTTGAGTCAAACATGTTTAACTGCAAATGATTCATTCCAATTCATTTATTTTGTTGCTCAGTTCTCAGATTTCTCTGCTCAGATTTTTATAGATGAATATACTCCTATTTTTCCTCATATATGCATACATCTCAGTCTGGAACATTCTTTATTCTTAACTTGTTCAACTTTTATTGACAACCGTTTGTCAATAAAGGTTTGTCAGTAAAAAATTCTTGTATGTGCAGACATAATTGGCCATTAAAGCTGATGGCCATGTTGTCCGGTGTGTTTTTTTTATTTTTGGAGCTCCCTCCTGGCAATTTTTCTTTATTTTTCGTATGATATTTTCTTTACCAAAACAAATGTTGTAGAAGTTTTGATTATAAGAGGCCTGTTTGCCAGACACATACAGTAAATCAAAGTGCTCTTAACACAGTACAACATAAATTCAGAGATAAGTGTTTTTGTTGCAGGTACCTGTCGTGGGCTCTGGACACAAACCAGGAGGAGAGAGACAAGGGGAAGACAGTCGAGGTCGGGAGAGCTTACTTTGAGACGGAAAAGAAGCATTTCACCATCCTGGATGCCCCCGGACACAAGAGCTTTGTCCCCAACATGATTGGTGGAGCGTCACAAGCTGACCTGGCAGTCCTGGTGAGATGAACACGAACACAGAACCAATCCTTACTGTCCCTAAACCTCAAAAACACACAAATGAAATATTACACACACACTTAGAGCTTCCTTTGAATCAAACAGTTTTTATGCATGTTTACATTTACTAGTATTTTGTTACTGAGACATTCCACAGCAGGAGAAAACATATATGCAAACATTCACGGAAAGTTCTCACGTCTCTACAGCATTTTTCACTGTCCAGCATTTTATCTCATAAATAAACTCACCAAATGTATTTAAAGAAGACGGCGAGTTTTTTAAATATTTGTCGTTAAACAGTGGAACTGCTTCTGCTTTATTGGTTCGTATCAGGTTATTTCAGCAAGGAAGGGGGAGTTTGAGACCGGCTTTGAGAAGGGCGGACAGACGCGGGAACATGCCATGCTGGCTAAAACAGCAGGAGTCAAGCATCTCATCGTGCTGATCAACAAGATGGACGACCCCACGGTCAACTGGAGCCTGGAGAGGTGAGCAGGAAATATGTAGTGTTTATATTGGCTGTAATGGTCTGTTTTAAAGAAATGACAGATTGACGCCAAAACATTGTATTGTAAACAGTGAATTATTAGTATCGGTCTTCTGTTGGAACAATCTGTGATGCTGTACATCTGTTCATATGTTAGGAAATGATCCCCATCATTTCATTACTTTCCTGCAGATATGAAGAGTGTAAGGAGAAGCTTGTGCCGTTTCTAAAGAAGGTCGGCTTCAATCCTAAGAAAGACATCCACTTTATGCCTTGTTCTGGACTCACAGGTGCCAACCTCAAGGACCCCGTACCTGAATGCCCCTGGTACACGTAAGTCAGCACTTTGAATGGGTTTCTATCACAGATTTAAGTATTGTCAGGTAGGGATTGTGACGGTACAAGATTTTCTTGATGTGATGGTTTCACAGTATACCTGTTCCACCTGCCAGCAGTTTCTGTTCCGTTAATGATAAGTTTCACCTTTCTCACGCACAGTTTTACTAATGCTTCCCAGAGGAGATCAGACATCTCTGCTGTGCCTTACGTTCACGTTAGTGACGCAGTGTTGTTTCAGTTGTAACCTTCCTAACCTTGTAACCGCCTTTAATTTAACATGTACTTTCCCTGAAAGGCTGCATGTTAAACATGTTGCCATTGGCTAGTAAGTCCATTAACTAATACCACAAGGCTCAGTTCACTGCCTCCATGTAACACAGGGGGAGTCCTTCTAGGTGTGATTATGTTTTCCTTTTTTTCATCTTCACCAGGGGTTTGCCATTTATTTCCCACCTGGACAGTTTGCCAAACTTCACCAGATCCAGTGATGGACCAGTCAGACTACCTATCGTAGACAAGTACAAGGTGAGCAGCGGGAGGCCGCTGATTCTCATTCTAAAGAGGGAAGATCAGAAATCTGCTGCAGCTCATCTGAGAAGATGATTAGTGGTTGAGTGGGTGTAAAATTTCTTTTGTTTTTTTTCCCCTTTACTCTGGTTTATCTTTCTCTCCAGCCCGCTGACACACACACACACACACACACTCACACACTCACACACTCACACTCTACAGCCTCTGCATAGTTTTCTCTCTTAAAGATAATTCAGCTTCTTGGCACTCGCCTCAGTTTAGATAATGGAAGCAGTTCAACATGTAAGTGTTGGTGAAATTTTTGAGTTCCCTACATTAATCATTGTCTCTTTTCTTTTTTCACGTCATCTTTTCCTCTTTATCCTCTTGTCTTTAAGTTGTTTAAATGCTCCTCTCTCACTGCGATTGCATAAGAGCCTTAATCATTGATGATTAAGTAGTCCCGACCGGCGTTCTTCTGATGTAAGGAGATTATGGTTCGGTTAAGTGTTTGCTGCAGCCTGGTGGCTCAGCCAAGATGGCCGTGCAGCAGACTTTCTGCAGATCCACACAGCTGTTGACAAAACTGTTGTTTTTTTTGTGTTGTCTTGAATCTGCATAGCTAAAAACAGAGCGATAAGGCAGTATTAATCGAAATTATAAATTAATTATATATAATATTATAAATTATAAATACATTTACTTTTGACCTTCTCTCCAAAAACAGATTATTCACTCAGTTCTCTTTACAAACGCATCGTTAGAGGAATAGTTCGATGCTTTGGTAAACTCACTTTAACAAGCGCTCAGTAACCTTTGAGTGGCGTCGATCTTCTCATCATCTCGTATTTTTGCATTAAGTTTGTTTCATACACTGTACTGCTATATGGCTTATAGTGTTCCACAGCCATAAAATGCAATGCATATTCCCTTTCTTATCAGTTTTGATGATTCTAAATTGAAGTTGCAGCTGCACTTCTGGACTCTTAAGCTGTGTACTTGTAG
Source organism: Scatophagus argus (assembly GCF_020382885.2). Lineage (NCBI taxonomy): Eukaryota > Metazoa > Chordata > Actinopteri > Scatophagidae > Scatophagus > Scatophagus argus. Next base: position 6,212,710 of record NC_058513.1, read on the forward strand.
ACAAAGCGCAGAGATGTTGGTTTATTTTCTTTTTCAGAGATCCTTTATTTATTTGGGTGGAGGGTTTACTTGGGAGAGATTTGAGAAACTAAACTTTGTAACAAACTGCATTTCTATCTTTTGTTGAATTTGTTGTGTTGTTGAATCCCAAAAAGCCACCAGCACAGAGTCGAGCTGTTGTTGTAAAATATCTCTATTAAAGAAAAATTAAAAAAAAAGACACAAAACAAAGCAACAACTGTCGTCTCATAAAACTGTACACTGTACATCAAATCTGTACAAATCCAGATGCAGTAGTCTAGCTGTCGGTGCTGAAAAAATTTTTAAACCAAATGGAATTTCAGATTTGGAGAATCGTGACACCCCTAATTCCCGCTCTGCAGAAAGTCTTTTCGGAACATTTTAGGAGGATTCATATCTTGTTTTAGCTGTAGTGACTTCTTGATTATTTTTTGATAAGCTAACTAATCACTTAGCCCATAAAGTTAATGACTGCTGTGCATCGAAGGTAACTGCTAACACTGAATTGCTCTGATCCTTCTGAACAGGACATGGGCACAGTCATCCTCGGGAAACTGGAGTCTGGATCCATTAGCAAAGCCCAGCAGCTGGTCATGATGCCAAACAGGGTGAGATCTCCTCTGTATGACTTTGCTCCTTCTCACAGGGGACCAATAAACCTTCTACTAGAAATAACCTCATTGTTTTATTAAATGCACTGCGGCCTAGATGGAAAGAAGATCGTGTACCCAGATTTACTTTAGTTGAAACACCAGCCACATATCCTGTTTCAGTACAGCAGTATTCTGTTTGTTTAAAGCATTTATTTAAAATATGTATAAATTGCTGTGTGTTGCAGCACACAGTGGAGGTACTGAGCCTGCTGAGTGACGATGTGGAGACAGACGACGCAGGTCCTGGGGAGAATCTTAAGTTGAGGCTGAAGGGCATCGAGGAGGAAGAAATCCTCCCTGGTTTTATCCTCTGCAGCCCTGACAACCTCTGCCACTCTGGTCGCACCTTTGATGCACAGGTAATGACCACAGAAATGACCAAAGGTTGCTGCACCTGATTTTCAGAGTCATTAGATGATATGAGAATGGGAAGAGTTTTCAGTTTGAGGGTAGAGGTTAGTTGATTAGCTCTCATTGGTTCCATTTGATGCCTACTCTCTGCCAAACACTCCTGCATTTCATCTACTGAATGACAAACTGATATACAAATTCAGATATCCTGCTTCTTTTGCACTGCTACACATACATGCATTCGGAATATGTCAAATCAACTGATTGTGATTCCTTTCTAAAACAAAATCTCTGAACTTTACATGTTGCTCATTTGTTCCTTTTATTTCAGATCGTCATCATTGAGCACAAATCAATCATTTGTCCTGGTTACAATGCAGTCCTTCACATCCACACCTGCATTGAAGAAGTGCAAATCACCGTAAGCTACTGTTCTGCTTTCCAAGCTATTTGGTTTTAATGTTCATTGCGTTTGCCCAGCCAGTATTCAAGTCTTTAAATCCCGACTGCAGGCCTTAATCTGTCTGGTGGACAAGAAGACGGGGGAGAAAAGCAAAACTCGACCACGCTTTGTCAAGCAGGACCAGGTGTGTATTGCCAGGCTCCGGGCAGCAGGAGTCATCTGCTTAGAGACCTTCAAAGACTTCCCTCAGATGGGACGATTCACGCTGAGAGATGAAGGTGAGGACACTGTGTGAGAGTCTGTTTGTCTTCATTGATTTAATAGATTTTGCACAACCTGTTTGTGGACACACGTTACAGCAGATGTAATACATTTTGAATTTATTTGTTCTAGATCTCACATCTGGTTTGTTTTTCTGATGATATGAGCAGAAGTCTTGAATTGCCATTTTGTCTATACTCCTCCCTCAGGAAAAACTATCGCCATCGGCAAAGTGCTGAAGCTGGTACCCGAAAAGGACTAAATGCAACAGTGGCAGCATGCATGGAGTTCTGCGACTCGTTACCCGAGGAGAAATGCTGCTAGAGCCGACCCAAACATCTGCTCTCTCTTTACACACAACTATGCTGAAGAGGAGAACAATGACAACAAGGAGTGAAGAAGGAGAATAAAATCGCATCAAAATGAAGAAAACGAGACTGAATCAGTTTTTATGATGAACAATATAAAATGAGAGACCAAGTCAAGTGTGTCAGCTTTCTCATATTGAGAGCTCAGCTATGCCACTAATGTAGCTACACATCCCCCTTCTGTACTCCCACGGCTAACCGCGCTGTCGGCTGGCCACGCCATTTGTTTTTAGAATGGAGATGGATGCAGTGTTACTCAAATTGGGGAGGAAAAAATAAACAGATTTTCATATCCTGCAAAAGACCAGCGGTTATCCTGTAAGTGTAATTTGCAAAGTATGTCTCCCTTTTTAAGAATGGGATTAAGAATCCACTGGACATTTTATTTGGTTTTAAGGATTGCTGTACCAAAATTTTACATTTGGTCTCTCTCCACATGAGATGTTTTAATTGGACTGAGCTCACATACTACTCGGATGAACCATGGTTACACATACTCACACCAACAGACACACACAGCTGTTATATAATCTAAACTGAAAATAAATGATCAAGCTGCAACAGAAAGGTGTATTTGTTTTTCTTTTAATAAGAATTCCCATTTGGGATGGAAAAATCAACAGACGATTCATCAATACTATTAAATCCTGACATTTGTAGCACCAATATATGCCTGTAATTATGCTTTGTGGATATATGCATTTCAACAGTAGCATGAGTGCTTGTTAATTGCAGGAAATGTGTATCAAAATGAATAAAAAGGTCAAGGCCAGCATGAGCGGGATTAAAGGGCAAACTGGAGTCTGGCGGAAGCGGACAAGGCAGGAAATGTCTGGTCAGCTGTCCAAACAGGACAGAGCTCATGGGAAAAGTCTGGCGTGTCGGACACTGTAGGATTTAAATAACTCCAAAAGATGGCAGTAATGCAACACCAAGGATGCAAGCTGTCGTCAAAAGTCGAAGGAGGCGAAGAAGAAGAAGCAGAAATGCGCATGCGTAGCTGTGGTTTACACGTGAACCCGACAGCATGGCTGAGGAAAGACAACTCGTGTTGGACCGGGCACAGGTAAAATGTGTTTTTTTTGCTGCTGTACATTTGACCTGTTTGCAAATAGCTTGCTAGTTAATAGATGTTTACATAACTGTAATAAAGTATGTCGTTATGAGTCGACAGGAGATATAAAGTAGCTAACATTAGCTCGCCTAACCGGGTTAGGAACGAAGCTAATTTACAGAGGCACAGTAACAAGTCTCAAACTCTAGGACATCGGAAGAAAATCCGAGCTTGTCAGGTTTTTGTGTTTTTTTATAGCTTCTGAATTAATGTCTCTGTCAGGTGAAAAAGGCCGTCCAAGCCTTGCAGGCTTTCCTGAAAACCAAGTCGACCCGTGACTCCCTGCTCCTGGACGACACTCAGCCGATCAGTGTGCTTTTCACCCTCTGGAAGATCCCCAGAAAGGCACAGACCATCCGCATGTGAGTCCACCATACAGGATCCTAAAGCTGCATTCATGACTGGCTTGTAGTTAACTCTCACCTGAACCGACCTAAATGATGTTGATGTTTCATTCGGCCCTCAGTCCCTTGCCCCATGGCCAGCGGACTGACACAGATGAGATTTGCCTCTTCACCAGAGATGAGCCCAAAATGACCGGAGAACAAACCCAGAGGTTTTATAAGAAGCTGCTGGAGGAGAGAGGAGTCAAAAACATCTCTGAGGTATTTGCCAAAGTCCCTTCAGCAAACACATTGCACAGCATGGATAAATGTATAATGTAATGTAAGTTTTATCTACATTAATGGCTGGTTGGCCACAGTGGCTGTTAAGTCCTAAGTCTTACAAACCACTTGTGATTTAACAGCCACGTTTTTTTATGTACATGTAAGACCTCCTATTGATGGCTGCCTTGACAATACTGTGTCCCTGTATCTGGAGCAGATCATCCCGTACAAGGTCCTGAAGACGGAGTACAAACCGTATGAAGCCAAGCGCCGTCTGCTGGGTAACTTTGACATGTTCCTCTCTGATGACCGTATCCGCCGCCTGCTGCCCTCCCACCTTGGAAAACATTTCTACCAGAGAAAGAAGTAAGACCTTAACCAAGTGCTGTCAGCTCTTTGTTTGTAAGCACCAGTCAGACAGTTGAGGTGGACTTTGATTCACTTCCCAGACCCAGTGAGTTATGGATATTGTAGGTGTATGCTCTTTTGATTTTGTTCTGCAGACATAGGGTCTCAGAAGTCCAACTTTTTCTTTCTTTTCCCTACACCTGCAGCCTCTGGAGCTGACAGGAAAAAGGAGATTTCTGTTACTGTGACAGTGTAATCATTGCAATGTTATTAACAAGTCAAAATGTCCCAGGTGTAAAACTTGTGAAACAAATCAAACACATCAAATGCATAGTTATGTGTCTTCTAACCTGTGTGTTTTAGTGTTTCTTTTTACTGATGAGTTCTGTGGTTGCAGCAGATGAGTTCTTACTGCGTATCTCTTTTTACCAGAGAGCCGCTGTGTGTGAACCTGGAGAGCAAACACCTGGCCAGAGACGTCCAGCGTGTCATCCAGGGCACCAGCTTGAAAGTTACCAACAAGGGCTGCTGCTGGTGAGCGTCGCTCTACTGCTCTTTGTGTTCTCAAACAGTTTTCTGTGGAATTTTTAGGTCAAAGAAAATGTGTTGTCCTCACTACTGCTTAAACAGGAGAGCACAAGAACAATTTTGAGTTGAACGCAATGTTTTTATGTCTTGTGATAAAATGAATTGCACCTCTCAGCAACCCTGTCAATTCTGTTAAGTGTTTGATATGGGCAGTAGCTGGTGCTACAGTAATTCAAAGTAAATCCAGATGGACCTCCTCTTCCTGTGGAGCCTGTCTCTACAACTTTGATACACAATCATAAATATCATGTTGACATGAGATCCAAAAATGCCTGCATTTGTATCATTTGTATTGGTGCTGTTTACAGTGTTTATCTCACATGACTGGCCTGTATTATAGCATGGCACGTGTTGCCCACTCTGGCATGACTGCAGATGAAGTGACAGAAAACATCGAGGCTGCCGTCCAAACAGTGGTGGCCAAAATACAGATGGTGAGTGAAGCTGCTCACCAGAGTTGTTGTAGCAAGTTTGATGGATTTATGTCTCTGGACAGCTTTGAATCACTGATCTTTGTTTAATTGTAATAAAGTGCTTTTGTCCTTATTGTCTTGTGCTCCTGCTCCCTTTTGGGAGTTTGTGCTTCTCAAAATATTTGTTACTTCAGTGCTTGTACAGGAATTTTATCTTTTGACCACCTCGAACTCTAACAAAATAGCCTTGCCTTTTCCCCCTAAAATCTGTATTATATTTGCACTGTTGTTTACAGAAAGAACCAGTGATGAAGATCATCCACATAAAGAGTCAAACATCAGTGGCCCTGCCCATCTACACTTCGGGTCTTGGCCACCTTAGTGTGCAGCAGGAGGCAAAGAAGCCTGCTCAGACTCCAGAGAAAAAGGTGAGAATAATCTAATTTTCTGCATGTTTGTCTTGCCTTTGTGCCAGATTATTCAAGCCATGTGTCATATGTTTTCAGGGAGCCACAGCCAAAAAACAGGCAAAGAAGGCAAAGGCAGAGGAAACAAAGCAGACGGCTCCCACTGTGGAGGGGGAGGAGAGAAAGGTGGAGGAGAAGGAGGAAGAAGAGGACGAAGAAATCCCACAGCTGGTTCCTATAGCGACACCGAGCAAAAAGCCTAAACTGGAGGTTGGTACTACTGAAAGCTGCTAGAGTTAAATACTTGGAACCAGTTAAAATATAAACAAACGAAATATTGGTTAAACAACCAGTGTTTTGGGAGAAATTGTGCAGCACTGCGTCTTCTGTGAACTGCAGACCCTTATTTCCTTACTTTCTTGTAGAAGTCATCCAAAAAGCAGCAGCTGAAGAAAGCACCCAAGCCTGCTGTTGCCAAGAGGGGAAATAAAGCGCCAAGCAAACGAACCAAGAAGGCAGGCAAGACGGACTCCAAAATAAAAAGAAAAGCGCCTAAAGTGAAATGATTTGCACATTACCCAACATGGACCTTTTTACACAGGACACAGGACCAGATTGTTCACTGATTGGCCAAAATACTCAGCCTGTTTTGTTTTGTTTTTTTTTGTTTGTTTGTTATAATCGTAGATTATAAAAGCAGTTAACTGAAATTGCTTGTGGCTTTGTTTTCCTTCAGTAATTGCTTTGTAACAAAGGGCCTTTTTCACAGCAGAGTGGTGAAGGTAAATGGTATTCAGTTCTTGGTGATTTATATTCTGTTTTGGCTTCTTTTTGAATGGGGCATTTGAATTCCTCAGGGAATTTATCTGTTATTGTTTACTTAATAAAAGAAAAGACAGTTTCTTAAAACTTTAGCATGACCTCCGGTCAGACATTCCTCAGGCAAATTAATTTTTGTCAGAATGATGACAGTAATAGATTTATTTAATCATCATTGATTCTAGCAGTTCAAGTTAAAGTAACAACTTTAAGTGTAGCCTTTGTGACTGAACAGTGCATTTGCACCATCTGTTTGAGGTTTTAAACACTTTTATAAGCTGTTCTGCAAAATTTAGTTCAAAGCTTCATTTAACTCCTCAGGCTGTACAGAGTACAGTGTGTTTTCACGCACCGTTTGTGTGTGCAAGTGCATTAGCCTTGAGAACTGTTTGCTCATGTTGTGTTTAGCACTCAGAGCTGTGCATGCGTAGCTGCCAGCTGTATCAGATGACATGCCTATTGTCGGTGAGATGCTCCGGCTTGTACAGCTGCTGCTCACATGCAGTAATGTTACATGGACACAGAAACATCTCCCGTGAGGCTTGGTGTCTTCACAACACCTTTATGTCCTTATTGAAGGTGTCAGATCGATATTCAACACACAAACTAATAATGAAGTATGAAATTTTCTTGCATTTCTATAGAATGTAAATTTGTCATGGAGGAGCAAGATGTAAGCAGCCAATCAGTGGAGATGAGATTGTTGTCAACAGGTGGGCTCAGTCAGCCTATTCATCCAAGCCCTCCCTCTGTCGTGTGGGTGTGGTGGGCCGTCTGGAATGACAGTGTGTTCACGGGTTACTGGGCTGGAGGATGAGAGATGCATCATACAGACGCTCTTATTGATCATGCAGGCTCCATAGGACTGGGACGTGGCTGAGAAGACAGGACGGCTCAAGATGTAAATGAATAAGAAAACTGGCGAACTGTGGATGTCCAGCGACTGGTGTTTTCATTATTCACGTGTTAAAGGTTCTTGGAGGGGAGAAACAAAGCCATAAGAGGCATTTTCTCCTGTCAGGCAACCATGCAAACAGTTGGAGGAAGCTCTTTTGCAGATGACTCTGGGAGTCTGTGTCCAGACGGTCACGCCGGTGCTGCAGCGGCCCCAGGCTGGGCCTACCTCCACAAGGCCATCATTGTGATGGTGATGGGGTCTCTGATGTCTGCTGCAGGCGGACTCCTCTTCCTGCTCCAGTCACTGGGGGTGAGTGAAGCATCGCGCTCTGTGGCCTCAGCCTGCCTGTCCATAGGACTGATGTTTGTTGTGATGGGGCTGGTGTGGATCCCCATACTGAAAGAGAAGCAGAGGCGGAAGAGGTACAGTCAGGGCGCTTGAATGGAGGATGAAAATGACTCAATAATGTGAAAGTGGAAACTATTCTTTTTGCTGGCGATGTTTCCTTTGAAACATCCAATACAGTGACAAAGCTGGTGTGGCTGTTGCTGATAACTGCCTGTGTACATTGTACTTTGACCAGTGTCACTGCAGATTGTTTCATTTGTTTCTGTTGGTCAGTGAGGTTTACACTTCACTGCCCTGCAGGGCCGTTAGCTGCCAGCATTTGTTGTTTTGTCCACATCTGGATTAATTCTTGGATAAGATTGAAGACCATTTTTGTTGTGGAGGAGCTCTGCTGTCATCATGTCAACATCTGATCAGGTAGAGCCAGTCATGGAGAGGAGGTACGGGGGAGTTGGTCGCTGCAAGTGCTCGTTTTGGTTCGCAGTGGCCCACGACATACTCGGCGTCTTCATCATGATGGTGGGGGTGTTTGGAGGGCTGGTCGTCCACGACTTGTTCGTCTACGCGGGGGCCATCATCATCTTCCTCAGCCTCATTTGGTGGGTGTTCTGGTACTCCGGGAACATCGACGTGCCACCCGAGGAGCTGGAGGACGACGTGGGCCTGATTAAGGTGAAGAACCGCGGACTGAGCCAAGTGGTGAGACGAGTGTCCAACCACCTCTCCAGCAGGATCAGGGACTCTTTCAGAAAGAACAGCCGGTCCATCAGAGAGGGCCCCGCAGGCAGCTGGCCTTCAAACACTGGTACAGAGGTGTCGCTGTCCACTGTCAACGACACCACCATCACCTCCTCGTCTAAAGAACTCGTGAGAGAGACGCTGTCAGTATGAACTAACCAAACAGACTGTAAATGACACCAAGAGACTCAGCGTGGACTTTTTGTGTTTGTTTCCTTTACTCCTTAACCTATTCTTTAAAAGGAATTTTGTGTTTGCTCTGCTTACACACACTGCTAATGATTAGACAACACTGGAGTCTCATCTAGATAAGATCCACCTGTTGTTATCTAACTGATAAGATGTAAACTTTGCACATTACAACTCAGTGTTGCAAATGGTTCTGATTTAGATCACAAAATTTCTATCAGTTACTATCTTTTTACAAGTTATGTTTGGTTAATTCACAGATATTTGCTGAGCGGGCATGTGCATAGTTTTATATTTATTTCACATATAAATGTATAAAGGATATAAAAGCAAGGTTAAACGTTATAATGTCTGTTTTATCACCCAACTAACATATAAAGCACACACAGATGTGGTGTTTTTGTAAACCTTAACATGGTCAGAATGCTGCTTTTGCATCCTAAAACTGCACAGTCCGTTGTGATAAATTTGAATAACTGAAACCTACTGGATGCCACCTGCCATAAGCGTCACTGAAAGATCGCAGTGGGATTCACATTACGCGCTTGTGTGTTTTGAATGCATTTAATTACTGGACTCGTGGTTGGCTTTCAGAGCCTTTGAGAAGTCAGTTGAAGGTGCATGTCAGAGAAGTATGTTGAGATCAATTTTCTTCTATCTGTGCAGACATTTGGAAACAGCTTTGGCACACACACTCCAGTATGTGTAGTAAAACCCCAGCAGACACTAAAACTTTACGATTAGATATGAGCAGACTGTGATGAACCTATCAGCTCCTCTGATTACCACTGATCAGGTTGAGTGATACTCGGTGTCTTAGTTGTAGGGAAGAAAAATTAAATGTCTCATATGCTTTAGCTTCATGGTTGTTGTCTAATCCAAATTTGTTTGTTCTGTTGATGGTCTACTCTGTGTTGGTTCCTGTTCCTCTCACATCATCTCCCTGATGGTACGTTTGCTGCGAGACTGTGAAGGAACAGGCGCTCTTTTTACAGAAGCATAAAAGCTTCCAGAATCTATGTACCAGTGTTAGCTTGTTAAACTAGAGTGTGGACACCAGGAAGTGTGTGTTCTGGGTCTGGATAGGGCGTTGTCAGAGGGTTCGGGTTGGGAAGGGTCAGACCCTCTTAAAGTTCTATCCTCAGTGAGTAGAACAAGTTCACCTGCAGAGCAAACAGCATTCACACACACGCACAAACACTGAAAGGATTGACGAAATATACAAAAGACAAAGCTGTCTTTGTTCAGTCAAACAGTCTCACAGCAGAGTGAACAACACGAACACAGTGTGACAGAGACAACAGCAGCCAGTCGGCCCAGAGAGAACGTCCAGAGCACTACAGCAACACTGACTTATGGGTAAGCACAGTTTCTTTCTATAATATTCTGGTATTTTATTTGATTGTTCACATAACATGAATCTGAGAGTGTGGAAAATTTAAATGTCTTTATGTGCTGGTGTCAAACAGGTGACACAGCACAGCAGAGGCCCATTCGATCAGTGTGTGGTGCACAGACAACCTGCAGAGGGATGCTGAGGTCGCGAATTGCTCTGTGACTTACAGGAAGCTAAACCCACTTCACCACAATGGGACGTGAGCATTTATTCTTAGTCACGAAGAAAATGAAGAAAGAGAGGATGTTTGATCACTCATCGATGAAACTCAGTAGAGAGAAATTCTTCAGGAGAAAAGGAAGGTGATATTGTAGAGTTCTCTTCATCAGATCACACGGCAAGAAACAGCAGTACTCATTCATCACAACAAATACAACCAAAGCATGATTAAAAGTTTCTCTTCTTACATATAATTCCTATGTTAGTCCACAAGGTGGAGCTGTGAGGTAGTAAATGAGGGGTGAATACGGTTTCTTTTAACACTGCATGATTTTTCATGAGATTTAAACTGTGTAATGGATGTTTTTCCTCATGTTCAGATAAACAGAAATTCTCTCCAGCTCTTTGTATCGACACCCAGAGGACCCACTCAGTCATGAAGACAGTTTGCTTGGTTTTTCAGCTTCTCTCTAGTAGAAGTACAAACAAGGATTATATTTACTCCAGTATAATTCTGATATTTTGTTACAGCAATATCCATTGATATGTATTCCATATGGATTTCATGATGAAGAAAGTGAACATTTCATATATGGAATTTAAGTTTAATTTCAATTAGTTTCAATTTAAATTCCTGCCAGCTCAAAGCATGTGAACATCTCTGACAGTTGGATCTCCATTTTGGTGAATGTTGCAAAGTTATGGCTCATGAATGTGGTTTTCAAACTGTCCAAAGTTTTAAACGTGGGACACTTGCTGTAGTGCCACCAGCTAGTCTATTATCCCGTAATACCAGCTGAAGAAGGTTGGCATAGAACTGGACCTGTAGGCAAGATTGGGTTTATTTTCAATCATGGGAAGGCAGACTTAGAAGAACAGGAGGAGGAGGAAGAGGAGGAGGAGAATAAGAAGAAGGCAGCGACAGCAATTCCAAGAACATATGACTGAATTACATTCGGGATGATTTTTCGTTACGCCAAAACCTCTGCACCTAAACCATTTATTTAAAAAAATCTGTTTAATACAATAAGAGGAAGAATCAAAGACTGTAGGTTGAAAGAGATAATTAAAACAAAGCTTTAAATGCGCCCTTGCAAATTTCCTGTGTTCCCTGCCCATACTGATAATCCTTAAAGCTTGTTTCCCTAACTCTAACCCTTTCATTGTAATCAGATTTACAAAAGGAAAACACTTCTCTGTATGTCCTGCATGTTATGTGACTCTCGCTCAGCGTGCAACACAACAAGGAATAGCATTTAGGAACGAGCCTTCATTTCATGGGCTGCGTGTGTTCGTGCCCGTGTGAAGTGAGAATGTGTGCGTCAGGAATTAGCTTAAATGCCAACCAGTCAAGTGACGTGTAACCAAATAAAACTGAAACAAAAATACCCCGAACCTCCAAAGAAACTGGACCTGAGCACAGGTGGCTTCCTTCTCATTTTCCTGCTAACTCACATGCAGAAAAGCTGGAAGGTGACGCAGTACTGCATGTAGGAAAAGAAAGATTCTTTGGGATTCACTCATTAAAGACGCACAGCACAGACACGATGTGACCAAAGCAATGCTCCCCTGATGCTCTGGGTGAAAATCTCCCAGTGAGACTCCAGATCTTTCCCCATTCACTGTGCTGATTTCAGCAGTAAAAATTAAGGTCAACCCTCCAGAAGTAGTGAGTGGTGATGCTCCTCGATGCCTGCAGAAAACATAGAGAACGTCACTGTTTGTCATTTACATGTCTTTGTCTTTTTTCTTTGGGTGGAAGTGAACTATGTGACCACAGGCGGAACATTTCCATTACTCCTCTGGTCCTCAGTAGGATCTGTGTTCTGCAGTCATATGTTTTGAAATATAACACAATTGCAACAATGTTTGTTGTAAAACTGTGGGGGTTAAACGTGCACATCAACTGAGGATAAAAAGAGCAAAATGTGTGTTTGATATTCAGTGACACACAGTGCAAATACATACAAGATGTGCAGGCTTTGGATGAAATATTTTGGGAACAAATACACTGAAACATCTGAGGGTTTTTTTCTTTTGTTGTTGTTGTTGTTGTTTCCTCGAGCAAATCTTGGAAAATAATTTGCAAATGTTTTGGCAGCATCCTTTCACAGATGCAGAAACAATACATCACTGCAGTTGCTCCTGAGGATTAAGGATTAGGAGGGTATTTCTGTATTTTGTGATTGTGATTTTCTTGTTAGCATCTCAGCAAGCTTAAACCTAAATGCAAACGAGTTGAGGAGCCACATTACACTGCATGTGTTGTTTTATTCTACTGCCACGAGGGTGCTAAGTTACACCATTTATTTTTCAGATATTCATCACCGCCCCGAAAGTGAGCAAACACCATGGCAGGCAATCCATAACCACCAAAATGACCCTTTGTGCCGAACCGTATCCTGTGTGCTGTCGGACCACATTGATGCAGAGGCTGAATGTTGTGATGAGAGTCGGAGCTCAGGAGGACTCATCAGAGGTTGTGGTTTGCTGTGAAGGGGTTGAGGGAGAGGGACGCTGACCCTGCAGGACATGTGCAGCCTTTCCACAGGGACGAAATGTCTGTGTGTTCTTCACACACTCGGAGGAGAACATCAGACATTTTAGGTCTAGATTTTAGCTTTCTATCAGACGCAAACGCCTCCAGATACAGTAACCTTTGAAGAGAAATAATAGAACTGAACACAAAAACAGAACCTGACAGTAGAAACAAAGAAGTAACAGAAGACCAGAAAATAAAAATAATCTTATTTTATTATTTTGCTAACTATTAATATTATTTAATTTAATTAAAGAGTTTGGTCTAGACCTGCTTTAATTGGAAAGTGTCATTAGATAACTTTTGTTTGTGAATTGGCGCTACATAAATAAACTAAATGGAATTGAAAAAAAATAATAATTACTTGCTGATATATTTAAGGTATTCATCCATTAATACGTGAATGAAAAACTAAAAATAACTTGTTATGTAACTGTAATACTGTCTATTTTTATTATTAACAGTGGAGATACTAAGGACAGCTGTTACTAATTTAAGGCTAATTTGCAGCAATAGAATACTGCATGCACAGTCATTCATTAGTCCATGTTCTTTGAACGTATATTTGATAATGAAAAGGACAAAAAACAGATTACAGAGACTAACAGCTAACCAGATGGATGTCTAGTCTTTGCTACACAGTGCTGTAAAACCTCGTAATTACAACAAGCCAGCAGATTTTGACAGGATGTACAACAGCTACCTGCAGTTGCTCGGTTGCACCGGTAGACGGCGCCGTGAGGTCGGTCGGCCGGTATGTCCTGTCATCCAGCGGCGGAGGAGGAGGCGGCAGCAGCAGAAGCGTGGGCGAACCGGGAGACCCTCTACAGTCACACCGAAACTCCGAGGCGGTGGACAGCTGCTGAGGAGCCGGAGTGCTTCACACAGAACGGAAGCTGCTTTCGGCTCATATTTGCTCTTCATGGGAGCACCGCACGCTACAACATCTGGAGCTCGCGCCTGTCAGTGAAACTACTCTTCCTCGTGCCCGCGTGATGTGTGGCAGGTTTTAACTTATGAAGTAACCGGCTTTTTCTCACTCGGTGGAGCCGACGGTGCCGTACTGGGCTGCAGGAAGCGGACTCAGTTTGGAGGTAAGCGAGGCAACACTCATTGCGAGGCTTGTCGCTTCACACGCCGGCTGTCAGTCTGTCCTCACCTCGCTGTTCACGGAGGAGGCACAGTGCAGGTTTGGAGGGGTCTCGGGGTGGGGTAGACCCAGGGGGAGACCCGCTGATGACAGTGCCAGTTAATAAAGCGTGATGTGTACCTCACAGTGCTACACATTTTGAACTGCTTTACAAGCCTTTTAAATTGCCTCTGGTCGAGACGGAACTCAGTTGCTGAAAGTGAGACGAACAGGTGTGTGTGTGGCTATCTCTCTGACACACACACAAACATAAGGTCTAAACTTGGATGAAAATTTCTCCTTCACCTGATTCATCTTGATTTATTGACGTCTCGCTCTGCTGTGGGTAGTCTTATCAATGCACACTTCATGGGGTGTGTTTTCATATGTGTGTGTCTGTGTGTGAGAGAGAGGGAATTCAGTACAATGGAGAATCCCCTCTCTGTTTGGAGTAAATCAAGCCAAAGTTGCACGCACGTACTCACACAGGGTATAAGAGAGCTCCAGGCTCTGGTGCTGGTGAGATGAAGGAGGCAGTTTCACTTGCTGGCTGTGCAGAAATCCCACAGAGACAATTAAACTACTGACCCATGTCATCAAGGATTTGTTTTGGCTTCCTGTTTGGAAGGATGGTAGGAAGTAGACTTTGGGGCCAGATGGCAGGAACACACACACACACACACACACACACACACACACACACACACCTGGAACAGCCAGTCAGAGTTCCTTCTGAGGGAGGCCGCATTAGTGGGCAGGGATTGAACCTGCGACCTGCAGTGCTCAGCTGTACATGGATACCGAGTGTCGAGTCAATGAGGAGTTAACAGACTGTTTTCTACTCATGAACTGAATTCACTTTTTTTTTTTTTAGTGACTGTAGATTATTTTCAAGTGCTTTTGTCTCATTATGAGACATGTGGTCTGGCAGAGGTATCTTGTGTTCTTGTGTTTCAGAGCGAACAGGATCTGACTGAGATAATGTGAAGTGATGGATGAACCTACAGAGAATGTTAGCTGTTGAATGAATGTTTTATTCTGGAGGGAAAACTGAAAAAGTCTCTCAGTAACCCTGAGTACAAATCAGCTCCTGACTTTCTGTTCACAGTGAGTTTTTGCTAACTAAATCACTGGTTGTTTTCTGTGCTTGTAGGATCTAAATGGGCCTGAGGTTGTTGGCAAAATATGTAAAATGAATAATTTTTTTTTTTGGCACATGCATGTAAAAAATGTACACATTATAATTAGGCCTTCAACTATAACTTGTCTTTATTGTTGATTAATTTGCTGATAAAGCTGTTGCTGATTTTCTCAATTAACTGATTAACTGTTTGGTGTCAGTTAGAAATGTCCTTACAACTTCCTGGGCCCCAAGGTGACATTTTAAAATCTTTTGATCCAAAACCTAAAGATCCTCAGAAAAACAGCAAATCCTCCCCTCCTTTTAGAATTGGAACTATATGATAGTTACTATTTTTGCATGGAAAATAACTTAAATGAGTAATTGTTTATTCACAAAGTCATTTCGACTTTAACATTCAAGGTTTAGAAAAGTAGTGTATGAAAAAAAGGATGAAAACGCAGACGACAGTGAAGGTCAAACGGATCCTAACTGTCGGGGAGCTGAACCTGAAGCTAATCTTCAATCACTTTAATTTTAACCGCAAACTTAAAAGCAGCACCGCAGGTAAAGCATGCATGGTAAAGCATACTCAAAATTATAACTGAAAGTGCTTCACACAGTCTGAAGATAAAAGTAAAAAGCACACACACACACACAGACAGACGCGCATGCACTGTCACACGCGCTATCACACATGCAGCTCTAAACAGGAAGCTGACAACATCCTGGAAGATGTTTCATGTGGTGTGAACCGTCTCTCTGTATACGTAAGTGTAGGTACGGTAGGTGTCTGTGGGCAGCATGGCATTTTGCAGCTGTGCTCTTGTCTCTATGTCTCTTTCACCTGACACTGTGTTGAACATGTATGAACAGGCTGGATAGAAAAAAAGTAGCAGTGACAATAGTTTTAATCCTGGGAAGCTGCTCTCTGAAGTTATATGCACCTTCCTGTTTATGCAGAATTCTCTGCCGGGTGCATCACGATGGAAAACTGGTTTGGTTTTTACAGGAGCCCTCCAGCTTTTTCACAATGCATTTTTCATGGCACTTTGCCCATGAGTGGATCTTCCCCAGTGCCTACAAGCTGCACTGTTTATCTTTCTGGTGTTTTATGCCGCTACTTGTCACTACATGAGTAGTTCTTTCATCTTCCTGTCAAGAAATTTAAAATGAATTTTGAATGAAGTCAAGTTTCCAAAGTATACTAAGAAAAAGCAAAAAATATTAACATTTTGTAAGCTTCACATCTTTGACATTTTGCTTTCTGAATGACTTAAACCGGTGGTTAATCGGCACGTGGCTCCTTAAAACATGTCTGCAACCCCGTGGTATAATCTGCGTTGCATTGTCACTCAGAGCATGTTAGCATGCTGACATTAACTCAAACTACAGCTGTGATGAAATACAGGCTGACACAGCAGCTAGCGTGACTGTAGGGCTGCACTCATACCGATCTCAGGACGTGCTGTGGCCAGACGTGTTAAAAAGAAGATGGCTCATGCAGTCCCGGTTGCCTGGTGAGTTTTGGATGGAGACTTTGTAGAAATGAGCTGTTCTGAGCTAGTTATCAGAAGAGAGAAAAGTTTTAACCGACTTATGATTTTCTAACAAAGCTCTCCGGCATTCTCGTTGTGTGACACTACAGCAGAAACTGTCCAAAACAGTTAATCAGAAATGAATGTTTGATGTGCACATCAGCATGGAGGTATCTGTGGTGATTTTGCAGCCGTCTGGGGCGGGTTGCACAAAACTTACCCACAGATCTGCTGTGCATAATTGTGGCTTGACAGCGACAACATCGCTGCCATTAGAGAGCACAGACGCTGCCTCCAACACGTATCTCATGACCAGGATAGACTGATGCAGGTGAAAAAATAGCTTTTTGCTATTTACATCCTTTGTATAAGGTGTGATATGCCTTCAGTTTCAGGACTGATTGAGACTGAGTGACTTGACTTGAGACATATTGATGCTGTCCTGCAGCACTCTGGGCAGGGATTTCATTCATTTCTCTCTTTTTTCATCTCACCCTCTCTCATCATGTCTGTCGAAGCGTTTTTCAGTGTCATGCTCAGTCTTCATTTTTCCCCCTCTCTTTTCTAACATATCATCACTATGTATCAAAACCAGAACGGTCTCATCAGCGTGAAAGATGCACCTGTATTGCCAGAGCAAAGCGAGTTCAAAAACACTATTTGTACTATACTTTAATTTACCAAATAATTGGAAAACCAAACATTAGATCACTATACTTAAGTGATGATTTATAACAGTAGTTACTCTGTGCTCATTAGTCTCTGACATAAACATACATTTTCAGTTACACTAATCCTCTTTTCAACACAGTATTATTTTAATCTCCTCTCGCCACTGTGTTGTTGTTTTCATCCCAGAGATAGAGACAAAAATAGGATGGCTGTATGACCTGTAAGTCTATGAATTACAAAAAATACTGTACATCGAACGGATTGTGGAGGGTTAAAGTGAAGGGTCACTGAGAGGTCATGGGGGGGGGGGGGGGGTTGCTGAATAATAAATACCGGTAATGAGATTTGCTTTGAGATGCAATATTGAATCATTTCAGGGATTTCCCCCAGGACATTGGTTAGCAAACGTCAGCACGTGATTGGGCTGTTTGTATTAAGGTTGTCAAAATGATTGAAAGTACCGAAGCTATGGGAAAAAAAACAAAAACAGATGTATAGTGTATAGGTTCCGCATTAAACTTTTCCAAGTTGATATTTTGCAAAAGAAATTCTTCTGTAGGCACTCATTGTCTATTTCTTGAACTTGCGACAAAAAACCTGGATGAATAGCAAACTTTGTTTCAGCCAGGAATTTTAATTTGCCTATTATGTGGCATATACTGCTCTTCATACTTTTCTTCAATGTCCGTTTGATGACAATGCTGTCCTCCAGCCAGACTTCTCCCGGGAGACTCCAGACGTCTCTGTGAAGATCCTGAATAAGTCTTCTCTGTTTCTTTGAAACCACAATTATGACCTCCATTTTTCTCTCTAAATATTCTTTTCAGCTCTCTCTCTCTCCCCCACTATCTTACCCTAATGTGGAATCTGTGGGCAATTACCATTAAGTTTTTCATACAAGGCCAGCCAACAGAGGAAGCAGTTGTATTGGCGCTCGCAGCGTGAGTCTGCTGGCTGCGTAGAGGAATGGCAGGAAGGAGGGATGGATGGCTGCTGAGGAGGCCTATTCATGTCTCCAGGCGAGGCCATACTTGAGTAGACACTTATTGTGATGCTGACCTTCCTGTCACCATGCAGCTAACACAAAGCAGCTTCATATGAGGGTTAGCTGCGCTGCTCTCTTTGTTCCTCTTTCTGTCTGTCAGCTCTTCACTCGGTCTCTTTTTACTATGTGACTTAACGTTTATTTATCAAATTATTTTTATGTTCTATTAAGCAATTTAGCATGATGGGGTTTGCTGACTTACAAGACTTACAAGACAAAGATGTTTACTCATAAAATATATCATCAAACCTTGATGAAGTGATAATAGAAGAGGAGCGGTTGCATGACTTTAATCAAGGGTCTAAAATTAACGCCGGTAAACCACTGAATGCAGGTAGATTTGCTTGGGCAACATTCCTCAGATAAATAACCATTCAGTGTGCAGTCCCTGTTCATTCATTGTTTCCCTGTGAGTCATGGGACCACAGTGTCTCTTATTTTACAGACATGGTCAACATGTGGTCCATCAAGCCTTTCCACATTTTGTCCACTAATTGGTGTTACCTGCAGTATTGTGAGGCTGATAGTGCCTGTAGTCTGTTGCAAAACTGTTCACCTCTGATGGTGATGTTACATTTAGTACTTGTAAGATACTTTAAAAAGACTGGACCTCAATTATATAAAACATAATTATATGCTTTGTTTGCGGTTTCGTTACAACCATGTTTTGGAGGTGTGCCTTTTCAGCGTTCTTCCTGGATGTTTAGGAAGTCAGTTTGTAGTTGGCAGAGCAACTATGCAGAAGGTCAACTTCAGCAGTGACGTACTCTTCATTTTACAGAACTGGTTTGTTTCTTGCAACTTCCTGTTTCACTGATGGGTGAGTGCTACATCCCAGGTTGTAGGTGTTTACTGTACATAGTCTATCATTAATCTTGCCATTTTATAAGGACAAAACTCAAGTGTATGTGAACTTTGCCCTCAGTTATCCTACATCGTAACAAGACACTTAATGCTGAGAGCAAAATACCAAGTGAAATTGTGGCAACAAAATATCCCCTGAACATTAAGTAATAACCAAAAAGGAAATATTTTAAGAATATTTGTCCCAGTTGCATTCATTTATATTTGAAGCTGTATCCAGGTGGAAAAAAAAGGGACAGGAGAAAGAGAGAATTGGTTCTATTCAAAGGATTCAGCTGTGAAGTAAAAATAGCATGTATGAACTTACCTTTTCCCTTTTAGTTCACTATTATTGATATGCATGAGTTCTGTGTTTGAACGACTGTATCTGTCCTGCTTCATGAGGCCACTCTTGATTTGATTGAGCAAGATAATGGGTAGGAACTAACACTAACTAACTTCCATTCACTTACACTGAAAGGTATCAGTTTGCTGCTGGCAATCATTTTGTGCTAATTTGAAGTTTATTAGCTAGCAGCCTCTTAGTGAATTGGTGAACTAAGAAAGTTTTTTTTAAAAGGTAAAGCTAATTGTATTGACACTGCAGCCCTTTTGAAAGTACTGAAAAAGCCTAACGAAAGGATTGTAAGATTGCTGTTACCTGTGTTGCATGTAACAATAATCCTGCATTTATTTATAGGCTACATTTATTCCAAATGCTGCATTTCGTATCCTTTGCTCTTCAGGTCTCTCGAGTTTTGATACCTGTTTATCTTACTCTCTCTTTCATATCCTCATCTTCCCTCACATCATCCTGCAGTCTGTAGCAGCTTCTGTCACTGGCTTTTACTTTATAAGATACCCAAATGGCAGATGGGAACCAGACATCCTCTCTATTGAGAAAAAAAAGCTAGATCCTCTCAAGTCCTAAACCTGGCGCAGGAGCTGAGAAACCATTATACTCTCTACAGTGGCATTTTGGCAGTCGAGTGTGTCATTAGGTGTTGGAACAGTTGGAGTGATGAATGGCAGCGCCGACTTTTTCTTTAGGGTGTTTTTGCATTAAGTCATTTCTGCTGTATTGCTGTGCAGCTGCCGGTGATTTCTCACTGCCTAGTGCTATAATGAATATTATTGTACAATAGATAACTGCAACAACAGTGGACCAAATGACACAGTGTGAAAGTGGTCGTAGTGATAAACCCACGCTCATCTCGTCTGTTCTGTTCAGGTCTACGGGGAATTTTAGAGTCTGTTGGGTCATTGCTTTGGTTTTTTGTCCTGTAATTTCACTGTTTTGGTTCACCCTCACTAATCTCATCACTGTTGTTTACGGATACCAGCTGCACACTATTTGCCAGAACATAGACAAAGTTAACAACTAGCTGGCGAACACAGTGGAACATTTAGCACCTAAAGAGACAGATGCTTTCCTCAGCAGCTGGTGCAGACCAAAACAGAGTGTGAAGGGAAAGAATGTTGCTGTTACATTCATCAGGTGGGCACAAAGATCACTCCAAGTGAATGCTAATGATGCTTCATATCTGATGAGTGTGTTAACCGTGTACTAACAAGAGTAGAATATAAACCAAAAAATTCATACAGCTTGTTTCCACTACTAATATATGGACAGAAAGGCAGTTAATTCAGGTTGCAGGCTGCTGTTTAACAGCAAATATGTTGGCGTAATGTGTGTCATCACACGTTTGGGTAATGTTACACAGACAGGTGGAGAGCTACATGCACTACTGTCGCTGCAGCTTCACCAAAACCAATCTCATGGCTCAGAGACAGGTGGACTACTGCAGCTGTTTGACAGAGCAGACATGGACATCATGTAGGATGTAGGTATGGGTATGAATTAATAAGGGTAAACATTCATGCCTAAACACACATATGCATGCATAGTCCTACATTTTTTAACCATGCAGTCAAACTATGCAAATGGGAGTGACATTGTTTGGCATGCACGTAGCAGGTTGCCAACTGTTTTTAACTGAGAAAGAAAGTGTCTCCTCCACTTCCATCATTCCCTCTTCAGTGTCATGCTGTTTGTTCTCTGCTTTGCTGCTATGGATTTCCTGTTGTTTTCTTTGCTCTTGACTCCTTTCATCTTCTCTCAACATGACATAAAGTCCTTTCTCTGCTTTCTTTTTCCGTCTCTGTCCATCTGTTGTACTCTCCTGCTGTCTGTGTCGATACGTACCAGGTCAGCTGCAGAGAGAGGCGGTCAGAGCCCACAGCTTCTTGTCATGTTAACACTTTGGCAGGACATTTCCAGTCATAACAAATACATACAGAACCTTTGAATATTTTTTTAATGCTAGCAGACCTGACTGTCATTTGATGTGTTAAGATCATTGCAAATGTCATAGCAAGGCCTGCAAAATGATATGTGTTCCTGTGTAGACTACTTTGTCAGAAATGTGTGGGTGCGAAGTGACGTGCAGTGGTTCAGGGTTCGAATGCTGTGAGATTCAAAAGCTGCTTTCCCACAGGCCACATGTCAATCCACAGTAGGAAACATTTGACAGCAGCAGCCTATGCCAGTCCTTTAATAATCTTTTAATTACTTCCAGGGGAGATGTTTCTCACTGTTAGAAAGATCTGAGTCTTTTGACTATGCATAACCAGGAATGGAGGAAGTCTAGCCGTGGATTTGAACTTTCTCTGCTTTTCCCCCAGCTTCAGGTTGAAGGTTAAGTCTCTTTTACTTGGACAGCTGAGTAGAGAAATAATTGCGCTTAAAGGCAGACAAAGCCTGTCGGCCTAGCCTCTGATCTCTGTATTGTTAAGCAGCTTTTTCATGCTGTTCCCTTATTTATTAAGGCCAAAAGACATTCTGCCACAAGACAAAAACGTCTTTCTTAAGTGGACAAGCTTCACATTCACCCAGATTTTAAAAATCACATATTTACCACTGCAGTTTAAGATTATTTTCATTATGCTTCAGTCTAACATTATATTCTGGATTAATTGTTTGATCTATAAAACATCACAAAGTAATGAAAAATGTCTATCACAATTTCCTAGAGCCCAAGGGGATGTCATCATGTTTCTTGTTTTGTCCGAACACCAAACCAAAACCCACAGGGATTTGATTTATTTTGAAATGAGACAAAGCAAAGCAGAAAGATGTCACATTTGAGGAGCTTGAAGTTCCTCCTCTCATCTCTACTTGCATCTAGCCAGCCACATAAATTTGAACCACTTTTTGTAAAGGAAAAATAGTAAATACTTGATCTGGAAACTTCACTTTAAATTCAAAGTTCTCAATTTATTAGTTTATTAATTATCAGTGTGAGGTATTATGGAGTCCATTGCAGAGTCCAACAGCTCCGACAGCGTGGGATGGCTGCACAGCCTCCACCGGTCAACTTCTCATATGTCAGCTTTTCCTGTTCCAGTCCATCATTATTATATCAACCTTTCACTAATTTGAACGTGAATAAAATGATTTAATCATGCTTTTCTCCTAGACTTCCAATGTTATCAGACCATATGGAACAGATTCTTACAGTGAAAGGAGTCATTTCATGGGGGGCTGTGGCCTTTAAAAAAAAATGGATTCACCCTTTTACATGCGCTTCTTTCACAATGTACTGTAAGTAAAAAGTCTTTTTGGGCCTGTGTGTGCCATGTGATGCTGTAATTGCACGGTTTGGTCCCTATGTTAAATTGGCTTCATGGCCTGAACATTTCACCACTGCTCACTCTAATAGATTAACTGAACTAACTGAATTATGCATGCGCTTTCCTGAGGCAGCTGTTTGCAAATATTTATACATACACGGTACTGTTTGCTACTATGTAATATGTCATTCTCTCTTGGTGTAAATATTTCATGTACTTTTCAACATTCATTATTCACTGGCAAGCATAACAGAGGGACCCCTATGTTACAACATTATGTGGCTTCAGAAACAACCTTAACAACACACTCTTGGCCACATAATCAAAATGAGATCCCTCACGTTCATGAGATAAAGTCACTGATATGGTAGAAATGGTATCAAGAATCTCTATTAACTAGCCTGATCCCCACGATGTCTGTGCTTCTGCAGCAGGCAGTAGAGATTGGGGTGAAGGGGGATGCAAGGTGCTTGGGCACTTCACAGGAATGTGAGGTATTTCCTATCTACAGTGGAGCCACATAGTTTAAACATCATTACATTCATATTTACTGGAAACAAATGATATTACCAATGAAAAGACTGGACTGTATTTGAATTTGCCAGACTGCCTTATGGCACAGAGTTTGCTTTATAAAACAGGGTGAGGGCACTGCTTTTCAGCTAAAATAGATTTGAAGCTTTTGAGAGTATCTCATAATAGCAGATAAAAAAAACCACTGCTGGGTAACTAGGAAATGGGTTGGAGATCCTTTTTGTGACTGGAGAAATGTGGTTGTAAATTTCAGAAACGTGAGCAGTGACAAAGATGGTGGCTTGTACGAAACTCGAAATCAACCTGACTTCTCTTTTTATTTATTTTGCATCCATTATACCCAAGTCTCACATTTGACAGTATGTTTATGCACAAATGAAAAATGCTGGATATACAATAGTTTTAAGCAGCTGGTGGTTTTGCGTGTGTGTAAGTGACTGACTAATGAACTGCTCACTCTCGCATGATCAGTGGTAACAAGATGAAAGGCGAGACGCCACGAGACAACTAAAGCAGCGTTAAGAGCGATGGGATCAAGTCACTGTGACTCCAAGTGTGAGACTGTCTGAGAAAAATCAAACCCTTGAAAGTACAGATTAGTGTTGGCGTTTTGAATTAGTTTTGTGCAGTCAGTGGCTGTTGTGTTTTAACATGTGAAGGAATTTCTTATTTTGAACCAGAGATAAAGTTTAATTGTGCCCTTTTCCTGAGTTCCTGAGTTTGGGTCCAGGTCTTTATTTAGAATTAGACATTAGCTGCCTGATTGAATTTTTCTGCATATGAATGTTGATTTACCATTTATTGTTTTGCTCGATGAGATGACAATTTCCATAACTAAGATACTGCTCTGCTACAGAAGATGTTTAATCATTTAGTGTTTTCTTGTTTAGGTAGCAGCAGATTACACACACACACACACACACACACACACACACACACACACACACACACACACACTCACTCATACTACAGCAGGACTATGCAAATAGAAATGATCTGCTGTGTTACGACTATAACATCTGGCACAGATGAGAGCTCAGAGCATACATGGTCCTATGGTGGGGGGTGGATGGTAAAAGCACACAGCATAACTCAGAGTTAATCTGTGTGTGTGTGTGTGTGTGTGTGTGTGTGTGTGTGTGTGTGTGTGTGTGACCTACTGATGCTTTGTTACATCAGAGCAAACAGGATGATGTACATTTTTTAGAAGCTTGTGGAAGATTCGCATGAGGACAGGGATGTGTAGGATCTGCAGGACAGATGAATGCGTCATTTTCCGAGCTTTAGATTTATCTCTATATGCCCAGATGAGTTTTAAGGTCACTTTTCTGCCCACAGGAAGTAATTAATTTAGATTTAAGAGGAAAATACTAACTGTCTTCTGAAAAGCAGCAAGCAGGTCCTGTATGTGAATGCTGCCTGACCAGTATTAGAGCTTTTTTCCTCTCATAACCTTTGGTACAAAGCATCACAGACTACAAGAGCAGAAAACATGTGTGTGAGTGTGTTGTGTGCAGTTTACATGGTGCAGGATTTTCCAGGTACTGGAAGTTGAAATAACAGATTTACAGTAAATGTGAGAGGTCACAGTTATTGTTGTTTTGAGTTAGATCTTGTTGGTTTAATGTGCACAAAATCCAAAGTTTGAGAGTGTAAAATATATTGTAGGTTAAAGGAAGACTGTGTAACCTTTACAAATGAGTTGCAACTGTGGCTACATGTGATGATTAGCAGATAATGATAAATTCTAATACATAACATAATTTAGCAAAAGTAAAAAGAGAAAATCATGAAGTCAGTAAACAGCAATATCAGCAATACCAGCTAATGTTTGCTAACAGTAGCTAACATTAGTGTCCACAAGTCACAAGTAAGGCTGTAGCAAAAAAAATCCCTGACTGTATTGAAATGAGCAAAGGTGATTTTTAGTGCTCATGAATTTGACTTTTTGTTTGTAAAAGAAAAAAATGAATCAGTCTCACTTTAGACAAAAAAGATATAACATGTTAATAAGTGAACTTCAGAGGTACTGGAGAGTGGAAAGTGTGTAGTATTTCTCAAAATGTGAGACTATTCCTTTAAGATGACACAACAAGCACCATCCTGAATAAACTGCATTAACCTGAAGATTGCAATGGACCCAGTGGTGCTGTCGGCCAGGTTGCCGTGCCTCTTAGAGCAAAACAAGGCCAGCATATTAAAATTCCAGCTTACCTGGACTGCCTGAGCATTAATCTGCTGCTGAATCCCCAACCAATTAACTTGGATGTGCACTGGTGATTATTAGTTTTAGAGTACCTTCCTCTAACAAAGCAAAGAACAGAGCATGGCACTTCACTCTGTACACAAATTAATGGCCAAATAAAAAGAAATATCTTTTGGACCTGAAATTCAGCAGGTAGACAGTAATAAATTTATTTTTTTATGTTGACTGCTACTCTGACTGTGTCCTGAAATCTGACGCACAGACAATGCTGACCTCTGAGGCAACAGATACTTGGCGAGTTCGAAATGAAGGAAGCGACTGTAACTTTTCACCTGTGTTGCACTGTCTATAAATGGTGTTTAACCTAACACATAAAAGAGCAATGTTTTGCAGACGGTTGTGAGACAGGAGCTGATTGTCCAATTACATTTAAGTAATTTAACTCATTAGCCCATTAGCGCTAACAAAGCTTTTAAATGACCTCCGCCAGTTTTATTTTCCCCTTTCTAAGTGAAATTGTGTTTTATGGTGAGCAAAATGCCAGAGTGAAGAGTAAATGGATCAGAAAAAAGGGAAACAGAAAAGCTTGAAAAGCTGTTGTGACTGACAGCAATGACCTGGCTGGCAAGCATGTTCGCAGTTAGCTCGCTACAATACTTCACTGACAAGTCCTGTGAGCAGTCACTATGTTGTCAAGTTGCTAGAACCAAATATGAAATGATTTGATGTACTTATTTCATTATTATGTATTCTATAATATAGCAATATAAAAAATTATACTGTCTTGCAAAAACTAAAAAAAATAACAAAAAACAATGTCAATCAGATTTCTGAGTAAATGAAAGTGTAGAGAGGAGACAGAAAGAGAAAGAAAGAAGAGAGAAAGTGTAGGAGGGGGAGAGGTTTAGACAATTAAAGGTCACAGGTTTTGGGCTACCCACCGTAAAGATCAAGTGAATGTTAAAGTAGCAGTGTCAGGACAAGCCTTGTTTGAGTGCTGATGGGATGCCTGTTGTATTCTGTCTCGGCATGTCAGGAAATGTCACCTCATTCAAAAAGGATCCAATTACACCGCCGCTCTGCTGCAGTCCCCTATAGGTATATTTCCTGTGGTTCTCCAAATGTAATAGCTATCACTCGACACTGTTGGTGGTGTAAATGAGATTATTG
Source organism: Scatophagus argus (assembly GCF_020382885.2). Classification (NCBI taxonomy): domain Eukaryota; kingdom Metazoa; phylum Chordata; class Actinopteri; family Scatophagidae; genus Scatophagus; species Scatophagus argus. The sequence goes on from NC_058513.1 coordinate 6,239,221, forward strand.
TAGATAGATAATGGAGTGTTTTATTATGAACTTGGACGCTTGAGAAATTCACATCAAAGTGAGATTTGTTGAATCTTCCATGTGTGTTGCTGATATAAATCTGAGAGGAAGGGTGAGGTTCTCAAGTTCTCAGACTGTGAGCTTCAAACATGTGTATGACAACTTTCTAATCTTTGGCTGATAAATCTCACCTCAGGTAGAATAAAAATGACATTGTTTAGATGACACCAATCCCACTAGCTGAGTCCCAATAAGACAATTTTGTGACCATTTGAACTTTCCCTTCTTCCACTTTGAGAATGACTTTCTTGGTGTCTGAGACACCACTTCCTGCTGGGTGCTGATGACACCATCACAGCAAAATCGCTGTTCAATCATGGCGTCTGTGGCCTGACAGCAGGGCGATGTCATGTGGCGTACAGCGGAGGGATTACAGCTCCTAATCTGCCTGTCATGAAAACCCAACTAGATAAAAAAAAAAGAGAGCGGTCATGATCACGGAGTAACAAATGGCGGATGTTGGAAATAAGATGATAAAAGAGGAGATTGATTTTGGATGGAGAACTGCAAAAACGTGACACGTGAAGCTGAAGCAAAGGCTGTCGAGTAAGTGTTTATATGATGTGTGTATGCGAGAGTGTGTATGTGTGTGTGCAGGATGCTACATTGTGTAAGTGCATCTGAGTGTGTTTGCGCTCACAAACACACTGTGAGCATCATGACCACAGAATAAGCAAGGGATGTAGTTATGGATTGTTCTGGTGGTGGCTTCTATTTGCAGGGGTGTGTTTATTCCCTGTGACCGTAAGAAAACACACAGCCTTCCACATATGACCACAGAGAGACCAAAACACTGACACGGGCAGCTGAGAGGCAAAAGGAATAAAAAAAGAATTCAACTTTGTGTAACCTGCTCATCTAATTTGATTTCTAATTTCTAATACATTATGTACAGTGTATCAATATATCTGTCCTAAAAATGATGATTCAGTCATGAAAGCATAACACCATACCAGCAAGCTAATGTTGAGCACTAGATGTTATCACCTTAGCCTACGTATGCAGCTGCTGCAACACTGGGCTATCAGAATTGTGGAAAAGAGACAGCAAACTGGTTTGTAATTAAGGATTTGTAAATAAGGATTTAAAACAGGACTTCAACTTTGGGGTCTTGATCACCCTTCTATGCAGTTATTGTGCCGGTACCAGATGTTGACTGACCCACATAATAAAAACTCTTGACAACAAATTGACAGCATTATGCACAGTTCAGAAACTGAAGACTGGAGACAAACCTCCACTCAACCTCAAACCAAAAGCTCCCCATCTTGTTTTCCCTGTGACTCACACAAGCCTACGCTGTTTGTGTGCTGCTGTGGTAGATAGAAACCTTACCGTTTTAGGTCTCCGTACACCACTTAAGTTGCAGTTTACATCCACGTCTGTCCAGAAGTGTTGTGAATCATTTCAGGGGGAAACATGCTGTGTCCCTTAGAGACTATCTTTACAGATGAGTACAGAGGACTGATCAACAGCTTCATCCCATGGTGTACTGACAATGACCTGAAAGTCAAGTTCATTCAGTTCACTGAGAGAAATAAGACAACGTCAGATTTCTTGCATTCACATACTTGGCCAATAGCTGATCTTGACAGAAAACATGGCTGATTCACCCACATGTTCAACACGGCAGCACAGAAGATCTATATTGTCTGAAATGCTTCATGGTGGACACCCAAAATTAGTGTCACCAATTTAGTGTCTGACCAAATGTGAGTCATGGTCACAATCTGCCCCCCTGTTCCTGAGTTATGGTGCTGAATTACAGACAGAAAACATTACAGTGCCACAGTGAAGTTGATGTTTTGATCTTTTGGATATAAAATGCCATCATTATTTTTATCTTTTGTGTAATTTAGCCTATGGATTCTCGAGTTATGGCTAAAAATGGTTAGCTTTGGGACAGACCTGAAACGTATTGCCTTCGGAGCCATAAGAAGAAACATTCTCATACATGTTCAGTGTAGCCAAATGGTTAGGGTAGTCAGTTAGTAGTGAGGCAAGTTTTTAGTCCTGGTGAAAATTTGATTATGTGTTGGGCTGAAACTTTTATACCCTAAGTACCTTTCATAATTAACTCTATAACTATTTTCTATATTGGAGAATTACAACAGTTATTTGTAAAATCTGATGAAGAGAAGGAAATTAAAATGATTTTCTCTTGAGATTAAAGAGATCCAGTGTGAAACTCTACATGTAAATTTACAGCTTTGGACTGACATTAAGGAGTAACACATTGTCAAATACAAATATCCACACCCCCGCTAACCTCAGGAGATCAGTATGTGATGGAACAAGCCGTGATGTGTTTGCCTGCATTGTTGAACTGCATGGGAACACATGCTCAGTTCATGTTCTTGTTGCATTCACCCTCTAATAGCTGAGTAATCACATTTTGTATTTGTCCCACCTGTTACTGAGAGCCACAAGTTCACACCTGTTCTGTAGGAACTGCTGCACAGTCACCTGGGAGATGCAGGAGATCACTGGGTAAACTAATTGTTTTTGATGTAAGTACGAGTATCCAAAGGGGGATTTCTCCATTCAGAAGGAAGTGCAACTGTGATTGCTTTTGTTTATGCTGGAATCACGCAGTCCTCCAGCTGCCCACTTGGAATGTCTTTCAGCTTGTTAGACTTTGGCCAGAAGATTGAATGTCATCTATATCAGCACCATGTTATGATGGCGGGGATCATTGTTGGACTAATGGCTTTATGGCAGTGGGCATGAGGCTGTGATTTCAATCACAGCAGTGATTCATATAATGATTCACAGCTGAGGTCTACAGTAGCTTCTGATTGGTGGCCGCTCAGTACAGATGTCCTATTATCCAGTAATCGTTCTTCCACTCCTGCTCAATGACTTCCCCTTGGCCCAAGAGACATTTTTTTCACATATATTATCATGTTAGAGAAGTGAACAGGGAAATAAAGAAATAAAGACGATGACAGAGGAAAGCTACCAATTGAGGCCTTTATGTGGTCTCAGTGACACAGTAAGTTGTAGATTGGTACTGGATTTGTGCGCGCACCTTTAAAATGAAAAAAATCAACAGGAAAGCAAATGATCATTGCTTTTGTTAGCACTGCATATTAAAAAGGTCACCACTATAAAACTAGCTTTCATAGAAGATGGGGTGACGTCTTGTTTCTACTTACTGAAACAGTTAAGTGGGAAAACCCTTTTTACTCTCCAAATGCCTTCCTTTCCCCATAAACCCATTAACCAGCAACAACAGGACAAGTTGAGGCTTTGGCTTACTGGTCTGTGGCTTTCCCTCTGTTTGTGTTCCTCAGTTGTTCGATCTATCGGGCTTTCTCTGTCTGACACTGTCTGCTATTATGTGGCCTCTCTTAACACTCTGTCTCTGCTAATTGAAGGCATACCGAACGTGTGCCTGTCTGAGTATAAGAAGAGAGCGTTTCCTTTGAGAAACCTAGCACCATCTTGTGGTGTACCACAGCTGCACTGCTGCTCTTACAAAACACAACTGAATTGCACTACAGAGGCTCCGGTAGCGCAGACGGTCTGTGCGCAGCACTTATAGGACAGCATCCAGCTGAGACTGTGAGTTTGATTTGTCAAGAGCAGTTAAATATATGAGATTATTTTGTATAAATCAGAGCCGACAGAACTTCATTCGTCATCTTTCAATGCACTGCTATTGCTTGTTACACGCATGGATTCCCAGCACTTCCAATTGGTTTTAGTCTTTCAAAGATAACCAGATTGCTTGACAACACAGGACTAAAGTGAGTTTCTAACACTGATGGCATCATCTTTCACTGTGCAATCAGCATTTACTTTGTAATGACTGGAGGATCAAGTGGCATGAAGCATCTGATCCACAGAGTTAAATTGGACAAGTTCAGTGTCCCTCTGCCTGGTGATACATGTTGTTTGAATAAGATGCTGTGGTTCCTGGCAGATGTGTGGCTGTAAACATTTGGATTACATTTGGATTGCTGTTGATTTTGTGCACATTCGGTTCAGCGCGTGCAATGACTCAACGTTGAGTTGGTCAGTTTTAGTTTTCGTGTTTTGACAGATGACTGTATGTGTTGTCTTACAAACCTATTTCCTTTGTTTGTGTCTTCCAGCTGGCAGGCGTAGAGGGAGCTAGTGAGCATGGATGAGCCAGGCAGCAGGAACAGCAGCCTGCAGAGGAAAAAGCCCCCATGGCTCAAATTGGACATCCCAACCATCCAGCTTACACCAGACGACACACCCACACACACTCAGGTGAAAATACGAGTCAGAATAATACAACTGTATTCCCAATAGCAGTTTAGACAAGTAGAAGAAATAATCAGTGTTACCAAAATTCTTTCTGAGTTGCTGAGTTTACTCAATGCTTGTGTGTGTGTGTGTGTGTGTGTTATAGCCAGTAAAGCGCCTGCGCAGTGTCAGCATGCCAGGGGAAAACCCCCAGACCTGTATCGCTGCTGTGGAGACATCCAACAACTACCTCAGACCTCCTTTGGAGAGACTGCCCTCCTTCACACAGTCCATCAAGAGGTCAGACATACACACACACACACACACACACACACACACACACACACACACACACACAAACAAGGACACATTCACAAGAGCTCTTCTTCCGTCTCAACTAATTTTCTCCAGCTGCTAATTTCTTTCAGCTTGTTGTGCACTTTCTAATTCTATTAATTCTTCTCTGCTAATAAATCTTTAACAAAACTAACTGAAGCTACAGCCTCCTTTCTGATTTAACACAAATTCATCTTGCTCTCTTTTCCTCTCTCTTCTCCTCCCTTTGCTTTTACCTTATCATCTGCTTTCCTCCTCCCCCCCACTGCCTGCCTGTCCTTCTTCTCTTCTTGCAACAATTTGCATTAAGTGAGAAAAGGGTGCGCTTCCAGCGGGTCAACACAGTTCCCCCAAAGGGCCAGAGGGGCCCAAGGAGGGTGTCAACCATCCGAAGGCGCTCCTGCATCCCCAAAATACTGACCCGACGGCGTTCATCTATACCCAAACAGATAATCAGGTACAGGCGAGGGAGGGAGGGGGTAACACCAGTCTGAAGCTGTTGAACGCCAGTGTTGACCAAACGGTGGGCCAGTCATTTCAAACCCACTGTACTTTATTTCAAATTCTAGGAATCAGCCAGACGTGTCCAAAGATATATACGAGGCTCAAATGAGTCAATAAGATGTTTTTTCACATCCTAAAGCTTTTGAGTTATGCACAGAAGTCCTAATAGTCCTCTTTGTGCCACAGATGTGGTGCTTTGAATGATGTCTGCAATACATGAAGGCTGCACATAAGCTCTCCTCTCACACACGCGCTGTATCATTGTCAGTCCAGGTGGCATTCAGGACCACTTGTTTTGAGGCAGACAAAGTAATGCAATTACTCATACCGGCTATCTATGTACCTCACACAGCATGTGGACCACATGAAAGCAGCTCTTCCCACCACGTTGAATGTAAATGTTTGAACACGGCGACAAAACAAAAACCTTGAGACACTTCTTCAAAGGAGTGCATTAATGTCTTAACTTTGTCATGCCAAGGTTTACTTGCCCCGTGTGTGTGTGTATGTGTGAGAGAAACAGAATTAATGCGTTTGATGTTTATGAGAGAATTAATGGGATTGAGAGGAGGTTTGTTTGTGTGCATGACTTGCTGGAGGTTAGCTGAGGTGCCTCCTCCTCAAAAGAGTGCACAAATACGCGATAAATCTTTACTCTTCAAACAAAGTGTGTGTCAGTGTGTGATTTGCTGCAGACTTGTGGCTTGGAGGGTGACTGGAAGGACGCCCTGATGTTTGTTTATCCTGGGGGCAAAAGAAGAAAAAGCAAGTCATTTTTCAAGTTATGGAGCCATAAATTTTTTGAAAGATAAGGCCACAGATTTACATGGACAATAATTTATCTCAGTCATACTGATGCTTGTAACGATAGGCGTTTGAACTGAACTTCACCCGCTCTTATATTAACTCTTCTCCTAAATGCTGACACAAATATACTGCTGTAATGCTTGTTCAAGCTAAATCCCTCTGGTGCTATCAGTCAGAGAGTGTGTGTGTGTGTGTGTGTGTCATGTCCAAGCATGTCCTAGTGCCCTTCCCTCCTTCCTCATGTGTATGGTGTCCTGTCTCTCCCTCCTTCTAATCTCCTATTTCCTGTGGAGCACTGGTGTGTTTGAGGTACAACTGGTGTTTAAACTGGTGTTTACACACACCCCTGCTCAACCAGGCAGAGATAGAGAGAGAGAGAGAGAGAGAGAGAGGGAAGGGGAGCTCATTGAGATCGTTGGGGCTTTGGATGGGGGGAATATTCAGTCTGACAAGGACCAGAGCGGCTGTCTTCCTTGCCCAGTAGGTCACATCCTTTTATGCGAACTCTTGAGGAAGGATACTGGAAGGCTGACGCATTCACACACTCCCTCACACATACGCAGCCATATGGAAACTTGTGTTGTGTGCTGGAGACAGAGGGTCAGAAAGTTGAAGAGCCTCCCGCACATCAGTGTGCTGAATAACCAAGTCCAGCTGGTGGAAGCTGGAAGTCCTCTGTGGATGTCCTAACATCGGGGCACTTGCTGGAGGGCTCAGATTCCCAGCTGAATGAGGAGATCAACGCTGGCTTTTCCTCTAACGTTTGATTAACCAGGATCTCACTGAGTAGGACAGGGGTGTTACACAGAGTCTGGACATGTGGTGATCATCCTGTCTTGGCATAACAGTGGGTGTAAAAGGTACTGCTGGCCTGGATATCAGAAAATCCCCTTATGGAGCCCTGTATGTGCAATCCGCGGAGGATCTGTTTGCGTTCGGAGGGTCAGGCTTTAGTACTGGTCAGGGGGTAAGCAGGGACAGTTTGTTGGTGGTGCCCATGATGAAGGCTATACAGCTACACAGTCCCTGTCCCGATTAGGTATGACCCAGACCCTGAACCCCTCCCGGAGCTCTCTGGACAGGTGAGTCCACTGTGATTTTGCTTAATGGGGCAAACAGGAGAAGAAGATGAGGAGAGGATTTTCTTAAAATAAAATATAAAATTTAGCTGAAACTGGCAGCTCATATTGTAATAGCTCTTAGTTTGGGACTTATTTTTTAATTTATCTTCTAATTGCTAACATCTACACATAATACTATTTGCGGTGGGGAAGGTAGTATTTAGATACAAAGTTTGACATTTTGGGAATACAAAGATTTAGATCAGAAAGCTGATACCAATCTCTTGTCTGTTCAGAGAATAGGAAGCTGCAGCCTGCAATTACTTAGCTTATCTTTGGTAAAGGGATGTGTGTGTGTGTGTGTGTGTTGGGGGGTTTCAGCTAGCCTGAAATCTGCCTACAAGCAGCTAGAAAACTTTGTCTTATCTATGCAAAAACCGAAGTGCATAATGCTGCTAGGTGGATTTTGCTACTTTAGACAAAAAGTGTGAAAGTCCTGCAATTTAATCCAAGTAAAGTTTAATATCAGTATTAGCAGTATTACAGCAGCAAAATGTACTTAAGGACACAATGCTGTAGGTGGTCAAGGTGGAGCTAATTTTAACTACTCATATATATTGTCTGATAGTGTAAAAATTCATTTTTTTAAATATATTTATTGTATTTTACAATGTTTTCTGTACTGTCTGGAACTGCAAAGTAAATAGAAACTGAAGCTGTTGGTTATTAAGTGAAGCGAAAAATTGCCTGTCAAAATAAATTGGAGCAGAATGGAAATTTTATTTTGGTTAATTTTTTTTTTATCAATTTTTATTACTTTTTATATTTTTTTTAATCAGAAACAGCACTGAAATGACCATTTCAACAAGACTTGACAAACAACAAGACAAAATGTTCTTGCAGGTTCAATTACTCCTAGTTTTCTTATAGAGAAGTAACACAAAAACTCTTCTGTTGTTGATGGATTTGCTCAACAAGTGTTGAGTCAATGCCTTTTATTGCCTTTATACTCTCTATTTGTTCTGTTCTCTGTTTGTTCAGTTATGGTAGTTGTTTAGATTGCCCCTTGGCCTTTTCTCCCTCACGAAGTGATTGCTGTCCAAACCTATAATTACAGCACAATCAGTACCTGCTTCATGTGTACCAGCCTTACCTTGAGGATATAAAAGCTAATTCATGTGGCTAAACCTCACTTTAATCTATGATGGGTGATGGAATTATGCTGTCGTCAGTCATGAAATATTTCATTTATGGATTTATGTGGGCGAATATGACCTGCAGGCTTGTCAGTGCATGTGTGCACACAGACAAATACCTGCTTACCTAAACAAACACACACAAACAAATGTCTTTCTGCAAACAGGCCTTGAATTCATTCATCTTCATTCATTCATTCATAATGTGGGCTGGTGTTTGCACTGGTTTTACCATTTGCAGATCTTGATTGTTATCTGTAAGATTACCATAACTTATCTGTAATGTGTTTTTCAGTTATTTTCATATTCTGGCCTCCTTTGTTTACACCTCCTGCTCAGAGTGGCCCAGTCTGAAACCAAACCTGTGTTCTTTCTAAGTCTCTTGAGAGGCAACAATCAGCGCTGCACCACCCACTCCTTGCCCCTGTGCAGCCTTAAAAGGCTTCCCCAGCTGGCGTCTTTCTTGATGATGAGGCTTAAGTGTTTATTACTGAGCGCTCTGCTCTCCAAACAGTCTCCCCAGATTGGCCTCCCCCTCCTGCACATGGAGCCTGGAGTGCATGCACTGTTTTGTGGGGTAAAAAATGGAGCTTGATGCACACACCAAATGCACATTTGAGTTTAAATGAGGGACACCCACTGTTGAGTCAGACCTTCAGCCTATCGAGCAACATCTGCTTTACTGCTGACAGAACAGAGTGCAGTAGGTCGTGTAAGGACTGTTTTTCCTGCACCCACTCTAAGCTGCACATATACACAGAGAAAGATAAAGGGACTAAGAAGATGATGGAAAGAGGAAAATACTACAGCAGAACTGAATTTGTAAGGATTTCTCCTGTGTGATATGTTACTATGTTATCCAAAAGACCTTTGTTTAATACACTGACCTGCTGTGACCTGATTATAGTCCTCACTGTGTACTGCAGCTATAAAGATATCTTAGCAGTTTTCAATGTCAAATCACTTAACTCTCATCCAGAATAAATTTTAAGCTGAGTTGTGCTAATTAGGTAAATGTAATTTAGTAAATTGTCTTGTTGTGTTGGAGAGAAAGGTCAGTTTCCATTCACCCTACATGCACCACATGTCTCTTTTTCTTTCTCAACTTTCTGTCTTGCATTTGCAGTTACATTTGTTTTTATTAACTATATTTATATTAAATATACATTTAGGCTTTCTGTTTAATATTTGTGGTACAAAAGAAAAAGTGTGAGCCTCCATATTCAAAGAGTGCAAAACCAGATGCTCCGTTTTTCACTTTTATTATTCCCTTCATCATTATAGACACATAAGCAATCAAGAAAAGAACCAATTAACCCATCAACTAATCCGCAACAACCAGCTGCAATCAAACAACTAATGAGGATATTGTTCTACTAATAAGGAGGGATGTGGGGCTCAGTCTATCAAAGGGTATTCAGTGTGGGCCTTTAACGTTAAAGCAGATTGTGGACATTGAAGCCCAGTCCATTGTCATGCAGTAAAACTTAGATGTTTTTTAAGATAAGGTAGTGTTGTTTCCTTGGAGCAGTACAGTGAAATGAAAGCGTGACTAAATGTAACACTAGTAAAAACATTACGTCATCTGTGAACATTTATGCCTGAGTCACGCCAGATAGCTTTTCATCGGAAATGGTGGTTGTTTAACAATGAAGACAACAACTACAGTTAACCCATGCTTAACTTAACCTTTGTTTTTCTTGAGAGACTGCTAGCAGCAGAAACTACATAAAGTACATTTAAATGCACAATAGCATGTTGGCATGCTAGCATGCTCAACTAAGATGGTCGACATTTATACCTGCATGCTGACATTAGCATTGCTGTCGACTCTTCGTCTTGCACACAAATTTAAAATTGATAATTATTTATTTTACGTAATGGTCAAATTTCAAGTCCTTCTAATATGAGTCAAAACATTTCAGCCACTGTTACTGAAAATACTGAGTTGCTCTCTGTCATGAACTTTTCTAATATCTCACGCCTAAATCAAACAAATATATTCAGTTTTGACTTATTTACTAACTACAGCATCTTCTCTTCAGGGGCACAGCAGACTGGTTTGGGGTGAGCAAAGACAGCGACAACACCCAGCGATGGAGGAGGAAGAGCCTGCAGCACTGCAGCCATCTGTACGGGGGTCTAAAGGCACAGGTGATACGGGAGATGGAGTTACGCAGCCAAGACAACCTTTCCCTGGCCAGCACTGAGACCCCTCCTCCCCTCTACCTCCCACCCCACCACCCCAGTCACCATCACTATGGCATACAGAGGGTAGGCCAGCTTCTGGGGCACATTAAAGGAATAGAGGAAGCGATGGGACAGTTTTGAGACAAATTTTTATTCAGCCAATTTTTTCTCCTTCGCTCCATTTCACCATGTTAGTGCTTGCTTTACCTTTGTGCTCTGTCATCTTGCCCAGGGTTGGACTGATGGCTTTTTGAAGAATAATACACAGTATTAATAATGATAACAACAGTGACAATACATGATACTCTCTGTAATCTGATCAAAATATACATTAAAATCACTTCCAGTTACTGATCAATATGTCATCGCACATCATCGTGAAGCCTAGGTTAGCCAATAAAACATAATGTTTATTACTGGATCTTGAAAGTTGCTGAATAAAATTTGTCAAATATTAATTCTCTGTCATTAAAGCATTTTTTAGCTTTTCTTTGTTACATCAATCTAACCCTGGTTTAGATATGTGCTTTCCTGCTGTTCTGTAGTCTGTCACTGTGTTTACTGTTTGTGGCTTGGCAATTGAGTATGAAAAAGCTTTGAAGCAACAAATATGTGTGTGTGTGTGTGTGTTTGTGTATGCGTGCACAGATTGTAGACCCCCTGGCCCGGGGTCGTGCCTTCCGAATGGTAGAAGAGGTAGACGGCTTCAGTGTCCCGCAAACTCCCATCACGCCCGGCACCGCTTCCCTCTGCTCCTTTTCCAGCTCCCGCTCCGTACTCAACCGGTTGCCACGACGACGCAAACGGGAGTCTGTTGCAGTCATGAGTCTCAAAGCTGCAGCAGCTTTAATGAAGGTGCTTAATTTTTTGTTTAACTATTTTTTCAATCGCCAAATATTCTGTGCTTTGCAAAACATGTGCTTCACACTCTTCAGAGCTACTGCCAGCCCATGTTGTTCTCAAACTGACATTGTTTGTCTTTTCTAAACAATGTGAACACACATTAGGACCAGATGTAACTGTGACCCACTAATACCCTTAATGGTTACAGCGCAAACAAACAGCAAACAGGAGTAAATCATGATCTTCAGTCTAATAGACTGTCATGTTTTTCTCTAAAAAGGAAATTGAACTCAGGATATATGAATGCTTTACATTTTTATGACATATTTTGTAACGAGTCTTCAAAAGACCAAGAATATAGTCAGCCTTAAATTTACACATTTAAAAACTTTTAAAGAAACATGTATGTTTACATGTACAATCTTAAATCTCCATTATGTTATGTTTCTGTAAAAAGATTCCTAGGAAAAGTACTGTTATATTCTGACGTATCCCTTTCTTCTGCAGATATGAATGGATGGGTTTGTAAGGATTTGTCTGTGCACTCGTTTGTGTTATGTAAAGCATGAGATCAGCTTGTCTTATTGCAGATTAAGCTCATGCGGAATCTCTTACAGTCGAGTACAGATGAGTCTCTCAATCTGACCCTTTGGCTGCAGACGAACACATATAAAAGAATGGATGGAGGTTCAGTGAAAGTATCTGTTAGTGTGACTTGGGTAAAGGTTACTAGGGGAGTTTCACCAGCAGATGGTCAGTGATAATACACGTCGAATGCTCAGCCATTTGCTGGATTGCAGTCAGAATAGTCCAGAACTGCAGAGCTAATCCACAGACACACAAAGGTCACTGCTGCTATGTAACCGTCAGACACAATCATTAAGAAATTGCAGTTGGGGATTCCTCCAAACAAACTGTCAGGCCCAGGACATACTTAATGTGTTGGACACCTTCTGCCCTCTTCTACAATACTGTAACTGATGATATGACTCTGTTTGTTAGGGCCGGACATTAGGTGACAGCACCTCTGGGCGGTGTCGCAGACGGAGTTTCATGCCTCCTAGTTTCTTTGATGACGACACTCTGGACTTGCCTGATGAGCTGGACACGTCCTTCTTCACCAGAGTGAGCAGTGGACACACTTCCACTCAATGCCAAGCTTACCTTAAATTTGCTGTCACTTAAATTAACAATATCAAATTCAAAATGATCTCCACCTTTGTTCAAAGTGCTCAGTCAGATAAAATGTTTTTCGGGACATTCTTATTTGTTATTGTACAGCTGTTATTAACAAATTTTGTTTAATTTAGTTTAATGGATTTTATTTAATTTAGAATTCAGAGAATTTACTTAGTTTATGTCTTTGTAGGACGGCCTGCCGGATGAGTTGTCCAGCTACGCTGATGAAGTTTTTGAGACACCATCAGAGGCTGCCCTCAAACAGCTGGATGAGAGCGAGCTCACAGGAAGTGCGCTGGACAAGAATGAACTGGAGAGGACTCACCTCATGCTGTACGCTTTTTACAGCGTTATTTACATTCATACATGTACAATCTGACATGCTGCAGGGGAGAAAGTGCCATATTACATATTATACTGTCATGCTCTGACTGAAACATTCTCCATCTGGCACATTACTTTACAATGTTTTCTTCCCCAATCCAGGCCCTTAGAGCGAGGATGGAGGAAGGCAAAAGATGGCTCTGTGGTCCACCCTAAGGTGCGTCTGAAACAGGAAGTAGTGAGTGTCAACAGCCATGGCCAGCGGGGACAGAGGATTGCGGTCCCCGTTAAGAAGCTGTTTGCCAGAGAGAAGAGGCCCTACGGGCTCGGCATGGTCGGTCGTCTCACAAACCGGACGTACCGCAAGCGCATTGACAGCTTTGTCAAAAGGCAGATTGAGGACATGGATGATCACAGGTAAGACAACAGATCTTGTTTTCTTCTGAGGATGACTGTCCTCTGATGTGAAACTAAATAGAGTTTTGGCCAGTGCCCCAGTAAATAAAGCCATAAATTAAATTGTCCCTCTGTCCTCCTTAGGCCTTTTTTTACCTACTGGATCACATTTGTCCATTTGCTCATCACCGTTCTGGCTGTCACTATCTACGGTGTTGCCCCTTTCGGCTTCTCACAACATGAAACCGTTGACTCTGTGAGTGTATTTTACATCTTTTATTATGATTAGATCAGATAGATTGGTATATTGTCAGTGAACTGGCGTTAAATTTCCTTGGAATATACTGTATATGACCCAACAATATTAGTAATGCTACTTTTTTATTTTTAGGTGTTAAGAAACAAGGGAGTTTATGAAAACGTTAAATTTGTGCAACAGCAAAACTTCTGGGTTGGTCCAAGTTCAGTAAGTATTTTCTATCTCATAACCCATTCGTATGTATGCATCTGGAACCCTTGAAGGATGCTGTCGATGACGGGTCATGTAAACACGTGTGAGAGCTGGGCAGGTAATTTAACCTCACCAAGCCATAACATCATCCCCCACTGTCATGCAGGAGGCACTGATCCACCTGGGAGCCAAGTTTTCCCCCTGCATGCGTCAAGACCAAGAGATTCACAAACTGATCCAGGAGAAGAGAGCGAGAGAGCGAGAATCGGGCTGCTGTGTGAGGAACGATCGCTCTGGCTGCCTGCAGACTTTACAAGAGGAATGTTCGGTCAGTGGAACCAACAGTCACAAAGCCGACTGTGATGTGGCTCTTTAACTCGTATTTTATCATTACCTCTGTCAAGGAGGTCGTATATTTTTGGTTTGGTTTGTTGGTTTGTCTGTTTGTCAGCAGAATTATGGAAAAACTGCTGGCCCCATTTTTATGAAACTTGGTGGAAAGGTGTAGCATAGACTAAAGAAGAACCCATTCAATCCTGGATCACATACTATGTACTACGTACTCAGTATGTGTGTTGTTCACTATACTTTTGTGTGAGTCAACAGTGGTACGTGTGTTTTTGGACGTACTGCTCAGGGCATATCACATCACTTCTGTGCCAGCTGTACGCATGTAACTGTGGTAACCCAATTAGTTCATCGTTGGTAAGCCAACGATGAACTAATTAAGTATAGGACACAGAGCAAAGTGAAACCTTATACCTATTAATGGCTTATTGAAGCGTTATTGACATGCCATCAGAGCTGCCTTGATTGTTGTCTGCCATTGTATCATGCAAAATGGGACTATGCTGAATAGAAATGTTGCACGTAGCATTCTTTTGTTGCAGTGCTTCTCAAATAGTGGGGGGGGGGCGCGTGTGACCCTGGGGAACATGCTTTTTTTTGCCGTACTAGAATAAAGTGTAATTGCACATCCACTACAGTAGTTGGCAGTGGCGCTCTCATTGTCAGAGTGTGCGCAGGGAGTATTAGCTCTATGGTGTAGCGGCTTTTTTGCACCGAGCAGGCGATATGAAGTGCAGTAAGCGAACCCTTAAGAGACAACATGAAGACATTTTTAACAGGGATGAGAAGAAAGGCGGAGAGAGACGAAGATAATGAGACAAAAGTAACTCACCCGAAAGCTAAGACGAGGAAATATGACGAAGCATATGTAGCGCTTGGCTTCACTGTGACTACAGTGGGAGACGAGGAAAGACCAGTGTGTTTACTGTCTAAAAATGTTGGCAGCGGACAGCATGAAGCCAAATAAATTAAGGCGCCACTTGAAGACATTACATCCCAATCATGCTGATAAGCCGCTGGAGTTATTTCAGCCAAAACGTGCCGAATATTGCCAACAATCATCCCGCTTTGTGAATGCTACTTCAGTAAACCAGCGAGAATTGTTAGCATCCTATTATTACATATTATTAAATATTATTACATATTATTATTACTATTATTTATAGTCGCGGCGGGGGGGGGGGGCGCGAATTGTTTTCTACTTGCTGGGGGGGGGGGGGCGCAACAGAAAATAATTGAGAAGCACTGTTTTGTTGCATCATTTAGTTGTAGTCTCCAGAGAACAAGCAAAATGAATACAGAATAACAGATTTTTTTTCCATCCTTCTGTCTTCAGAGCACCCTGGCAGTGTGGGTGAAGTGGCCTCAGCACCCCAGTGCTCCATATCTGAACGGTACGCTACGCCAACATGGTTCAGTCTGCCATCAGGACCCCAGGTAACTTAAAGGGCTGTGACCAAAAAACTGTGTGTGTGTGTGGCTGGTGTCCTTGTGTTTTAATGGAGTACACTACCGCTGCAGGGATCACATATTTACTCCACATTTAGATTGTGTTGTTGTTAAAAAATAAATATTACTATTTTATGTTCTGATATTTTTATGTTTGAACTTTTGTTTTTGATTTTATAGAATTTGTCTGGAGCCAGCTTCAGTTTCGCCTCACGAGTGGCCTGATGACATCACCAAGTGGCCAGTAAGTACATTTGCATGTTTCAACAATTTAAACATTACATCCTTTGATCATGGAAACTACAGCTACCAGCTGATATGTGGGGGTAATACTGGAGAATTTAGTTGAAAAGGAGGCCTGTTGTAGTTCTACATGAATTTATATATGAAGGGGCATACTGAGATGAGCAGGTGCTGTGTTGCTGCACCTTTTCCCATTTCCAGTGTAAAAATGTAGTCTGAAGTATTGCACTAATTTGTTGAAAACAGCACTGAAGCCTATCAGATCCTTACTTATAGTTCGGCTCAGTCTTACTATCATCTCCTCATCATCGTCATAAAGGTGAAATTAAGTACGAGTCCACCCTCAGTGTGAGGTCTGCATGCAGCACCTTGTTCTCACATAATAGCTAGATGTCCAGATTAAATGTTCAGAAGAAAAGCTTTCCCTCTGGTTATGATTTGTAGATTTGTACGAGGTACAACTCCGGGAATCACACCAACCTCCCCCACATAGACTGCACCATCACAGGTCGGCCGTGCTGCATCGGAACCAAGGGGCGGTAAGCATCACTGCCACTGAACGCCACAGGAGTCAGGACGAGTCCGTAGTCAGGATGTGTCTTGGCCTATATATGACAGTAATACCAGTAATTTAACACTGAAGCTGATAAATATTTGCCAATATTAACTATACTCACTTTTACTGTCTTAATGCTTAAATGTTAAACAGTTTGTGTTGACTATCCTTTTAATTGGTCTGACAAAAATGCCTTTGAAACAAAACGTGCACAATCACAAGTGAGACAACACTGAAGTTAGGACCAAAGCAATTCTAAGTGATTTTATATCATATAGAAAATCCATAATATTTTTGTTGACGAGTATTTATCTGAAAAGAATATTACACAAGAACACTGATAGCTCACATGGCAGAGTGTGTGTCCCCTCCCCCATTTCCTGTCAGTACAAAAGCTGACCTATCAAATAAAGGCCAAAAGCCCCTCCAAAAAAGCAACTGACATTTTTATCAGGTTAAGTAAAATTTCGCACATGATGCTGATTAAGCGTTTCATGTTGTAGATGTGAAATCACTTCAAGGGAGTACTGTGACTTCATGCGCGGCTACTTCCACGAGGAGGCTACTCTCTGCTCACAGGTGGGACTCATCTCTATATCTGTAACATTTTCCCTTCCTCACATCAGTCTGACAGACTGCTTTTCATTCATCAACCTCGTACAATAGTAGCTTTTTTTTGTCCAAACAGTGTTGCAATGCATGCATACGTATTTGATTTTAAAACGCTACTGCTCCAGGTGAGGCTCGAACTCACAACCTCGGCATTGCTCTGCAGGTCACTGTCTTATAAGTACCGCGCGCTGACCGATTGCGCCACTGGAGCTTGTGATGAGCACTGAATGGAAAGGACTTTGGACAGAGTGCAACATTTTTATTTCCCTCCACAAGGTGGCAGTGGATCTTCAGGCTGCCTGACAGCACTTTCAAACTGGTTTTCTTTTCTCCTGACTGTTGATCTCTCTCCCAGGTGGCCTGCATGGACGACGTGTGTGGTTTGCTTCCTTTTCTCAACCCGGAAGTCCCAGACCAGTTCTCCAGACTCTGGCTGTCTCTCTTTCTTCATGCTGGGTGACTGAACGTGCTTCATCTGATCAACAGGCCTCAGTTTTTAAAGCAGAACTAAAAAAGATGGTTTATGTGAAAATAGAACAGATATATCTGTCTAAATCAGAAATCAGTGAAAACAGTAAATTGTAAAATATCAGGTGGATCTGGGCCACATTAAAAATAACCATCTTCTCCATGTCTGTAGGATCCTGCACTGTCTGGTGTCAGTGTTTTTCCAGATGACGGTGTTGAGGGACATTGAGAAGCTGGCTGGCTGGCTGAGAATCTCTATCATCTACATGCTAAGCGGCATCACAGGCAACTTGGCCTCATCCATCTTCCTGCCCTACAGAGCAGAGGTGCAGTATATCTGAAACTAAAAACCCCAGGAGCATTTTCTAGCTGTTATGAAGATCGGTACTGCAACTATACTGTAAACCATGGGTGTTTTGTGAAATACTAATCTTAAACCAACAACCTGATTCCTCTTTTTCATCTCAGGTGGGTCCTGCAGGCTGCCAGTTCGGCATCCTCGCCTGTCTGTTTGTTGAGCTGTTTCAGAGCTGGCAGATCCTCGAGCGGCCGTGGCGAGCTTTTGCCAAGCTGCTGGCCATCTCGATCTTCTTCTTCTCATTTGGTTTTCTTCCTTGGATCGACAACTTTGCCCACATCTGTGGTTTTGTGTCGGGATTCTTCCTGTCCTTCGCCTTTCTGCCTTACATCAGGTATTTGTAGACAGAGATGTGTGTTGTTATTGAGATTAGCTCAAGGAGAGAATGCATCTGTGACCTCTCTGGCATGAAATAGTGGTATAGAAAAGAAGGCAGATGGTTATTCTTGTGCTATAACTAAAGAGCACATGGCTAGATCTAAAGGTATAGTTTGAATTTTGGGGAAATGCACTTATTTGCTTTCCTAACCCCAGAGCGGGATGGCAAGATCGATGCCACTCTTATATTTGTACTCAGCTGGTTAGCTTAGCTTAGGATTTAGACTGGAAACACTGGCTCTGTCCAAAACAAAGAAAATCTGTCTACCAGCATGTTCTTCACCTTTGGCCAGCTGTTTCCTTCAGCCTCCAGTCTTTATGCTAAGCCAACCTTCACCTGGCTGTAGCTTCATACTTTATGAACATATGTGAAAACAGTATCAATGTTCTCATCAAACTTGTGGAAAGTAAGCAAATAAGCTTACAGTAATTCAACATAATCAACATTTTTGCACTGATTATCATTATTCTCCATAATGAAATGAATAACACAGAATTTTTTCTCCTCAGCTTTGGGCGTTCTGACATGTACCGGAAGCGGGTCCAGATCTGTGTCTTCCTGTTAATCTTCCTGGGTCTTGTCTCGGCCCTAGCCGTCCTCTTCTATGTCTACCCTGTGAAGTGTGACTGGTGCGAGTACCTCACCTGCATCCCCATCACAGACAAGTTTTGTGAGAAGTATGACCTGAATGCACACCTCCTTTGAATGAAACTTTTGCAAACGCTGGATGTTGATGAAGCTGTAAGTTGGATGTGGCGCCACAATGCAACTTGTGACTGAGCAAGAACATTTCGTCTGGAGTGATGAGCAGTTCAGGATTTCATGTGGACCTGTTTGTTTGACTGTTTCTAAAGGTACGACAGGCCCATTCTGAGTAAAGGCTATGCATGACAGCCTTCAGGCATTTTATTAAAAACATTCACACACCAAACTAAAAATGTAAACAACTGGACTAATCAATGACCAGTCACACAGAGGAGTTACAAAGACAGTTTTTTTCCCCTGCCAAATCACTTACCTCTTTTTTGTGGTAAAACTGACTCAACAGCACCCCTCAGTGGACACCTTCAATGGAACTTTTTGTACTTTTTTATTGACTATTTCATTATGGATTTGAAACTGTCCAAGAAATGAGACTCTAAAATGCTTAAATGTGCCTTATTGACACAAAACCAGACACACAATGTATTTTTGTGCCAATTATCAGTTTATGATCGCAGTTTATGACATTTTAGTTGCTGTTCGTAAAACTGAAGGAACTGCATTCCACGCAATCATAAAAATATGTTTTTATACTTCGATTGCTTGAATGCCATTCCACTTTTTTTTACTACCCTGGAAACCTACAATGCACTTCATTCACAAATAGATTTTTATATTCACCCTGTGTTACATCAGTAGAGAGCACACGTCTGTTCTGTAGTTAATAGCTGTTATGGAGGTGAATTTGTGTTACTTCGTTCAATGTGGTGGCGTTTTAGCCACCTGAAAATAAACATGATGAGATCCAAAGTCATTTTTATGTGTGTTCGTTGCCTCATCACAGAGGATGCATACAGAAAACAAAGCTTCTCTACTCCAGGTGGGGCTCAAATTCAAAACAAAACAGGCACATGCACCCTCTACATGTATGTTGACCTGTGTTTGAAGGTGTTTTGATTTTCACTTGGGACTCTCACATGAAAATCTCTGGAACTGCTGAACTTACAAGATGCAACAAGTTTTAGGTTTTGAGTACAAACCTCCCAAAACATTACAGCAGCTATGATGCATAATACTTTTGTCTTGTTAATCACTGGTTTGACAGTAAGACTCAATGACTGAAGCATTGTTTCCTAATGGGTCATTACACAGTGCTTGTACGTTAGTAGCCTGCAGTGAAATGATCAGGTTGGGTGTTTGAGCCTCACCTGAAGCAGAGAAGTTTACTCTGTTAATGGAGAACCAATAAAAACACTTGCAGACAGTAGCCTCTAGTCTTGTAGCTTTAGACTAACACTTAAGACTTAAACCTGATTGTTAGAGTGGCTAAACTTCTTAATGACTACAGGCCTTGGCCATCGTGCTGCAGCTGCTTTGATTAAAGTAAAGCTGTGCATGTGTGTCCTTTTCAACAAACTGCCGACTGTTGACCTTTGATGCTCAAAGTATAACAAGATTCCTAATAATCTATGCAATCATATCATACTGAAAATATATACACCACCAGTTGAAACGGTCAAATCCACAAAAAAAAACATTAAGGCGAAACTGCTTTAGAACTATCTCATTATGTTGCACTACTGCTACTACTGAAAATACTGATTCATTTTTGAAGGTACTTTGCCAAGACAGTTTTAGCAGCAGTGATGGGCTCTAGTTGTGCAGTTTTACCTGCTCAGTTCTAGTTTGGGTAAAGTAACAATCCATGTCTGGAGCATCTTTCCGAATATCAAACACTCAATATCCTTATGTGTGAAAGTGGCTTTAAGAGGAGGTAAAGCTGCAGTCAAACTTTTCTTTCCTTTTCTCTTCTCCCAGTAGTACCTAGCCAAATGCCAAGGTTAAACACCTAAACTGTGTATCACCCAGGCCTCTACAGGTCACACACAATTATGTTTTAAGTTCTCATAAAGCCTGGTTAGTTGGTTAAAGGATAGTTGTGTTTTGTGAACGCCCACTAGATGGCAACCCAAACCCAATAACACACACAACATGATGCTGCTGAGAGTACACAGCTTGAATTACTGCGACATCGCTGTGTTGTTCTTTGGGATTTGAATGTCATTAAATCGAGCAGAAGGTTTATTAGCGTGCAGAACTCTTATTAGCACTCCCTGATGCTCTCTATGCATTATACCACTGGACTTGTTCACTCAGTCCCTGCCCTTCCTTTTTCTTTTACACACACGCACACACACACACACACACACACTCATGATTGCTCTGGCATTCATTAAGTCTTGTCTGTAATTGAGTCTAAATAAGAGTGTACTTATGTTAGAGAGGATCTCTGAGAGCACAAACACAGACAACACTGGTCTGCATACAAAATACAGCAGTAGGACTCAGGCTTTTTCTTTGCACTTCATACTGCATTAAGTTGTTTCTGTTTTGTTCCAGTCTCTCCTACACATGGGGGTCAGAGGTCTCACACTCAGTATGTTTGAATAAAAATACACTAAGTAAAAATTCTGGGAGATGCTTCAACTCACTTTTTAACATTGCAACAATGCTACAATCATATGTGATTTTAGACTCGTTTTAGGGGCACTCAAACACACCTACATTTTATCTCAACATCGCAAAAAAATATGTTATTATCATCATTAATATTATCATTATTATTATTAGTGCTAATAATAATTTTAATAATTGTCTTTATTATTTCTAGCCCTTGAAAGAAACTAGATATAATATCTATGTTGGTTGCCTAATTTCTGTGCACTCATTTCATTTCAGCTCAGTGTGAGCGTCTGTGCTGCGTTTTGCTGTCATTTACGGCCATGCTGTGTTTCCTCTCCCCTGGGGGCGGGGCTTAGGGTTAGTCCTCCTCCACGCACAGGGAACAGAGCACGGGAGAGACAGGTGAATCTAATGTTTCTTGAGTTGTTCTTACGCTCGTTAATTCTTTCTTTGTTTTGCTCTGTTTAAGATGCAGCATGAATGTGGAAGCGGAAAAGACGTTGGCTTTTTTAACTTCACATATGACCATACAGGAATGTTAGCTTTTCCACAAATACACCTCATCAAAAATCAAAACAGTCAGGTTCAGGTGAGAATCAGGTGTTGATGTTACCTGACTACACTGATCACAGTACTGTATTGTAGTATTCATTTACAATAATGTCTAAATTGATATCAACCCCCCCCCCCCCCCCCCCATCTTCCTATCATCAGTCATAAATAGTCTGGTTGCTGTGTTTGCCATTTGGTTGACGGGAAGAGAAGGAGAGAGCAGGATGGAGTTGACAGAGAGAAAGCAGGAGGAACCAGGTGAGGAAGTGGACAGGTAGTGAAGTCAATATGGTTATAGTGGCAATAGAGGAACTGAGAGGGGAAAAAACATTTCATTTACTAAAGAATTTTACATGTAAGAGAGCTGAGCCTCCCTAAAGGCCTGATTGTGAACTCGCCCCTGACTGCAGCGTTTCCTTTTCTTTCTCTACACAGAAAAAGAGAGAGAGAGAGCGATGAGAGACCTTTGTTACGGCTAGCCAGTGTTATTGATTGTCAGATCATTTGACATTTTGGTCATCAGGTTATTTGAGGGCATTTCTGTCCAGCTTTTGTCGTGACCTTTTTTGTGAAGTCTTGACATTCGTGTGTGCTAAAAAGGGTAAAGCCTACGCTGTTTATTGACTGAGGTGACAAATCAGAGAGAGAAAAGACACAAGAGTTCGATGAGAGGATAAATACCAGTTTTGTTTGAAGCTACAGCCAGCATCTGTTTAACAATTAGCATTTATTTTGGAGTCGTGAATTGTTTCTGGCAATTTGGTGAATGTAAGTCCAGTATTCACTCTTGAACCGATTCCCAAAGGAAATGGGCTGAAAGACACTACAAAGGCACTGGTGATAATCCTCTGTATTCATCACTTACATTGTTATGTGATACATTATTAGAAAAATACAGTTTGTAGCCTGATCTAAATGTCATATTACATACAACACCACATGAGTTGGTATGCTCTCATTTTTGCCCCTATAAAATCTGGTGGAGCAGCTCATAGTGACAAATTAATGACCCTGCCGACATACAGACCCTGAAAAATCATCTCACGACTTGTCTTATTCCATCACCTAGTGTGTGTGTGTGTTTGGCCTAATGGAGGCAGCCTCCAAAGCCATTAGACCCCCCTCCCCCGCTCACAAAAACCCCTCATCCCCTGCAGACTCCTCATAGGAAATTATCTCTCCACTCTCCTCCTACTCCCCCACCCCACTCCTCACACACACACACCTCTCCTTTCTCCAATCCAACTCTATCCCATCACGTCCTCCTCCTCCTGTCCATTTCATGCCTCCCAATTTCTATCACTCATTCATCATTTTGTTTTCCAACCCACACACACAAATGCACACACTTTTGCTGCACCCCCGACTCTCCATCACTGCTCCTATAGAAATGGTAATGGCACATGAAGAGGATGGTATCTACGAGCCATTGATCAGCATCAACGAGGCACACTTAGATAGCACATAGATACTCCCTAGACCTCCCCCTCTTCCCTCTGTTCCTCCCCACCTCATCTTATCTTGTAATGGATGGTTGTTTTTTGGGAGCACATTAAAAATCATGTTTCCCACATCGATGGCTGACATTTACAGTGAAGATGAGAAAATGAGTGACTGTGAGGCTAAAACAGACAGATAGACCGACAGCCCGACAGACCAATAGATAGACAGATAGATGTAGCTGTTGTTGTGTCTGCATGGAAAGGCGACTCTGAAATGAGACCCTGACAGCTGGCCAACAGGTGGCCAATGACAGATTCTCTGTCTTTATTGTGCCTGAAACAACCAACACACACACACACACACACAACCTCTTACCCCTCTTAGTTGGCCTCCTTCACCTGATGCCCTGGGTGCTGAGCATGAGGAGATTGTGTGTGTGTGTGTGTGTGAGAGAGAGAGAGAGAGAGTGAAGGGGGAAGGGAGGAGGCAGGCCAAACACACACCTGTCTGATGATCCCACCTATGGCAGAGTTGATGGAGAGTAATGTTATAGGCCCCCCTGAAACCACAGGGTCCTGTATACCACCTGGACTGACTCTGACAAGCCTCTTCTGCCTGCGTGTGTGTTTAAGTCTGATGACATTTTTGTTATTGCAAGTATTAACGTAGTTCCCTTCATACTTCTCAGAAAATGAATGCATTTAAATTTTGGCTTGTTTGGCTGCAATAACATAGTTTATTTAGATATAGATGACATAACAGGTACGTTTGCTATTTAAACTCCTGCTTAAAATCAAAATGAAAATCTCACCTTGACTTTAGTGCTCACTTTGTCACTTCTGTAAGAACTAGTGCCGGCAAAAAAATAATGAAAAGATAGTTGTACCAATTCATCTTTGGAAAACTTTATTATTAGATATTGTCATTTTAATTTAAACTTTTTAAAAAATGAATGTCTTTGAACACATACGGATCACATGGTTATAACATTATTGGTGTGATTAACCTCTTGCTAAGATTTAAACTAATAATATCGTCAGCCATTGGTTTGTGGACTTATGAAACCTCTAGTTTGGCATTGCTACCTTGTGTTTTTAGAGCTGGAAGTTATCATATTTGGATGAGAGGGTGGAGCTGAAGAAGATGCACACTGTTACACCTCTATCCTGATCATTTTACTCTAAATAGGACCTGGATTTACCAAATGAACATCATGCTGGATCCAAGAAGACTTGAAACTCTTTACTGAGACCACAGACAAGTAGGAAACTGTTTACTGAGGAAATAAATGAAGTGCAAAATAGGGTCAGTTTCTCATAGGCTTACATACAATTGGACTGTTTTGTTTTGTGTTTTTTTTTGTTGTTGTTTGGTTGGTTGTTTTTTTTTTTTTTGCAGGCAGAAAAGCCTCACTCTGGCAATTACAAAGAAAGCAGGTTTAAGGTATTTGTGCATTGGCTTCACTTTTCAGACTTGGAATCTCTCTCCACTACTTGTGCAGTTTATGGTTTGACAGATAGTAACTACTATGTATAAGAAACTCCAACATCAAGTTGCACTGAATTCTTTGGAGATTGTGCATCATCAGGGGGAACGACAGGGGCAACAACCAGATCTTATATAGTACTGTTACGCGACTTACTCCCTAAGTGCCCTCCTCGTCCATGCACACATTTCCCTGTCATCTCCAGAGGACAATCCTCCTATTCCTCTCCATGTGTCTTCCAGTCGTGCTGAAGACCTGCTCTTATCCTCCACTCATTGGCTCCGAGTCACTAATTATACACACACACACACACACACACACACACACACTCATT
This sequence comes from Scatophagus argus, assembly GCF_020382885.2. Classification (NCBI taxonomy): domain Eukaryota; kingdom Metazoa; phylum Chordata; class Actinopteri; family Scatophagidae; genus Scatophagus; species Scatophagus argus. The sequence continues at coordinate 6,264,179 of NC_058513.1, forward strand.
AGTGATCACTCTAACAATACTCTTTTCCTGAATGCCCTCTGAGAATCTCTCTGATGGTTGGTAACTCTCTTGTGCTCTATCTCACTGGGTGTATGTAAGTGCACGCGACCTCCTCCCTCCTCCCCCCTCCCCCCTCTGTGTGGGTTATGTCTCACTGGATTCATTTTCACGGAATTGTTATCTGATATTCACACAGCGCACACGTGAACCATAAAGGAAACTGAACAAAAAGAGAAGAAAATATCAAAAAAAAAAAAAAGATGAAAGAAAATGCAAGGTTTGCACTGTCTCCATCCAGATCCAACCGGCCTCTGAGATGCCCCGAGTGTGTTTAAGTTAATGATGCACTAACATGAAAGGTGTACCTCAAGGGGCAATATGAGCCCCACTATTATTTAGTTAATATACAGTTTTTTATGATCTGTCACCAGTGTCACGGCATAGAATTATAAATATGTGCTGATGACACAATCATATACACACATGCAAAAACAGCTGAGTACACAGTTGCTTGGTCAGTCCTAAAACAGTTTGAACACTGACAAATATATCTTGGTCTAAAAATGAAATCAAATCTTGAGAAACGTATCAAAGAATGGTAAAACTTTTTAGACAAATTAGAAACTTTCTATAGATGCAGCAATGATATTTATTTATTTGGGAACCAGTGTAATATAGCATTGTAGGGTACTGAAGAAACTGAAGAAAGATTTTTAGTTTATTTTCAACATTTGTATCTAGTGTTGAATATTTTAAATGACTTGCCCTCCATGATGTGAACTGCCTGTCACTTGGAGAGTACTATAAAACCATCTCCTGTCTCCTAAATAAGTCATTTTTTTCTAGAATATCAAGATATTGCTGGAGCAAAAAATTCAGATGTATTGAATACAGGCTGAGATCGTTTTAATGCACTTTTCTCTTTTTTTTCTTTTTTTTTGTAGGACTCAATATCCTACAAAATGACTTCATCATCCACCTACTTTTATCTGAATATAAGCAAATCCCAGTTACACATATAATCCTTACGGTGACAGTTGATAGTTTAATGTGAAAGTGAATGAGCAGCGTCACATTTCCAGTATGGTACACGGTCATTAGAGTCATAAGTGGAATGTAGCTCTCCCACATTGTTCTTGTTTTATTGTTCAAAATGAAACGGTCTTGTTCACCTTCTTCGTTTCCTTCTGTTTCAGTTATTTAGCAATGGGTCAATAGTGATGCATATGTGTGAGGAGGGGACCATTGTGTCCGGTGTAAGACAAGCAGGACTAATCATTGTACAAGGCAAGTCTGGGCCTGCCCGCACAGAAAAGTGGCTGCTGGCTGTTACATATCAGTTGAGATGGTGTGATGATGGGCCATCCTCAGTAAAGGTGCATGAAAAGGACATGCACACAGTAAAGGTGAAATTGGAATTACTGTGTAGTTAGTTTTCTTTGCAACCGGTGTTGAGCAGTTGAGTTTACTGCCTTTTTATATTTGTACTTTACTACCTTTATTTATTTGTCTGATTGACAGACTGGCTTTTCTTATGGAGGATAATCCTACATAACACCACGTTTAGGGCTATTGCAGCCACCTTACAGCAAAAATATTAAGACTGCATGATTGGCTGTTTATGGTGGCCCTGAAAGCTCAATATGTACTGCAACTTTAGAAAACAAATACAAGCAGACAAACTACCAGCAAATTGAGAGTCATAGAGAGAGAGAGACAGAATGTGTGAGCTATTAAAAGAAATTTAAATAAAACTCCATCATTGTGGTATAACAGTATGCAGCATACCATACTTTGCACTTTTGTACACATTGACAAACACAAATATACACATGCACTCAGAAATCCTCTTGCCCTGTAATGAATTATATTAACTAAAGAACGACAGACTGTGCAGCTTACAGTATATTAACTAAGTTCCAAAGACCTTCACGTTTCACAGCAGGACATAGTGTTCCACTTCCCCGAGCGTAGCTGAGGGACATTTTTGTTGGTCAATCATCACTGTTTTCCATAATAAGACAGCCGTGAAATAGGCTCACATTCTGAAACTTCTAAAAATCAGATACTGTATGCTTGTTTTGTTTAATATATATATCAAATTCATGCAAAGAGAAAGTATTCACCCTGCTTTTCTTTTATGCTGATCACAATGCAAATGCAACTTCAGTGGTGATTTAAGTTCTCTAAATGTCTCAACATCCCATCTCTCTTGTCCAGAGCAGCAAATCAGAGCCTCCCCTGTTCAAGATACAATTTGACAACCAAATCAATGTCTCATGAATAATTTTAGAAGGCATTGTGTCCCAGATGAGCTCAGACTAAACACTGTCATCAAGGTTATCGCCATAATCTTCAAAACTCCACATAATGTGCAATTTTCTCCCTCACTTTCCATTTCTGGATGTTGCTTGAAAATTCTAATGTTAATGCGCTACAGTATTGATTGACCCATTCCGTTGTGAAAAAGCCATTTCGCAGGGAGTTTAGAATTGATCTTGAACTTCAGCGATCAACTAATCATTGTCTGATAACTGAGATGAATCAGTCAAGTCAGTCAAATGTCTGACAGCCTATAGGAAGACTTTGTAGGAGAGAAAAAGCCTCATGTTTGCTGGGTTAAACCTGTGGAAAATCCCAAGCGGCGACCTCACGCCTCCAATAGATCACTACCTCTGCAACAGCTTCTGTCAATATGTTTAAAATTGCTGATTGTGGTTAAATCAACAGCTCTACTCCCATTGCTTATCTGTAAACTCCACTTCAGTTTGTTCTTTAATCAGTTTTTCTTACTGGGAGTTCTGCTTTTGTGAGGTAGAGAGAACACACACACACTCCCAATGCAACTTGTACTAGTCAGCTGTTTTATCTTAAACTCTTCAGTCTATTTACTGTGGGTCACCTGCGTCAATAACAGTTGGATGTAGCTCTTCCTCAAGATAAGCACCATGTTCTTTGTTCTTCTCACTCTCTGTGCAATGGAGCAATTAAAGTGTAGATTTTGTAAAAGTGAAATGCCTATAAGCGTGGTTGTATCATATATCACAGCTTTTGCGTGGCGGTTGGATGTGTGTTCGTTCTTGTAAGAATCACTGGTGAATATCCTCCTTTGCTTGTTGGCTCTGAGCAGCCATCATTTTTCATTTCTGACAGGCTTTGTGGCATCGGCAGGGCAAGCTTGGGCTTGCACAGTTAGCCCTCCCAAGGTCTGAGGCATGCACACACACACACACACACACACACACACACACACACACACATACACACACACACACACACACACACATATTCATACAAACACAACCTCTCCTCCAATCAAATTGAGACCGTGTGAATGCCCCACAACTAAATTGCTGATTTTGGCGAGAATGCAGCTCTTCAGAAGAGGCCAATCATATGTGGCTTCTGTTAAAGAGGCTACAGTCGCCTGCTAACCGGTCTGACCTCCAGCCATCGTCAAGGAGAGGGGGGGTAGCATTTTTGTCCTAATTTTGCAATCATCAGCACAAGACATAATCATCTCCTGGTTGTGGGGCCATCATTATAGTTATGAAGTGGTGTGGTAGTTTAGTGGAACCGAAATTTGAATTCTCCTTGCTTTTTGTGTAGGCAAATGTAAACTATAACGATTATGCAGTTATCATGCATGTTTTAGGTTTAAAAAAATAGAAAAAATCCTTTTATTCCTTTAACTGTGCCAAGTTTCAGGTCCTTTCAGTGGGTGTTTCTCACACCTGAGAGCAGGTGTGCTGCAGTTCTGTTAACTTTGACCATAACCCGGTAGCCTTCGAAGGCTCCGAAGCTCAGGAAACATTGGTTAAGCAGTCTGTTCCTTTACCACATCAAACAAAGGACCTGTCACACTGTTAAGTTTGTATTTCACTTGGAAAGCAGAAGAATGTGAGTTATGCTAAGGAGCTTCCACTTTCTGAGTGGAGTTAGCGTAGCTTGCTGGAGTTAGCACCCTTTAGGTGTTACTTATCGTCCATGTTATTTCAGCACATGCAGTGTCATCAGTGGCTCCTGTGTTGTGTTTGTCACATCGATGAATAATCCTGCAGTCTGTATGTTACACTGTGATAAACAGGACCAAACAATGAAAGTCCCAAGAATGCAAGTCTAATCAATTCACACACCCTGGAGAAACAAACAAATCTTATATTTGTTTTTTGATAAACAATGCAATTTTGACCAAATACGTCATAACGAGCAACAATCCAGTGAACTGATCTCTAAGTGAAAAGCACTCAGCCTGCTATTAGCATGTCTGGTCTTGAAACAATCTGGTCTTCCACCATTCTCTTTATTCTTCCTTTCAAGTTAAACACCAAACATTTTGTCCTTAACAGTTTTCCTGTCTATTGAAGCTGCTACTCTATGCTATTAGGTACATAAAACCAGACCCCTCCTCTTTCACCCCTGACAAAACCAAGTACATAAACCGAACAGCTCTCCTGCCTCCTTCCCTGATAGTATAGCTGACAGACACAACAAGTGTGGTGTTGGCTGTTTACAAGGGGGCCTCGCGATCCTGCCAGGCTCTTTATGGTCCGGGGTGGGTTGCAGAAATGAATGGGCCCCTGCCAGTAGCCAGCGGTGGTCGGGGCTATACATGGGAGAAGGTCTCGGCAGGCAGCTATTGTCATGGTAAACAGGGGATTGAATGGAAGAGGATGGGCAGGACACACACATAAAACAGAGGAAAACATGAGGAGCAGAGGGGGAGAAAAGAGACAAATACCCGACCACCTCAGAGATGGCACACATATGTATAAGCTAGCAGAGCTGCCTTCACGAGGGACTTCAGGCGTATATTACATTATGTATTCATTCTATTATTCACAGTTTGTACTCCAAATCAACTTGCTCAAATAAAGCCAAGGGACAACCTTTAACTATTCTTCCAAAGAGATGATCGGCATGAACGACCCTGGTTTTGTGTAGCATCCTCCAACCCACATAAGCAATTTTTGCCAGTGACCCCTGACATGGAAATCAACAAGTTATTGTCACTAACACTAAAGAAAGCTAATGGGACAAATTAAAGCTAACTGTGTTATTGTTACTGTTGGAAATTTTAATCCATCAAGTTATGAAAGCTTTAAAGGTGCGGAAAATGTGACATAATTGCTTCAGGAGGCAGACAATATCTTGTCAGTACAGAAGCAGGGATAAATATGCCCTTGAAACAGAACGTATTTCACGTTTCTGCATTTTAGTTTCATTCCTCATCTAAATTTCTTTAGAGATCACAAAATATAACATATTTGACCACCATGGCATCAAACATCAGACCAGATATAATTACACAAAGGACAGCTCCAACTGCAAAGCCATTAGTTGGTGCATTACAAAATCGAGTGCATTTCTGTGTTATTGTATCAGAAAGCTTTGAGCTTTGAAGCACTGATATTAATGAAGCTTATTTCTGTTTCAACCCTACTAATGGAAATACACTTTTATTTTTCGCTATATTTAGAAAGGTTGCTCATGTACTGATAATAATAGCCACTATCAAAAATTACTATCTTATTGACTAATAGTAACTAAGGTGGCAATGTTGATTTGGCTGATAAGAAGAAGAGGCTATTGACCGTTATTTGTAATAATTAAGTAATAATTATCAGTATATAAAGCAGATAACTGTGTAAATCAGTTGGATCAACCTCCATAGAATTAACAGTGCAGTCTGTATATTATATTCAAATTCAGAATTTTTTAAAATGACCAAATTTGATCTCTACAGCTAAGCTTTATGTGTGTCATTTAACGCTGTTTTCATTGGATGCATTTTAGACTTGCAAGGATGAAAGGACAAAGTCAGGTGACTTTTACCACAGGACAGTTTAGCAGTGGTCGCGGCTTGGTTAGGTTTAGGCATCAAAAATACTTGGTTGATGCAAAATGACTCAAGACAGCACAGTGTGGTTTTATAGGCCACTATACATTCAGAAGCTCCTCATATTGACTCTTTGGCTGCCCGTGCGCACAATATGTCTTGATAGGCTTGCGTTGCACCTTTTTGGATGGAGACATAATGGGTGCATTTGTCAGGTGTCTGGTTGGAGCAGGGAGGGCAGAGAAAGGGTTAAAAAGCTCCGGCTGCCTGATAATCCTCAGCCGTTAAAAGCCCTCCAGAAAGACATGACGTGTGTGAGGTAATCAGTAAAAGATTCAAGTGTGCCTGTGAGTGTGTACACACACACACACACACACAACCATACCACTGAATGGACAAAAAAGGAGGGAAAAGACTGGGTAGAGGAGGGAAGAAAAAGAGAATAAACAATCCTCCTCTCACTTTTTCTCCTCTCCGTTTTCAGCCCCTTTCTCCTCCTCTTCTGCTTCTCACTCCCTGCTGTGTCAATACAATGTGACAGAAATTTTCACTAGAGTTCCCTCTATGACCTTTTTCCTTTCTTCCCAGTCTTGTATTCCTCCTGTCTTCTTCTTGTTCTCTTCTTTTTCATTTGTTGTAGTCTTTGCGGGCAGTAAGACCACCTTGTGAGACTCAACTCCGTGTCTCACTAGGGCCACAACCACACTGACAAGATTACCCACCTTTTCTATCTGCACACTGTGCCGACATTTTCCATCCTTGATAGCTGCTGTAATTTTGAAAAAATGCTGCTCTTAAATTGTAGTGTGGACCAGGAAAACCAATCTTTGAGAAAACGCTTTCAAATAAATGTCAACTTTCTGTCACCTCCAGCTCTTTCTTTGTTCACTCACGCAGCATATAATGCAGTCTTTATGTTTATTCTGTACTATGACTGTCAAAAGGAGGTGATAGTTTGGAGGTTTATTCTGGAGAAGAAAAACTGAGTATCTTGGCATGCCTGTCATTTTCTCCCTCTTTATCCCTGTTCTTTGCAGACTCAAAGGACTTTGATATTCTACACTAAACATATTCTGGCAGAAACCTTCATCACTATAATTCTCCCCTCCCTTCCTCGGACAGGCCAATCAGTCCCTGGCCAACGATCTTCAATTGCCCTCTCTGTCACAGCATCAAGCATTCAGAATTTGGCATTTAGGTGTTTAATTGACTGTCACTGATAATGGGATTGTGTTCATTCGACCAGGGTGCTGCGAAGGGTGGTGCAATGCCTATGAAACTGTCAGAGAGAGTGGGAGGGAGTGTGGGACACTGACCCTCTGTCCTATGATAGAACATGTTCCATAGGATATTCAGATAAGCAGTTTAGATGTTTTGTTTTTATATTATAAAATTTCTGCCATACTTCTTCTATGTGTATTCTGAGAGTATGATTCTGTACCTGTCCTTATTTGCTAGACTGTGTAGTGATACCTTGCTAACACAACAATACTATAAGTGATGTAGCTCAACTGAAATGAGGCCTCAGCAATGTGAGTTAGGGACTGTATGAAAATATTTTGTTTTTAACAGATTCATATTTTGTTTTGTTCATCCCCTATTTATTGTAAAAAAAAAAAAAAAAAACTAAAATAGTTACACATTACATTACATTGTAGTTTTTCAAGATTTGGGGGTTGCAAAGAAGATATTTTTTACTTCTGTAACAATACAGTCCCTTAGCTCTCTTCTCACTATGAAACATTTGTTTGAAGATCAGTTTCTTGGAGAAGTAAGTCAATCCATTGTTACTTCTAAATCAGTTTGTGAAAATGTAACATCACTGTAGCTTCATGTTTGACGTGGATGATAGGCATGTAAACCACCTTTCACACATGCAATATATCCTAAAAAGGTTCACCAACATTTCCTGCATGGAAACATGTGTGAATGGGAGCAAGGGTCAATAATTTAGGAAATCCGTACTGCGTCCGTACTATTTCCCATGTCAACACCTAGTAACATTTCAAGGAAAATTCTAGTATGGTTGTATACTGTACACACAAAACACCTTGTTTATTGAGCCTATTCTGTGAGAATCAAAAATTTATTTATTTTTTATGTTAACAAAATGAGTACCGGTAGTTGGATGTTTGTTCCATAGATGCCTGTACTGTCATGTTAGCATTTCAGTGTAATATTTCTGTTTTAACATGTTTTGTCTCAGTTATAGCTTCTGTGTTACTTTATGTGCTTTCCCTGTAAACAAAAGTCAAGATCATGTGCTTGTTACACATGTGCATCACACACACATACACACACACACATACAGACAGCTCTGTGCCCACTGCAGTTTGCGGGTAGTTGGCCTCTTCCCCGTCACCTCCCAGAGGAACATAGATGTTAACTGGCATTGTTGGGGGGCTGAGCTGAGGGTGGTTTTTAATAGCTCATGATTACTCTGGAGAGGGGAGCCCATAATTACAACCACAAATGATTTCACGCCCCTCACCCCCATGATGTGCTTTGAACCTAATCACAGGGAAGCACAGAAGGGGCGTAGTGGAGGAATTGGAGCTTCGACAAAAGCGGTTTCTCCTTTGTTTGCTGACAGGAAATTGAGAAAATGAAATGTGCCGTGCTTCACCAAGTACGTGTACTGTACCACTGAACAGAAAGAGCTCTTCCATGTCTACTGCATCTCTGATATAGTGATCACAGAAGTTACTTTTGTGGTTGCCAAAATTCTAACTAAGGCCCAAAGGTGCTAACATTTAGTGCAAGATTTAATTTTCTGCATTTTTCATACACGATTTATATCTGTGTATATAGGATGTTTCAGCTCAGCACATACATGCTATTTGTTATCTCACAATTAAATGTGGACAATCCTGTTCAATGGCACTATGTAAGACACAAAGCTGAGAATACAGATAAAAAAACGCTTTTATTCAAACAAATTCATTTATATACATATTGATGAGATGCCCAAAACCAAACTCACAATGAAGACCCCTCATTTCCCAGACAAATCACTGTGTCCCCTTCACTCGTGAATGTCTTTCTCCTTTTATCTGGTTGGACTCTGTCACATGTTTGTCTGCTTTTTCCCAACAGTTTCTCTCATGTAGTGTACTGACATCATCCTTTCATGTCTTCCCGAAAAGCTTGAGGAGCTTTATTTGTCATTGGCTCATTTGTGTTTGCTTCTTTTATCTATTAAATGTAGACCAGCCTTCCAAACAAACCTCAGTAAGATATAGTGGGGCAACATGAGAGATTGTTGCCTCATAGAAAGAGGCTTTAAAGTCATTTTTCAAAAAAAAAAAAAAAATATATATATATATATATATATATGTTATGATCTTGATCTCGGTGTCCGCGTACATGGCTACAGTCTTACACACACACACACACCTTCACGCGCTTTGATACTACCTAACAATCAGTCTGAGTTAACATTCTGCACACACATCTCTTTTGCCCAACCCATGCCAGCCAGCCCGCCTGCCAGACACACAAACACATAATGGCTAGACTACATGTCCTTAATGGAAGTTCAGACAAACACAGGAATGCTGGGGAGAGGATGGAGCAAACGGTACGTCTGCCCACATCAGCCAGCCCTGAATAGAGATTGGCCAGGAACGCGTAAACTGGCCCTGCAGGAGTAAAACAGTTAAATGGGGCTTCTCTTCTTCTCTTTCATTGTCTGACTCTTAAGTCTGAAAGAGCAAATGCTGGAACGTGAACAAGTGTCTGACACTTATCCAAAGTTTTAACATTTACGTACATTACATTTACATTTTATGGGTATTCAGCAAGCGAAAGTGAAATAGAAGAGAGCAACAATAGTTTGGATTACTTTTTTGTCTTTTGTTTTTTAACTGCATTGCGCTGATCCTTTTCAGCCATTTATCCACTACTTTTAGCTTACTTCCATTACTTTCACACAACTATCACACAGCCATGTATTCATTAAAGTTAATCTAAGCTCATTCAACCAGTTATCTGCTATTTTCAGCCATTTCAGAATTGCTAATTGCTAAGCCTTCTTGCTAACTACTTTTTACATCAACATGCAGTGTTCAGGTGTTACAAATCGCTCCATGATCTTTTCACACACACCCTGTAAAGTGCAGAAGTATCCCACAGAGAACATGTACAAATGACAGCTCAGACCATGCCTTTGTAACATTCCTGATCCTAAAAAGAGCAGTCTGATAAATTTGCACAATCTAAACTGTGAAATAAACTCCTTAAATTAACAGGTAATTCAAAGCAGAATGCTGCTGCAGTCACTGCGGCTTTACTCTTGATATTTACGAAAAATACATCCTGTTTTTCAAGCAACATCATTTGTTTCATCCAATAAAACCCGAGAAACAGCTCCCATTTACCTCATTAATATTTCTCCTAATGATACTCTGCAGCCTCAGTGTTGGAGGTGCCCCAGCTGTCTCCTTCAGTGGGAGAGTAAACAAGCTGAGAGCTCTCTGCAGCCACAAACACAGATCGCCGTGGCCTGTTACTCTTCCTGCCGCTAATTGACCATCAGCCAAAGGACAAACCTCAGCCTTTCTGCTGCGTCCCTCCCCCGCTCCCTCTCATCCTCTTTTTGTGCACGTCTCCCCCTCACTGCTACCTTCCTCATCCCTCACATATCCCAGTGTTTCACCTGCTTTCTCTAAATGTGTCAATCGCTCTGTCTGTATATCCCCTCCCTTCATTTCGCTTGCTTTCTTTTATTTCATCTTCTCCTCTCTTCTTTTGCCGACCCCCTCTGTCTGCCAGAGCTGTCTGCGGCCTTGCATAATTAGCTGGACCGAGCTGCTGTGGGTCTTGTCCAGGTCTGGCTCGGGCTCAACCCGGCTCATTACGGAGAATATGCCTGTCTGTCCTGCCTCCTCCTCCTCTGCCTCTCTTTACTTTCTGGTTCTTTACGGGTTGAGCGTGGATTCAGATGGTGAAAAGATATAACTAAGTGTCTTTGGGATCAAAGACAGACAGACATTGGCCAAGTCCACACTAAAAGCGAGACTGCACCTTTTCAGACATGTGTCTTATACAACACAGCTGTCAGGTCTTTTGAAGAACACACATTTCCACATATCTTTGAAGAATAACAATACATAAACGTTCAGGTCAGACAGTGAGACAAGAAATGGTTTACAGCAGCTCATCTAGCTAGCATAGTGGACAGTAAGTTAAAACAACTGAGAGGAAGCAAAAAAAGTCATCTTGCTTGCTGATTAACAGAGCACACTGTCACGCCCTGGGTTTGTGTCTTTTGGTTTTTGAGTCCATGTGTCATGTTTCATGTGTGTCTTGTGTTTCCATGTGTTATGTTCAAGGTTTTTGTCATGTCCTGTTTTATTTTAAAAGTGTCACTTCCCCTATTTGTTCCTGTTTCATGTAACTTTACTTTGGTTTATCATTATTGCTTTCTCCTCCCTAATGTCTTTCACCTGTGTCTTGTTATGTTGTCTATTTAGTCCTCGTCTTCCCGGTCACTGTTGTTGGTGCGTTATATTGTCTTCAGGTCAGGCTTTGCTTTGTCGCCATGCCAGGATTTGCGTTTATCTCATCATGCCAAGTTTTTTGGCTCCACAATATTTTTGTTCCATTGCCACAGTAAGTGTGTGCTGCTTTGAGTTTTTTGATTAAAATTTAAATAGACTATTATTTTGGATTTCAGCCTCCCTGCCTCTCGTTGACTCTGCACTGGGGTTCAGCACTCTGCATCAACGACGCTACACTTTGTGACACACACAATGTTTGAAAAAAGATGGAAATAGACCCAAACAGCTGGAAAAAGCTAAAGCTACTCCTGAACTTTGAAAACCAAAAACACAAGAGCAAAAGTGTAAGGAATGGATTGAACTTACTACCTTCAGTAGCAGTGCTAATGTAGCATTACTTCCAAAGCCAAGCAGCATTAGTAAGTGGAGCTCACAGTGTAATGTTAGTAGCTTTGTCCTGATTTGGGAAACTTGAAATTTTCAATACAGTATTTTTTACTTAACCAGATTTTATTGAATCCTTAGATCAACCTGTACCAAGTCCTTCATACAATGGCTCCACAGACTTCTGTCACTCTCACAATAGCCTACAACCATGCAAGCACTTTAGTTTTGAGTGTGAAGGAACAACAAACAGTAAAAGAACAGAAACAATGTTTTTGTAATTTCTGTTCCTTTTTTGTACAAAGTGTCTAACCATGCATGGAGGGCTTTAATACAGACTGAGGAACAGCAACTGTGTCTTTTTCATGGCGTCACGGCGGACTTTGTATGACTTCTGTGTCATGTTAAGGAGGCCTGGTTCAACACAATTTGAACTCGCCAGTCTCTTCATTCACAACTGCTCACCCCTGACTGTCTGCATGTCGCTTTCAGATCCACATTATTGGTGAGACCACAGCTGAGGGACATAAAACATATGCTTTGCTCTGTATTCAGAAAGTGCTGGGTGTGCAGTGCTACCTCTCACAAAGATTACTTATAATCAACTGTACAAGTAACTCCAGTGCAGAATAAAAGCGAACTTTACAGGCGAGCTGTCTGTAAGGAATAAGGTCTGTAAGCTTTTATTCTGTACTTGAATTATTTGTACAGTAATGTCTACAGGCCGAACATGACTATACTACAACTATACATTGAAAGCCAAAGCATTACTGCGCTGTGGCACCACTGTCTGAGTGTTTAGTCTGGAAAATGACAAGGCTTGAAGGAGAACAAAAGCTTGTCAGACACTGACAGATCGATTATATAAGCTGTCTAACCAAAGAGCATTTGTTCAGAACAGATGAACTTATTTTTACCCTAAAGGATGAGGTAGTTCATATTTATTTCTGTATTTAACTTTTAAGCTTACATATTTAAGTCTTCTCCACTCAAAAATGTGTTTCTCTTGTTGTTACCTTCATCATGGAGACAAATCCATATTCATTTGCCTTAAATCTTATTTTTACAGATGTACATATGAGCAGGATTTTGTGAGAGCCCAACTTTGTGATGTTTACCACAGGATGAAATGTAACTTAATAAATTCGGTGACCCTCTGAAATTTCCAATGGCATCACATTCTTCCAGTGCTTAGATTTGTGACCAAAAAATCTGCAAAACTATTCCCACCAACAACGCCTGTACTTTCTGCTCAAATGCTCATTCTGAATTTGAATTAAATTTCAATGGACAATAAAATCCATTGCTGTATGTTCAAAAGTAGAATTACTGACCCATGGGTGCAGTACATTTTCAAGTAACAACAAGGTTACACTTTGTTCTCTAATTGGCCAGGAAGGGCACGATTTACCATTGGGAACGACGTGTTTACTCTCACCTTGTTTTTTTGTCTCAAGTTATTCCACATTTACTGCTGATAACATTATCATAAATCTCTAATATAGACAATGAATTCCTTAAGTGTGGAATTATTCTAGTATGTCTGCATAATCTCTGTTGTCTCTATTCTTTATAAATATTCTATAATTTTGTATCCCATTAACTGTCATAATAGTTCATTATATTTTGTGTTCTAACTTTGGTTTATCTAAGAGTAACTTAATTTGAACTTTATATCACTAAAGTGGTCTCCTCTTCGCTGTATTTCTCTGTTCATAGTGTCATAAGCTCATCTCTCCTTGTTACACTATCTCTGTTGCTCTCTCCACTATCCTCCCTTCTCTCAATTACATCTTCTACCTCTCTCATTTCCCCACGCTCTTATTTTCTGAGATTCATTTACAACTCTCAGTCGTGTCTTCACCCCACGGTGCTGCCTCTCATCTTCCTCTGCTCTGTCATGTCCGTGCTGCTCTTTTCTCACCTCTCCCTCCATCTCCATCTTGGTCGTTTTATCTCTTCCTCTCCTCGTTCTGTCGCTTTTTTCCTTTCACCTTTTCCCAGCAGAGTTCTTGGATCGGTTTGTTCTCCAGTGGCTAATTTGACTGTTCTACTTGCCAACCTAGCAGCAGGAGCTCTCTCTCTCTCTCTCTCTCTCTCTGTCTCTCTCTCTCTCTCTCTCTCTCTCTCTCTCTCACTCTGCGTGTGTGTGTGTATGTGTGTGTGCTCTTCTCCCCTGCCAGCTGCTGTTATACAACACTAGTTCTTGCTTCTACAAACAAACACCTCACTTGCCAGCAAGTATGCACGCACACACACACACACACACACACACACACACAAGCATGTTACATGTTAATGTGGGCCATCTTTTTTTAAAATCACTGCTTCATTCATGCATTCAACTGTTTACATGGAGATGTGCAGTCCTTTGCTATCTCAGCATCATCATGTGAACTAGAACACATCTTAAACTGATGATACTTTTTGCTGTGTGTGTGTGTGTGTTACATCAGTGATGGTGAAGATGATGATCTGAGGTAACTGTATATATGTCTCCTCCTCCAGTGGCTTTCGACATGGCAGACAGGCGTGAAGTTAAAGCAAAGCAGCGATTGGTTCCAGCGAGCAGAGTCTAATCAGCACATCAAGCGTGAGCTCCTTAAGTGCCTCTGAAAAGAGGAGACACACACAAATGAAATGCATATGTATCACAAATCACATGCAAATGCACAGCTAAATACTGAAGGCCACACACAAATACATATGTATAAGAGACACATAGCTCTCATCATGATCTAATGGGACCGCTTTGAACTCAGAGCAGCAGAGCAGAGCACATGATGTGCTAACAGACTGATGTGCTAAGCACAGCGCCACACACATACACAAATACACACGGCTCATATGATACCTTACCTGTCAGAGGCAGGTGTGGTCTCCGAGGACCCAATCAGTTTTAATTAACCCCTTGTGGTGGATGGTGGAGGGGGAGGGGTGAGAGAGAGGGAGACAGGAGGAGAAGAAGGGTAGAGAACAAGACAAGCAGAGGGAAATTTCTGCTTGTCATTTCGAGAGACATGGGTGAGAAATGGGATTTAGCAGAGAAAAAAAGACTAAAAACAGCCACCCCTCCTTAAAAAATGTCTTCAAGAGGTACAGCAGCAATACAACTGGTGGATCTCATACATTTAATTTTGACTGAAAGGGAAGGTTTTAAAAACATCATTTGGAATGAAATGGTCTATAAAAGAAGAAGAAGACATAAATCTGCAGCTACAGAATCTGCATAAGCTTAAGTAAAGAAAAAAAAAAACAAAAAACACATGAGGTTTAATTTGCTGGTTTTTCTGCATTCATCATCACCAACTCGCACCAGATCAAAAATTTAACCAGTTATGAATTTCCCCTTTTGGGATTAATAAAGGATTATCTTATCTATCAGAACACATCCCTAACTTTGAACCAAAGTTTTATTTTTGTAAAAATAAATAAATAAAAACATCCTGTATTCCATCCTTGCACACATCCAAAACTTTGTGTCATTTGGAAGTTGAAATGTTCTTTGCTTTGTCTTTAATGCTGGTCTTAGATTTACAGAATCTCTTGTAATCACGGTGCATTTACTGACTTGTGTTAAAGACATTTTATAGCTGGGTAATGAATGATCACAGACCATCTGTCACGTGCAAAACACAATGTGTTTCATGTCTCATTCTCTACAATGCCGAACAAGATATCAGGGCTTTTTATTTCTTTCGCCTTTGTCTGATCATTCAATGACTGATCAGCTCACTCAGGATCAGAAGATGCAAAGAGATTCACTCAGCTCAGAACCTGAGTAAACTTGACATCGTCTTTTATATTAAAGGTTAATGTTCTAGTCAAATTTAAGTAGTCAGTACATGGAGTCTATACTTCATAGGCAGACAAAATACTCTCACTGGAAGTCCGTCTACAGTTTCTGGAGCTTTTTCAGCACATAAAATGATCATGGCATGCCATGCCATGGAATGTAGATGTTTAGATTTTTTGTATGAACACTTTCCAGTGTGTAGGATTTACAAATGAAATATATTCCTCATAATTGTGTTTTCATTAGTATATAATTACCTAAGGCTAAGAATTGTTGTGTTTTTGTTACTTCAGAATAAGTCTTTATATGTACAGGGAGCGGGTCCTCCTCAGCAGGTCCACCATGTTGCATTGCCATGTTTCTACAGAAGACCAGAATGGGCCCGCAGTAATCCTCAAACACTGTAAACAGATTCAATGTGTAAAATCAGTTTCAGATACACTTATGCATTATAAAAGCAACTTATTATTATTTTGCAACTGATTATTTTGACCGTATATAATGATGAGATGTAATTATATATGTGAAATGACTGACTCCTGAAATGACTATGTATGACTGACTCCTACAGTGTCTCTTCGCTCTGTTTCTCCTCATTCATGGAGATGGATGTCAATGAGCAAAAACTCAACACCTGTAGAAGATTCTGGGGCAGTGCGTCGGCGCTCTCCAAACCATCATCATAACAGCTTGTGGTATCTCAGCACCTCACTAAAACAGGTTGGTTTTTTTGAATCTCTCTCACTTGTGCATCTTCCCTGATGGACGAACACAAAGGCAAGAGGAGACTGACACTGACACATAGACAGCCGCTGTTTGTGTTGCGTCATTTTCACACACCTCAAACACATCGCACCCCCACCGCAACACATTGACCTCACATCCATTATTGAAGGCTTGCAGGTTAGTGTAGCCAAGGCACGGTAGATAGGATGTCGCTCCGCATTCATCCTTATGTAATCAGAGGTGATTTCCTGGGAAGGCCAGAATGAGGTCACGACCAGTAAACAGACATTATAGAGACACTATACTATAGAGATAGATATTTGGTCTTGTTATTGTATATATAATAAAAAAAAATGTGAGACAGCGCTGCACAACCACATGTTTCTGATATGATATTTGTTCATCACTTCAGTGCACAGATAGAGGAAGGAGACAAGGTTGAGCTCATCTTGAGGAAAAGGTGGATTTGAAATGTACTTATGTGCATGTATCCTGTATGTGTCTTTGTGTGTATTTTGTCTGAGAACCCCCGCATGTGTTGGTGAGGGCAAGTGTATGTGTGCTGTGTACAGCTCCCCTGATGAGCCAAATGCTCCACTGCTTCACAAAGCAAATCGCAGCTAATCAAATAAGAGCCCTCAGCAGTGCGCAGACATAGGGAGAAGAATAGAAGAACTGAGTGTGTGTGTGTGTGTGTCTGGAGAAGGGGGTGGTGGAGGCAGTCTAGTGGCTTCAAGAGGTCCTGGATAGTAGATGGGGGTGGAAGGACACACATGCAGACCTGCACAACCTTGTATTGCTGTTAATGCACACAAACATGGATGGATGCACATACTCAGGTATCACACACACGTGCACACAGATAGACATACAGCACATACATACATAAAGCAGTCAAGTGTTTCATAAGTGGCCTTGTGGGAAAAAAAATTAAAGCTGATGGTGAAATAGTAAAAGACTTTTTACTGAACCCAAGGCCCAACTCATTGGGCTGACCGTGGAGAGTATTTTGATATAAGTGGCAGTTGTATAAAATGAAAATATAACCTCAATGACCTTAACCTTGACAATTCAAATGTATGAAAAAAATAAGCATAATAATATGAATTCTTATTTTGACCAATAAATTCTGGAGCTGAACATTCAGCTGTCTCAAGACTAAAGGTTGCACATCGTAACCTGAATCTAGTGAAATTTGTGAGCATGAAATTTAGAGCTCAGCAGTGACTTAACTGGGAGTTTCCTGACTGAGAATTGGGCATAGCGGCTGGCCAGATTGAGAAGATTGGTCCAGACTTGTTTTCTGCTCTGCTCCCTGGCACTGATATTGACGCTGTGTGAGTGGCAGAGCTCCAGTGCTGTCCTGGCTCCCTTTCTACACTCTCGCCCATGCTCGCCCTCCTGACACGCTGCCCTCTGGCTCGCTCTCCATGTGTGGGCATGAGTGTGTGCAAGCATTTGACAGTTTGAGGGTTCACGCAGCTGTATCTGTTGCCTGAGTAATCTGTGACTGGCTTGAGTCTGTGTGCATAATTGTGTCTCTATGCTATGTGTGTTTTGTGTGTATGTGTAGCAGCTGTGTGCCCTCCTCCTGTCTGCCTGCAGGACAATCAGCCGCTCCCTGCGACCACAGAGACCAAAGGCACAGGGCAAGAATGTCTTTCAGTGACCAAGCGGTGAACGCCAAGATGCACACACACACACACACACACATAAGACAGAGGAACACACACACATGCTGATCCATAAAGTGGCTTTATGCTGAATAATATATATATATATTTTTACTATATTTATATTTTTAATATATAGTGATATCATATTTATAAGTACGTAGTGTGTAGTAAGTGTATGTGCATTCTTTATGTAGAAAGCTTCATTTCTCTGGCCAAATGTTGCATACCTTATGAGGTCACTCCAGCATTTAAAGCAGCGAGATTTCAAAACAATGTTGAATTTTGTTGAAATTTGAGATGCAAGTTTTCACCCTTTACCAGTGACAAGTTGTCTTGAAAATACTGACATGGGAAAGAAAAAAAAATGGGCAAAACTAATGCAGCTTATTAATTTTATGGAACCATTTATTTAACCATATGCTAAACTGATCTACAAGATGAACATTTTGAGTTGAGATAGGAGTCAGTGGAACAAATAACTAGCACTTAGCAAGCTAGCTAACTTATAGAGCTTTCTTCTGAATATTCCACATAGCACCTTAAAAGAATATTTGTTTTATCTTTATTTTACAACTACTACCACTAATGATAAATTAATACAAATTTGAATAAATAGTTGACCAAATGGTCAATTGGGGGCCAAAATAAAACATGTCAGGTTTTACAAACAGCCTATGTTTTCCTTTTATTGGAGCGTCAGCAGCAGCAGCAGATCAGAGACCTGCAGAGTTTATTGAGAGGAATATATATTTTAATGATTTCCTAAAATGTGATGTGATTTCATATGAAATAAGGAAGCTTGCACGCACTTGTGCAATGCAATGCTGTACACAATACAGTATAATAAACAAATGTATATGTGCCAATATCACATGTTAAGAGCTAATGGTAAACAATAGGAAATCATCTTCCCAATAGAGATTCAGTTCATGACACCAACACAGAATCAGCAACACACAGGATTGGCTAACATTTAGTCAAATAAACCCTCTGACTGACATACTGATGCGCAGTGGCAACACCAACAGTGTTGTCCACCAGCTTGACCCCTATCGAGTTCCTTCTCTTAACCAACAGAAGCTCTGTCACTTTGAGGCAGTCACTGAAAGTCGACCCTGTGGAATACAAGAAAAATGTGAAGGTTAAAGCCCACATGGGAAAGGCACTCTGAGTGCTTAAGAGCATGACAGATGTAATGGAAAATGGTTTAGGATGTTGTGGCACCCTGCGGTGAATGTTGAATCCTGAGTGTATGTTCCACAAGTTCCAGCTCTGGAGAGCATCGTTAAAGTGACATATAAGCTCTGAACAGAACCTCTCTGGCCTTAAAAACCTCTATATGTGTTCATAATTGCCATCTGTGTGTGTGCAGTTCTGACTGCACTCATTTGTACACCTGCATTTGTCTGTGCTACATGGCCGGAATAAATAAAATTAGCACATCAAAACTGAAACAAAATCTACAGGGTTTCAATGTGGGTTCGTGTGGTGCTGGCAAATTGGAGATCCAGTCTTCATTAGTCAACACATTCAGAAGAATAAAGGCTCTTCGGGACAAAAACTCCACCAATAAAGCTTTTGCTGAAGGATAAGGCTAGGAAACATTCAGGTCTTAGAGTAATGATTCTGTTCATATTGTATGTAAACACGGCCCTGTGCACTTTGACCAATTATGCCAGTGGGTAAAACCCTAATCTCTATAAATGAAAGAAAACCCCCTCACCATACTGCACCTCAGACCTTTTATTCTAATTTACCATCCGCAATTCCTTTCAAAATGGAACAGGCAATCTAAATGGAAACCTTATTAGCATTTCATACATAAACAACAGCTTTTTGGAAAGACTATTTAGGTGTATTTCCTGCCGAAGTCCCTCCTCTTGTGTCAGGCCAGTCCAGAGAAGCATTAATAGATGGCTAGACCGCTAAATATCATCCCAGTCTTTTTCCCTTATCAATATGTAATGAGGGCTCGGAAACCAGAGATGGACAACAATTTCCCACCAGTTCAGAGAGGTGAAGGTTACTCTTGTTGAAGGTCCTTCCCCGACATAAGGCATTCCTTGCTTCGATTCATGTGCCCATGAGAAAATAGCATGTATCAGTATGATCTTACACTTATTTGAACATGTAATCACTAACACTCAGGGGTTCCACAGGGGCTATAAAACAGGCTTAGGGCGTTTTCCTTCTGCCACTTTTTGCTTTGTGCTACAATGAAGGATCTAATTAGTGAGGCACCCCCATCACATGTCTTCTATTAGCTCTTCCCCATAAAGAATAGCTCTGTGGCTATCCCCAATAAATGAGGAGTTGAACCCTCTGTCTATGTCATGCTGGGAGGTGCACTTCTTTAGAAAATCTGGTTGACCCTGTTTATGCCTGACTCTAATCAGGAGCAGTCCAGAGGTTGCCATGATGGCAATAAAACACTGAATACACCCTCTTCTTGTCTCCGTTTCTGACTATGCCCTCCTCTGTCCTGACACACAAACACAAACATGATGCAGAGAGCCCCAAGAGGGGCATCAAGAAGCAGGTTATAAACCATTATGAGCCAGGTTAGCTTAGAGTGACAGCCCAGCTTGTTCCTCCTTCTTTGAGCAGGTCCGCGTGCTGGGCAGTCCCAGCCTCTCATCCACCATGCTGAATAGAACCATGGGGCTCTGGCTCCACAGAGATAGTGTTATCTGGGTCGCCACGGGGCTCCGACCGCAGCCGTGTACACACACACTCAGCGGGCAGCGCACACATCAGTGTGAGTGCAGACAAAGAAACATGTGGACCAACACAAACATCATGGGCATATAATGTAACTGCACACAAGCACATGTGCACACAGACAAACAGAGGCAAATGTGAAAGTTCACACACATTTTGGTACAATGGGTGCCTCTTTGCCCTTCAACTTGAGTGTGACAGTGACACTGATGTTCTTTCTTCAATTTTTTTCACATTTTCTCTGTGAATGGAAGTAACCTCTAGGTCCATAACTTCAATAAAATTACCTGTAGCTGTTCTCTGTCAGCTGGAGTGAGTTTCTCCATGCAGGGTGGTCAGTGGCCACACGCCTCGGCCTTGAATCTGGCTGTAGTCCCTGCTGTTTTTAGGAATCTGAGTTATTCCACCCATTCCTGGAGATCTCCACACATGACCTGTCGCCGCTGGGAGCCGTGAGCCAGAGGGACAGGGATAAGCCGCATTTCTCCCCTTTTTCCAACAATTTCAATTAAAAAGAGATTTGAAGTGGAAAAGCACATTTTCATATGGGGCATGTAAGCAAAATCCTGGAAAAGGGTGAGAAAATATGCATTGGTGAGGCCATTTTCTAACAGCTATGATACATGGAGATTGTAGTGATAGGTGCAGGATCAACATACAGAGTGGGCCGCCCACAAGGAGGCACAGCCTTAAACTAGCTAGTTTTAGAGGGAAAGAACGCATCACATTTCACTGCATTAATGTGATAATATCTCGGTGCTTAAATCTGTGATTTTCACCACTAAAGTCTCCACTCTTCATAGTCTATAAATATTCCTCCTGAAACCCATATACAGTAACAAACACACAAAAGTATTGATTGGAGTTGTCTCATTAAAGTGACCCTGAAGCCCACAATCAAAACTTTTGATTAGCTGTAAAGAATGCAAATTTACCACAAACTAAGACATAGTGATTGTATTTGCATGGCCTGGCTCTAAGTTATCTTTTTTAACCTTTGGCCCCTTGTGACCCTCAGGGTCATCAGGCAAAATCTCCTGAATATTTCTGAACTAAGGGCTCCGCAGTTTGGGACTTAAGCCTGAGGACAATCATTCATATAAT
Organism: Scatophagus argus; assembly: GCF_020382885.2. Lineage (NCBI taxonomy): Eukaryota > Metazoa > Chordata > Actinopteri > Scatophagidae > Scatophagus > Scatophagus argus. The sequence continues at coordinate 6,285,926 of NC_058513.1, forward strand.
TTCCTAAATGCACTTTTAACATTGGATCTTTGTGATCTTTGACTTTTATTTACAGCATGCTTCTTATCTGTTCTGATATTTATTCATTTATTTATTTATTCTATCACTTAAACCACTTTACTTTCATCCCCGTGGTAAGTGTTGTCAAGTTGTTTTTAGCCATGTTAGCAGTGTGGCTTTAAGGATAGCAATGTTGGTCTGTTGGTCCACCTCTTTGGTTCAGAGTGAAATATCTTGACAACTGTTGGATAGATTGCTATGAAATGATCTTACAGACATTATTTGTCCACAGAGGATAAATGTTAAAACTTTTGATCCCCAGACTTTTCCTTTTGTGCCACCGTAAGTTTGACATTTGTGGTTTCGAGTAAAATGTGTCAACAAATATTGAAGGTATTGCCATGAAATTTGGTGCAGACATTCATGATCCCCAGAGGATGAACTGTAATCACTTTGGTCCCCTGACCTTTCATGTTCCTATATCAGGTCAAATTTTCAATTTTATTATAATTATTATCATTTTTAATGTACTTTTTTTCAATTTTTAGGACACATTTATAAACATAACTATAAATGTGCAAGTGTTAGCCAGAAATTTAATTTCATATACCTGAAGCTAACTTTTATCTGCTCCAATTTAGTGGAGCATACTAACACTAAATACTTTAGCATACTAACACACTAGATAACGACAGATGTTTTACCTGCCACATATCAAAATGTTTACCTGTAACCAGACAAGGCTAAGAAACAAGGCAGACTTACTGAATAGTAATTTCCTGTCTCTTTGTCACGTGAGTTTTGTCCCTTTTAAGAAACTAGTTGCAGGGTCCTGAGTCTATTCTTTCCAATGAAGCGAAGCCCCGTAGTGACCAAAGTAAATATTGGGCTCATTCGCCATAAGCCATGTGTCTTGCAAACATTCTGTAACTAGCATGTCATTTTTAGACAGACATATCGTGAAAAAATTAACTTTGTCTCTGCAGTTGTCTCAAAGATTATCATAAAGCTGAGTACACTCTCATCCAAACAGTTTCATCAAAAAGGATTCATACTGAAGGATTAATTTGTCATTGTCTCACGTATCAGATTATATTACACTGTGCAGCTCTTATGCTATCATATCTAGCCCCTGTATGTTTCAAATACCGAGCGAGTTCAGACCTGTCAGTGCTGATTAATGATAAACCCTGATAGACCTTTTTATCTCCTGATTGCACACACGCAGAGCTCTAACTCAAACAATAATCCTGGCTACAGCTGTATATTGCACTCTAACGTGTGGGTGTATGACAGTGACAAGTGAAGGAAACATATTTTTGTCATTGTTCTTTCTTTAATTGACACCATTTATTGCATCAAGGCATGATTGCATTTTTAAACAGCTTTAAAAAAGTACAAATGAAAATAACATGGTAAGATTAGAGTTCGTATCAAACTTGATCTATATGATACAATAAGAAAATCTGGCCTTTAAGAGTTGAATTTATATGTGCCTGCTCATCATTTGCCCCCTCGAACAAACAGTTATGATGTTGTCAAACATATTTTGAAATTCAGATTGATGAAAACAAACCATACAAATAAAAAAGACACCAAAGTAATCAATAAGGACAAAGGGAAATCTATCACCCAGTGACAGAAAACATAACTCTTTTTTCTTATTAATCAGCACAGAAACACCAATGAACTGCATATTCCTTATCAACAAATTTGGCGAAATATAATCAGCAAATGTCCAGTTTTGTATATATGTAAAAAACAAACAAACAAACAAACAACAACAACAACAAAAAAACAATATATTTAAGCAAAACAAAAAAAGCTGACTTATTGCAGTGTGGAGTTCAGTGTTCAAAAGGAATCTGATATGCACGATTAACAGCTTATGCATTACTTTCATTATGGTCAGTAAACTTCATAAAATATGATTTTAATATGATAAGAAATAAAATTAAACTAAACATCCTGAAAAACAAAGCTGTCTTGCTTTCCTAAAACTGCCGCCTATCAAAGTGCATAATGTTCGATTTTCATGACTGACAAGAAGGTCTGCTCCACTTTTCGCTTTGCAATACGTAACTGTAGACAAATGGCAAATGCTCCTGCCTAGCTTCATGCTATATACTTAAGTGAATATATATTAAATCGACTATATAACAAAGTCATAAATGACTGATTTCTAATCTCAGACTATGAATTTAGTTTTTCTGCTGTCCATCCTGCTCTGGTAATTTCTTTTAAAATCATGCACCACAGACCACTGGATTGGCTGATTTCACTGCATGTTAGTAAAAAAATGTTAATGCTAATGTAGCAAAATAGAATCCCGTAAGTCATCTCGGTCTCATAGTGACAGTGCTTGTTTGTGGGTGGTTGGGTTTTCTTCTCATTTCATCAAAACCCCAGAAGCAGCAAATAGCTGCATTTCAGTCCACTTCAGCACTCATTTGAACACATTCTCTTATGATCAGCTGCCTGACATTTGAGATGTTACAGTTCCAGAAAATCCAACTTAAAGCATAATTTCTCATATTTCCTGCACACAGTCGGCTTTTCCTTCCTTTTTTATTCTGAAGAAACCTTTTGCTGCCATTCATTCTACAGAGTCTGATAATCCCTCATAGTTCACTTCAAACTTCTATTTGGTTTATAAAAGTTTTTCTGTTTTATTGTCATTCCATCGGGTCTGATATATCGGTCATGTTAGCCACTGCTTCCTGTCAATCACCTGACACCCTGGCAATCTATGCCAGGAAATATTTTTTAATCATGTTGCCCAACAAAGTTTACAGTCAGATCAGTGACTGTTTTGAAGGGAATCTTTATCAGCTGGGATCACAGTTCCAGTTCAAGATAGGTTTGACATAATCATGTTTGTCTTTCAACAAAAAGACAAGTAAAAGTTCCAGATAATAAATTACAAATGCAGTGCATTGCAGAATGATTGGAGGGAAAGCACAAAGAATTGAACTGTTGTTCTAGTCAGTGTTATCCTTTTGGGGTAGAATAGCGCTGGACCAGCAATCAGAGATGCTCAGATCATTGGGTGAAAATAATTGGAAGTCAATGACGTTTGAAGTCGAAGGTCACAGATAGGCCTCCACTCGTTCCCATGGCTGCATCTCTGTGAAGAAACCCTCGCACAGGCCGAAGCCCTGATCCAGAGTCAGAGGAATCGCTTGTGCCTCTTCTTTGATTTCCTCCCAGGGCTGCAGCACAGTCTCCTCTGGCTGCTCCAGGAAAAGAACGGAGGGCTCATCGAACTGCTGCAGATGGTTGTGGCTTTGGAGCAGCTGATCCTGGTCCAGCTGCTGCTGTGGATGCTGCTGGGGCACATGGAGCTCCCCCATACTGACAGAGCAATCTATGGAAGCAGCGCCCAGCTCCATGTAACCGTAAGACTGATGGGAGTTTAGGTGCTGGCTCTGACCCATGATGTCCCCTCCACTGCACCACCTCCCCAGCCCTGCTGAGTGCTGCCTCCCCTGCATGGAGACCTCCATCTCACATCCCAGGGAGCTTAGTGCCGTGTTGATGTCCAAATCCTCGAAGGTGCTACAGCTCCCGCTGAGAACGTCATCGAACACGGACGCCAGGTCAAAGTCCCCCCTCAGGATGTCTGCTTTTTGGGCCTCTGTCGCCAAAAGTGGAGACTCAGTGGCCCTCATCATCTTGCTGTTGTTTTTAGAGGGCAGGTGCTTCCGTTTGCTGCCTGCCCCTTGGTAAGGGAAACCATTTTGGGTGCTGTGATAACCCTGAACCAGTCTGCTCTGTCTGTGGGTTCCACTGTTGGTGCTGGTGCTGCTGCTGTTGTTGTAGTGGTTAGCAGACATCCTCCTGCGTTTGAAGATGCCGTTGACAAACATGTCAGCATACTGTGGATCAATCTGCCAGAAGCCTCCCTTCCCTGGCTCGTCTTTCTGTCGGGGGACCTTCTTGAAACACTTGTTGAGGGACAGGTTGTGACGAATTGAGTTCTGGGACAAAGGAAAGAAAAAAAGATAATTAACAGGATCCCACTGGTTTTGGGCAAATTTGAGTTATTCATGCAAAAACTAAATGTGCCAATTTGTCTTTGTAAGGTAGATGAGAAGAGAGGAGGAGGAGGAGGAGGAGGAGGAGGGAGGTGTATTGTTGTTGTTTGTATAGGAAAGCAAATGTACCTAATGAGGCTTTCTAGTAGCAGGCAGCTCTGTGCATTTCAAACATGATCAGCTGTGCTTAGCTGCCATCTCTCTCAGGAGCCCTCATTAACACACATATGCATACACACGTACACTCTCTCTCTCACACACACACACACACACACACACATTAGAGTGCTTTCTTCATCGCATCACCATTCCCCTCAGACAAAAGCCCTGTATGAGGACTCTCCTGAAAATTTTTTGAGACCCTTGCATTAAAAAACGCCTGATATGGAGATCATCAAAGGCTGAAGTCAGACTCAAATCCTGTGGGCACGCTGTGTGTGTTGAGATTTACTCTACATCTAATGCTTTGCACCTATAAAAGTACAGCCTTGTCGTCTAGTCTGTAACGCAGCATTAAGATGTGGTGTTTCATGGTGACACTGGGATCAATTGCTCACCCTTCTCTCCCCCACTTCGCTATTTATCTGACTCATCAATTATAGAAGGAAAGTTAGCCGGTCTCGGTTACCTGCCAGCTGGGCTCCGCGTGTCTGTAGTAGCAGAAATTCTCCGTTATCCAGTTATAGATGGTGGACAGAGTCACTTTAGGCTGTTTGCTGGCCTGCATGGCCATGCAGATGAGAGATGCGTAGGAATAGGGCGGTTTGACTTTAGGGTTGGTCTTGTAGTCGACCTCCACAGGCGGGCTGGCCTGGATGGGGATCTGTGGGTAGCCGTTTCCTGAATGTGCGCAACTGGCGAACCGCGGTACCGCGGTGGAGGCGCTGCCGGAGGTAACGGGGCTGCCAAGGTACGAAGGCATCCCGGTGGCGGCGGTGTCCCCAGCCGGCGGGCTGGACGGAGAGTCGGTGCCACCTCTGGGGAAGCCGAGGCGCTTGAGATAGAGGTGCTGCTGCGAGGACGGGCAGCCAGGTCCAGCTCCATTGGGTCGCTCTGGGTCCGCGCTGAGGATGGAAAAATTCTGGAGCCAGTGGAGACTGGTGAGGCTGTCGTCCATCGGGGCAGAGTCAGACCCGATGACCTGGTCGTCCGAGTAAACCTCCAGCCATTTATCCTTAAACTTGTTGGCAATGTCGGGGCTTGTCAGAACCGGCATCCTGGCTTTGTGCGCGCGTCGAAGGCTGAATATGGCCAGAAAATCTTCAAATAGGCATTTAAAGTTTTGTTTTACCTTGAGGAAAAGGAAAGGAAAAAAGTCAGGGGAAAACACAGTTAATTAAATTAATGACCCAGTTATCAAATAAAAAAACACGTTCAAAATATCCCAAACCAGAAATATATTAATCCCAACATTGCCAAATGATGCGTAATATCTCTACCTCCGGTGCAGCCGTTTAGGAGCAGATTCTCTGTGTGCACCTGTTGCAGTCCGTCCCTGCTGCTTCTCCTCTCCAAGGACTCAGTGGCGCATCCAGTCTCTGCGCAACAAGTGCGGCGAGGGGAGGGAGAGCAGAATCCAGCAGAAGCTCATAAGGAGAGGGGAAAAAAAGGGGGACAACGCCACTCAGGACAGGTACATGCCGACTCAGGTGAACCAGGATTACTCATCCAAACACTCGGCTCAGTTTGAGTGTCGTGAGAATGTGTGCATGATGCAAAATAAGTTGCTCATAAAGCCCGAGAGACTGCCCACCATCCCTTTAAACGCCCTAAGGGATTTCTGATTGGCTGGCTACCCTTGCCTCTCCAGGTTTCTCTCTCTCTCTCTCTCTCTCTCTCTCTCTCTCTCTCTCTCTCTCTCTCTCTCTCTCTCTGTCTTACACACACAAAAGGAGGGGCACTCAACGTGGAATGAGTGCAGTACAGGTTCACTGCGGTAAGAACAGTCACTTTGTCGATTCTTTGCCTTTGTCTTCATCCCGGAAACAGGGGCTGAAATGTGACCTTTGTGGGCGCGCGTCACGCCCCCCCCCCCGCCGCGGCCGCCGCTGAAACTGACGCGCCACAGGTCCCGCTAAAACATCTGCAAGGAAGGCAGTCCGTTTCAACCGATAATTTGGCATACATTTTCTTTGTGGGCGTTTTACCTTTCAGTGGATTTCAGCTTTTTCTTTTAAATGTGCATTGTTAGAATGAATTACTTATAATTGTATACCTGAGGATAAACAGACCTATTTTAGCAGAGACATTCGACACCTATAAAAGTAGTACTGGCAGAAATACGTTTTTGTTTTTGGGAAGTTAAGAGGTTCATGGCAGTTTGTTGGATGTAGTAGTTCAATTTTAATTGGACATTTATGATCCTAGGGCAATTGCATGTCAGATGAGTGATTATTGTGCAAAATTTAAATCAAGACAGCAATCAAAGATATAATAAAACAAAGGAATTAAATAAGGCAAATAACAACAGATGTACGATAAGATAAGTTAACTTTATTAACCTGCCGAGGAAAATTAGGTTGTTATACATGTGCCACATTGAGCAGTTGAGACAGTCTCACTACACATGTTGAAGCTTTCCTCTTCAGACACGTTTTAAAGGCTCAATGTGCTGGATTTAGTGGCATCTAGCGGTGTGGTTGAAGACTGCAACCATTTGAATACCCCTTGTCTCACCTGTCATAGGTTTGAGCACCAGGTCAGTTATTTTCTGTTTTATTTTGAAGGTCTCTCTCCTCATGCGTCATGTTTTGAATTACACTTCCTGTTCTTGCTTCTTCCCACTGAGGCGGGAGTACTTTAGCTGTATTATCCTGGTGTCTGCGTGCTATGTGCGTTCCCTCTTTCAGTTATCAGTTCCTCTGCACTTTCTTCATTTGCTCTTTGTGCTCTTCTTTTGTTGTTGCTTCCCTGTATTCACTTTAGTTTGAGTATTTCAACTTAGTTTTTTGGATCTGCAACAGCCTGCTTCTTCTGTTTTCGTTGTCTGATCTCAGCTTATTATTATTTTGTTTTTTCAACTTGCTTGCTTTGTGTTTTTGCTTTTGGGTCTTCTTTGAATTTCTAAAACTCGACACCCTGAAAAATCATGAAAAGCAATTTCTAGAGCCAGTGTTTGGCTTGTCCTTTCTGGGCTCCTGATTGCAACATGGCATTCTCTGTGGAAGAGAACCTGTTCCCTCTGTGTATGTAAAACGTTCATTCCAAGTTAATGAAAATAACTATTCTTACGTTCAGGTGATTATACACAAATTAAAACACAGTTATGAATGTGTTCCTGATAGGTTTTTTGTACAAAAATTCTATCCTTAAAATTCTGGAGTTAACTCATGCATGTCATTCATGTGACCATAATAATAGGTCCAAAGAAGCATAATCAATCTTGAGATTTTTTTAAAAAGAAAATAAGTAAACCACTCATAATCAAAATGCATCCATGTCTGGTATAGACCAGCATTTAATCAGTCTCTGTTAGTGGCACATGGTCATTTATTCAGTACATTCAAAGGTGAATGGCTATGTGAATTATGCAGAAAAACTGCCACTTAGTGGCATAATAGTGCATTGCAGCTACACCAGATAGCCAAATCACAAATGAAGTCACTGAACTACTGGCATGACAGACAGCACGGTGGCTCTGAAGGTGAGAAAGATGCCCTACAACCCACAGAAAACACTGGTTTATGTAATCATATGTATTTAAGCCAAGATTGTTAAATTGGAACTAGTGTTCATACACCATACCGCTTTCCATATAAGAGATGCACCATACCTGTTTTCATATTTTCACTGCAAATGTCATGTTTGACTGCTCTCATTAAAATCCAACTCTTACTGTAATACTCTGTGTAACCCTGGAGTGTATTTATGGATGAATTACATTTTTCACAAGGTTTTATTACATGTAGGCATTCACTAGGGAGCACATTTTAAAACATTTTGAACAAAATCTGATGAACTTTTAGGGTCACCGCTTGCACAGGAGTGTGGAAACACTGAATGTAATGTATGAAGTAGGAAAGACTGGGTTAGCAAAGTTTCCTGGCTCTTTCAAATGTCAAATCCAACTTTTCCATCATTTACCCATCCATGCAACTTACCACGTCAGATAAACAAAAGTCCCTTGTGGCAGCATCATGCTATTTGGATTCTCCTCCAAATAACATCCATACCATTCGTCTTGTCATGGCCCAGGTACACAAATACACGTGAGATGCCACCACTGCACAAGGCATCTGAAAGAAAATAGGTGGATTTATGGCCTTATAATCACCTATGTCACATGTAGGATACACAAAACTGCCATTCCTTAAAGAAAGCCTAGATCTGTTTGGGATTACATACTGAAAGAATCATGGCCACTTCATTGGTAGGAAGGAAGAAAGCCTTTACAGAAGCAATTTTACAAGATGCCCACATGCATTAATGATGGCTCTTGCTCTTAAAGCCTGGAGATATTTCATTCAGTATGCAGTGCCAGCCATCTCTCTTCCTCTCCGAACAGATTTTGTTAACAGATCTGAGGTTAGGGCTTTGGAGTATGGAGGCTGACAAGAGCTGGCATTCAGTGTAGAGCACCGAGGATGGATGAGTGGCAAAATCGATGGTGCAGCACTTGAAGAACGTGGATACGGCAGACCAGCTGTTGCATCCTGTCAAGGAGGCTTGATTTTTAAAATGTCTCCAGGTTTGTTCAGGTTCTTGACAAAGGGCTTGCTTGTGAGATAGGCAAATGTTTGGACAGCTGTTCTATTGTTGTTAAGCTGTCCCACAGCAGGAACTATCCACACATGCAATGTGGCTACAGTCATTCTAATTGTTGAAAGAAGTTGCAGAGGAGGACTGTTACATCAGTATGTATTTTTTGTTAATAGCACCATGAACCATAAACTAGGAAAAAGCTAACATATGGCAAAGTCCTTTAATTTAATTCCTCTAGCAACAAAACTGTGATGCTCACATCTTCATTTTTGGGGAAAAGTGGAGGACCATCTGATAAACACACGATACTCAGACTTACTACAGTGGTCACTAAACTAACTTCTGGAGAGGCAGAGCTCCTGAACACTCCTTGTAAGTTTGAGATTTTTTTAGATATTTGCTATAAGTTGTCTGATCTTTGTTTTAAAACTAAAAAGCAGATAAAATTTTGACACCCTATTAAAACAGATGACCCTTAAATTATATATATTTATTATATAATGGATAGTCAGACACTTTGGACAATGTGCTTATTCACTTTTTGACAAGACAAGATCACTCTCAGCTTTATTTGGAAAACAGAGTAAAACTGGGTTAGCTTAGCACAAAGAGCAGAAATGGGGAAGGCAGCAGGTTTTAAATCCACAGATTAACAAATTACACCTCATTTGTTTCATCCATAAGATGCAGATGTGTTTATGTTACCTTTGGACAGAAGAAGACTAGTTGTTTCCCTTTGCCGGTGATGGCAACACCAATTTTTTTATTTAAAACTCAGCAAAATAGCAAATAAGCATATTCCCTAAAATTCCCCCAACTCATCTCGTGATTTTCACTCTGAACAAAACTAAATTTGAACCTGTTGTTTGATTTGGTAGCAGTCAATAAAGACCAGAAGAGCTGGAAGCAACAAAAAACTGTAGATTGTTAACCAGAGTGAACACATCAAAGCTTACACTAGAATATAAATATGTACTGTGAAGTATCCAAGTTTTTAAGTGCAATGTAAAAAAGTGATTTTAGTGCCGTGGATGGCAATGACCTCAATTTCACCCAGTGTTACTCTCAGTGCTGTTTTTCAGGTGCTTTGTCCGTTCAGTTCACCAGCAGGTGTCACTATTTCCAATCATTCCTCCATCCCCTCTGACACAGCTGCAGCTGCTAAAAACATGCCATTGACAAAAGAATGTTTACAGTTTACAGTTACAGCAGTTACCCACAATTCTAAGCGGTGTGTGCATATCAGAGGGCTCGTTTTACACACAACTTGCACTAAAGCTACAGCCTCACTAGCATATATGTATGCATGTATATATATATATATATATATATATATATAGAGAGAGAGAGTGATAGTAGATGGTAGGGAGGGAGATATATACTGTAAATAATTTGTTCTTAATAACTTAAAATTAAATAAATAAATAAAATAAGCATACAAGCAGAGGAATTTATTATTTGGCTTGAATGGTAAGATTATTTTCAGATTTAATAAAGCAATTCTAATTCTACTAATTCCAGTCCATGGTTCATTCACTGTCTTACAGGTACCACCTTTGTTTAAAGTGACCACAAACGACTGAACTCTCCTCTCCTTTTATCACATAGCCTTCCGTTCAGCATAATAAATGGTCCTATTTTGTTTAATGATACTTCATAATATGCTCATTAATTTCGGAAATTCATAGTTACCGGGTAATTAAGTCGTTAATATGCGTCCGTATGGCCATCTGGAAGAAGCTGGGTGTTTAAATGCACCATTCTTTCTCTTTATTATAACCCTGTTCCAAACCCTCTGTCACCTCACATCTTAGCTGCTGTAGTGTCCTTGAGCAAACCTAAATTTGGACCCATAGATGAAAAACCATGCTCACACATTACAACAAATGAGAAACGGGAATGCAGTACCTCCGCAGCCCGCACACTTGTGTGCAGATAAGCTGCCTGCGGCACAGACGGCGTACGCGCAGAGAAAATGTGGTTTATGAGAAGAAGTGCGCAGAGCAGACGCGACGCTTCTGAATGTGCAGCTACGACTGTCGGCTGTCCCTAATTTAACTCCGAGCGATGTAATTGGCGATGGTGGATTTGTTTACCATATTTGGCAAGATAGTGACACAGCGCGCCTGGGAATTGGACGAGAGCGGCCGTCATTCACAAATGTTGGCCTTGTGAAGCTTCACAAACAAAGCGCGTGCTCACGGGATTTGTAGTCCAAAACAAACCCCATCTGAGATTACTCGAGTCGGGATTTACCTCTTCTGTACTGATTTCAACGCCACACGCATACCATAGTTTGAAGTGCACTTAATGCGATTAACCATTTTCGTTTAACATATTTGTAAGCACAAAAGATGACCGTATAAGTCTGTAAAAGACACGTCGATGCGAGACCCTGCACTCGCAGCATACAAATCCCACCGGCGGTGCTCTCATTTGATTGGCTGCGTCCTTCTGTCAATCACGCAATGCTTCTTCCACTACTGCTCCTACAGTAAATATTTGTGTTTGCTCAACCGGCTGTAATGGTGGACGACTGAGGCGGAGAAACGGAATACAACTAGAGTGAAGAAAGAGAGGAAAACGGTCGAAAGTCTGTTTCAGAGCCAGTCGCCGCGAGTAGGACACGGGCTTCGTCGAAAATGGATGAACTTAAACATCAAGTCATGATAAACCAGTTCGTCCTGACGGCGGGTTGTGCGGCAGATCAGGCGAAGCAGCTTTTGCAAGCGGCACATTGGCAGTTCGAGGTAAAAGAAAAATAGAAAACGAAAAGGCTTCAACAATAGAGTCGACAGGGTAACGTTAGCCCCACGGCCGGTGTTTATGTCTGAACGACCGCTAGTTTTGACTGTAGCTTTCCTGCGTGCCTCTCGCCACTTTTTGGGCTCACGAAATTCAACACAAAACAAATCGTTAGTGTTAGCTGTTTGTCCGTTTTAGATGCCAACAGTCGGCCCACTTTCAAACCAGAAGTTTTGCTGTAATTAAAGTACACATATCCGTGCTTTAGCCCGGTTAAATAAGTGGGGGAATATACCCAGTAACGCTGTAGGGCGAAGCGTACAGCTAGCATATCCAATTAGACTTTACTCTAGATTAAATACTATAATCCGACACATGACAGCAGTGTACAGGCGAGGCCAGCCAGTGCTATTACGCAATAAAGATGACCGCCGTGTTGTATCGACTAGCCTACTGAAGAGTAGTTTCAGTTGTTTAGTCTGCGGTGAATCGAATATAGATCAGACTCCTGCATTTTTCTTCGTCGAAAGCTCCCTGTATTGTTTGTGTTTTATTTATATTAACACAGAGCCAAGCAATGGTAGATTACAATTTTTTGCCCCCGCGCCCGATATTTTCTCGTCCTTTTCAGTAATAGTAATCAATGTCACAAAAATGTCATTCATTTTCTGTGTGCTTTTGTTGTAGACTGCCCTCAGTGCCTTTTTTCAAGAAACAAATATTCCATATGGCCATCATCATCAAATGGTGAGTGCGAGGAGGAGGGTGGCGATCATAATATACTTTTTATACTATTTATTGTTCTGTTATGTAATTATAACAACGCCTGATTTCGTGTCGGTATATCTTTAAGGCTGCTCTGTTGTTTTGGGTGAGATGTGGGGGCAATGAAAAGCCCTTATAGGCCAAGAGGGATGATGTTGTACTAACAATAACAAAGCACATGTCGGCCATGTTGTGAGCTTCCAGAAATAAACACACAGGGAGGCATGCAGCCGCAGCAGCCACACTGAGAGAGGGAGAGGGACAGAGAGAGAGAGAGAGAGAGTATGGGAGTGAGAGTGAGCCAGGAAGATAGATATAATATGAAAGTCCTCATTTTTCATTGTATCAGTTGAAGTGCAGGAAGGAAAGACAGGAAGAACCCTCAGTTTCTTGGTAAGACAGAAAAAAGTCTTTTTCCAGGAAGAGGACAGCTGCCTCTTACAAAAAGATCCTCCTGCAGTTGCATTTACTTTGTTTAGTTTATCTGTTTATTTTTTTTCTGATCGAGTCGCTGCTGAACCCGACATGACACACATTGAGGACTTTTAGGGGCAGGCAAATATGAGTGGAGGAAACTGGAAGGCGTTAAGCTGTAGGAGACTGCGCGCATGCACACACATTACTTGAGCATTATGAAACACTAGCAGTATCTGGGCTTTTAGCAGCAGCTTGCTTTGGCAGCACACAAGCCTTTGTTTGCAGCTGCATGCATAGCAGCATCCAGCAACAGCTGCCCTGTTGAAGAGCCTGATGTGGAAGTGGGGGGATTTTGGACAAAAGTGTGGATCATTTTTAACAGTTTGATGACTGTGGCAAACATAGTCATCAAACTGTTAAAACTGTTAAACATTTTATGGCTGCATTTCCAGAGGAAAGGGAGTGAGATTGAGATAAAAGATATTTTGGTTTTCATGGCATTGTGTGTGTGTGTGTGTGTGTGTGTGCGCGCATTTATAGCCTCAACAGTAGAGCAATATTACCAGTCAACATTGAAACGATTCACACCAAGCTGAATCATATTTATCACAGCTTTATTGTAAGAAAGAAAGCCAAGCCCCCTTTATCGTCTGATCAGTAAATAAAAGCATCTCAGTCCTCTATTTAGCTCATGAAATGTCTCACTTTAATTTAGAGAGTAAACAGTCTGCCAAGAGCTGTCCTGTTCTGTCTGCCAAACAGGGCTGAGCCTGATAGCTGCAGATCCCGTGGATAATGAAAGTCAGAATGCAGAGCACCTACGTGTGTTTGTGGCCTTATTGTTACAGTCATGTTCTTGTATAATCACAAGTTCACATTCCCTTTGTTGCGTACGCTCGCATGTGCTTGGTGCTCCGTTTGTGCTTGTGTGTTGCGCATGCATATATTTGTATTTGGTGCATGTACATAGTGGTTGTTTGTGTGTGTGTGTGTGAGTCACAACAGTACTACAGTAGGGCAGCATGTCCAGCATTCCTGCAGCTTATCAGGCCACAGTGTTCGTTGGTATACAAATCTTATCCACTTTGCCCTTCCTCCTTCAGTTTAGAGTAAACTTGAACATTAAGTTACATTTGTGTTTCACGTGGTGTTGCGTCAATGTTTTGTGTTACAACACAAGCTCAAATCATCCGTAAGATTGCTGTTTTGCCTAGAGGCTTCACCAGTGCCCTGATGGCCCTAACAGATAGCCTGTAGACGCGCAGTTCTTGGCAGCGCAGCACGTTAGGACGTCATGTAGGTCAGTTAGTTGGATTAGCTGGGTTATGCTATTATTTTTGAGGCCTTAATACTATGGAGAGAATAGTCTCAGAGTGGTCCCGAATGTGTATTACATGATCTACAAATGAAAAATAAAATTTAGATGTCCGTACAAGGATTTGTCATTTTGGGTACTGACAAATGTGTGCTGCAGTCCTTCACAGATCTGACAAATTTCAAATTTTTTTGAAAAGCTTCCTGTGCATACACATGACTAAAAATATTATGACCTTCTTTAGTATTTATTTACAAATTGTTAAATGAGTGTGCGGCAGAAGAAGACATCCACCACCTTACAGTAGCTTATTTAACCCATATTTATAGGCTGCTGTACGAGCTGTTCTGCCTATTCAGAAAAATGTCTTTTGCAGATTATGTAATGCACATTTGTGATCATTTTGAGACTCGATTTCTCTCCATATGAAACAATATACAAAGCTGAATGCAATGTGCCAAATCACTTTTCCATCTGAATTTGGCCTTATGGAAGAGAGACGTGTGTCTTGCATAAAATAGCGCTGTTGTTTAAAAAATGCATTTGTTTATATAAAAAAAGTGTGTCTGGTGAGGATTGAAGTTGTAGGCCATGTCAAGTCTGAGTTTTTTTATGTGCTTTGGTCATGCATCATTTGTGCATACTGTGACAGAGGTTTAGACCCTGTATCAAACATCAAATAGTGAGGTGAGTTAGCCTGCTCATCCACACAGTCTTGTGTAATGCTGTGAATGGTGGAGGATTTAGGTAAAGCTCCTGTATTATTTCCTTTTACTAGCGATCCCAGACCCAAGGGAGTGCCTGTGCTTTGGCACTTGCTGTAAAAGAGCTACAATCTCTGCACAGGCAAATCTCTGTTTATTGTGTGTATGTACTCTGTTGAAGTGAGAGCCGTGCAGCCACATGATGGATCTTGAACAGATTGTCAATGTCTCTGTATTTTTAAATTAAGACATCAAAGCTTACATCTGTGTTCCATGATGTATCCTAAGCTCAGTCCAACCCCTCCCAGTCTACTTCCAGTCTTCCTTAGGCACACACCCTGCCTTTACAAACACTGCCACCGCAAAAAGCATTCCTACAGGATGCAACGTTCACACTGGCCCAAAATGGACCCTTTCACGGCAGAGAGAACTGGTGTAACTGAAAGCATAGCTCCCTGTCTCTCTCTTTAGTTTGTGCACTGACACTCCTCTCGCCTCCTTCCCTCACTAGCTCTCTCTCTTTCTGTTTACAGATGCCAAAGGTAGAGTTCTCTTAGCTGTTTCTGTTTTTTTTGTTTTGTTTTCATTCTCAAAGCAGTTTCCTCCACCAGAATGATGTACCGGCATGTTGGCTCATATTTGAAATGCATGTTGTCATAGTTGAATTAATGTTGCTTCTGGCTGTTTGATGCTAGTCACTTTTATCAAATATTATGCACATATTCTTGTATCCCTGCAGTTTTTTGTCTTCATACATATTCTAAGATGTCCCGAGCTAAGGCACTTATGAATCAATATCAATACCAATCAGTCAAAATCCTTAGTAAAATCTGAGCTTTCTGTTTCTTACACAGATACACAGGTGGAATGTGAGCTTTCAAAAATGGTTTCCCACATATACGATACCTCAGTGCAGAATAATAATAGACAGAAGATCAATGGTCATTTGTTGGCAAAACTGCCTGAAAGGTTTCTATATGATTAACACTGGGAACTATTTTTGAATGATCTGGTATGGACAATGTAACAACTGTCAGCCTTTGAGTTCTTCACTGTGTCTTGGTAGGTCTTTGGTAGGAGAAACACTGATGTTGCATATTCACACTAATATCAATGTTTCCATGATTTAATGTCTCTCCATGAGGTGCACGTACAGCCGCAGTAAATTGAATGAATGAATCCTCATGTGACCATAGTGGAGGAAGTGGCCCAGCTGGATGATTCTGCTGATGTTTGGGAACATGTGACCCCATCATGTGACTAAGCTGGGAAACGAACTAACAAAGCCACAAGGCCTGCTTCACATGTGTGTAATTTCTGCCAGAGTTATGGCTCTTAAAAAGAATGCAGAGGTCCTGATGTAGCAGCTCTGCAGGACTGTGGGGGTGAAAAGTATGTTGTCTTTAGTAGGTCAGGCTAATAAAAATAATCTCCTCAAGAAATATTTCACATTCTCCTTGTGAATCATATCTGCACTCTTACAGCGTGTCTACCTCCTGTTCTCACGCTGACAAGCTTTTGCATTGATGTAAAACAAAGAAACCCTTCCATCTCTTGTTTTAACTCCACTGTGGAGAATATTGTCCAGATTCTGCAGACCTGGCCTTCTTCTTTCTTATTAATTAAATTAGCTTATTAAGTAAATACAAGCAGTAAATAAACATCAGCTGTTTCCTCCTACTCCTGAACACAATGCAGTCTGGGCTGCGTACTGCACCCAGCAGAGTCATGAGCAAACCACGCCATGATTTGAATGATCACCTCTTTTATTGCACTGTAATTGTTGTTCGTCACTAGCATCGCGCACATGGTGAATGAAAGTAGGATTTTATGGAGGACAACGTTCAAACCAGCTGATTGGGCGCAGTGACATAGAAGATGACTATTTGGCACTTCAGGGCAGTGATAAAAGTGGGTGTGAAATTGTTTAAAGGATGTTTCCTGGCAATATAAACACCCAGTAGGAGAAAGGAGGAGGGTGTGTGTGTGTGTGTGTGTGTATGTATGTGTGCGTTTGAGGGGGCATTTCTCGTAACTACAAACATTTGGTTTTGGTGTCCGGGTGTGGCTTAAAAAAAGATTTTTAGAAATCCTAACTTTTCTCATCCATGTAACATCTCATCTCACTGAGATTTGAAGTGTGTGGTGCGCCCAAGCAGAAGAGCAGAGGTATAATTACCATCATAAATCACGACGTGACAACATGGATGTCTGTCTGCTGCTGTTTCTCTCTCTGTTTCAACCCCTATTCGTTAATCATCATGCTGCAAGAGATGCAAGAAAGCTGACTGAAGTATATAAAGAGCACTTGGGTGGTTTTTTAAATAGCAGTGAGGAAATCAATGAAAACAAGTGAGGAAGCATGTATGCCTATTACATATGGTGAAATAGGCCCATTGTAGGGCAGGGCTAGGTATTTTGGTAGAGGATGCAGCAACACAGAGCTGCTTTGTGCCTCTTTGCGACAAAGGAAACAAGGTGTGCTCTTGTTACTTACGTAGGTTTGTTAAATGCAGAATAAGATTTCATGTGTGTCTGTGTGTGTGCACACTATAATCCGCTGGATGTTCTCCCATTTCAAAGTTAATCATGTCTAGATCTGTTAATGATGTTAATGGGTATGAATGTATCTCTGCTGGGTGTGTGTGTGTCTGTATGTGTATGTATAACTGTATTTTGTACAGCCATGCCAAGCAGTTAGCCACATCTGAAGAGGCTTGGCCTGTGCTATGCATGTTTCAGCATGTTGCCCTGCATGTTTCCAGGAGCACGACTTCCCAGAACCCTAACCACACACACAAAGGCATGTGCGCAAACACACACGCATGCGCACACACAGAGGAACTTTGGCTCACGGGACTCTGGGATTGGGAATTCATGTGGGACGGCTGCGAGGACCAGATGTGTTTATGAGCGGTGGAGTTAGATTGGGTTTCACACTGATTCTAGGAGTCACTGAGTACACACACACACACACACACACACACACACACACACACACACACACACACACACACACACACACACACACACACACACACACACACCCACACACAGGGGTTAGGCCTATGACTGAGGAAACACAACCAGCACGTGGGACCCCTCGTCTGTTGTGTAAAGGGAGTGTTGTCACATCTTGTCTCCTTGGCCTGTTTTTTTTTTTTTTTTTGTTTCCCCCCCCAGGTTAGCTGTAACACTGCAGTTGGGCTCAGCTCAGCAGACTGCACCGGCACACTGCTGGATAGTCCCACCATGCCTGTGCTGTCACTGTCCTTAGCCATGTCCATCTCCTTCCTACCTTCATGGTTCACATTCATGACCCTTCACACATCATCAGTCCCTCTTTGGACTTCTTCTCTCTGCTCTTCCCTTCATACGTTAGATTTATGATCACATTGCATTTCATCACTGCGACACCCAAGGGGCTCAGGTATTTAAAGTACCTTCTTGCAAAATCACAATCATTTTGCAATGTGAAGTTGTGAAATTGAACATAGGCTGTCCAAACTAGAAGCTGCCAGTTTCAGATTTAACCGTAAAAAGATTTGGGGGTTAAGATGATTTAAGGCTCTGTGTAGTCTGCATGCATTCAGCTCTATTCTCAATGATCTCATTTATTCTAGGATGTAAGTATTTGATAACAGTGTCTGTGTGATTCAGTTAGGTTCTTCATTCTGCTCAGAATAAGAACACAATGTGCTTATTGTGAGAAATGTTTGAGTTTTCAATTGAGTAACAGTGTTAATTGATTTAAATAAAAAAACTGGAATCTGGCACTGATTATTAAACAGCTTAATGTATGTGTTACATGTGTGGTGAAAGGAAAACTGAATTTGATCTACAATGTGTGTGTGTAGCCTTAGGAAAAATATGTTTTGGCAAGAAGCTAAGTGTTTCATTGTAAATGTGTTTTGTTTTCCCTCACGGTGACCTTTGGCCTGGTAGTTTCTGTTGCCAGGCTGTTACCGGTCGACAGGCCAAACTCCTTTTTCTAGATACGAGTGAGCCACTGAACACCTATTGTTTGCCTGTTAGCCATCGTTGTGAGCCGTGCAGCATGTGCAGTTGGTCAGAACAGATCACAGGCTCCAGTCAGTCCCAGTTCTCCAGTCTTTAGCCAGTCGCTGCTTTCTTTTTGTTTCTGTTTGTGGTGTTTTTCTGGAATCTTGCTCTTCCTCATTCTCCTTCCTGTATTATCACAGTGTCCAAATGCACATGAAAACAGAGCACAGTCTGGCTAATGATCAACTGGGTGCCCCGTGCACACAATTCCAACCATGTTGCTGTGTGTGTGTGTGTATATATATATATATATATATAATATTAACTCACACATAGACACACAGACTTGGGACTCAGCTGCTGGGTGTTGGGTGAGGTCAGAGCAGTGAGGGGTTATGGGTGAAGAGGTTAGGTGACGGTCACTTAAAATGTTCAGCAGCACCTGTCAACCTCCTTTATTTAGTTTGGGAAAGAAACATCTAGTTCTGACATCCAGCCACTCCCATAGAACCCTGAGTGTCACCTCCTGTTGGTGAGCTATGTGACGGGATAATAAAAACACAGACGGAGTCGCTTGTCTGGTTTAGATATGTGTCTGGTGTACACGCGTTAAAGAATGGCAGTTTGTAGAGAATGTTAACAAACAGAAGAATGAAGGTGCTGTTGTGTAGCTTTTCAGGCGGTACCAGGAAGTAAGCACTGAATTTCTCAGAATGTGTAGAGTTATACGTAGAATTATTATCTATTTGTCAAAATAGTAAACTGGGAAATGTTTAGTTTGTTTTAAGGCTTGTATTATCGGTCGTTTTGTGAGAACAGTTAATGCTCATTTTGGTTAAAGTTGTTGAAACAGTGAATTTGAAGGTTTGGATACAAAGCATAGAAATACGCATGAAAAGAAGCAATTATTATGTATATGAAAGTTCATTATGAGTATTCCTGGTTATGGATAGCATAGTTGGCGTACGTGTTAGTAGGTCATGGTTGCACTGGTTCCAACTGCAGAGCTGCAGCTCCGGAGTGCAAAAAAATAAGGCAGTGCTATGCTACAGACGCACCATAAGAACTCCCCTATTTAAACATTTAACAGGTAGAATCATGCACAGTTAATGTAGCAATGGTCTGTTTGCCTTGTCTGCTTTATCCTTTATCTATGCCTCTTCCACAAAACCCTCCCTATTCCACTGGGCTTTTGGTGTCCCCCTTTTTTTCACCATTGATCTCCTTTGCTCCTTTCTTCTGTTAACTTTAATTTGTCTTGCCCCTCCATTTTGGTCGCACCATTTCATTAATAACTGCAGCAACATTAGACTTTAATCACAGCAGTATGTCTTTTGCACAATCCATAAATGGAAAAGTTTATTTCGTGGCATCTTTGTTGTGGTTTATTGAGGTTTAAATCAGGCCTTGGATGTTTCGCTGCTTGTTTATTGGACAACGTTTTGGTAAACTCTCATCTGTTGAGGTTACATATTTGGGAAGCGTGTTGTCAAAACATTTGATTCCAGTTCCCGTAGCCTTAACAAAACACGATGGGCTTGTCTGCTCTCTTTGTCAGTAATTTGATATTGTGAGGAGGCATTGCATGTCATCAGGAGGACAAATTTGACTTGGCTCCACAAGTCCACATTCATCCATCCATCCAACATACTGTACTGCTGCAGTCTTCCAAGTGGACAGAGACCTGGATTGTCGGCGGTACCAGGTTTCAATGGCATTGTTCTCACATGCCCAAACAAACCAAACAAAAGGAGTGGATGTTTGAGAAGGAATATAAACTGCTCCAAACATGCACGACGCAAATGGGACTAGTCCAGACCTGATGCTGGTGGAACCTAATCATCCTCCCACACATTGGGCATTTATCACCAGTTAAAGGAGTTGCAGTTAGCAGCTTGTATCTCCTGACCATTTCTGGCTTCTCTTCTCAGCCTTAATTGATTTAGAGACTTTAGGGTTCTTTTTCAGTATAGTACAGCTTCACGCCCCTAACTCCTCCTTACTAGTTACTGTTTAGAGTTTCAGTCATGTCAAATGTCTTTTTGTCCAGTGTTAGGAGTTCACCTCCAGTAACAGTGGAAGATATGCTCAGCATTGAGTAAAATACTCCTTTTACTCAGTCTTGAATTGAGGGTTAGAACATGGCCTGTCATCGTGTAGAGAAGTAGAGGAATGCTGTAATGGGGAGCTGTGATACTAGGGATTCTTTAATAAGGAATTTTGCCTCATCGTCCGCATGGATCATAATAAACAGCAAATGAAATGCAAAACCCTCTAATGGGTTTTATTTTATCAATGTTGTCATAAGGTTAGCTAACAGAAAAATGTCTGAAAACATGTGCAAAAGGTTCTGGACCTTATTTTGGTATGTGTAACTAATGTTTTTAGGGTGAGCACAGCACCATACACAGTTCAACAAATTACCAAATAAACATTTTGAAGTGTCCTGGTGGCACTGCCCTACTTAGGTTTTTGGAGTTGTACACCATATGTTAGTTTGTGGACAGACAGACACACTGACAAGTCACTGGCAGCAGGAGGTATTTTGAATAAAAAGTGCAAAATCAAAAATCAGATTAGATAATTTCCTCATCTTATAAAAACTGGGCTCTTTGTTTTTAGTCTCAGACACCTCGAGCTGTAAAACAGTATATCCTGCTGACAGTCATTTTGTCCATATACTGTATACATTATACTGAACAGCAAGTTATAGTCAGTCGGAGTAAATAGTGTGAGCAAGGATGTGGGCCCGTGGATGGAGATGTCAGGCATGCTTCACTGTGTTGCTCTCGTCTCACAGATCTCGCAGCACAGTTTGCTTGTGAGTGCTGACATGCAGCGTGTGAACTGTTTGCAACAAGCCACAGACTGGAGGGAGGGGAGGGAGGAAGATGGGGAGTGGGAAGTGAGAGAAAGAAAGAGAAGGGAGAGAAAACAGAAACGCCCAGAAGCTGTGTTAGTATGTTTTGCACATTGTGATGAATTAAACCAAGCGTCGATGTGTGTAAATGTCAGATTTGGATTTGAACATTGTGAGATATTAATACGTTTAAAAATCGGTGGCAGTTGTATAAAAATGTCCAATGTCAAACCTGTAATTCCCTAATGTTTAGGTGCTGCAGTGCGTTCGTTAGCTGTTCCTTTTTCAAAGCCAACATTAGTGGATCACATTTAATTTATCAAAAGAACGATTTGGCTTATAACGTGTGTAACAGCTGGACAGAAACATCCAGAGAGATTGAATTGAGATGAATGTGAGTGTGCGGTGCAGCATAGAATCGCCAAGGTACACGTTACGTGGAGGAGGAAGGGGGTCAGCTGGGATCACGGGATGTAACCGAACCCTCCGCACAAGTATGCAAGAGCATAGAGAGCTCCTCTTTTTCAGCCTGGCACATATGCATTTGATATGTCTGAGGAATGTGGTCGGTCAGACTGAATATAACTCCACCTCATCTTTGTTTGTGGACAAACACACACACACACACACGCACGCACACATGTACACAAACAGAGGAGTGTTTAAGGTTTGTGGAGCCTCACCAAAGACCTGGGCCAGGCATGTTTAGAGTGGTCGCTGCCTGTCAGCCATGCGTTCCTGATGCCGAGCTCAGCAAACAGACTTGAAGAGAGGGTGGACCGGGCCAGGGCCGCTGCGACCACAGAGCCAATCCTGCTCAAGCCTCATTCTGTCAGCAGCAGATCTGCGCTGCTTCCTCATAACAACGGTTCCCATGGCAAACTCTCTGTTGGCTCTGTTTTGAACACAAACTCGCTCTGGCTGTCTGTTACTCCCCTGTCTCTCCATCTGTAAGCGTTGAATCAGTGGCGAGACCTCCCTGCTCTAACACACTTTCTGTTGTATGTGCAGTCTGTCATACTGAACGTCCTCACCTTGATACAACGGCTTTAAACACCTGCTTGTGTTTCTAAACATAGTTTTGGCTTTCTCAACAGGAACAGCATGACAGGAAATTTGTGTGCCGTTAGGAGTTCTTTTTTAAAAGCCAAAATCCTGCAGGATTGTTAACTGGCTAACAGAGACCACAGACCGCCGTTTGTTTGGGTTAACTGAGCCGACGCTTCTCAAATTACAACTCATAGGACACAGACAGTTAATTGTCACAGTAAACTCAATTTAAAAACAACTTAACACAAAGTCTCTTTCGTTGTCCTCTCTCCCATATGCACTTGTGTGTGTGACACGCAACAGACCCTCTGTAGACATTATGTTTGTCAACATATGTGTGTGTATGTACAGCGGTAGTGATTCTCCAGGATAAAATATTAACCCTCTTGCTGCAGCCCACGTGCCCCATCAGTTGTCCAAAAGCCAATTGGATTTGAACCTCAGTCTTCAAGCGCCGGTCTCAGCAGCTCTTGCAGTATTTTTCTGTCCTCGCCTCAGTGCAGCGAGAGTTAATCTGCTATTAGGCTGCTTAATACGCACAAAGAGAAAACGCACAGTAACCTGCTTCCTCAGTGTGCTGCACCAGGGAAACGGTTTTAATCTCTGTGTAGGAAGCCGTGTGGACTTTCTACCTCTGCTAGGGTTTTCTCTGCTTTGACAGTTAAACAGTTCACATCATAAAAATTCCATATTTGCGTTTTCATTTGTTTGAAAGTGGTGTTTCGGGATATGGTGTTTCTTTGTTGTGTATGTGGATAATCAGTAAATATGTGCTGACAGGTCTGGGCTGCGTTAAAGCTTTTATCAGTGAGAAGTCGTCTGATGAGCAGTCAGATCCACCCTCAGACAACCTGGCAGAGAAAGACAGTTGCTGTGTCTTTGGACCGGCTCCTCTTCCCTGTGGGTCGATACCGTCTGCGTCTCTGACTCTGTCCAAGGTCCCCTGCAAAGACAGACACACACACACGCTTGCATGCCGACACATAGAGGTGTGTTGTGTTATTTCATGAGTGGAGGAGTGTGAGGTGGGCAGTTGTGAGACGCTAACATGGTTTCCCTCTCCCATCTCTCCTGCTTTAGTCTACCGTTAAATATGAAGCAAAAATAAAAATGTCTGAACTGGCTGCAGGTGTATATTTACCTGGTCATCGGTGTATGAGTTTGTAGTTGATTAAGTCGTAGTGGACAACCTGAAAGGTCATGTGTCAGCGCTTTTTGTTTTGTTTTGTTTTTTTTTTCCTGGGCAGTAAGAACGCAATGCAGGAAGCCTTCTCTGTTGTTTTCTTCTCCAACTTACACAGACCCTCAACTGATCACGAGGTTTGACAAATCCAACCAGTAGCTTCCACCGCCAAGAACAGGAAGGATCACAGAAGTTACTTCAGCATTCCAGGGTGTCTCTTTACTGCAGGAAATGGCCTCAGAGACATGAGCCAGCGTTTCCTGTCAGAGTGCACACACTCACCTTTCATAACAGTGTACCACTCTGAGAACCTCTAACTTGGCCCTTGTCCGGCCCCGCACTGTACATTCACAGGACTAACCTGCAAGCCGCAGCACTTTTAGGGGGCAAAGCGGTCCGATTACAATCCCCAGGGGTGAAATGGTGTTCCCGTCACCCGGTTGTTTTTCTGAAGGCTGCTTGTGCGCTAAGGCTGCATGTCACAATCTGAGTATTCTGGGTGATGGATCCAAGGTTAGATTAGATAGCACGGATCGGCTTGAGTTCTGCTCGTAAATAACGGGAATGTTATTTTTCATCTCTTTTTTTTCTTTTTCTTTTCAGCATACTAACATTCCTCATCCAGTATTCATGTATGACGGCAGCTGCTGTTGCCTAGAGTTGATTCATGGAATCATGACTCCCAGTTCCAGAAAATTCACCCCACCCCCGACCCCTCGAATCCGTAGGGATTGTTATGTGGACATTATTGCAACAAAAAAGCTCTAACTTTGTAGATGATTGGAGGAAATGTGTAGGGCATAATCACGGTCACTGAATTTGATTTAATTTGACTATGAACTCTGTACTTAAATTACACGTAAATTCCATTTATTAAAATCCTAATCCTGGGAGTTCCAGAGCTGTATTCTTCCATTGTTGAGACCTGGTGATTTGGGGTTATTTTGTCATGTAAGTGCTTGCCCTGTTGGCCCCTCAGCCCAGGCTTTTATTTTTAGAAGACAGGCCTCCTGGCTAAATATGGCTCCGCCTCTGCTTCCCTATGGAATACAGAAGGTTGTTGTTTTCCTGGTCATAAATGGATGAGGATATAGAGGAGGAAGCAGGCGGTGGAACAGTGTGTGAGAAGCTGTGTCAAGTGAGGATGAAGATGATGATGACGAAGCTGTACTATTTCTGAGCATCCAAACACACTGTTCACACCGCGAGTTAGCAACCTTAGCAAGGTGATAAGTTCAGTGTTGTTTTTGGCACATGTTCAGGGTGCGCCTCTGAAGGAACTCGTGGCAACAGAACAATAACAGTGCTGCCACAAAGGAGGGTCAGAGCAGGTTAGATCAAAGGGGATTATACTGAAACCAAAGAGACTTGGTGTGTGCGTTTGCTTGGATGTGTGTGTCACAAAGCACGATGAGCTGTTATTCTCAGCCTGATCAAGTATATCGAGACCACTAAATTAGATTGGACGCCATATTACAGTTGAAACAGGAAGTGAATGTAAACAACGGACTGTAATGTCATCATGTGGACCCTCTGGGGAAACATAGAGTGCCTGGGATTCCCCTAACTTCCCCTTTAGTTATACAAAACAGTTTGACTCCTTTAGAGTGATGCCAGTTTTCAAACATTGCTGAAAACTGCTCCTTGGGTTGCGTCCTGTATGTACATCGCTGAAGTAGCACTGTTTGTCGATGTCGATGCTCATTTTCTTTTCTTTTCTTTCTGTCTTTTTCATTTTCTTCTGAAGATGATTTGGCAGTGCAGATGAGCGAACATGAATTTTCCACTACAGCAGCATTTCATTCTGTTGTGATAAAAGACCAAAAACCTCTTTACAGTATCACTATTTCCAGTCAAAGTCAACAGTCATACTAAGAGAAATCCGTCGTGGAAAAGACTTGCCTCAGGTGCAGCTGAAAGTCCAAAGAGTTCTTTGCATGTTGGCTGTCAAGTCATTCTACTTACTAACATTCTTCTTGTTATTCATCAATCTTCTGATTGTCTTTTTTTTTGAGTATCATTTTGCTTTATTGACATGAACAAAACATGTCATTACCAAAGCAGTTACACTTTGCACAAAGATTCAACATATCATATATATATATATATATATATATATATATATATAACACAGTACAGTATCTTAATACCGGTACCATAGAAATATCTATTGTCAGGCTGTGATGAGCACCTACATGTTTAGCTGCTAGTTTCTCTTCTGGAGTTAATGTTTGGAGGTTTGTTTTGTTCTTGACCATTTCTTCAAAGTTAAGATCTCTTATTGTGGGAAACTTCTCAGTTCTCAGTAAAGGAGGAAGTGCATTTCTGTCTCAGCCTTCCCTGATGTGAGCACAAACTCACTCCTCTCTGGGCAGCCACGTGTCTTTGTGTCTTCCTGTATAGTAGAGATAACAGAGTCTACAGGTTCTACGCAGTCTTTTCCTTTGTGGACCTATAATCATCAGTCCTGTTACTATCTCACTATCTCTTTTTGTGTTATTATGTTTTATATTTCAGTTTTCTTCCTATTTTGGACATTTGGTAATTAGTCTCTTTCTCTGCTCATTCTCAGATGTGCACCCCAGCCAACACACCAGCGACGCCACCCAACTTCCCAGACGCGTTGACCATGTTCTCCAGACTGAAGGCGTCCGAGAGTTTCAACAGCGGCAGCGGGGGCAGTCCCATGGCTGCCTCCATGGCCACCTCACCTCCGCCTCCCCAGGTCGGCAGCTGGGGTGTCTCACCAAATGTATCTAACGTGCCGCAACCTCCACAGGGACTCTGGACTCAGGGGCAGCCCCCCACGCAGCCCTGCCCCGCCTGGCCAATGGGTGTGAACCCCCACGCAGGCACTGAGCAGAAGGCCAGTGTAGCGATGGAGGCTGAGAGATGAAGGGCAGCATGGGACTGAAAAGCCCCCCTTCCACCCTTGGGGAGGGAGGGAAACTGGGTTGGTGGGAGGTGATAATGGGCAGAAATGGGTTTTGGTCTTTTTTTCCCCCAGAAGGATTAAAGGATATGGAAAGAGATGGAAAACTACGCAAACCAAGAAATACTCAACGAGGACAATTGAAGAAGAGGAGAAAACCAATGCAAATATCAATACAAAAATAGAAAAAAAAAGTTACGCACACAGATATGAGTAATAAGAGAGCAACTGAAATCTTTGTTAGTTTTTAAGTAAATGCATAGATAAGAGAAATATCATTGAACTAAAACAAAAAAAAAAAAATCAAAAAACAGAGATTTTTAAAAAAATTGTCACGCCCAAGGATTCTATGTGATGTTCAATGACGTTCAAGGCAGCAAACTTAATTTTCTTTTTTTTTTTTTGTTTAGTTTTTTTCCTCTATCGTTTCAGCCAGTGTGTTTTTTTTTTTGCCACTGGTGTTCTGCAACTGTCTGTGCTGCATGAGCAGAGAGGGACTTGCAATGCAGTGTTTGAGGTTGAGTCAAAAATCAACACGCACTTGAGTGTGAGTGTGTACGCATGTGAGCGGGTGGTCAGTTTGTAATTGAAAATACACACACACACAAGTACGCACACATTAGAGTTTAGAGGAAACACCTCCATACTGTCATCCCCATCGTCAAAGGTGGGACTTTTCTTACCTCACCTGGTGGTCACCTGACTTCTTTCAGCCAATCAGGGATTCTTCTTAAACCAACCGTTGCAGCCGCCGCAGGACATGTTTTTAAAGGTTTTTTCTTAAAGGCAGCAGCCGCGCTGGTTTATGCTAACTGATCCTTGCTGCAATGGCTTTTCCTGGCAGTTTTAAACCTGGACTCAGACCACAGCTGTCCAATGTATACTTTTTTCTGGAGATTTGGGTTATTACAAGAAAAATGAGAAATCATGTTTCATATAATATTGTTTATAAATGCAAATTGTTCTGTTTTTGTTGAAAGGTTAAGGGAGGTGGCTTTGAAAATGGGTGGGACTTCAGGTTGATTTTTTTTTTTGTTGTTTTTGAAAGAGTGAATCAAACGCAGCTAAAATGGCTACAGATTAGCAAAACGAAAACACGACTACTCCATCTTTGTAAACAGAAATGCCACTTTGCATGATGTGTTCATAACGTGTAACATCTTTTGTAGCAAACATACATGAGGTTGAGACATGTTTATGGGAGGGGTATGGAGTTGAAGATGAGGGTGGGGTGGTGAGTCTCATTCCCAAAGCTAATAGGATTGCAGCAGATGAGCGTTTCTCTGGAAAGCTACAGTGTCTCACTGTATGGGCAGAATCTGGCAAAATGTCTTGTTAGATATGAGAAACAAAAAAGAAGAAGAAAATGGATGTGGGGCAGCTTCGGGAAGTCCACCACAGGCTGTTTGGGGACACTACAGACTACTTTCAGATATACAGTATATATATACCCTCAGATACTGTACTACAGAGGGGTTTTTACAACATTTAGGTCTCTAGTTTTTGACCGGTCCCTGGTCCATTGATACTGCTGAGGGACAGTTCAGGGATGACCCTGATATACCGCAATATTTTAAATACAGGGTCTGCCCCTTTTTTAGTTTCTCCTGTTTGGATTATTTTTTCATTTGATAAAATAAGAGAGAGTAAGAAGAGATATTTTGAATAGCTGAAGGTCTTTTTTTAAAAAGAAGATAATTGGGGAAATCATGGCTATAATAATGAATAAGCAGCTTCCTTTTTATTATTTAGACTAAACTAACGTTTGAGTTCATTCTTTTCCATGCTTCATACTTTATTTGGTTAAATCAGAGCGTTTCTGGGTGGGTGGGCCTGTTCCTAAATGGTTTCTCATGTATGTTTCCCCACTTGTATGACTGTATGAGACCATTCCCACAATATTTGTGGACTACCTGATAATTAACTTATCATTTTTGTGAACCTAAATAAATATTGTATGTCAACCTAATCAGCACTGCAGTGTGTAAATATTGACTGTGGAGATTTTTTGAAAGGAACGGGCCCAGGTGAACTATCATTTGGCCTCCTGATCAAGGTGCATAGGTGTGTGTGTGTGTGTGTGAGAGAGAGAGAGAGAGAGAGAGAGAGAGAAACAGCAGAGCAGTTTGATTAATATTGACAGTGAGAAGATGGGTGTATAATAATCTGAAGCTTGGTTACCTCTCTGCCAGACAGATTTAATACTGTCACCCAACCAGACTACAAAGTCACAAACCTCTTTATCTTTTTCTGATTCTCTGAGAGTCTGTATGTGTCTGAGAAAGTCTGTCTGATGTTTTGCAGAAAGAAGGTGCAGAGATGTAAGCCACATTGGAGGAGAAGAGTGAGACGCTTTTGAGTTAAGCTCTGCGGCCAATCGCTGTCTACGCTTTCCTGAATCCACATCTCTTTAGATGTAAACACAAACATCAGCTGTCCACACGTATGCAATTGTCATACATAAACACCACCACCACACATGCCAGTGGTGTGGTGGTGGTGGTGGTGGTAAAAGAAGGGTCAGAGAGTTCCCCGTGTCCTCGGCTCACCTCCTCACTGCTTCCTCCACTGCAGGACATAAAAGAGATTTCCTCCACTGATTGTGTGTGCCACTTTGCCAATTTCTAAACTGCTCTGAGTGTGTCCGTGAATGCTGACAACTTGGCATCAGGCACTGCAGTAGATCTGAGCATGTGGGAACAGGAACAGCAATAAACATACACGATGTGTCCCACAGCAGTACAACTTGACCCGATATCATATAAAGGCAGTAAAAGAAGGTGAGACTTATTTACCTTCTTATCATTCATCATAACCTCAGTGCATAAACTGCTTTAAACTTACAATCTGAGCATTTCAGTTTGATATCAGTGACATTTACAGCTCTTGGTTTTCCCAGTGAACACATTGTGCTGGTACTGTAGTTATTGTATAATTGCTAAGTACCCAGTTGTTCTATTTACACTGAGCAAGCTGCTAAACAAAACATAAATCTGACCTCAGCACTTTGTTGGATAGAGCTCCCACATAAAACATCTATCTACAGGCATTCTGACAGGCTTTTTAATTAATCAGATTCCACTGGAGAGCCTACCAGTATTACAAGAGGATGTTCAGTTTGTCTATCCTTCGCACTAAACCAGGACATTGTTTTGTGGGTCACTGCATGGTGTGGACACAACACAGCCTCACAGATGGCACACCATCCGTACACCTGTCTCGCTTCATGTGTAAACATTACTATATTAGCCAGCTACTGTAGGGCACTTGGTCCTTACCACTGGTGAATTTGTTTGACCTTAATTTTTACCTTCAGTGATTTCCAGCTTTTTTCTTTTTTTTGGCATGTGCAGTTCATTTTATTTTTCAATATCAATTAACAAATTAGATCATATCAAATCAGTTTAAGTGCTCTACAGCTCAAATAATATTACATTATAAAACAGATTTTGAAAAACAGGTTTTGATTTCACTTAATACCTTCAAATGAAATCGCTGTGGAGTTTTTATTAGAGATTGAAATTTTGTTTGTATCGAGCACAAGAACCAAGGCATCAGGAAGGAGGGCTAGACACAGTGGCCAAGCCATGTAAGTGATGCAGCAACAAGTGATGAACGTAAGCCCAAAAAGACTTCTTCCATCAAGCATACATTGTGAAATAAGTGTCTGTAAAGCACTGAATACATTCTTTTGAGTTTCACTGTCCTCTCTAAGTGACTCATTTCAGGAACAGAATTTGATTTATTTGGTCCCATAAGGTTTGGAAAGTCAAGAGGAGTGGCATAATTAAATAATTTTATTCTCTTTCAAGTTAGCAGAGACCTAAATCAGAGGTTAGCCTCTCTAGCTGACTAGAGTCCCTCATCAAAGTCCTAGCTTTATGGGCTACACACTGCAGAAGTTACACAGAAGATCCAAATAACTTTATCCTCAGGAATTTGTACTTTTTTGGCTTCATGTGCCACAGAGCAACATTAACAGGAGTGAACCAGGTCCTTCTTTCAGTGCTGTATCTAGACCTGCCTTATATATCCATGGCATAGACATGCCACCCTTGTTCATGCTATTCTGTGGATTGACTGTTGGTGGCAGTAACATGTAGGAATTTGACAACAAAAGCAGTGAAGAAGAAGAAGATAGCTAACAAGCAAATATGGATGTAAACAAAGAGTTACAAAATTTACTATACTATTACTTACTATAGTCTACAGGGCATCTTTAACATTTAAATATTATGGTCAAGTTTCAGTTACCTTGTATGGATATACATTGTCTGTTACCAGCGGCTAACATTGGCTCTTCTATTAATTTTTCCTATGATAGAATCAGAATCAGAAAAGACTTTATTGCCATTGTAAGTGAAGAGGTTTCACATTACTAGGAATTTGTCTTGGTGATTGGTGCATACATAGAACATAACAAGTAACATATAATAGAAGAATAAAATAAAATAATAATAGCATCTAATATACAAGCTAAAGCAATGTAAAGCTCAATTAACTAACAGCAAGTACATTTACTCAAGTAAAGCACAAAAAAGTCATGCTAGGTGTATGCTCAAAAGAAGCTTGTGTGGCTCATGAGTTTTACTATGTTGAAACACAGTTTTATCTTTGTTAATTTGATGAGGTGTTCACATTTGGTTCTATAGTACAAAAGTAGATATGGACAGGAAAGCAAAGTGCAAAATTCTATCTTTTAGGAAAAACGCAAGAAAAAAGAAGAAAAAACCACAATGTTTAGCCAAGGCTATAGGAAAGAGAAGCTAGCTTACAACAGCCTAATGAATAGCATGTAAAATGTATTGTAGAAGCCATTAGATACAATAACAGTGCACTCCTGTTTGTATCGCAATTTCACTGATTAAAAACTGGGCTTGTAAGTAGATATAACCAGCATAAGGCAACACAAAACTTAAAGGCATTAGACATTAGATTGTTCCAGATCAGTGCTGAGGAAATGGACTTGGTGCTGGCATGGTATGCAGGCAGGGGGAAGATGTGGGACACTGTGCACTGTGTGGAGGTGGGCAGAGGAGCAGAACGGACAGAGTGACATTGGGTGCGTTTGTAACCTAGCACCTCACCTTCCTCTGTTTCCCTACAGGTGGAGGCTCTGGCTCTGCACCTGAGAAGCTGCAGCTAGCAGCAGGAAGTGGGAGAAAGGTGACACACATGCATACTGTGCATACATACACAAAAATGTCTGGTAGACGTTAGGTGAAGATAGACAGAGTGAGAGTATGAGTCAGACTAAACAAAAGTTAAGTGAGGAATGAAACTGCAATACATAATGACAGAGTGTGCAGTGACAAGGCAACCAAATAAAGATTTCATATCCTGGAAAAAAAGTTAGTTACCCAAAATTCATCATCCATTTCCAAGGTGAATTTGCCTTTTTTACCAAAACTGAAAGAATAGTTAAGAATAATGAGATAACAAAATGGCTTTTACTTGCCAGTTGTGTTGGACATAACTTGGGAGACAAAAACAAATGAAAAAGCTAAAAGATTGCAGGTGGGTGTAAACGTTCAAAGCTGGTAGAAATGACTCGGAAAATGAGCAGCTGTGTGTCCTGATGATGCCACATCAATCACCTGTTCTCATGTTCTGAGAAAAATTCAAGATGTTATGACGGGAAGCATTACTGGATTTGAAAATCACCTGTTCCACTGTTACTGTACATGCCCTTTAATGTCATTAATAACCTTAACTAATTAACACCTAAATGTGCAGAGTGTTTCAGATCATAATTTTGGTTTTACAGCCATCTGATTTCACTTTCACAGCTCTGATCAGCATTGTTTTCTGACAGCAGGCAGTTATTCTCAGTGGAAAGAGCTCAGATCATCCCCACTGTACTGATCCCATAGAGCGCCAAATGGCAGACAAAGTTAGCAGTGAAGCATTTATTTCCCTCTGGAGTTGGTAGAGACCAAAATTGAGCTAAAAGGAGAAAGACTATTCTCTTTGTATTTTGTTGTTTCATACAACCCTGCACATTTCCTTTGAAATCTGTTCCAGTGGTACACAATATGAAGGAAGTCATCAGAGCCTGCCAGTCAGACTGGATGGATGATGATGTTTGTTTACAATAATTATAGCAATGTCTCACAATAATATGGCCGTGATTCACTGATGTTAAACAGTGCTGCAATTGCACTTTGATATCTGTGGTTTCACAGTCAGGTTGTCACCATCTCTGCTCTGTCTGTGTGTGTGTCTGTGTGCATGGGTGTGTGTATGACCGCAGTGAACCTGTGACAATGGCTATGTGCCATTTCAGCCAGTCTGTGGCCGAGATCCTGAGTTGGACACAAAGCCGGCATTATCTCTGCTCTCACTGTTGTATCAGTGCTGCCTGGCTGGACGCATTAGCACTAGACTTAGCTGCCGCACACACACTCTCACACACATACACCAACACTCAAACAATACTTTACACTTAGACTGGAAGCAGGGAAGTTGTGTGTGTGTGTGTGTGCATATTCCAGCAGTTGTGGGGACAAAAATCTGTTTACACAGTCGCATTGTCAGACCCGCCTTGCTTATGGGGACAAAATGCAAATCCCTATAATGTAAATCACTAAATATTAGGGTGAAGACGTGCTTTAAGGTTAGGTTGAGGTTGGACTGGGTTAGGTAAGGGTTAGGATTAGACAAGTAATGCTTATTATTATGGTTAGGTGGTAGTTAAGCCCCCAAAAGTGATGGAAACATGTCTCTCTCTCTCTCTCTCTCTCTCTCTCTCTCTGTGTGTGTGTGTGTGTGTGTCTGTGTGTGTGTGTGTGTATGTGTGTGAGACCATAAAGGGACCACTGACCACTGGGGGAAGTGACAGAGACAGACGCATGCTGTTTCTGTTCCTCTGTCATGTGGTGCTGTTGGGAACAAAGTCATAGAAGTAACATGATGTATGGTGGTGTATGTGGACACCATGTGTATGTCATTAAAACTTCACTGTGTATATTAGGTGTGTGTGAGTGTGTGTGGACTGCTAGAATAGGCCAGACTGGACATGTTTCTTTTTGTTTTTTTCTTTCTCCTCCTCCTTCCTTCTTTGTGTGTGCCACAGACACTCCTTCCTGCACATCACCTCTTTCTCTTTCTTCCTGTCTGTCTCTAACTCACTTCACAGAGAGACATGGAGCTTGGAATGTAGGAGGACAAGGTTTTCAAAAGACACATGGGAGAAATGAGCCATAAAACATTCTCACAGGTGAATTAGCAGGTTGTTACACTGCAGTCACTGATGCTCACACAGAACAGAGAATGTGTCTGCTAACTATATGTGCTGCGGATCTGTTAGGTAGTTGCTGTCTCCACAGATGTCATCAGTATTTACACACGATAAAGCCTCAAAGTTAATCATCAGCACTTCAGTTCACATTTTCATGCTCCTCCCTTACATTCAGTTGGGTTTTTACGACCCAGTATGAGCTTATTGCTGTCTGCTTTGTATCAAATGAGATTTTCTGTTACAGTCCTGCTCTGCAGCTCTACACTGTTGTCTTGACTGTGAGGCAGCTCTGTGGTGACAGCAGGGGTTCGATTAGATTAGATGAAACATTAATGATCCCCCTGGGGAATCAGGCCATTGCAGCAAACAAGCAATGGCAGTATACATCAGAGAAAAATAGGATGCAAATAAGACAGCGTAAGGAGTGTATGCAAACATGCAGCTAACATTTCCAACATTAACATATATAAATATATGCATAACTATGTATACACTAGCAGACTGAATATGAGCAGACGGATGTGAAAGAGTAAAGTATATTAATAGTGAAAATGGTGTCTTTTTAAAACAAGTAGAAAATGGTTTTATAACGTGTTTTATCTTTTAATGAGGTTTGATGAACAAATAGTTTGAACAAGACTAAGAATGTGAAGCTACTTGAGCACCTGTAATACATGATGCTCACAGTGACAATGATAATGTTGATGGGTTTCAGGTATTGTGTTTACCATCTTAGTTTAGCTTGTTAGAGTGCCAGCTTTTCTTGGTTAACAGTACAGTTGAAGATGTTGGGAATGTAATAAGGTTTGTAAATCAAACTTTGATTAAACCAAAGTATTGGACAAATTGAACCTTTCGCATCACTTCAGTCAACAGGATTCATGATCTGAATGTCTGTACAAAATGTTGTCCCAATCCATTGATTAGATATTGAGATATTTCAGTGAGACCAGCCAGCTGACAGAGAGCATTGCAATCCCTGGAGCAATGTTGCTAGCATGGCTAAAAATGCTAACTTTATCCCTTAAGAAATCAGTGACAATGGAAGAACAGAACCTCTTGGAGGAATATCTCACAGTTCTCTCGTTGATTGTAAATGTAGTGTACACCTCAAAATTGCCAGTGACCGACAAATATTAAAATGCTGCATATATCTTGTTTAACAGTGTCTGCAGGCAGTCGTGTGAACAGTAGGAGGAGTGCACATCTGTCGACAAGCCAGTCTACCTGAGAAAAATGAGTCTGCACCCTGCAGGGAGCCATGCTGTGGTAACACACCGGGAAACTCCTGTGATTTGTCACTGTGATTTATCTTTGTTGGGCCAACAATGAGGTGCTGTGTGGTTTTAATCTCTGAATTCAACTGTTGAATGATGCTGCATAGAAATTTTAAGAGAAGCTTTATTGCACAACCCTCTTGTTGCAACAGATGTTTTACAACAGCGTTGTGTGAGAACATAAGTTGTGTGCAGACAGGGGTTTGCAGGGAATGTGATGTAGTGCCTCTGATGCAAAACTGGATCCATCCTCACTCGCCTGTCGCTGCAGCTGCAGACATCGTTTTTCATATTAGACCTGCATGCTGGCAGCGTGCCTCACATCCTCTCTTGTCCTGTTTTCTCCCCCTTCTTCTCCTCCCCCTCTCATTTCACCGTGCCTCCTCCCCCCTTCTCTTTATGTTTCTCTCCTCTCTCACTTGCACCTTACACAAACCCTCCCCTTCTTGCCTCTGATCAGCCTAAGTGGTGCAGTGATCTCCTGCCTGGAAAAAAAAAAAGTTTCAAAAAAGGGAGAGAAAGAAGGAAAGAAACTGTCCCATTTGATGACATCATTGCAACCATTCATGTTCAGCCAACATGTTCGACCATGAGTGGAAACAACTGCTGTGAGTGTGAGAGGGTTTGTGTATTCAAATTCTCCTCCCATTAGTCAGTCCAGCTGCAAGCTGCTGCACAGGAAGTGGTTCTAACAGTGGTTTTGTTCAGACAAGAGAGCAGGAACATCCACACACAATCACTGACCCACACTGTCATACCACATTCATGAGTATCCTCGGTGATGTCATTCAGTACTGGCACCCTTAACTGTACCAAAATGCTAATCTTGAGCCTAAACACAAGTCCTAACCCTAACCTAATGTACTGCTACCATGGACGAAAACAGCAACAACAACAGAACACAAGAAACATTAGAATTAGTAAAAGACAGAGTAGCCTCACACACACAGACACACAAACGCAAACTAATCCTGGCATGATGTAACACTCTGAGCAACTGTATGTCATCATCAGTGAGACGTCCTCTGGGAGGGAGCGGCCCAGTACAACATGCTGCCTAATGGACATGTTGGACAGTAGAGTGTGTCAAAATCATCCATCTCTTCCATTACACAGCAAACCCAAACCACTGAGGTACCACGATTCTGTTAGTTAAGGATGAAGTTGTGTGATAGAAAACCTCTGTGTACTGGTTACGTAACAGCGCACTGTTGTGGCCGAGGATTCAGTGGGTCGTTCCAACGTGCTGTTCGCTGTTTCAGTTTGTCTCAATGCTGGGTCATTATGAGTACCAAACTTTCACTTTGAACCACTATTTCCTTTTCTGCTTGAAAACATTAACATAACTAAGCCACCTGACTAACACCTGCCAATTAGCTTAGCAACTGACTATTCTGTTAGACTGTTCATTTGTCCACATCTAGAATTTCTTCAAATCTGCTTTAATGCCTTTTTCAATTGTGACATAATATTTTTTTTACCTTTGAAAGGTTTCGATACTACAGTGTGTTCAGAAAAGTTTACAAGTCATCTTATTGTGTGGTTATCTGTGTTATGCAAACCTACAAGCTATGTTTTAATATAACTTCTTCATAAGAAGGCAGATCAATTGAACCACATGTTAACAGGTAAGTTTGTTTTCCTTCTTTCTTAAAGTGATGATTGTTATTGCAGATAGTCTTTCTGCACTCATTTCATGATGTGTGTTACAAATACCCCTCAGAAGTTATGCTTATGTAAGCACAGAAAAAGTGAATTGGAGGGATAGGAGGAAAAAAAGCAGTTAATTTAAAAATAATTATTCTGTACTGAAAAAAACCCTTAGGAACAGAGGTGAGGGGTTCTGCATAGTTTGGCCCTGTTGGTTGTACTTCCAAGAAGTTTTTTTAAAATTAAGTCAGGTCAAGGAGGTAACATCAGTTTAAGTGTTTACTCTGTTACAGTAACACTATTGTCCAAAGAAATGTGAGAGCATTTTGTCACTGAATAATGAAGCTCTTCTAGCATCAGTGTGTATCCGTCCTTGGGTGAGCAATACTGTGACAGGTGGCACACACACATACTTTACTGTTATTTGATCTGTGTGCATCTCTCTCTCTCTCTCTCTCTCTCACACACACACTGTTAAACAAGTAGCTGAGACATTAGGTCTAGTGTGTGTGTGTAGTGAGTCTTAAAATTGGAAGGAGCAAATAAAAGAAAAACATAAAGCTTGTGTAAAGCTCCTTAGTATTTCAGGTCCATAGATGAAGGGAAAGTGAAAGAATAGATGGATGGGTGGGTGGATGAATGGTTGGATGGATGGAGGTCTGCCACTGCAGGACTGGTGACGTCAACCCCATAAACTACACAACCCCCTGTAGGCCTGAGCTGCTCCTTTAATGTAAGAGACTGACATCTAGTGGTCAGATGAGAGAACAACACTATCATATTGAGGTTTTGCTCTCCTCCTATTACTCAACATACTTAAAACTGTACAAATGTATAATCCTGATTTCTTCTCCACCTTTTGTGTTACATCTCTGTTTGCCTGCCCTGAG
Organism: Scatophagus argus; assembly: GCF_020382885.2. Lineage (NCBI taxonomy): Eukaryota > Metazoa > Chordata > Actinopteri > Scatophagidae > Scatophagus > Scatophagus argus. The sequence continues at coordinate 6,323,694 of NC_058513.1, forward strand.
CTCAGATATTTTCCATGGTGCCATAGGAACGGCAACAAACACAGGCCGATGGCAACATGTTATCAAACTGTAATGTGGTATAAAAAGACAAATCGGAAATTAAAGGAGGTCACAGATAAGGATGATGAAATACCCTCCTTATCTCTTTGCAATTACAGTCTGTTGGCAGTGATTTTAATGGAGTCCAATGTGTATGTATGAAGTGATTTTGTGTGTGGAATATAGGTCAGACATCATCTGCTCTTCCGCTGATGTTATAAACTCACTCCGGGCTTTATTGATGCTACGGTGGCCGGCTGCTGTCACGTGGGGCCAATTGCCATGTTTCACAGTTGAACAAGCTGGTACACTGTGTGCTGTCACACACCACAAGGTTCATGTGATTTCCAGACCATCAAATGACTGAGACATAAGTATTTCCGTATTGTAGGTGGTTCTGACCTTTGAACTGAGCTTTCTCAGTATGACATGTATCTAAATTCTGCTCTACGCACTGAAATCTACAGCTTATAGACACATTTGAGCTATACTTTTTTCCACTAGCTATTTATTTTTGACCTATACAATGTTTTTAGTTCCTTTATGTTGATATTGTGTGAACATGAGTCGTGTATGTATGCATGTTTCTTTTTCTTTTTTTTTGTACTTAAGCCATTTTTAATATACAATGACAATGAACCTCATCAAGGGTCTGAATCAAATTAGCAAGGTTTTTATTTGATGCAAAGTGAGAGTTAGAAGTTTCAAATATTATCTATCTTCAACAAAATATTAATCTCTGAGAACATGAAATCAAATGACTGAAATCACACGTTTTGGTAGAAACTCATATTAGGTACTCATGATACATTATGGTATATTCATGATGTTGTATTTGCTCCACTGAAATTCAAACATTCTGAAAACTTGGTTTCAGGTCTTAAAAGCTGCAATAATGATTTTTTTTTTCTCCCACACTGAATCTAATGGCTGCATATAATATGAAAGATGCTACTCGTAGTGATGAACTCATGCACAATTATCCTTGCAGTTCCCCCTCAGCTCCACAGAACATTTTAGAGTCTCTCAGCTTTTTGTTTTTTCTGTTTTTTTTGTTTGTTTGTTTGTTTGTTTTTTTGGTCTCATTGCTGTAAACAATCCTGTTTTCAGCAGCAGAGGGCACTCAAAAACTTCTGATCAACCTGCTGTTCACCACCTGCCCAACACCAACCAGCAGAGAGACAAGTTGGCAGCTAAAGACCCAGAAACACAACTCCAAAACGAATGCGATGTACTGTGCCAACCTTTAAAAAAGGGAAAAGATATCTTTGTGAGTCACTGATGAGATTTGACCCCAGCCCACAAGAACACTGACAAATCACATGAATTTTATGAAAACTGTTCCATCCTTGGCTGAAAACTGTGTGGTCAAAGGACCATAAGTTGATTAAGAAAATATCTTGAGAAGGCCTTTAACTTTTTTTGCTACCTAATGAGCGTCACCATTTGTAAAGACACTGGGACTGAGTTGTGCAAAATTACCGTATTTTCCAGACTATAAGCCACTACTTTTTTCCCCACGCCTTGAACTCTGCGGCCTACACAACAATGCGGCTAATCTATAGATGTTTACGGGCTAACGGCCAGGTGATGCGAAGAGGAAGACGCTAGTTTTAAGCGTAACTTTTAACAGTCATCTTGCGCGTCATACACACACCCTCATCATGGAAAACACTCGAAGAAATGCATATGATGCAGCTTTTAAGTTAAAAACAATCGAACTGGCTGTCCAAGAAGGAAATAGAGCTGCTGCACGTAAGCTTGGCGTAAATGAATCAATGGTGACACGTTGGAGATGGCAGCGTGAAGAACTGACGCAGTGCAAAACCACGACAAAAGCTTTCAGAGGTAATAAAAGCAGAACTTGAAAACGTATGTCATGTTACAATGTGGACACCTGCGGCTTATAGTCAAGTGTACATATATATGTACAAATATATGTATATTTTTATTTTAATTTGGTGGGTTCGGTTTATACTCAGGTGCGTTCTATACCATAAAATACGGTAAGTGATAAAACCCAAAGTCTAATACAAATATACTTAATTGTAGTTGAACTACACTCGACTTTATATGGGATTACAATCCTGTCATTATCTGAAACCGAAAGAAAACGTTTTGCAACCTTGAAAGTCAGTGTTTGAAAATTTAAAACAAATAACGTTTTGCAAGTCTGAAAATAAGTTTTGAAACCTTGAAAAGTATTTTGAAACTCTGGAAAAAAAGTTTGAATCTCTGTAAGCATAATTTTGTACTTAAATTTTTATTTTTCATAAGTGCAACATGCATATTACACTCGGAATTTTTGATGTTTCTCTTTTTCTCTCTCCCTTAAGTAGCTGATGTACTTCCTTAGAAGTATTTTAAATGCTCGAAAGACATCCAAACAAACATCAACTTCCGACCCAGATCTTTCCAGGTTCCGAGTGTAATTGAACGCAGCAGAAGCAGCAGCAGCGTTTTCTCAGGCACACCAGGCTGTAGTTCTGCACTGTTTAGTTTCAAATAATCACAGCGGTTTTTACAAAGCCAGCTTACTTATTTTCCTCTCCAGCTTTCAGCAGCTCACAAACAGAAAGTTAATGCTGTGTAATACATCTGTTTTTCAGAGCTTTTAAAAAGTGCAGTGCTGCTCCTGCCTGTATTGATAGTAGTAGCAATGCTGCTGCTGCTAGTACATCAGAGACAGCAGCTAGCATAACTACTACTTTAGCATCAGCAAGCACTGCTTCTCCTGTACCTTCCCCAGCCAGTGCTGCCTCAAAGCAGCCTGCTCAGCTACCTAATGACTTAAATGGCAATGCACCATCTCAGCCAATACTGGGTAGCTACCAAAGTGTGCATTTGGTACAACATTAAGATCGTTTAATCCTGCCTGGTACCGCACACGACCATGGCTAAAGCAGGAGCTTAGTCTTCAGGTGGGACACCCAAGTTGGACAGGTCTGGAGGTAGACGCCTGACAAAGTGCAGTCCACTTCTCCAGGTTGGGGTTGGACACATAGCTAACAACCCAATTCAATGAATAAAACACTGTTGCTATAAGCACAGGGGAAAAAAGTGCTGGAGCATGACGTGTACGCATGCTGCCCCCTTCACATTTCTGAGTGCCCCCTCATATATGCCTGCCTAGAACCGGCCCTGGATTCAAACCTCTTGTTGCACCCTTGCTGTTTTTAAGTATACATTTTCAGAGTTTCAAATATGACATTGCTGTCCCACCATGTCAGTTTGCAAAAAATTTTAAAATCTTCTGCCAATATCATTTTGTATGTGAGCTCTGGGTGGTTTTTGTTTGTGCAGTCTCAAACCTCCCATTAACAACAAACCGTGCTGTGTTCACCCTCATGTTTTCAGAGTTTCAAGTGTGTCACTGTTTTCCCACTCCATTTAGGTTTGCAATAAAAGTGCTGAAATGATGTAAACCCGAGGTTTACAAGGATGAAATTTTATTTTGAATGTACTTTGTTGCTCGTAACTTTGCGACATCCGCTTTTCGGAGTTTCATCCACACCGCTGCGAGGCCTGCGATCATGTGATTTTTGGCAGCGTTCTCTCGCTGCTTTGGTTTGAAACTCTGAAATTCACACTCTGAAAAACTAGAAAAAAAGCAAAAACAAAACGGCTCTGGCTGAAACGCTGTAATGTGCATGTTGCACTTATGAAAAATAAAAATTCAAGTACAAAATTATGTTTTTTCAGAGTTTCAAAATACTTTTCAAGGTTTCCAAACTTATTTTCAGACTTGCAAAACTTTATTTCAGGTTTTAAATTTTCAAACGCTGACTTTTAAGGTTGCAAAACGTTTTCTTTCGGTTTCAGATTGTGGCAGGATTGTAATCCCATAAGAAACATACATGCAATAAACATCATACATAACAAAGGACAAACATGACAGGTTGTTATAATTGGAATTCTGAAGACTATGTATTGTATGTATTTGTTTTTTAGCTGATATGCTGTTCAAGTTAGTTATAATAGCACTACATAGAAGAACAACATGGGCAGATGTTGATAGTAGACTTTGGGTTTGTCAGAGGGCCGGATGCAGTTCAACTTGTAGATCTGGATGGAGAGAGACCTGCAGAAAGATACAGAGAGAGAAAGAGGGAGGGAGAGACACAAAAAACAAGGAGAACTGGACACACAGTTAGTGACATAAAATAATGAATTATATGTTGATCTGATGAGGGGAGAGGAAGAAGAGGAGAGGGGGTGGGGCAGTAGAGATGGTGGTGTTGTGGAGGTGGGTGGGGGAACTACTCTGTGGATCATGTTTGTGTCCCCCCGCAGCATAGGCCTATAGCAGCGTAGCTATGACAGAGACTAAAGATTAACAGTTAGTCAGACCTATTCTACCTGTGGCTGTCTGTTAAGAAATGGCTGTAACTGTACTTACCAGCCCTACACACTTTGTTTGAGGCTAACGATACACTTTACTAAACAGAAAGGTTTTAAGTTTGGTCTTAAAAGTGGAGGTGGTGTCTGCCTGTCGAACCCAGATTGGCAACTGGTTCCACAGTAAGGGTGCCTGATAGCTGAAGGCTTGTCCCCCCGTTCTTCTTTTATGAATTCTGGGAACAAATATCATTGTTTAGCTAGAATGAAAAGGTACTTTCCTAAACAAACAAAGCATCAAACAAGAGTCATTGCTGAGCTATTGTTCACACTTCTTATCATGTAATATGATCACAGTCTTCTGTTAATGTCAGCCACTGTGCTGCATGTTCCCCAGGCTAACAACATTTGCATGTTTTACAGTGCCATCTGTTCGTGCACACTGTTTACATCATTTAAATGGAACAGCAGTATTAAAGTTACTGGAAGTGTGAGCCAGATGATGAAAACATATCATTCGGGTGAGCCTATTTCTCAGTGCCTTGAATTTTCTTTTTTCTTTTATTTAGTTTTTTAGAATAATTTTCTGAAGGGTCTGGTTTTTATCAGGCATTGCAACATTCAACATACTGGAAATCATATGTTCCGTTTGTCTGGGCTACAAATCACAAACGGAGAACCTTGCCTCAGGAGGACTTGAGAGCCTGAATTCAGATTCTGGTTTTGAGCAGTCTGTAAGCTGCTTTTGCTTCATGGGTTACATCGTGACATTCATTCTCATTCTCATTCTCATTCTGACAGGATACAGGATTTGCTTGCAACTCCTTCATTGAAGGCTTTAAAACGCAATGGAGATCCCAGGCCAGGACACTGTGGTGCTTCGGTCTTTTACACCTAAGAGAAGCACCAAGTTGAACGCAGGCAAACCAGAGAAGCAGGATGACCCGCATGCTGATATCCAGCCTGAGTCCAACCAGGCGCAGGAGCTCATCAAGCTCCGCATAGAGCAGCTTTGCAGCAGGCGTTTCGTTTTGCTGAAGATGAAGTGCTTCAGAAAGAAGGCAGAGGACAAGAGTGGCAGGAACACACAGGAACGTGAGTTACTCTCAGTACACCCAAATAAGCCAGTAATTCAGTGGTTCTCAACATTTTGAGAAACCTTTAATTTGAAAAATTATTCATCACGAGGAGACATAACTTTGGTATTCATGTAGTTACATGTGACAAAATCTAACTTTTGATTTCACACATTTGTCTTTTCTTAACAGACAAGGTTTCATTTAACATACTAAATATCAGATTTACAGTGGATTTGGTGTAAACATTTGGTGTAATTCCTTGTAGTTTTTGAGAACAACTGTTTCTGTCATACAGTATTTAGCTATTAGCCGCAAAGGGTTACTCATTTGATTATCTTTCACACAAACACTTGAAATACGCGTTCCTGCGATTCCAGATAAGCAAAAAAAAAAATATTTGATTTATAAAAATTAAAAATGATAATTAGAAAAAAGATTTTTCAGTGTACTTTTAGAAAGAAATCATCACAGTGGTGATTTAAACATTTGAAGTTAATATTCCTCATAATTACAATTTGCGTGAATTGCTGCTTGTAAAACACTGTGTCAATATTTTAAGCATATGCAATTTCTTAATGAAGATATCTCTGTGAACTTTGAATCTGTTTTGTCAAAGGCAGGTATTTGTGTGTCAAAAGTCTTGAAGCTCTGACCATTCCTAACCTGTAGGTGGTGGAAAAAATACTGACTGACTGAGGTTATCGAATTTCAAAATAAAATCATTAAGCTATCAAATGGAGAGCTTTATATCATTAATCTTTTACCGGTTAATTTTGTTTTTCAACGAGCTGAGTTGAGTTAACCAATCAATTTACCACCAATCAAGATTAGTTTACTCTTCTTTTTAAAATTTTACCAGATCATTTTGTTATACTAATATGTTTCAGGTAGCAAGTTAACAGCACAAATGTTCACTAATAAACAAAATATCTCTTTCTGTCTTAAGTACTTCCATCTCATTAGAAAAATGGGAAGTGCTGCTTGGGGACAATGTGGAACAGATAAATTATTCAATATTTGTTAATAAGTGAGGAATAAGAAAATCAAAGAGAAAACTAAAATGAGTCAGAGACAAATAGGCTACAAAAGTAAAACAAACAGACCTAATTTATTTGTCGGTTTTGGAGCTCCATAATGACATATTCAACCTTGTAAACTTCCTCTCTCTCAGTGATCAGCGAGGACAGCGATGAAGTTTGTGAACTGGACACCATCCAGAAGGAGCTGGAGGAGCTGCTGGCTAAAAAGGAGCAGTTGGAGAAACAGGGAAATAGCTCAGATCTCAGTAATGTCAACCAGTGGATGGACACTTCTCTTTATGGCAACTCCGCTTCCTGTTAAACTGTCTTTTTAAATTAAAGATGTCACTTAATACATCTGTAGGGCTGCTCTGAAAAACATGTTTGAAATGTTAACTGTTTTTTTTCCTTGTATCAGGTCAACCGGATGTACCACCCACTTATAAAACTGAGACACCCAATGGGGGGATCTACCTGCTGCCCCTTCCCCATGGCACACGAGAGCTCATGGCACCGGAGCAGAGAGTACAAACTGAAGCAACAACTGGACAAGTTGTCCCAGGTAAGTTACACCACCCCAAAACACACGTTCACATGTGTAAAGGCTTCTGTCATTCATTTGTTCACTTCAGAATGTCTATTAGGCCAGTAATTCTGTCTCTCTTGTGGACAAGTGGACAGTCTGGATCAAACGCCAGCTGTCACCCAGTGTCCATCCTGTCAACAGGTCGTCTTCACTGAAACCCGCAGCACGTTGAGCCAGGCGATGTGGATGCTTTGCTGTTTGAGCGCCATGATGGGGTACGTCTTCTCTGACCTGATTGGCTGTAGAAATCCTTCATATTTTGTGAAGCACACTTACAGATATCATGTGTTTGAACTTAGTAGCTTACAGCCGGTAAAGACAAACTAGTCATAAAGAGCTCAGAGACACGTTCACATGTCGTGTTCCCAACCTCTTCCTACCTTCCTCCCACAGGTGTGTCGCAGGCTGCTGTTTACTCCCTTTCCTCAAGGCCAGTCTGAGGGACGTCCAGCACCGGTGTCCCCAGTGCCAGGCACACATACACACTCACAAGGCACTTTGACATGAAAATTACTGCATCAACAGCCCTGGTGAGATTTGGTCTGCGGTCTTGGAGCTTTTTGGGGCTCGGCCTTGGCTTTGTCTTTTTATCTGGACAGGGACTTGTTTAACATTTGACTACAGCTGACCTTGGCAATATGCCTGGAGATGAATGGTACAAACTGCACAAAGTCTTGGATAAAGTAAAGCTAAACATACTCTTCTTTGACTGCCTTGGTCTTGTGATGTCACTGTTAAAACTGAAAATCAGCCTCAGTTTGACCCCAGCTGAATACCTGCAAAACAAGAGCTTAAGTGAGAATGTCAGCTCGCAGATCACTGCTCAGTTCAATAATGTCTGGACTAGATCGTGTGTCAGAGATTAGGCTGCAAATTTAAAAAAAAAAAACAAAAAAACCCCACCTTTTTTAAGATATACAGCTTTATGGTTTGTGTGTCAGCAATTCAACACCCTTTGTGACCAGTTTCTTTGTATAAGGAAAACATGTTTGGGAACATCCGTTATGTGATAGGAAAATGGAAATAAAAATGGAAATACATTGCAGAGCAGATGCAAACACCGACACAATTCAAATACAGTAACTTCCTTGATTCTTCTGTTCTGTACTCTCTAGTGTTATTTGGAAGGCAACATGACTATTGTCCTTATTGTTTGTCAGGTATTTTATGATAGTGAATTTTTCTGTAATTAATTTCTGCAGAAGTGTTTACATTACACCAAATTTTATTGACACAAAGGCATACAGCACTTATATACATCTTTTAAAGTATTTACAAAAGAGAATCAATGGATGTTACACATGTATAAAAAATATGCATTACATCTATATAAATATGTACACAATGTGCAAAACATATGACATACCAACAACAAGAGGCATGGCATGGGTGGTGGAGACAGAAAGGAGACTCAATGCACTACAATGCAGGATGTAAATCAACTGACGAGGGTGGAGAAACTCTGCGACTCGTGTGCTTTTACTACTGTAAAAGCTACTGTAAGTTCAGCCTCTCCACCAAAAAATATACAAGGTTGTACATGATAACAGATGGCGCAGGTGAACCTGAACAAGTGGGAGCGCTGAAGTCAGTGTGGGGACGTTCAAAGAACCTTGAGGAGTTCTTGAGAGCGATGGAGCTTCCACAAACCTCTGACACAACAGGGTTGTTCACCCAAGCCCCCATGCAACCACTCAGATATAAGTGCTTTTCAACTTTTAATCTGTATTACTCTGTAGTAAAAGCTCTTACATTAACAAAAATCAAGGCAGGATCTGACATACAGTACAGTAGATCATGGGAGAGCAGCCATTATTGCTTTCAGCTGTCCCTGTCTGGGACAGCTGAAAGCAGTCCCAGACAGCGACCACAGTTTCCAATGGTAAGTGGTGTCACATTGAGCGTAAATCACGCATGTAGATTTACTGCAGCCAAAAGAGTTATGTATGTCTGATAGGAAAAATAAAATGAAAGAATCTCTGCAAAACAAAAATATATACACACAAATTCTTCTTTTACAGATTTCACATAAGCATGAAAACAAGATTAAATGGTTTTTTTTTTGTCTTTTACTTTTCTCCCTAGAAAAAGTGATAAATACAAAAACTGTGAGGAAATTAACAAAATGTGACAATATGTTCCACTGCCAGTTTGGCAACAAAATAGCAAAGTAAATAACCTTAAAGCTGACAGACTGAAATTCTTTTTTTCATTAACTTGTCATCTCTTCTAGGACACACATGAATCAACTAGTGATTCTTAGTCTAGACCTGTCTAGGATTTAACACTCAACTAGACTTGCAAGCAGGTATACTGGGCGACCGAGCACCACAGTAACTGAAGCAAAGGAGCACCCACCAGAGGTGACCAGGGGTTGCAGCCATCTCTGGATGGGGTTTACGCGGGTGTTTTGTTTGTAGAAAATACAATAAAGCCAAAAAACAGAAATCTGTGCAGTATTTGGCGCAACTCTTTCAGCTGGTCAAACATCTTAGATTTCTGCACATTCATGTGTCTTGGCCTGATTTGATGGCAAATATGTAAGTGCAGCAGTAAGAGCGTCACACTTCTTTGACAAGAAAGTGTTGACATAAAGGGCTCTCAATCACTTTGCTCAGATCACCACATTATTGCTAATGTGAACATCAAATCAGCGTTAAACAGGAAGAGAATAGATTCATTTAAAATGAGGAAAAAAAAATCCAGCCCCTTTTAACTTTTTTTTTTTTTTTTTTTAGAAAGAAATGACCCTGAAGTACTAACAGTTGCCACTGAAAATGTGCTGTGAACAACAACAACAAAAGACAGGTATCGCCCTCTAGTGCCCATGGACATAATGACAGAATAAAGTGGTCAAAATGTTCTGTTGATGCAATTTCACTGGACATGATTGAATTTTTAAAAATGACAATTAAAAAGCAGTCTTATTTCAAAGTGCCATACAATGAGACTGTAACTCAGATACTGAATCAGTCACTCAGTGTTTGGGTTTGAAAAGGAACGCTGGGTGAGATATGATGAAATACATTAAAAATAAAACAGCGAGAATTTATGACGGCTTTAAAAGCAGCTAAGCCCTCTTTACTGATGCCCCACTGTATACCACACCTCAAAGGTGTCTGTGCGTTTATGACTGTAGGACACCAATCGAACAACACAGATAAAAATGGTAAACAGTCGTCAGAAGCCTTTTGAAGAGTTCAGTTCTGAATATGTTGATTTGATAACAAATGATTGGATTTTAGAGATATTTGCAAATTTCTTCAGACAACTTGTGGACGACGACTGAGAAAGAGCTCAAAGCAGCCCAAGATTAAACGTGAATACAATCATGCACACAGAGACATGTACATGCAAAAGACATAGAGACAAAACCACACACACACACACACACACACACAAACATGCTTTCTTACTTGCTTCTGTCAAGCACCCACTTGGTCAGGAAACTAACTGTGTCCGCAGGCCTCAGTAGCTGATGTGTCACAATTCAGACTGTTTCACCAGCCAAAAATTACTTCAGAATATCCTCATTCCTCCACATGGAGGATGTTTGGCTGCTCAGTAACTAAGCTGATAAAACAGACCAACTTATCAGCTACAAGCTAATTGTTATCTAGCTTGTTTGTTGGCTAGTGATGCAGTAATTTCCCACCCTGACACACGTGCGCGCACGCACACGCTCATGCACTCTTACTCACACACCCACACATGCGCATTCACACACACACAGAGACAAAGTGCAGGGATACTGCAGGACAGCTAGATATAAAGCTCATCTTCCAAAGACATCGTTATTCCTCGTTATAACTTGCACCGCTCAAACCTATTATGTACGTGTGTCTTCATGTGTCATAAACTGGTATTTGTTCCCTTTTCCACTGTTTTACGTCAGTTTACTATAACAAGAAAAAAAGCTGCCAACGTTGTGATTTAAGTCCCATGTTTCAATCTTTTCAAAATTACATTCAAAATAAGATACTTGGACAACTGCAGTATCTCTGGAGTGTTTTGGCCAGACGATCTTTGCGATCATCACAGCCATATTGATCACTTCAAATTAACGGTCACCTTGGATATGCAAAGTTCACATTTCCTTGTTCTGAGGTGAATGAGGTGCGTCGTCAGATCGCTTTTTAGTGCATAGCTCTCACATAGATGGAGGAGCTCGCTCCTCTCGTCGTCCGACTAAAGTCGAGTCTTTGTTCTTTAGAGTCATTGGTTCATCAGCTTGAACAGAAGAGAATAGTCACGTCTGATACAACTTATCAGATCAGTCAGCAAACATGAAATCTACAGTATATGGTAGACTGGACCAGTGAGAACAGAGACCTGACCTTCGCTTAGCTAGGAATCCCTTTAAAATCTGGCTCTGTGACCAACTGACTGAGCACATCTGGCTTCCAATCAGAAAGGAAACCAGCAGTGTTGACAGGCTGAAGCAACTCCTAACAGTACCTAGACTGGTTTAGTCTAAGCTTTCCCAGGTGAAGTGGTGACATCTAAGACGCACCGATGTCCCAGGCCAAGCCTCAGATGCATTTTTACTGAGAAATGAATCAATTTCTTGATTACAACTAGATTTCATCTGTAGTCTGCACTGTCAGAAACACCGTTAGTGCAACATCACGCCCAGCTCTTATATCCTATTATGGCACAGCATGCTTCAGTGGAACAAAGGTCTTCACATCAGACCACCTCCAGAAGTATTTATGAACCCTTTTACATTTAGTTACTGTGCTTACACAGTAAAAAAAACACAGAAGTCAAACCAGTAGAAACAAGCGGCCGATGTCAAGTTCTCTGTCGGTGAGAATGTTCAGTTGTATTAATGTGGTTTAAAGAGTATTTACAAACAATCCGAGCTACCGGTATTCATTTGGCTCTGTCTCCTCTTCTCTGATTGTTAAAACCGGGACATCAAAGACTGAAAAAGTCAGTTTTAAACTCAGTTTAAAATCCCTTTATCACTACTACTACAGGTGACCATGATCACCTTAGTGATGACGTTACTGAAGCTGTGCAAACTCCTGCTTGTAGTTCAGCTTGATTCAGAGCACTGCCTGTACAGCGTCCCTTACTGTAGTACAATGGGAATATTACAGATGGTATGGATGTAGTGGTAAGAGTGATATGGCATTGAAATGCCATGTTTTCTCCTACCTTTGCTTCCTTAATTAAAATGTTGAAACTCAAACTTTTGGTGGCTGTTAGCCCCTTTCTTCTTCCCTTCCTCCATCCATCCATCCATCCATCAATTTATCTCTCACCTCTGGCTCAACTACTCCATCAACGCCCTCAACCTTTCCTTTTCTTTCATCCATCCTTCCATCAGTCCCATTGCTGTTACAGGTCATGGGGATCCAGGAAGTCTGCTGGGATACCCAGAGGTGTGAGTACTCCAGCAGGGCCTGGTGGCATGGTGAGGTCCAGCCACTCCATATTGTCCAGGCCTGGGTCGGACAGACCCATGTTGAGTGAGGAGGGGGGCGATGAAGAATCACAGAAGGACAGGTCTGATGTGTCCATAGGCGAGTAGGGTTGATGGTCCATCAGTTGGGCCTGCAGCTCCTCCATCAGGCCCCGTGTGCGTGGATCTGACTCTGGCGACGTGTCAGCCAGTGTGCCCTCCAGAAAGGCCTCCAGCTGATTGTCTAAAGCCAGTGAGGAGAGGCTGGCCATGTTGTGGTCGATGGCGGGGGTCAGGGTGGGCGGAGGGGCCACCTGGATCTGTGGAGGTGGCCTGGAGAGAGCAGTGTTGACTGGCAGGGTAGTGATGTTTGCTGTGACTGGGAGTGTCTTAGTGAGAGACAGTGAAGGGTCCTGCTGGATAAATGGTGGGATTTCTGGAAGGGAGGGGAGGGGGGGTGGGAGTGGAAAGGTTATTATGAGGGTTTAAATCAGTGAGGGATGCTTCAAAGGCTGACAAATTTTACAGAACATCGTTTGTTCAGACTGAGACACTAAAACTCAGAAACTGATGTCACAGAACACCACAACCTTCATCTTCCAAGAAGGTTAACTGAGACACAAGATGATTAATCAAAGTGGATATTGTTACAATAATGTTCTTCATACAACTGATCAGCCAAGAGAAGAAGAGTAGAAGCTGGACATTTCAACTATTTATCCATTAGTTTGAGCTAACTAATTTGGTGGTCTACATGTGTGGTTGAGGTGAAGCCTCTGCCATAAGAGACATCATAAAGGTCTAAAGGACTGTAATGTGTGTCAGTAATAATCAGTCCAATTCTGATAACATAAGATATGATATGTCACCAAACTGAAAACACAGCCGTTTTGTATGAGTAGAATGTTTTTAACAATGAAACTCACACTAAAAACAATGTTGTGAGTCTGTACTGTCAGTGTTCATCTCCTTACCTCCACTCTCTATGAGAATGTCAAACAAGTCATCCATTTGCTGGCTGGTTGCTGTGGGAACCTAAAAAGACAGTAAATGAGGTTGAGAGACTTGAGGCTGGTTCACCACAAGCAGAACAAGTCCTCAAGGGTGGTGAAAAGACTCATACATTTATATTTTTTGTATTCTGAAGGATAGAGAAGCAGAGAACTGCCACTGAAATGTATGTCATAGTTTCAGTGATGCCTAGTGGTGTGTGTGTGTGTGTGTGTGCTGTCGCTCGTGTGGATCTAACCTGTGAAACATTGTTAATGTGCAAGCTGCGGCTCTGCTTGACGGCCTCCTCATAGCGGGGAGGCTCTCTTGTCTTGGGAGGCTGAGTAACAAGGGAGGTGGGCTGGAGGATGAAGGCGGGCTGAGGAGAGGAAGACTGGAAGAATGAGAGAGAGAGAGAGAGAGAGAGAGAGAGAGAGAGAGAGATGAAAAAATACAGGCAGGATTAAGAACACTGTATGAAGCAAACAACTATGAGTAAGGACATGTGTTCATATCAAACAGTACATGATCTGATTAAGCATTCAGTAAGAAGGACAGACAAATCAAGTCCCCTCCCTCTCATGTAATAACTCAGCACTGATACCTTATCGAAGGGCCCGTTGGAGATGTGGTGGTTGGGTGAAGCACGTGGAGAGACCCTGTTCTCTGGGGAGCTTCTCAGGAAACAATGAGGATTCATTTCAGCTCTACTCTGGTTCTCTACACCAGTGGTGTTATTGCACATGGTAACGGTCTGTCAAGACACAAGACAGTCTCACATCAGTCCATTGTGTGCCAAGGGGTGGACAGCAACACAAGACGGACGGCAAAAGACCAAATTCCCTTCAAAAACCACACAATAAAGAAATAAGGCTCAACTAAATTTGTCATGGTTGTCATAGTACCAGAATTTTAAACTTCAATACAATGCCAGTATAAAAAAATTACACTCAATACCTGTTTAGATAACACAGCAGAGAGAAAATAAAATGCCTGTGGTACTGTGGTGCTTTTGATAACCTTAATATGCAATTATCACAACTTGTGAAGCTGCTAACACTCAGGAATTTGAATTTCACTTAACATATTAAAGAGGCTAAACTATGAAAGGAAATACACTTTTACAGAACCATAACCACGATCAATACACAAGATGGTGACAGTAAACTGCCACCTGACACTACAAAATAAGGGTAGTGGCTGTAGCAGAAGGACGTAACTCTTTTTTTTTTTAACATAACTGCTCAAACACTCTCTGGTTTGTCAAATGAGAGGACTTGTTTCTGGTTGTTCTAAATAAAACATCATTGGTGCTCTGGGCTCTTCAATGGATAAAACGATCAACTCACAGATGCCAACTTGTTCACGAGTTAGCGTTTTCCACTATTTTCTGACATTCTGTAGTACAATCAAAGAATCAGTAATAATTGGTCAATGATAGTCAAAACAATCTACTAACGTTAACTACAGCAGTACTTCTCCAGTTAGCATCATCACAGGACAGATTTAGTTTAGGATTGTTTTATACACTTCTAGTACATATGGGACAGTGACAGATAAACATTATTGTGCCATGCAGCGTAAACTGACACGAGACAGACACTGTAGAAATATTTCTCACAGAAATGCAACTAATTATGTGGTGCGACTGACTTGTAACAGTTGGTTGTGGTTGGCTGTTTGCTGGCTGGGTGCCGTCTCCATCTTGGTGGCTTGCAGCTGAGGAACTGACGCCTGGACAAGGCCAGGGCTTGAGACTGTGGCCTGAAGAACAGGCTGGGGAAAAAGTGAAAGGGTGTTAGAACTTAATATTGCAGAATGATTGGATGTGTTGACTCAGACATAATCTATAAAACACTGCAGGATTTGTAACCCACTACAGGAAGAAAACACACACAAGACAACATGTTATGTCAGTCTGTTAAAATCTCACCTGCAGGCTGACAGTGGTGCTTGGCAGCTGAATTGCAGTAGCATTGTTGGAGAGTGACACAGGGAGTAGGATCTGAGTTCCCGCCTGGCCTGTCGTGGTCAGCAGAGTCTGAGGTTGACCAGATGTGGTTAACAAGGTCTGAGGCTGCCCCAGCACTTGGGACACCCCACCTGTGTGGCTGATGAAAAACTGCTGCAGACTGGGGGCTGCGGGTTGCGACTGGGTCTGGGTTTGGAGCTTGGGACTTCTCTGTGACTGCGGGAGTAGCTGTGGGCTGGTGGTTACTTGGGGCTGGATCTGGGTGATGATCTGGGTTTGGGTCTGGAGCTGAAGTGGTTTGCCAGAAGACACAGTAACATCCTCTAACTTGACCACTGTTGGCAATGGGGGCAGAGCCTGGGAGCGTAGGACAGAGTTAGGGATTGTAGCAGTAGTGGTTGAACAGTTTGTCAGGACTGCACCCTCCATTTTTACTACATTTGAGTTCAGGACAGCAGGAACAGGGTTAATTGCAGGTGCAGAGGTGACTTTCGGAGTTACAGAGGCAGAGTCGGCAGTACTGGCCCTCTTCTCCACCTCCAGCTGCATCTTCAGCACCTCCACCAGCCTCTGCTCCTGCTCCAGCTTCCTCATCAATTCCTCTATCTGCCGCTCCTTCTCATGGAGCCTCCTGTCCTTTTCCTCAGGGACTTGGAAAGATGAGACACATTTGGAATCTGGACCTGCCCTGCCAGAGCTCAACATATGTGTTTCAGAGGGAGCCTCAGACATGCCTACATCCTGCTGAAGGGTGGAGATATCAGTGGGAATGGGTGAAACAGGTGGTGTGTGGTTCATGCTCTCTGGAGTAACCTGCTGGACTGGGAGGACTATAGCAGGGGCAGTAGTGGTGCTGGTGACCTCCATGGGAACAGAGGAGAGGGTGGTAGTGGTAGTAGCAGGGAAGGTGGTAGGGGCAGTGGTGCTGGGATTGTCCTGGAAAGGCTTCAGTCTTTCTATCAGATCAGTTTTTGTTCCTGACACAGGCAGGCCACGCAGCTTTAGCTCCAGTTTTAACTCAGCCACCTAAACAAATATAAACATCATCAGTTATGGATGAGTGCTAGAGGAGGAGTTCAACTGATTTCAAGGAATTAACTGACCACTCTGGCTTGAGGGTAAGGTGATAAAAATTTGTGTGTGATTATCACTGAAATTTCCTAATCAACTAGACAAAACATTCTTAGATGTCATGTGGAGTTGTCATATTTCTCTGAAACGTAATTTATCCCTTTAACCTACAATTATAACTTTGATTTCTCAGCTGCTGGGGAAAGCTGTTCCAAGCCACAAGGGTTTTTGAAATACCTTCATCTCCTCCAAGTTGGCAGGCAAAACTCCTGGTTTGCGGTTTGACAGTGAGTTGTTTGGGCGAGCAGGAGCTGGAGCCACAGGAGGAGGTGGAGGTGCAGGGGGTAAAGACACCACAATGGAAGTTGGCAGGCTGTTGGCGCTGCTGCTCTGACCTTCTGCCACAGGTCTACAGAGAGGAGACACAAAAAAGATGAGGCCATTTTCATTTTAGGAAATGACATAAACTACTTTTGTATCATATGAGTGAGAAAGAGAAAGAGGAGGTGGGACAAGGAGAGAAGGTGAACAAAAGAGTATTACTGCTGAGCTCACTGAAGAGAGACGGAGACAAAAGAGAAAGGCAGGAAAGAGAGAGAGGAAATCTGTTTCCAATATAAAGAGAACATCTATCCTGTGCCCTGTGCCTCACCCTAACAAAGCCAGTCAACCAAACCACAGTGCACTAACTCAGATCAAAGAGAGCTTGACCACGCTGGCCCTGTGAGGGCATTCATGAAAACAGCAGCTGGTGAAACAACATCCTGTTAGTTATTAATAAGATTAGACACAGAGTTGTTATTGGAAACTAGCTAATGGCCCTCTGGGTCGTTGAAAACAGCAATATTTGGTTTGCTTTCGGCCGTTTTTAGATAAGGGGTTATGGAAGCAGGCCAAACTAATTCAGAGGAAAATAGATTTAACAAACAACAGAGATGAAGACCTAAAAACAGAAATCCATAAAACTACTGTGATAAAAGCAGAAGTAAAACAATCACTGTCCCCTATTGGTTTTAATGTTTTATAGGCATACTTGAGTGGTGCTGGTAATATAGTCTGGTAGTTGTAGTGCTGCTGTTGCTGGCTCAGGATCTGCAGCTGGAGGAAGAGCTGCTGCTGCTGCAGTAGTCGAGCATAAGAGGAGTCCATGGGTGCCTCAGTGGCCTCCTGCTTCTGGTCTGGGGGAACGTACT
Source organism: Scatophagus argus (assembly GCF_020382885.2). Classification (NCBI taxonomy): domain Eukaryota; kingdom Metazoa; phylum Chordata; class Actinopteri; family Scatophagidae; genus Scatophagus; species Scatophagus argus. Next base: position 6,341,391 of record NC_058513.1, read on the forward strand.
GGTGGTACTTGAGCTTCTTCACTCTGGGCTTGGGCTCTTTGCCCTTCTTACTGCGGCTCTTCTCTGAGGGTGTCTTCTGCTGGCTTTGCTGTTGTGGGGGAACACATGGTTTGTCCAGGAGCATTCAAATAAGACAGAAAGAGGTGTTTTTATATTCAGAGATGAAAGAAATGCTCTTACTTTCACCAGCGTTGGGCCTGGTTTTGAAGGAGCAGCTGCGGTGATCGGCTGTGCTAGAGTAACAGCTGGGCGGCTGACGGGTGGCTCACTGGTGGAGATCACTTTTACCAAATCTGTTGTTGTGTGTGTAACAACTGGGAAGGTCTGAAAAACAAGGATAACAGATTACAATGCTTTCAGCTGCAAAGCAGAGACTGAATGTCTTAATAAGACTGTAAAGTCTCTTATCAGTGGGATGAAGTTACAATAACCTAAACCTACTAGGGTGAGGCATACAGAAACACCATCATCACAAGTCCTGTATCTGACCTGCAGCATGGAGTTGGGTAGTGCTGGTAGGGCTTGGGCTGGAGATGGTGTCTCTGGCACTTTGCCCTCTGATGGAGATGGGACAGAACTCTGAGACTCTTGGCTGGCTGGCTGCTCTGGGGACAGGGCATCACCACTGTCTTCATCCAACACCTTGGGATAGTTCACCTGGCCCACTAAGAGACAACAAGAGGGACCAGAACTTAACCACTCAGTTTTTTTAATCTTTTGGTAAGTGATACACAGCATCATCATTTCTGCTCTCCAGTTCCCTGCATGTTTCGTCAAAGAAAGGCATCACTGACATCTAATATGGCAATCAGGGCCATATTTTCCACTGACTCTCACCGATGATGGCCTGTTTAAGGGTGGAATCCACTGGCAGGATGTTCTTCTCCACCAGCTCCATGGGCCCGGGTCTCTGGGCGATCTTTTCGTTTAGGTTGTCGGCCAGTCGGGCCCTCTTCAGTCTCATCTGTGTGGCCTGTAGTGAAGGTTCTGCTCCAGTCTCTGAGGAATGAAAAATATCATATCATACTGGATTATGTTCACTTGTAGATGTCTTTTTAGGCATATGTTTGATCATAGCACCATGCCTGGCATCAAATTCACTTCTATTCAGGTGTGTAATTAACATTTTTGAGGGGAATTTGACTTCCTATTCCTTCCTATGAAAAGGACATTCATTTTATTCAGATGTAGAATCCACAGCGAATACTGTGTAGAGACAACCAGAGAAGAATCAGTACCTTGCAGGATGTGCATCCTGACCAACTCTGCTCTTTCTGGACGACTGCGAATCTTGTGCTTGAGGAAATTCTCAGTCTAAAGCGAACAATGAACAAAGAACAGTCAGTGAATCGTGTATATTTTCATGACCTGTTGTTTTCTGCTGCACCGAATAACACAACAGTTCAGGAGAGTACAGTAGAGACATTTAGCACTTTATTTCCAAACTGGGTGCCTCACCCTGGCCCTCTCCAAACTGCGAATCTGCCCGTGGAAAGCTGCCGGGCTCTTCAGAGCTGCAACACAGAACATTTTCATTTGCACAGGTTTGTAGACTAATGATTCAGATGAAAAAACAGATCAAGCATGTTTATTATCTCAGCTATCACAGTCAGAGTTTGTTATCATATTCCCACCCACACCACATTAGCTTTTCAGTGAGTGATGGACAACTGGCAGTGCTGATACTTACGTGGCATGATGCCCTGCTCTACCAGCTGCTCCCGGGTTCGCCTCTGCTGAAGTCTCAACTGGAGGACTGAACACAAAAGGGAAACAAATTGTTAGAAAAGAAAAACAGGGGCATTTTGATTGTAGTGTTAAGTCGAAAAAAGGAAAACATGAGAAGAAAAATATGAGGGAAAGCTGAAAGGAGTATAAATGGATGCAAGTAGTAAGTAGTATGCAACAATAAAAATGGGAAAGAAAATGAGATCTGACTGAGAAGACACTCGCATACTAACTTCTGCCCACACTCTGATTTATCACTCATATCCTGCTATATAGTCATAAGGATTACAACATAAGATAATGTACAACTATTGGAGACACTCTGCACTAGGACTCAGGTAAAGTTATCTTACCAGTTTACAATACTGTTATAAAAACTGTTTACATACAGAAGTAGGTACATTAACAATTTGTAACAAGCTAGTGTGTTGAAACTATTTCCAAGACTTTAGCTTGAAACAGCTGGCCCTGTCTTGGGGAATTTTTAGGCATGATATCTGGTAAATGGTAAGTTGTGATTGCACTGAGACGCCTGGCCTGTGGAACAGTCTAAAACAAAAGTGGGGGGATTAAGAAATTTGATCCCAAAGAGAGAGCTTTTCTATTAAAGCTCCAAACATGGAGCTTATAGTCATATCCTGCCAGCTGCAATGTAACATGAACAACAAAACCATAAGACTCCACAGTGTTCTCAAGTATTACAGAGAAACAACATTTATTTATTTATTTTTTGTATTGTATTGCAGGGCCACAACCCTGTCCTTCCCTTTTCTCACTTCCTCCTCTCACTTGGCCAGTTTAGGGAGGGTTGGTGACAGGGCCTGATGTGGAAGCCTACATTGGTTCCTTTTAACTACAGAAGAGAAGTCATGCGAGTCAGCACTGACTAAGGACAAAGGAAAATAACACGTGTCTTCAAGCTGAGAAGTTGAGCTTGTGGCAACAACACAAGTTTTACATTAACTACAAGGAAGTGAGGAGTTCCACGAATTAAATACTGGGAATGAGTAAAGACACTTATCCACTACCAGGAAGGGTCAGCATTTGGGGTTAAATATAGGTTCTCTTGTTCCAACAGGAAACACCTGGCCACCAGCTTCAGATCTTTCGTTTCTCTTATCTCTTTGGTATCCAGTAATTATTGTCACAGATAAAGTATAAACCAAGGGCGACGCTTTCTCCCAGGGCCACTGATTGGGTCATCTAGAAACAAATCTATCATATATCAAACTGTCAACACTTTTTGCATGCTCTGATTGGGAATACTACAGCTTTCATTTCTGCTGCGAAGAAATGTTTAAAGAAATCGACTCTGCTTCCTGTCAAAACAAATATTTTGCACTTGGAAAGGGAAAACTGCTATACATATGTCCTTGAAAGCAGCAGTTTCAAAAAACTAAGTATATTCACCAAACATTGTACTCAAATAAAATTCTGAGACACTGCAACTTCATATTTCTGCTGCACTTGACTAAAAATTTAAATGCATAACTTTTACTTGCAGAATAGTATTTTGTGTTGTTGCTACTTTAACTTAAGTAAAAGAGTACATTTTCCACCTCTGCTGAAAAGAAAACACCAATTCAGAGTCGGACCCTGACTGCACTCAGTAAATAGCTGGAGAAAGGTATGCAGTGAGGACATGTTTGTTTAAAGTCATACACACAGAATTCCAGTCAGTAGCATTGTACTGAATTCCTCTGGGAAATGCTGCTCATCCTGACAAACACATGCTGACCTGTGACCTAAGCAGGCTGAGGAGAGGTGGATGACATGATTAGGCTGTTTATGTACACAGACACAGGCACACACACACACACACAGGGCCAGTTAGTAGGTCAGTGGAGGAAACACAGGACTGCATAGAAATGTGTCTTCTGCACTGAACTACTATCAAGATGGTCAAACACGGCTGACCAAATGACAGAAATTACCTGTTTAAAGACATGATGCATTAATTAAAGGAATAGCCCAACCTTTTTGGAAATAATCTTACTTGATTTTTTGTTATATAAGAAGACAGGCACTACTATTCATCTTTTCACTCTGAAGCTGAAGCCAGCAGATGGCTATTTTAGCTAAGCATACAGCATTTCCCCTAGGTTTGAGGAAGACTTGGGTGCATATATTTGTTGGGAACAAAAATGGACCATTATTATCAATATATGCGAGTCCAAACATAGGAAATACAGAGCAGATAATAAATAAACAATGCACAAAAAGCTTAAGGGCAAAACTTGCTAGAGAAGAACATTGAGGACCAGCTACAACCAACAATTTTGGGAAAGGTCAATTCAGTTAGATTTGATGCTCTCCACATTAATTTACCTTCATTCAGTTTACCTGCTGTTCAAAACAGCTTTGTTTTTTTGCACCTAAGCCTTAAAATGGCAGGAAAACCTACTCGCATAATGACTGGAAATAGAGCAATACAACAAGCCCAGCTCTATCCAAAAGGAAAGAAAGTTAGCCTACTGTACCAGCACCTCTACGTCCCTGTTTACACCTAGCATGAACATGCACCTTGGGTGGACAGCTCAGACACATGGAGGATACATTGAGACGTATGATGTATGTGAATGTTTCAACTGACATCCTCAAGCAGACGTACATATTCATTCGCGTGCCAACAATGTCATATTAAAGTGTATGAAAACAAGAGGAAGCCACAACAAGCAGGTCAGATCACAGCCAAGATGTAAACTAACATATAATGTTAATCTTTACATTATTAACTTAAATATATTCAACAAATGGGATACAGTGTGTCAACTGGTGAGCTTTAGAGGTGTCATTGGCTGTAAGTATGTATTCTTTTTCCAATAACATATTCAAAACAATTATTATCTATTAAAACTTAACTACAGTCAGATTTTCAAACCAATGTTGCACAGGTATTATTATTACACATGTGACACTATAGACTAGACTATCATTTCCTGTCAAAACAAATTCATTACCCTGAGTCCTAAATTCCCACTCTGCTGGCTGAGCAGCCCTGAAGTTCTTCTTCTCTTTCTCGGTCTCCAGACTCTCTGAGCTAAAGCCTCCAGCCCCACAACTGAAGTGGTCTTAGACACAAAGAACTGTCATGAGGGCGGACAGATTAACACCTGCATGTTAAAACCAATATGAGAAAGGGCGTTCTGTGGTTTGCAAAGTGCTGGGGATGGCTCAGATGGTGGAAAGTATGAGGTGTGTGTTCTCACCAGAGGGGAAATGACAAAAGCTGAGATGATGAGTGGGTGCTCCGACTGTTGACATTCCACAAACATTTTTCCACCATCAAGACATTTTACTGCTCTCTCCTGCAGGAAGCAGGAGCCACTGTGTGCGATGGCACAAAACGGTGGCACAAATCCTACATTTATCCAAAACATGTTTAATCCAGCCTGGAACAGCTTAGCACAGACACCCTGTGTTTGTTGACTGTATCTGACAAATTAGATTTTTCTAAGCATGGTGATCAATATTGCAGCGATTGCACTGGACCGATCTCCCTACACCATCTGAGCCATGATTAGGAACTGGCAAAGGCAGCAGTGAATCTTACCCACTCCTAAAGCCTGGTAATCACATACCCATCCATCAGTGCCTGAGTCAGTCCCATGTGGCTGCCAAAATAAGACCAACTGTGAGGGCGATGAGAAGTAAATGTACAGGCTGGCTATCATGATGAAGATAATTTCCTTGCACATAGCACAAAAACAAAGCTGATGGATGTTTTGGGGGTTAAGGATTCAGTTTTCAAACCCAGTTTGAACTTCCAAATTGATTTAGGGACTACGTGCCTCTGTGCATGTGAACATAAATTATCGGACCATCTATGTATGTTGGGTATAAATCTTTTTTGGTCGCTTTAATCACAGTGGCCTGTTTACTGTAGCTTCTGTCCGTGCATGCAGTTACACGTCTGTGACACGTGCAACACCTTGTCCTCACCGTTTTTGCGCTCATTGAGTGGAGGCAGACTCTGTGTGGGCTGCAGCGACAGCTCTTCCATCTCATGGGTAACCGCCTCGCTCTGGGGACTAGGCAACAGAAAACTCAACATCTCACAGTCCCCCTCTGCTCCAAGCTGCCCCTGAGAGGCCTCGGGCTCCATCCTGCCTCGGGAGGCAATTGGAGAGGGTCCCAGGCAAGCTACAGAGTACGGGTCACTGTCCTCTTGGTCAAGTCTCACTGCTACCTGTGTGGATACAAGAAGGAACAGTAAATGAGGAGTTAGAGGGAAGCCTAGCTCCTCCACAGGAGGAATACATCACTCAAGGATATTTTGTGGGTTCCTTATAAACATCAGTAATTCGTAATAATAATAATCATCCTGTTGGTATGACTACTTTGCCCAAATGTTGAAATGCTAAGGGTGGCATTTCATTTCAGTCATCTGGAAGAGCTCAGTCGCAGCCCAAATTATTCATTAAACGAGCCGGGTTGTCTATTATAGCAAATAATCACTTCAAACCGCTGCTTATGAGGAACAACGCCAGTTTGTGCATGAATGTTCTCTCTGTTCAGACAGACTTCATAATCTGGAATATGACGTCGCTGTGGTGGTTTCAAACAGAGGGAACGGAAACATTTTGGGGAGCAAAACAAACAGTTTAGTATCCATGGCTTCCCAACAGTCTCTTAACCATCAAATGACAGACTGCTCAGTCTCAATGTGTATGCTATTTATCGCTCACCAGCAGCACCCACGTGTATTCATTCCAGGACCTAAGCACTTTTTACTAACCATCCTGATGTGTTGCTCTTGGCTGAGAACCACTCTGTTCCTATGGCTGCTTTTAATTCTCCCAGTAGACCCTTAAAGTGCCAAAGGCATTAGACGGCTCATGGGGAGACTAGAGAGGATAACACATCTGAAAGTTGGACATTCTCGAGGCTTAATACTGATGTCACATATCCAAACCCAATAACATCCAAAGTTTATCATCTTTTGTTCTTCTTTAAAAGATTATATCATAATGCCCTGTCCTACAGCAAAAGTAAAATTTATTTTTACAAACGTGCTGAATATCTGTTGCTGGTGCCATATAATAGCTGCTTTTTCTGCTTTACTGAATTGTATGGTCCTTCACACTCAAAAGAGGTTTCCTGCTGTAAGAAGACAGTGATTACTGTAGTTTAAACTAAAGATGGTCTTCCTCAGTGACCAGTTTATAATCAGATTCCATTATCTGGTATTTTTTTTAAAACCAGAAAAATCTGTTGAGGGTCTAAAACCTTTATATCTCTTCAGTCTTTTATTTGCTGGAAATAATTCCTTTTAATCAACATAAAGTGAATTTAATGCCTGGCCCAATTATATACAAATTCGATGCAAATCATATTCATGTGATTAGAAAATATTCAGCTTCAGTTGTGCTACAGGCAGGGCTTTGGAGAGTGTTATGTGGGGAGGACTGAGCTAAGCAAAGAGACAGAGCTGCTGGTCAACTTCTGAGACCCAGGAAGATCTGGAGGAGAGAACTGCTGGCAGGGCTGTGGCTAAGGGAGGAATAAACAACCAGATTTTGCTCTGATCCATTTATCATCAAGAGGTCAGAGTTAACTTTTTTTAAACTTTTGAAATTAAAAAGAGGATTAACCTTCCCTGTCATTTCTAAATCTGTCTGCAGCAGAGCCGTGCTGCAATGTATTTAATTAGTCTCTCTTTGTACTTGTTGACTGCTGACTGGAGGGGAAGTGTTCATGCACATGCAGAGAGGAGAAGAGAAATGGAAGAGCTTGGAGTCTATGGCGAGTGATGAGTTCACTAAGAGGCTGAACACGAATAGACCCACACATCCCTGATGCCTGCGACTGCTATCTTACGACTCGTATACAGTGAGGTATTCTGCTGTCCAGAGCGAATAAACACAAATGATCCAATGGTCAAACTTGCACAAGTGACATGAGGTGAAATCTCTGCCTGACACATTTTGAATTGTATTTAAAGAGAAAAACAGTTGATTACTGAGGCTCATTCACAGGCCATTAAATACAGACACATCGAGTTTGTGATGCCTGGCATCTGCTACATTCGCAAACTGTTTTTTAATGAAAATAATATTTAACTGGCACCAATTTCATTCTGTTTATAGTAGTCATGTAATAATAGAAAGCAGACAGAAAAATTAGGGGAGGGTGGGAGGGTGAGACGAGACATCAGTAACCACCCCACAAGAGACAGCTAAATCTTACACATTGGACCTTTAAAGTGAGAAAGCAGTCAATGCAAAATCTGATTATTTGATTTGATTTTAATTTTGTTTTTTTTTTAAGAAAATGTTATAATTCATGGAAAACCATTTCAAGAGTTTTTGTGTGCATGTGATTTATAGTAACTGTTACCTGCTGTATCTGTGACTTTCTGGAAGTGTGCATTCAGCCCCACTGACCAGACATCAACTATTATCGTGAGAGTCAGTCCCAGTTCACTTGGCATTTACCATCAACCTGAATTGGTGCATGTTGAATCTGGCGACCACTACAAAATTAGCTCACTCTGTAAAACTTGGCTTCTGAACCACAGCCACGTTCTGGCTCCTTAATGATGATTGAATGCCACTAAAACACTGTACTACAGACTGAATCGAGACCTTGAAGCTCAACTGTTAAACCTCAGTGGTATTCTGTGACAGAAGTACATTAACAGATGCATAGTAATGGCATCTATAGTGATTAACTAGTCTCTGCTCAGTATCATTTAAGTACTTCCGTACTGTGTGGGCTTTTGCTTAGAATTTTTAGGGCCTAGTCAAAGCAGTCAGAAAAAGGACCGAACATGCATCCACTTTGGTTAAGTACAATTCAACTCTCTCAGGAAGTCTTGCAGTGGAAGAAGGAGGTAATTTTGCAAAAGAGTTAAAAAAACAAACTACAGAAAACAGAAAAATAAATAGCATTTTAATCCCATTTTAAGCATGTAGCCCTTAATGGTGATTTGTGTGATCCACATTTCGATTGGGATCCAAAAAGAGAAGGTTTGTTACGCTGGTCTTTAATTTGATAGGGTAAACCGATCCAAGCTTTAGCAACACTTACAGATCTTGCCATTGTTGGTTTTACAGAAGGGCAAAGAAGTACAGAAGTAATACAGAAGAAGAGTGATAATGAAAAAAGAAATATGACCCTAACCCAGGTCAAAGTTGTGTGTGGGTTGTCTGTATATTGGCAAAGGACTATAATGACACAGAGTCGAGCCAAAGGCTTGTGTATAATAACAGTCTTTTATACCTGCAGTAGCAGAGGATCTCAAAGGAAAGAGGAAAGATGTGTCTGGGATAAATGCTTGCAAGAGTCCCTCTAAGCCATGGAGTCAAACCTAGTAGGAGACAGAAAGAAGCGAGCATGAATATGACGAATGTATCACAGCTCAAAGAGATGATGGAGTAGAATTTCATCTCTACACTGCATGCCCAATAGATTGCAGCTGAGCAGCATGATCAGACCTGTAATGTCTTTCACATTTGACTTCTCTGTCTTAAGTCATTTTCTAACAGGCTCAGACCAGTCATGTTGGCTACTGTTGATCCAAAGCCTTTCCTGTGTTTATCTGAAAAAAGTAATTTTTCATTCAAAATACATACAAGATAAAACAAAAAATCAAAAGCTCTAGTAATACATTACAGAAAGTAAGATTCAAAAGCAACCCAAAAACCCTGAAACAACAGCACGTTCTTACATGGCATTAGAGCAAGAGCACACCACAAAAGGAATACATTTTAAAAAGTAACTACAAGAAAACTGATGTGATAATACGCTCACAAGTTAAAATCCATAAAAAAATAATAAAGTAAATTAAGTACAAACACAACGCTGAACTAGACACTGCTGTTGGCTGAATAGGTGTGTCTGAAGATGAACAGGGAATAAAACAGACATTGATGAGCACCACTTAAAGATGAATTAAACTGAATTAAACCAGCCAACACTCGAGGCTGCATCAAGGCCTGAAAATGAATGTTCAGAGGTTGCTAGGTAAACATGCAGCGGTCTCTATGACAATGCAGCGGATCCTCTGTGTGCAGACAATAGTAACTCTAGGCGCTGATGACCGAAGAGCTATAATGCTGCATCATACTGCAGTCTGAAGGAGAGTCTCTTGGAATAAAAATCAATCAGCTGTACAGCAGCTCTCAGGACTCTTCAGGAGGACATGTGCTTATCAATTTACCGACACCCTGGGCAGATAATGGTTTTGTAGGATATCTGCCAGTCATGTTTCTTTAGATTATTCTCTGATCACAGCATCATAAAACTATGAATTTTAGCTTCTTCTGGTCTGTTATTTTTGCAGCTATCGGAGTTTTAATGGAGAAAGCTATGGCTATGATTTCTGAAACTGTTATTTGCTGTAAATTGTCAACAGTACTTGCACCAGTATCACAAGTCTTAGGAGAATCAATTCTGACTTATTTTATGTTTGTGATCGAATAATTAAAAAAATTATTGCACACACATAAAAAAAAGTGTGAACTAAATTAAAAATAAAAGAGGAGAGAAAGGAGTAAGAAAGGAGGTGACCTCAAGATTCCAACAGTCGAAGCACCACTTGCTGTGTATTTACATTTGGGGGGGGCCAAAAAGGAGAGAGGAGGGAGTGAGGGTAAGGATGCTATGAAAGGGAGAAGAGGAAGCAAATGACTGTTAAAGCTGATGAGGCGCTGTGGGATAAACATCGGAGCTGCCCCAGCAGAATCAAAGAGCGGATCCAGATGGCAGGTGTTGTGTGTTGCTTTTCCCTAGACTGTCTTTTAAATGGCATGAGGCAACAACAACCATGTGTTTTAACAAAGGGTAATGCTAACACCCTACTAGAGTTAAATGTGGCATCAAAAGTAGGGTGTCTGCAACTCATGTTTATACTAAATCACAGTACAGTATTACTTTTCTCACCCAGATTTCAACAAAGAATGACTGGTCGTATCTACAGCTATAAAAAGGCTTGGGTAGTCCAAATGTCACATGACCAAGTCAGACCAGTCCAATATTATTCTGCTGCCAGGCAGCACTGTCTTAATTTGCTACTGGTTGCGTGTGGTGGTTCAAAAAAAAAAAAAAAAATGGGCAGAGGTGATGTGCAGGGTTATTGCAGCTGCCTATACTTATCAAAGCTGTATTGTGCAACCACAGAGATACTGTCAAATGACCCATCCCTTCCCTATCTGCACATAGGCTGCTTTTTGATAAACATGCTGCAAGCAACCTATAATCTACTCTGAACATGTCATTAAGTGAAGTTAATGAACACAGTCATCACCACAGAGAACAGTTGATCAGCAACATCATAAACAAACAGCCCTGTTTTTTACTGCATTTCTATACAATTCTTAAAACAAAACGACATTGGTGGCAGAGCACCCAGACAGATTGTCATAAGCAACCAAAGTTACTTTTCAATCAGTATTGTACAGCTAAGGAAGAAAGAGACGAGTTGACAGTCAAACTGTCCTGGAAAGTTGGCATGACTGGCTTGCTGTATTAACATATACTGACTGGTCAGATTTAAATCACAAAAAACTGGACAGCCCGTAAAACATTCAATTAAAACACTGAATAACAAACTGACTGACTGTGTCATCTTTTGAACCTCAATGCTCAAAAATACATCTTTATCAAGAAATTTGCAAATTAGATATTTTACATATGGGGCACTAATATTGCCATTCCCCAACAGCTGTCAGTTTGAAGGTGGTTTGAAGCTATTTCTGCACAATACCAGTGCATAGCACGTGCAACTAAGCAAAATTTACCCGCACAGTACCCCTCCCGTATACTGACAATAGCATGTGCTTTGAACAGAAGAACAGTGCTCTGGTATTACACTCCTGTAAATGTACTGATGGTGGGGCAACCTCTTTCCTTTAATGTAGGCCTACTTGTGTTGTTGTTTTAAGCACACAAGTCCACCTGGCAGGTGCTTTTTCATTCTGTACCACACTGATTTCAATTCATTTTATTCCATTAATTCTTGGTTATGTCATTATTAACAATTCTTCTTCATGCAAAGTTGACCCGCTGCCGTTAATTAATTAATTATTTATTTATTTTTTTGCCAGACAGCCCACCTCTACTGGAGCGCATCAACAACAAAAAACTGGTTTCAGGTTCATTTGTTTTCATATATGCAGCATTAGAAAAATCAGAGCTCAACTGGGTAATCATTCAAGACATTTTTGCACTATGATGACAGTATCTAGGTGTGTCCGACCCCTGAGGCTTTTCTTTCTCATTCGCAGTCCTATAAAAAGGGCCAGACGTATGCAGTGCAGGTGAGAGGCTTCATGACGTTCTACTGCAAAACTTTTCTTGTTTGTCTTAAGGCTCAAACAACACAACAAAAAAAAAACACATGCAACTAACAATGTAGCAAGTCAAGATGTGAAAAAAATAAATTAATTCAAAGTGCAACTAATATTTCACAGTCATGTTTGTAGCTAAACAATCAGCAAATCAATCATGTTGTAGCCATTCAAAGGAATAGAAATTACTACAAACTCAGAGCTATGTATCCCCAACTGGTAACAAACAGAGCAGTCAGTGTCTCCATACTGGCACGAAGAGGTTATGGGTCAACTTTACTAAAAATAGACCTGGCTGTGAAGCCTTTAAGTGATGAAATACAAGCACTCATGCATACACACACAGCATGAGATTACTGAAAACTACTGCAGTCAATGAACAGTCAAGGAGGCCTGTTTTCTGCTAAAGGACATACCACTGACAATCTATACAAAAAAAAAAACATGGTGAAAACAGACTCCACTGGCACAAAAAGAGGAAGAAAAAGGCTGTAAATAATAAAGTTTTTTAAAATCTCAAAATTGAAATCTGAAATAAAGATGGGAATGTTGAGAAAAACAGCATGATCATACCTTATCTTATCATGCAGTTTAAGGCAATGAACCTCACTGAATGCAGTGTAATGAAGCCTTATATATATAATAAGGCTACACATTAAAATAAATAATCTTGGCAGTTTATTGATATTGCTCATATTCCCCAGATCTATATGCCATTGATTCTGTAATTATGTGAGACGCACTAAAACGTAGCATACACACACATAACACACAAACAGGCACGCAGCATGTGAGCCCCACTGTGCCAAAGTCAGATTGAGTCTGCAGTTTTCTGAGCCTTAAATAGACCGTATCTAGTCCAAGAAAATGTCTTCTTTTATCCAGAGATAAGACAGAAATGATGTCATCACTGTGGCTCAATCATTAGAGTCACAGCTCTGCTGTTCCCACAGACACACATGTGGTTTTGTTTCCTTCCTGGCTGCCTTTGTGGACTTTACTCAAAAGTTCTTCTAAAAACTGTGCAAAAGGTTTGGACAAACAAAACAAGGTTTCAGTAGCTGGAAACCTAAAACCATGCGACTTTCACACCTATGTAAAGAAGGACCATTACAGCAACTTCAACAGACAGCGCTGCCTGCAATGAAAGACAACAAAGGCTGGTTATGTAAAGTAGTTTCTGAGAAATTAAGACCTGAATAAAGTGCCCAATGTGGCACTCTTTTCTGTGGGGAGAGGACTCCAGCATGTCAGTACTACTAACTCTTGAAACTAAGTGGATCTGATTTGTCACAATCACTGTGATGTTCCCAATAAGAACATTCTAAAATTAACTTATATGTGTAAAAAAAAACACATCAAGCACTGTATAATGAAAACATGTCTGCCTACACTGTGATACTGTTTCATTTTCATTTAATTTGCTCCACGGAAAGCCTTGAGGTAAGCAGCCTTCCTGCAAACTAAGCAGACACTTAGAAGTTGAAATAAGACAAACACACAGGGATATAAGTATAACAGGTCTGAGATAATCACTTTCCCACCCGAACTTGTACATAGTGTTTAAGTAAACGCTTTTCTGTGACAGACTTTGACTGGAAAGGACCGACTCTTAAAACTCCACATCCTGTCTGTATGACTCACGCAGACTCTGTCCTAATAGAATTTACTGCAACACTAACACGTTACCTCATTTCCCCCGTATTAATCGATTGAAAGGCAATAAGATACCATCACCGGGTTTGTGCATGTAAGAGGGGCCTCATCAGACAGCGAGCGTGGTTAGTATTATTTGAGTAATGAGGATGCTAACTTACAATGAACCTATAATTATGCCATACCCAAGCATTGGGAGACCACCCGGGCTCAAGAGTCAATTGCTACAACATACTCACAACTTGAAGACTGGCTAGTTTAAACAAAAAGAATACCTTTCCCTGTTCCTCTAGGGAAGTATTATTAGCTGAGGCTGTCGGCTCCACCACGGCTAATGTTATCGCTGTAGTGAAGGCGAGTGGGTGTGGGATAAGCTAACGTTGGCTAGTTACTTTAAATCTGACAGGTGAGTGAGTTGCAGACAGTGCCCGTCCTAAAAGACGATGCGGCGCTTGTGAAGCCGTCATTCCTGACACTAGACAACGTATCTCAGGATAAGTTACAGTCAAACCTTCCTTGCCCATGCTTTCCTATACAGTCTTACCAAGCCTCGTCTGCTGTCTCTGTCTGCATATCACGAACGCTCCCCAACAACAACCTCCTCACAGTTTCGCTAGTTAGCTTACGTTTAGTTAGCACAGGCTAGCATGCTAAAAACAAGACAGCACCGCCCCGGATTTGTGGTCTTACCAAACTGCGAAGACTTGAAACCCGAGTCTCTCCGAAGACTGGTTCACAACGAGATATCCATGAATGTCAGCCGAGCTATGTCATGTATTTCGTGTTTCCTCTAGCTAGGAGATTGAAGTTTATTTCGCGGAGTAAAATGGCTGCGACTGGTCTGGGTTCGGATGCAGAGTGACGTAATGACGCTACCGCACATGAACAGATGGGGGGAGTGGCGGAGGTAGAGGAATCGCTGTCCGCTTTGCTGGTCAGCATTTATGAATCACCCATGATGACCCTATGATTTTTAAGATACTAACCACAGCCCACTCCGCTGTCCTCGATGTGAAAACTCCCAATGAACCAAAGCCGATCTTTGTTCAGATAAACGATTTAGGAGTGTTACATAACTTGTTACAGTGAAACTAGGAGACCTCCACAATGAGGAAAGGAGAGTGAAGTCAGTCATCCTGATTGTGATGTGTAATAAAAACTAAACGGATTCTCTGCTGGAGTCTGTTTTTTCGAAAAGGATACTCGAAATTTCCCTGTTATTAAAATTAAATGTACAGGACAGAATGCTACCAACCTACACCTGTGTTTTTTTCTGTCAGAGCTGACAGAAAGAAATAAAAAATGTACAAATCTACAAAATAAAGACATATTACTACTAGTTTTCGCCACTGAATGACGGAAATTCAAATTAATAATGAGTTGTTTATGTCTTTAGGACTCGAAGCAGGCTGCTCTTTACTAGCAACAAGAGAACTACATTCTGATTTACATTTAATTTTATTACATTTTTTAATGTATTAAATATGCAGAATAAATATTCTCCTCCTAGGAGTTATTTAAAAAATGTTCTAGAAAGCCTTATTTTGAAAGGACAAAATATTCAGTTAAAAATATTTAGGATTTTATTTTTACAGAATGTAAAGCATTGTTTTGCAAAGTTATTTAAAAAAAATCTAATATATTCAAATTGCAGAGTAGTTTACAAAATACAATATCATTCCAGTTCATTCTGTACAATAATATAAAACAGATTTCACTTCGGATGACAAAGACTTTACAAATATAAGGTATGAATTCAGTCTACATTGTTCTACATTAACATTTTCATCCACTTTTACAATGCAAAACTAATCCTGGTGCCAGGACAAAAACAAGAAGTGTTTATATTCATTAGTCAGATGCTTTGCTGCCTATCATGTCTGTTTGGCTTTCTGCACAGGAGCAGGGACATCAGTGACGTTATGCAGAAACTCGTACAGCAACTTAGCGTTGTTAGCATTGCTGAGTATTTCTGTCAGCTTGTCCTGGCTGAGTTTAGCTAAATCCGCCAGGCTGTCTGCATTTTTTATAAGAGCCCTATAGTTTTTTGTATTGACCCCAGGCATTTTGAGCAGGAAGTCATAAGGGCCGGGGTTGTAGAGGTCTGCCGATTCAGCCACCGTGTCTGACTCGACTGTGACTGCCTGCGCTGCTGCAGCATCGGGTTCAAGGCGACCTTGCTTAAGATCCAGGAAAAGGTCAGCTGTGGCATGTGGGGAAGGGCACCAGAGTATACGGAGCCTGGGGAAATGCAAGGTGAGCAAGGTGAGTTTTGAAGAAATATCACTGGATGATATCTCATGACGAAAATCCGATCGGGCCATTAAGGAAAACGGTTTCCCTGGGTCAAACTCAATGAGTAGCACTGGTTTCCTGTAGTAGCGGGTCATTGACAGACACTGGGTGTAGAGCCGTCCGCTCTGCAATGAACCAATCAGATCACTGACGCTCTTGCGCTCGACGCATACGTCCGGGGTCAGGATGTAGTCACCTACTTCCAAGGTCACAGGCTCAATGTCCAGTCCACGGCGGTGCAGCAAGGAGGGCAGCTCACTGCGGAACTCACGCATGTCCACAATAACTCTTGAGGGCTCTTTGGGCTGCTCCTGACCTCCTAGTTATAGGACAGGAAATGGAAATACAACAAAATGAGACACTTACTCACAAAAACTTTGGACATTTTTAAAGAAGGACAGCAGAAACTACAGGGAAAAAAAACAGAGAGCAAACAGACTAAAATAGACATGCCTGCTTTGCGGGTGTTGGTGGTGTCATTGGCAGGCTCCAAATTTCTTGCAAGGTCCAAGTTGGTGTCTTCTCGCCCCTCTCTCTCCTCTGGGATGACCATCGTGGCCTTTTCCCTGCAGGGAAATACACATCCAAGCACCACTGAGAAGCTGACACTTAAACAAAGCACACACAGACAGACAAAAAACAAAAATGGCTCTGACCTGATCAAGTGTTCGAAGGCTTTCTTTTCCTTAGAAAGCGTTGTCAAGTACTTCTGTTCTTCCGTTGAGCCTCCATAGATGAGGAAATACACCCTAAGTGGCTTTCCGGGCCGACTAGCTTTGTAGATCTCCAGCTGGCGAACGAAAGTGAGTTCGGCATCGTACAGCACCACGAAACTGGGCTCCACCTCATGTAGCACTCGTGTCAAGCTGTGGGGGTCAGTGAGGCCTTTCAGAGGGTGAATGACAGTCAGTGGCTCCTTTAGGACACCATAGTAGGCATCCGATGACAAATCCAGCTGCAGCTGTTCTTCCTCCCCTTCATCCTCCTCCATCAGTTCATCCTCATCTTCACTGCTGGCCATCATCACTGCCACTTCATTTGTCTCCTCTTTCCCCATCATCTGGGTCAGGGTAAGGGATGGCCTTTTTTTGCTCTTTGTGGATTTTTTGTTTTTTTTCTGTGCAGGCTCCTTCCCCTTTGCTCCTTTTGTAGGACAGCCTTTGTTCTTTTTGTGCGAGTCAAGTTCAAAGGCAGCAGCTGCTGCAGAGTCCCGTTTACCGATTGTGCGGGCATACAATCGGTTTAACAGCCAGTCAGAGCCGTGCCTGATGTACTGCTGCAGCTGAGCACAGGTCCTGTCATCACTGGCACAGATCAGCACACGACCTGGGGGTGACATGTTGGGCAGATGCACACTTACTAAAGGTAGGTGAATGTAAACATGCCGTTCACTCATAGTGAATCAGGATCATCGTACACACGGCACCGGGACTAATGAAAACTATAATAATGTGGCTGCATGCCTTTTAGATGTTTTGCCTTCTACAGCTGCACAACTTCCAGGCTCTGGTGTTAAGCATGCTGGCTCACTCGCTTGGCTTAACGCAAAGGTTCTCAACTTTGTGCAGTGGCAGAAAACTTTGCTGATGTAATTTTTCTTAGTTCAGGGAACTAATTTGCCTTCAAGTAAACAAGTACAGCATATGACTACATCATATGCGTGTGTTAATCATCAACACAAGGCATTGAACCAGGACAAACCAACACACACTGAGGATGACTTGGTGTTTAGGCTGGTATCTCTGCTGGTTGTAAATTTAAAATGTAATTCAGTTTGAAGATTTCATCTCCTTATATGCTGCTCCAATGTCAATGCTATGTGCAAAAATGTACTTAAGATCAAGATAATTTAGTTAATTTAGTACATCATAAACAAATCCACAGAATACAGATGATAAACACTGTTGACATGATGGATGTTTCTAACGCCTTAACAGAACTGAGCTCTAACCTGCTTCATGCTGAGAGCTCTTGTTCTCCCTCTCAATCTCCTGCAGTACCTCAGTCAGAGCCTCCCACTTTGGGCTTTTCTCCAGCACCAGCTCCCGCTTCACCTCTGAAACACACATACACCTAGCCTTTAGCAAGTTACACTTCATGATATTTACTCTGAAGAATGCGTTGTCAGAGATGTGTTCATTGTTCACTTACCCAAGACAGAGGATGAGTTCTGTTTCTGTGCCTCCGCTCCCACTTTGAGTTTCTTTTTGCTTTCAGGGATGCAGTACACTCTGCCCCTGGCATTCCCAAACATGGAGGTACTGGAGTCAAGGAACAACCACCCTGATGGTCACGACAACACACACATGTAACCAAGCAAGGATAATCACAAAGATCAGTACTTTTTTTTTTTTTACCCGGAGTACTTCAAAGCAAATTCTCAGAGAAGCAAAGTGCACTCTGTTTACCTGAATTGGATCCAAAGATTTTTTGGCTGGAGCGCAGCGACTCGAGCAGATTGAGGAAGGTCACACAGTCGTACTGGGTGAGGTAGAGCAAAAGAACCCTCAGCACTTTCAGGTCCTGGACCAGAGCCTTGGTCTTTGCTCCCAGCTGGTGCCACAAAGGGTCCAGGTAGTGACGGATGGTCTGGATGGGAGTAAAGCAAAACCCATTCTTTAAAATGAAAATTCAATTCACATACCGGTCATTATATCTACAGTAGATGAGTTGTCGAAAGTCCATTTTTTTTAAAGTCTTAGTGTTACTATTATTTTGGCTGCTCTTGCAGTGGAAGTCATTAACAAGAACTTAAATGGCATTTCTGGGGGCAAATTTATGAGGTTCATCTTACTATTTAGCAGTTAGACCCATTCAGAGAAAAAAAGAATGGAATTATTGTCAGTCTTTTGAAAGTTTGCATTTTTTCCTAGTTCCCATTACATTACGTGGCCACACTTCACAATTGAATTCCAAGCCAAAGCAACTTGTGTTCTTAATCTGCAGACCTTGTCAAAGGTGTTTCCTAACGTGTTCTCCAGGGAGAGGTCCTCTGCCTCCAATGTGGGATTATAGCGTTTGAGCTCCTTCAAACAGGCGCTCATGATATCCAGGATGGAGCTCTGGATGGACCTCATAGCAGGCGTCAATGACACGTGGAGCTCTACCACCTCCGGCTTGTGCCTGTCCAGTGCACTGTTTACAGATGCTTGAAACCTGTTGAATGAAACGGGTTAAGAGAGCACATGTAAAGAAGGATGAGGGAAGATTACAGTCTTTAATTAGGTTATTAATTACGCCTATCTAAATGTCAGCCATGGGGCTGGTCTGTTAAGTTCCATCGTACCTGGGCCAGAGGTAGAGCTTCTTCACGAAGAGATTCCTCATCACACGCTCCACCTGGCAGAAGCCCGAGGAGAAGGCTGTGGCCTTGTCAGTGAAGGCTTTAATGAAGCCTGTCTTGTTCTTCTGTCTGAACAGACGAAGGATGAAGGCTTCTTGACAAGACTCAATGATCTTATGAGCTCGATACACCAGGATGCCTGAGGGAGTGGTACAGAAGATGTTACTCTTGGTTTTTGTTTGGTACTAAGACTACAACTAGTGACCAGAAAAATTCAAGTTCAAATTCAAGACACTGGCTAATTTGATGGATAGTGCTACTCTTGAATTTACATTTGCATCATGGACTGTGCTTTTATGATTACTATTGTTCATTTATAGCTCAAACAAACAGTGCTGTCAACACTGAAATGCTTTTTCTCCTAAACAGGACCAACCCAAATAACTGTTGGTTAAAATTTTAATCTTATATTAAGGCCATTAAAAAAAAGAAAACCTTTATTTAATTGTAGTGATAACTGATGTAGTGTTAAAAAGGTGCAAATACAAGCACACAAACAAAAACTGGTTCCAAAGTAACTAAAGAGTAAGAGTTATGTGTAATAAACAAGATCACAATATTACAAATGTTACAAAACAACCATGGCTCTAATTTTAGCCGTGATGTGGCAGTTGTCTGACCTGATATGAGATGAGCAGGTATGCGGTCAGTGAGGAAGTCGACCACCAAGATTCTGGTGGTGACAAACAGTACTCCTCCCTCGGTGTAAACGTTGTAGCGCTCAGTGCTCTGGACGTCGCTGGTGACTGTCCTGGGCAGGTGGGTCACACCCTCCATCCGCAACTGCTCCGTGAAATACTCCTGAAATGGCAGGACAGGAAAGAAAGCATTTTGTGGAACCTGTTAGATGTACCTATAAGATGTACTGTGAACTGATGACAAAATTAGAATTGTGATACCACAAGTCCTGATTCCTTTTCACAGTAGACATTTTGACATGTTCAAACACGTTAAACACAGACGGAATTAATAACATTAACAATGGCGCCATTCCATTAAGTGGTAAATATCTGCTATTGAGATATAGTAGGGCGTTTCGGTTATGGATTATTTTAAAAAATAACCTTATTATTAACATATTAGAACGCCTAAAAACACATTTCTGAAATCCAAAACATCGGCAAAGCTGTAGAGAGCATACCAGCTACTTAGTATCAATTAAGCTAATGAGGTGTTCAGAGGAAACATGTAAACTAGCGTTACATATGTGTTACTCACCTGTTCAGGTGTGGTTGTGTTGAGCAGAAGAACCAGGCTGCCCTGGTCCGAATAAACCCGCATGAACTGCAGTAGGATGCGGTCTATCCCCATTCCCTCCGCCACCACTAGCAGCCCGTCACAGCCGAACAGATTCAGAAACATCTCGGTCTCAAACTCCAGCAGCGGCCTCGCCATGTTGGAGACACAAAAATGGACCTCCAGGCGTGAAACAGACAAAGTTTTCTCTTACTCCGACTAATAAATGTTAGCTAAAAGCGATAATCATTATGAGACAGCCTCAAGTGTCCCACTAGCATCTGTTGTTCAATGTTTTGAAACCGCGCATCCGGTCACGTGACAACAAAACAAAGGAGAACATGACAGAGAGTGAAAGTTAATAACAAGCACGCCATCTAGTGACGCGGAGAGTCATAGCATGTACAAAACTGAATAAAACCTGTCCGTTCTTTAAAATCACGCTCTTCTGTATGGAATGCGTTCTATTTCTGACTAAATTTGATTGCTGAGGCTTCGTTATTCAAAGGCTTCACTGCTGAGAATTTCTCACAGTTTTTAAAGATTCGAGAGTTGACTGTGTTATCTGACCCTGTTATATATGTTATATATAAGTATATGACCATGTTATCCTTTTAGTTTTAAGTCTTTACACCAAACAACACTTGATGCTAGACTTTCCTGCAGGCAAATGCATCAGTTTTGATAGAAAATCGTCTGTGCTTTCAAATGTACTTAAACAGATTAATAACGCAATGGTAATAATAGCATCACGTTGACAAATTGATTTAAGAACATAGCGAAAGTAAACATTAATCACTTTGGGAAAAGCATGAACATCATGCAACTAAATGCTGACATCTTTCTGAGCAGAGAACATCTTTTGTCGAACAATAAAACCTTCAAATGTTTTGGCATCAATTAATAATGAGTAATAATTATATACTATTCTATTCGAGAATGCTGATTCCCACTAAGTTGTGACGGGGCATGTTTACACTGTGCTGCATCAGCTGTCCTTTAAACAACACTCTGTAAGTGTTCATGAACTGAGGACTTTGTTAAACAAGTGAAATTCTTTCCCATTCTTGCCCAACAGTTTACAGTGTTGCATTGTATTTTGAGGTTCATAATGTGCAGCACGTTTTCAGTAGGAGACAGGTGTTTTACTGCAAAGCCAGGCTGTTGTAACATGTGCACAATGTGTCTTCATTGTCTTGCTGGAATAAACAAGAACATCACTGAGGAAGACATCATCTGGATGGCAGCATATGCTGCTCCAAAATCTGTATGTGCCTCTCAGCATTAATGGTGCCTTCACAGACGTGCAGGTCGCCCAGGCTATGGGCATGAAAAACAGTCTGAATGGTCCTTTTCCTCTTTGGCCTGGGGGACAGTTTGAAATGTGGACTCTTCAGACCACAGCACACTTTTCCACTTTGCGTCAGTCCATCTCATGTGAGCTCACGTCCAGAGAAGTCAGCAGCGTTTCTGGATGTGATTGATATATGCGTTGTACTCTGCATTTGAAGATGTAATGAAATGTGTTTACTGACAATTGTATTCCAAAGCGTTCCTGAGTTCATGTTGTTAATGCAGTGTCACCTGAGGGTTCGAAGGATGTTCATTGTTAGTTTTCTGCCCTGCTCCTTACATACAAAGATTGCTCTTGATTATTGACAGTTTTGAGGATCCTTCTTTCACACCCTTTCATATTTTCATCACCTGTTTGAAAAGAACCCTTTTACCTGTGGAATGTTCCAAACTGGTGTTGAGCAGAACAGAACTCTCCCCTGTCCCAACGTTAATGTGTCTGGCATTAAATTCATTAAATTTAGTACACGTTGATATTTGCAAAAAACAACAAGGTTTGTCAGTTTGAAGATTAAATATCTTGTCCTTACACAGTTTCCAAAAGATGCTTTCAGATGCATCTGTGTAATGATATTAATATCAGACCTTCATAAACTCCAGTCAAACATTAATCCAAATAAGAGCTACACTATCAAACAATAAAACGGGCTCAGAAATACAGGGTACGGCACCAATAGCTGCTTTTGTGACAGTATTAACATGATTTTGGTTGGATTATTCCTGTAATGCACCGACAGGAACAAAGCTGTAATATGCCTGCATAACAAAGCCTGCCAGCCGGGCTTTGTAAAACTCTGTTGTGTCAGCCCACATTTCTCTGCCATAAGAGAGGAGGCTGAGGGGACCAGAATGGGTCTGTCCTCAAAAACAACAGCAGAGGAGCAGGATGATGCTGAGCCCACCACCACTCCTAACACGCACACACACACACACATACAAGGACATGACTCATCATAGTTTTGAGACCTCAGGCTCCAGTTTACCCTCCACTGATGTTTACATCTGTCACTCATTCACTGTGATGTTCTGACTCTGTGTGGAACCAGATTAAATAAAATGACACTCGCACCCTTGAGTGGGACTCGTTACAGTTAATTATGTAGTGAATATTTCTTTCCGTTCCGTCCGCTCTGTTCTGTTAATTAGTTCAGGTTACCCTTCAAATGACACAGGAGCCTCTAAGTGTGTGTGCGCGTGCACGTGTGTGTTAACACTGTTGATTGAATCTGTCAGGAAAACTAATTTCTTTTAATATCCCGATTTTGAATAAATGAGGGGTGAAGGACTGTTAAGTTAAAATTAAGTAAGCATATGAATTAAAGCTCATATTTCAGTGACTCTCCCATCGCTAATGAATTTCATTAATGCTGTTGACAAGTGAGGGAAGAGCAATAAGGAAAGTCTCTACCAGCAGAATATAACCACTGTGTGGCCAGAGGTCAGCAATAATGGCCGACCTCCAGTGATGAGTAACTAAGTATTGTACTTAAGTACACTTTTCAGATATTTTTTAATGCTACTTCATGCTTCTATTCCTCTACTTGTTAAAGGGAAATATTAAGGAAATAAATGTTGACTCCACTGTGTTGTAGCAACACATTTATGCCATTTGTTTTTGGAATGCGACGTCACATAGAGGTGTAATGTTCAGGTGTCAACAAACTTTTGGCTGTGCAATATACTGTAATATTTGAGGCCCAGTATGTTTGAGTCTATAGTGATTCTTTCTCTCAAAGTGCAGGCATGCTGATTAAGGAGATACAGCAGCCCCGACACTCAGGCCAATATCACAGGTGACCCTGAAGGCAGCAGGAGACACAACATGCTGCCCGACCCGAACAGTGTAGTCAGTGGGGAGGTTTATAGGTTTATAGAACAGCAACTGATAACTTGATAGAAGTTAGGGCAAAGCTGGAGGATGCTTCACTGCACCACAAGAAAAATGAAATTCAACCCCAGCATGAACGAGTTGGATGAGGTGGCCGCCTTGGAAATATGAGGGTAGAAGTGATTGGATTTTCATTCAAACGTAAAAATTTGTATTTAGCTTGAACACCACTCAGTTTATCCAGGGGATTTTCAGAGTGCTTCACTAGCTAAAAAGAGTTTCTCTGAGTATAAAAGCTAATTTGATCCTTTGAAAGAAACGCAACATAAAAATCTGTCACAGCATCTCACCCGAGACATTTTCTCTGATCCCTGATCTCTTAGAACAAGGCTATTTTACACCTCAAGCGTGTTACAATTACACATCAAATGACAGATGGTACTACGATAAAAATGGCGGCACCTTTGCAAATGTAACAGCACAAAAAATATTGGACAGTTGTGTGCACACAGACGCAGGAATGAGGATTAGGGCAATGCACTGCCTTGAACCTGCCGACAGAGAGCAGTGGAGCGCTTCCTTTTCGCACGCAGACGAGTCCGCCTCTGGGGTGATCTGTGTGTGAGAGTGTTAGTTCATGTCCATCCAGCCTCTTCTGGGAGACAATCGGCAGCTTTGTGTCAGGATGAATACATGAAGCAGGCAGTTGGGAGGGTGTGGTGACACGACACCATCAGGACCGACAGAATGGGGGGGGTAAAAAGCAGCATAATTGATTCTGCTATTATTACAGTTTTATGGTACATGAAATTGAATCAAATGATGCATAAATGTGCTTGGAGGAACCAGCATGTTTCAAGTGTTGGGTTGGTGGGCACATGTGAGGGTTTGCAGCGAAAACTGTTCATCCCCTCCTTTTTTGCGCCAGGATTAGTAAAAGTGAGCGTTTGGCAGCTGATGTGCATCATGGTAACATGGATGGTGTGGCGCGTTGTAAATGAGAGGAGAACAGCTTGAAATTGATGTCAGGCTGGAGGATAAAATAAGACGGGATATTTAACACTGCCTGCCTGACTGCAGTGTAGGAGGGAAAAAGAGACGGAGAGAGAGAAACACACAGAGAGAAGAGAAAACAGCTGAAGGCCTGATACATCCCTCCAGCCCTCATTAGGAAAAGAGAGAAGCAGCAGGGTTTTGTTGTAAATGGAGGGCTAAACCTGAGAGCCAGCTAGGCTCTAAGGGCCAAACTCAAAGCCTCTGGAGGTCAACACACACACGCGTGCTCTTTAAATGAATACCTCAACATTTTGGGAAATGCACTTATTAGCTTTCTTGTTGAGAGTTAAATGAAAAGATCAAGGCCACTCTTATGTTAGCAACGCTGTTAGCTTCCCACAAAGACTGGAGGAAACTGGGGGAAACAGCTAGCCTGTCTTTCTCCAAAGGTAATAAATCCACCTGCTAGGGTTTCTAAAGCTCACAAGTTTGTAACAAACACCTGTTGAGGTTTTATGAAGGATTTAGTGGACTATTCAGTCCACTGGTAAGCTAGTAAGTCTCTAAGTCAGCCTGTAAAACCACATCAGGTCATTTTTATGCTTCACTTTTTGTATGGATTAAACAAATGCAATCCTGTATAATGTGCTAATTAGTGGGGTTTAAAGGTGCTGATGTGGATTTTGTTATGTCATGTTTCCAGTCTAAGCTAAGTGGCTGCTGGTAGATTCATACTTACTGTCCAGAAGTCATACTGACATCTAATTCACAGAAAGATGGTGAATATGTGTATTTTCCCCAAATGTCAAACCATAAGAGAGCCTGATTTATGTGTTGTGTACTCTTGCTACAACAATGTGGTGGCAGAATAAAGCTGAACGACTTTACTGAGTGAGTGAAAGTCCAGTTAACTGCATTCATGTTCAGGTTACCTTCTTTGTACCTATAGGTAGATCTGTTTTGCAGCAGAAGAATGCATCACTCTGGAGACACATCTTACAATCAGCTGGGCTGATCAGTCTGCAGTCGTCCTCTTTGATATAAATTAGAATGTGTGAAACACTGCCGATTCTGGAAAAAAGAACACTAAAGTTTTTATCTGATATCAAGTGAGTACGAAAGTTCTGTTTGGTAACTTTAGAAAATGATCTAAAAATCTGAAACACAGGAAATTGTTTAAGTGGAAATTTGGCTGGGAGACATGCAGAATAGCCAGTCTAGACAGAGATCAGTGGCATACCACATGCAGACACTGTTCTTAGAGCTCTTTACTTCTTTTAAGGTTAAGTTTGACTCCCGTCCTCAAATCAAACGGCAGCCATGCTACAAAAAAGCAACATGCACATATTTTTTTCAGCTTTGCAAAGGTATTATATATATTTATATATATTATTTGAAAGGAAAGTGAGACGAATAACATCCGTTCAAATCTTCCTGGGGTATTCTTCATATAAGATCAAATGCTCTGGTGTCCATAATTAAAGTGCTGGGCCAAAAGCTCTTAGACTGCACCTGAGGTTGAACCAACTAATCCAGGGTCACATTCTGAAAAGTGTGATTCACTGAACGCCTTTTATTGGCTAAGAGCAGTCACGAATTTAGAAAACTGTGAAAGTGGAGCTGAGTTTCAGTGGAAATAAAGGCACAGAGGATGGCTACTGCAGGCTCTGCATGTATAGCATTTAAGACTATCATGACCCTTGTTACTCCAGCACCTTGGCAGAATGTGACTGAAGATTATGATGCCTAGAAATGGTAGAGTCGTACCACTGCCATGTTCTCAAATTGACACTTTTACAGAACACCTTCAGTACACTGAAATATAGATGAGAAAGAAGAGCATTTTGGCACTCAGAGCTGGGTCAAGCAGCACCAGTCAAGCAGCCTCTGTAATACTCAACCATAATGACACACACAGAAGTAATTTCTTTGTTTGCGTAATGGTGGGAGCTGATTACCAAAAGCAAAGAGAACCTACGTTTTTCCAGGGCTGCAATTTGCATATGTTATCAGTGACAAAACAGGGGAATAAACATAATTACAAACACAACATGCAAAAGAAGCAGAAGAAATTTGATGAAAAAAATCCTATTCAGGGAAATGTATGGCTTTTATAAGAGGCATGAACAAGGCTAGCTGCCTGTCACATCCACTTCAGCAAATCACTGTGACTGCAGATGCCAATAAAGAGGACGGAAATGTGGCGTTTGTGAGAGAAGATGAGACAGAGGAACAGAGGGGAGAGCAGAGGGAGAGTAAAAGACAATAACAGGAAGTGAAAGAGTGAGACACAAAGAGACAGATAAACAAATTTTCCTGCCTGTAGTGTTTGGCAAACCAACACAACGGCTGGCTTTGTCAAATGGGCATATTAGATGAATAATTCAAGGCGGCTAGCAGACTGGATGATTGGAGGATAGTGTCAGTAGGTGACAGGGGAGACATGTTACACTGACATCCAGCAGTGATGCATTAGGAATGGCTGCTATGCGTGCATGTGTGTGTGTGTGTGTGTGTGAGAGAGAGAGAGACAAAGGCAGAACCACATGAGGCTTGTTTCCCGAGAACATGAGAAAAAGATACAGAATGAAGAAGCGATAATGTGTGTTGTGTTTGGAAGCAGGCATAAGCAGAGAAATACCCACACTGCAGAGGGACTCACATGCAGAGTTTTCAGGACCCATTAACATATCTCACTCAGTCTCTCTCATGAGCGGTCATGGGGAGAACTGCAACTGTTTTCATGGTATTTTTTTGTCCAGCACACACCATAACATCAAGGCTTTCTGTTTAATTTTGCAGACACACACTTACTGTGCGTACAAACCAATAAAACCTAAATCCTGACAGGGCCGAGGCCCGTTATCGACTGGCAGACCACAGATCTGTGATGTTGCACTTCCTGGACCAGAGATGCAAAGAAGGACAAGAGACAACCAAAGCAGTGAAGCAGAGATCAAGGCAGCTCAAAGACTGATTTGATCTCTGCCAGCGAGGTCCTGGAGATGTATCTCTCTGTGGTGGTGGTGGTAGTGGTGGGGGTGGGGGTGGGGGTGAGGGAGTGGGGTTGGGGAGTGTGGAGGTTGAAATGGTGCTTGTGTTGAATGTAAAACCTTGGTATAGGCATTTATGTTTTCACATTAATAGCATCTTAGCACTGGGGGAATCGAAGGCTACAATATTGAACTTGTTGCCTTGGAGCAGGGAACTGGATCACTCTGCTCTGCCTCAGTTTGCACCACGACACTGCATTCATCTCAGTGAGCTGTGCACCTTGAAATGGCAACTACAGGCTGAGGCCCGAAACAAACAGAAGGGAATATACTTGTAAAATACTTGCACAGTGTAGAGTCAGCCATATCTGCACATCTACCAAATTCTAAGTAGATAATCTGCTAGCACTGGGGTTATTAGAGCGCCTGACAGTGGACATTTAAGGAATACTCCAATATTACCGTCTTGAGAGGACTGCTAACAATTTGCATCTTTGCTTTCTTTACAGTCACCAATGCAAGATGTGGTTAACTCAGCATAGCTAAAATGCTAAATAAAGAAGATGACACCCAAATGTTTTTCTCATCACGTATACAGCTGCTGTGTTTTCCACTATTGCATAGCATAGACTGTAGCATACATAGCAGCTGGAGCCAATGCAGTGTCACCCATTTGTTTGTGAACTACCATTTTGAAGGCTAAAGTTTGACACTTAATACTTCGGTTCTTTGAACCTAAAAATGACCATCACAAGGCAGTCACACACTAAAACACATGTTAAGCTTAAGGCCAGGCCTGGAATCTCATTTCATGTAGCCTGCAAGAGCTTACAAAGAATATAATTTGGACAGTACAGTACAAGTACAGTGTCCAAACTGCGTGTCCTAAAATGCAACCTGACTTTGTTATATTATATATATATATATTATATTATATTCTCCTCCTAAAAAAATACTTTGTTTAATTTTGGTTAGCAACGTTGGCTGTGTGCCAAAACGGTGTTAAACAATAAAAAATAAATAATCAATTTATTTTACTTGTTTGTGTTTATTTAAGTATAATAAGTTATTACTGTCAAATGAAAATAAGCTCACTAGCCATGCTCAAAATGTCTATCGCCACCTACTGGCCTTTTTGGAAGTGTTTTTACATTCTGTTGTGTATAAAAATATTTTAGACCTCAGGCTTCTTTGTCCTTGCACACCTATTACAACAGATACTATCGAGCTTCATGCTACATCCATGCAGGCGTTTTCACTTTGCCTAATTAGACCTCTCATTAGGCCTGTATGGACATATAGAGTTTGTGCTTCATCTCCCTCACTTGTAATTTAATCGCAATAGGGATTTTCAGGGCAAACATCTTGACATGTAATTACAGTAAGCACATGTCATCATACGCACAGAAGATCTCGACAGACCTTATTCATTGGTGATATGTGGGCTATGTCAAACACAGATGTAACTAATAACATTAATAATGATCGCTTTCTTTTGACAGTACGTGTTCAGATTAGGAGTGTGTTCCTCCATTTTCACAGGCAGTACGTGAATACAATGAAGCCATCATCAGTGTTGCACCTGTGCTTTTCCTGCTATGACATGTCAAAATGTCCGCCATGAAAAAGGTCTAGGACACTTATTATTGCATGGAGTCTGGGGACTTAAAATTCCCAGAATAGCTGAACCTACATCTAATAAGACAGAATAACTGAAAAGACCTGTGGGGGTGTGCAGTACCCAGTTAATTTTATGTATACATAAAGGATTCAACAACAGGAAGTGGCAAAATAATGAGCTGAAAGTTATAATTTTATACTGAGTTCTGACTTTAATTCATGGCCATGTTATTGCTTCAAAAGTTCAACAGGTTTACTAATTAACATTAGTGAATAATAATGTACCTGCAGTAAGTGGCTAATTTGAATTCAGATCAGCTGGGCTAACTGGCTAACGAAGAAAAGGTCGAAAATGTAGTGTTTCATGTGATTATTAAGACTTAAGTTTAGGTCTTTGTTGACAAGAGTCCCAAAGGAGATTATAGACCCGGTCACACAGGAAACATCTAAAGAATCGTTTGCTCTTGTTTTAACCCATCTTAGCTCAGGAGTACATAAAAAGGGCAGCTTGGAGAGTGATGCGTGGTCTGGATGAAGCCAGCGCAGTGAAAGTGCTAGCGTGCGCTGAAGGTTTAGCGAACATGTATGGGCAGCATAAACACTAGTTCAGATTCACGCGCACAAAGAAATACACACTTCTCCTTATAAAAGCCAGATAGCTGTCAAGCTTTTGATGCACTAAGTCAAAGGCAAAGGAGGATTTCAAACATTAGCATTCCTCCATAATTCCTCCTAATCCAAACACTAACACAACAGTAGGAAGTTCAGTCTAATTGAGGAGGGGATGAAAGCCAAGGATATCCTGTGTGGGAAAAGATATCTGGATTAATTAGTATTGTTGTGGTAGCGCATGTGTGTATTTGGTTGTACAGCTATTTGTGAGTGTGCTAAAATGTGCCTTTGTGATAGTGTATGTGCATGGACGTGTTTTTTGTGTGTTCGAGTTACTGTATTATATCCTATATGTGGAGCCGCCACCTCATCAGTGAATGTTCACTGTCATAAGAAGCATGTTTGATTGGATTTTCCTGTTTTAATCACTCTGCCTCTATTTTTGCTTATGGTGGTTGGGGCCTGGCTAATTACAAGGACGGATTAAATTTGAATGTCAGAACGTTAAAGACACGCAATCACGGCCATAAACACACAGAGGGTAATCTGGAGGCATCATTTTAAATGAATCAAACATATGTGAGAGTTCCTTGTGAGCAACATGCTCATGTGAATACACGCATATGAACGTGTGCTTCTGCTTTTGTGTAGGAAATGGAAGCAAAAATCCTGTGACTGACGGAAAAATAAAGTATTGTTAAATTATTACGTGAAAATAAAAGCTCTCAACTCCAGATGTAACAAAGATAGCACATCATGAGTATTTTATGTGTCAGCAGAAAACTAACTAGTTCATTCACTGTGTTGTCTGACCACATCAGAGGTGGGGACAAAAAGCCTGCCATCACAGAGGGGGGTTGAGACAAAAAAATTACAGGAAAGGGGCTCGCAATCTCTGCTCGAAGGCATTCATTTTTTCACATTTGTTTGTACAGATGAAAAGTGACAGAAGTAATTGTGCAGAAAAAAAAGAGCTTGAGAGAGTGCTTACTTTTTCACCTTTAACACTACTTTGAATTCCTGCATGATGAGGGCATGTGGATGCAGTTACCCCAGTTCTGAAGATCTGGAAAGAAGTTGAAATAAGGAATGTCAGATGCTGTTTAGTTGAGGGATGGTGACACCTTTAATGTCCTCTCTAGGTGGCAAAGTCGGGAGTAGCACGCCCAATCGAAAGCATGACATGACCACATCATCTCTTGTGTCAATAGTCCGAATTAGTTTTGTGTTTGACGATGATGCTTTCTAAACCAATTAGATTTAATTACCTAAGCAGAAAACACACAAGTGCATAGTGATAAGAGGTATACAGTCAAACTGTGCACTTACTAAATTAGGATGAAATATGGTGGTAACCTTGATTGGAGAACTAGCTATAGCTACTATTTGAGGCTTTCTGGACACTATTTAGTGGTTGGTTGAGAAAATAGCAAATTAAAAGCTCTCACAAAATAACAGCTGGAGCCATCTTAAATTGCACTATATTCTCGCAAATCAAAAGTAAGACTAACATCTATGTTCTTGGTACTCTGTAATATATTATTTAAATGTGTCTAAGTGCATGTGTAAGCACATTAAAGTATGCATAAGGATGTCCTGTTTATTCAGTGCTGTCCTCATGTTTTCCACACATTCCCGTTAAGTGAGGTTCTACTCCAGGGGATGAGTGCAATTATTCTTTTCATTTTCTCTTCATCCTTCCCAGAGAAACTAAAAGAAATGAATATTTGGAATGATTGTTGCCTCACCTCGTATTTACTCCCTGGAGGTGGTTTCAGCAATGCTCAGCACGTCAGCACCCGTCAGTTTAGTATGTTGTTAGCCTGCATCTTGGGTGCTAATGCTCCCACACAGTTTATTGCTTGGTGAAATGGCTCCATTAGTGTTGAAACTCACTGTAATGGCATGCAGATGGGTCGTCATGTGCCAAAGAAAGCTAAGACTTGTGAGAGGGAAGGTTGACTGACAAACAGGAAGGTAAAACGTGTACCTGCCTTTATGCCGGGTGTGTGGATGTATAAAGAAAATGTACCATATTTGCTTGCATCTCTGTGTATGTTTGTGTGTGTATGTCTGAGAGTGTGTTATAGTTGTGTAAGTGTGATAATATTTGAGTGTGTACGTACATGCACTAGAGACAGAGTAAGTGTGTTTATGTGTGTGCAGTCTCCTCTCAGGGGATAGCAGGCAGTTTACAGACATGTTCAATTCTATTCAGCTGTTACACTCTGCTGCTCCTTGGGGGTCTTATAGAGGCGACGCAGCAGTGAAGGGAGAATGTTGTGATGACAGTAGGAAATGGCCGCCACGCCACACTATAAATTGCTCTGTTGGCTAAAAGAAACTTTAAGTTGCTTAGCGTTGGCCCGGAGGAACTCTGAACTTTCAAACTCAGTGAGCATATTCCAACTAGCATATGATGAGCAACATACCTGCTGTGGCAGCATGCTGATGAGAAGAAACAGGAACAAGACCATAACATGCTGTCTCTCTAATGATGCATCCCTGTGGATGAATATGCACATGATCTTAGATTAACATTTTGTGGCTTTTCAAGAGAGGATTTTCAAACACCAATGGAAGAATATTGCTCTTCCATTATTGGTTTTTATTGTTTTGACACATTAACACATGAAATCACTCTATAATGCATATTGGTTCATCTCGGTAAACCTGAGTCACAGAACATGCTACAGGATCATCTGTAATGATTGTGTTGCAGATGTCTTGAGCTGCCAGAAGGTGCTAATCTTTTTTTTAACTGTATTTTTACTACAAGATGCAGATCACGAAGATACTGCACGTATACACTTCAAAGCAGGTGGAATGGCCAGACATTTCAATATATAGTTGAAATACAGAATGATTCTCATACACTGTATAGACAAAAGTATTGGGATACCTGACCATTACACCAACAGGGACTCACATTCTTCTGGGAAGGAATTCAACAGGATTCTGGCAGGTTTCTGAGGGGAATTTTTGCCCATTCATGCAGTAGAGTATTTGTGAGGTCAGGCACTGATGTTGGACTAAAAAGCCTGACTCGCAATCTCCATTCCAGTTCAGCCCAAAGGTGTTGGATAGGGTTGAAGTCAGGGCTCTGTGAGGGCCAGTCCAGTTCTTCCACACCAAACTCATTCAACCATGTCTTTATGGACCTGAAGTTGAAATGTCTTGGTATGCTGAAGCATTGAGATCTCCCTTCACTGGAAGTAAAAGGCCAAGCTGAACCCCTGAGAAACAGCTCCATAAAGAGGTGCGTCCAGATATTTTTGTCTATATAGTGTATCTCATTGTCTTTTCACTTATTCCTACTTACTCTGAATGAGTAATTGGGGCTGACTTCAAGTGTGTCTTGAGTTCCTATTATGATAAATCATCCAAAAATCTTTTAAGAGGTCTGATTACTACTAATTTCAAGAGTCACAAATGTAGCAACAACAAGCTGTCCAAGCCTTACTCAGCACTAGTGTCCTCTGAAAACTTTTGCGTTGTCTTTCTTCTGTTTTGGCAGCACTTTTATGTAACGTGGTGTGTGTATTTGCAGAGAGTTTTTTGTGCAGTTTGCATGTTTTGTAAAGTATAATTGCTACATTATAAAATCCTTAAAATTACACAGTTTCCTTGTCCATTTAACTGAGACAAGATGTCTCCTACTTCACTGTGAAGTCCATGTTCAAGTGGTTTCGGGTCTTCAGGCTTACAACAACATAATGGAGTGGCTATAAGTGAGCAATAGAACCTTAAACTGTAATAATTTAAATATGGTTCTGCATGAAAATACTGACATTTTTAACAAGGCTCTGATGGCTCTTCAGCAGGTAGCCTTCCCAGCAACTGAGCCAACTTACATATAACTAACATACAACTCTGCTGATCACCGGAATCACAGGAGACCATGTCAGTTTGACACTAATGATATGTAGCTATTGTACACTGGTTCAATGTTAGTTTAACAGAGCAAAAATGTTTCTGGTTTATGATCCCCTCTAAGCTTTTATTAAAGATGATTATATGGTGGTGAAATAAAAATAAATATTTGAGTACAGCCCTCAAAATTTACCAATTCTAATCAATGTTTCTCAATTAAGTCATCCAGCAGTTTATACTAATGCAATGTAGGCACTCTGTTGTCGTGGTCACTTCTTCACAAACATAGCTTTCACATAGTCAAACACATTCACACACTCACACAACACTCACACACACACACACACACATAGAGTGTAGCTCGGTGGGCGCAGGTGCTCCTTGTTGTCCTGATGAACCACTCCTGTCTCTCTCCGCCTCTCAGCCACTACATTCACATCCTGTGTGCTGGTAAATAACAGCATTCGGCCATTTTTAGTCAGCAGGTGGCTAGTTGTTGGGGAGGTTGTGTTCTACGTCCAAACAAACTGTTGAAACAATCTTCCCTCTTCACTTTGAGAGAGTGGGAGTCCAGTTGGTGGTAGTGTGAAGAACAGTATTGTGGGTAAATGTCACAGAGAGCCTTCTGTTCCATATCTGACTAAGCGAGCGAACAAAAAAAAAAAAATCTTGAGCATATCCACCACATTGTTGGGCCGAACAGCA
The DNA here is from genome assembly GCF_020382885.2 of Scatophagus argus. NCBI lineage: Eukaryota > Metazoa > Chordata > Actinopteri > Scatophagidae > Scatophagus > Scatophagus argus. Next base: position 6,375,921 of record NC_058513.1, read on the forward strand.
TACAGAGAGAACAAGACTCATGAACAGGATTTGCAGTTTCGGCAGAGTAGCGATTGAGGACTGTCAGTGTCATCTTTTATACTAAGACACATCAACACAACTGCTGTGCAACTGACATATTTTCTTAAATGTTTTATGAGCCAAACACAAACACATTTTTCTGACTTGCCCGAAGGTCAGATTTTTGTACTGTATGGTATCCCCTCCTGTATTCTTGGCACTCAGACACCTTGAGGACTGACTGTTGCAGACGTACAGTAGGACTCAATTCCTGTTTCTCCTGATGGATGTTACAGTTGGGAAAGAGTCCCATGTTTATCACTTGCAAGTGTTCACATCACTGACACACAGCTCAGTATTTTAACCCTCCCAATGACAATATAACAGTGTAATTATAAAGAGTTTAATCACCTTGAAAGAAAGCTTTTGGCTCATGTGAGGTGTCCATGTTTCTATGATTTTTCAGCCATTTCCATATTGGAAAGGACCAGGTTGACTATAACTGAAAAAGCTGAGATGCAAGTCTGCACCAGATTTCATGTTGCTGGCACATTTCCTCAAGATAAACTGCTGGTGGTGCCAGAAATATCACCAAAGCCATTAGGATTCATCCTCTTGGTGACCATGAATATCTGTACTATATTTCAATCCATCCAATAGTTATATTATGTAATAAGGATATGTCAATTAAAGAGGTGGACTGACTCTCCAGTTGACTGATATTTTCATCTACAATCATGGCACAATAATATATATCTGTTTTTACTCTTTATTTTTACACTCTTTGTATTTTTCTTTGAGTTTACTTACGTGTAGTCCTCTGTGTAGCACCATGTAGCATCCTGGAGGAAAGCCGTTTCATTGCTCTGTGTACTGCGCATTCATAGCTGTAATGACAAATAAAGCTCCTTGGATCCTTGAATCCTTGAACAAACATGGCTAATAAGTTTGATGCATTAAATAGTTCAAAGGTGAAAACAGACCTCAGCTTTGATGGATCAAAATTCAGTTCTACTGTCAGCAGACTGTTGTCCTGGAGGTTGGTGGCTGGCCACAGGCAACATCTTTATATATGGAAGATGTTAACGTTCACAGACACTCCAGCAGGGCACACGTTTGATGGCATGAATGCTTAAACACAACTCCTCCTCAAGATATCCTCTGGACTGACATTTTAGGTACAGGAGTTTTCTCTGGAATTCAAATGAGAAAAAAAGCTTTTAGTTCAAGCAGGAAGACAATTATAATTTTAATTTTCTCATCACACTCTGTCCCCACCTCTCAATTATTATCCAGTGAACTCACTAAGTTATGTGCACGTACATTCCTGTCAACCATGATTAACCTAGCCGAAGGGTCTTTACACTCCCTTACAAGTTGTGTGACTTTGCTATCATTGCTGCTTCACCCTCCACAAACGGTGTGTCCCCCAGGCATTTATTACTGTGATGGCAGAAAATGTCTTAAAGTAGCAGGCTAGAAATGCAAATGGGGAATTTTGCTTTTGTGACTTTATTGACATATATGTTGAGTATGATTCAAGGTGTTTTGATGTCACATGCAGAGATCACTGGTCAGTCAAACAGTGTATAGACAAATCATGACTATTTTATATCATCTGGCCATATACAGTGACAAAACACACGTTTATGAAAGATTATTTATGCCATCGATGCAACAGTTGGGATACATCTGTGACCAGTCAGACAACGTGGCTGAAACCAGCCCATTGCGTTAAATAAAATGAATCATGCACATTTTTGACCCCAGTGAATACTAGAATCATCAAAACATGCTCCAGCTTGGCAAACAAGCGAGGAGCGCTGATCCCCGCCAGCTCTCCCAGGCTGTCTCGCTGGCGTCAGGCCCAGAGGGCAGGGCACAGGGATGGATGGGCCTGTCGCTGGCTCTCTGCTGCCCAGATGGCTCACTCTGTCAGCGGGCTCACCACCAGGAGGGGTGGAACCTTGACGTCAGGCCATGATTGGATACGCCAGCTTTCATTTGCTCCCCCCCCGACACCTGTGGACTGCGTGGAGAAATGAGAGGGTGGTGGTACTGGAGCCTGGCCGAGTGCGTGTGCATGTTCCTGGCTATCCTTTTGAGAGCCAATTTAAGTTGAATGCTTGCAGCATGCAGAGATTCATTTTTACTGATTTAAGGTGATAGAGTATGATCAGGAATTTTGAAGATTTAAAATCTTGACCTTGCAAACAGAAGTTGACAAGTCTCACAAGGTTCATTTAGTAGCTGTTGCAGAGTTTTTGATCATATCAGACCGTCTTCTTTAGCCAAATTATCATGAGACCGTAGATGTTCAATTTTCCATTTCTCTGAGCACTTACAGCAGCAGCAGCTGATAAAACATTTTTTAAATCAACAATCAATCAAATCAAGGAACAAAAGATACAGTATGAAAGGGACAGTTTAAGTTGACAAACCCACAGAGAACAGTCACCTGACTCAATTCAGCTCAGCTATACAAGGCCTCTTTTAGCCTGGTGTTTTGGTTTCACACCCACTCTTACCAACCTGCCACATCAAGTTGAACTAGCTTAACTGAAAAAGCTTGACAATGACCTACTGTTCAGCACCAAACAGCAGACAGACAATGTTAGTGACTAGTCGGTGAACATGGTGGAGCACTTTGCACCTAATGAGACACACCGGTAGAGACCAAAACTGAGCCAAAAAAGTAGACCGAAAGGAGAGAGAATGGTGAAGTTTGGACAGTGTTATTGCTTGAAATGTAGTTCTTTCCCTGTTTATGGCAAGAAGTCACTTCTAGGAGCAGAGCAGCTGTGACTCTGACTGGACATGCAATCCAGGTAAACCCCTCTACTTAAGCTGAGAATCATAATGCAGATTTTTCAAGAAATATGCCATAATCATACAAATAAGTTCTGAAAGCAATTCTTAGTTCAAGTTTATCTTTTAGTAAAGCCCTCAGTCATTGTTAACCACACAAACCTCCCATTTACTGCAAGTCCCTCTAGATGTCAGGTCTTTAGCAGGCAAATAATTTTTTGCCTGCTAAAATAATTTTAATGAATTTCATTCATTTTTAATTCCTGTATTTTCTTTATGATGGATATCTCTGTGCGCACAAATGTTCACAAACTTACACAAAGCAGACTATCACTGAAGACCACATCTGCCCATGTTCGGGTCTCAACACTGCCCCACCGGGCCACCCATGTGGCTCTCCACTGAACACACGTTGGAGGTTTACACGACTGGCTAGCATACACACAACACAAGTCAAAGAGATAACATGCATCCACCTACATTCAAAGCCAGAGGTCACATTATATCAGATGGCAGATATACACAGAGATATACACAGATGCAGAAAGAGAGTGAGATACAGAAGAGATATAGAAAGAGAGAATTAGAGAGGGAAAGAAGTGGACTATATTGCAGGACCTCTACCCTACGCCCTGAACTTTGCCTATGTTTACTGTTTGTCATGGAACAAATTTTCCTCATTCTTTTCTGACAAAACAAAAGGTTGTCAGTTGCTTAGCAATTTAGCAACACATTTTGGGCCTATCAACTATTAAACCTTAGAAGAAAATGCGTAACATCTGAAATCCTCCTGCTAACTTGATATTTTCCCTACAGGCTTCTTCAAAAATGTTTTTAATTGTATGGCATCAGATCTTCAGCAAAGTCAACACTTTTCTACTCAGGATATTTCCCACAGGCCCTGAAAACTGCAGTTATTAAGCCACTCTCAAAACGAATAATACAGACAACTCACTAATGAACAATTACAGGTCCATATTAGCTTCTCATTTATAAGTAAAATCACTGAAATGGTTGTTTTGGCCCTGCGATTGACTGGCGACCAGTCCAGGGTGAAGGCTGCCTCTTGTCCATAGTCAGCTGGGATAAGTCCTCTAGCGCCCCCCCCGCCCCTGATGGATAGGTTGGTTTATGAGACACTGAATGTTTTAGAGCCACACATTTCTGATCTTCTACTACACTATGTACCGTTTAAACCTCTAAGATTGTCTGGAACAGGTCTACTTTCTGTCCCCAGGCAACAATCAGTTTTATGCACTACACACCAGAAAACTTGAGATCTGCTGCAACTCTCACTTCTTTAAAACAGGACTTTTCTTTAAACATAGGACTACTTATTAATTTTTTGCTCTGCACTACAATTTTTCTCCTGATTTGTCTTTTTTTAAATTCCATTTTGCTTATTTTTGTCTTCTACTATTTCAAAACTTCTTCATTGCCTTGTGTTTCTTTTCTTAATGCAATTTGTGTCTTATGTAAAGCACCTTGAATCGTCTTACTGTTGCAAAAGTACCATAGAAATAAACTTGCCTGGCCTGTACTCATGAGGTAATTTGAGTCAGCCAAACAAAAGTGGATTTAAGTCCTAGGGCATGATACAGTACTGAAGGAGAGTTGTGTTGTGAAATTACTTTCTCTTCCCCAGCAATAGGAAAGGGAGTCCTAACTCATGGAGCATGTAATTTAACTTCCTCAGCTGTCATTACTTTGACTTTGAAACTTGTTGAACCTTGTGTGGGGGCGGCACGGTGGTGCAGTGGTTAGCACTGTCGCCTCATAGCAAGAGAGTTCCAGGTTTGAATCCCGGTCTGGGCCCTTCAATGTGGAGTTTGCATGTTCTCCCTGTGTCTGCGTGGGTTTTCTCCGGGTTCTCCGGCTTCCTCCCACAATACCAAAAACATGCACATTAGGTTAATTGGCTACTCTAAATTGCCCCTAGGTTTGAGTGTGAGAGTGTGTGGTTGTTTGTCTTTGTGCGTTGGCCCTGCGATTGACTGGCGACCAGTCCAGGGTGTACCCGTGTAACCTCGCCCGTAGTCAGCTGGGATAGGCTCCAGCTCCCCCGTGACCCTGACGGATAAGCGGTATAGAAAATGGATGGATGGATGGATGAACCTTGTACAAGCAGTAGAGTATTTCATAGTGGTCTTTGCTTTTTAAACTGGTTGCTTCACCTGCAGCCTTGTAAGTTTCCTCAGATACCCGCTCACACAGATAACAACATGGAGCATATCTCACAGCCAAATTGATCTGTGCAATGATAATTTCTTGGATTCCATTAGGAACCAAAACACTCAGGCCAACATAAACTTTGTCTCTGGTGACTTACCAGACTCACTTCTGAAATGTCAACATCCCCCTCATGCTGTCAGGCTTTACACGGCCTTCTCATGTACACTCAAAAGCAGGTGACCTATGAGGCACCCCCCATATAATACTTTCTTGTACACAGTTGTACAAGAAAAATACTGAGAAACATTATATTTTGTGGATTTTGCACCCTGGCAGCTGATGAAAGTGTTACAGAGAGATTCATGCGTCTTTCATGTGTGTGTAGTGTGCTTCCGTCTGTGCATGTGTGTATATATTTGTGCATGTGTGAGCACTGGGGAGCACTGCGACAGCACTTTGGATCAATAAACAGGAACTAGCTTTCATCTGTCACAGCAGAATAAATCTCCTACAGGAAAGGAGCAGAGAGCAAAGGCCACGTCGTTGACCTCAAGTCTGTTCAGAAAGCTGCCATCTTATGAGAGCATTTCTGCAGCATCAACAACTTGATTGCAATCGCTAAAATGAGCCTTTGTGTCCTTTCAAAGAAATGACTGGAACGGTGATTTTTTTATTTTTATTTTTTACCAATCATCACAATTTTGTAGCGGTAGCTTAAGGGATTAAACCTCAATTTCAGAGCAGAACAGCTCTAAATGTTCCTGTGCTCTGGTGTGTGTGTGTGTGTGTGTGTGTGTATGTGAGAGTCCGGGTTTTTGTGAATGAATTAGTGTCCTGTAAGCAGTCAGTTCCACATTCAGTCTCTGCTGTTGAGTCCAATAACAGCCATTTGTTTGACTATAGCGTCCTCGAGCAAGCGATCCCCACCTGCTTGCTCCCCTCCGGCTGCGCTGAAGTCAGCTAATCTCTAGTTCAGCAGAGAGAAAGTGGAAAAATATGAATACAATATGTGGCGTGGGAGTTGGATTTAGTTGAAGATGAACATTTTCATGTTAAAATGTCACATCTTATCAGCAGCCTCAGTGGTTCAGTGGGTTTTGCATCATTGGTTTCGGCTGTTTGTTCTGCAAAGCTGGTCATATATCTCCAGATGTGCATCTGTACTGACGGACAAAAGTTTAGGGAGACTAAGCTTGAAGTGATGGATGCATGTCAGAGTCATTTTCATCCTTTAAGTAAACATATTCGACGAGGCGTCTTTTGGAGACACACATTTCTGCTCTCTGAAGAGGTTACACACAAACTGTTACATTAACAAACTAACTAAAACTTGATCAGTTTACATCAGAAAAGCATAGTCATTCATCTCATCGCAAAAAGCCTGGCTTGAATGAGCTTGAATTGAACCTGGGTTGAGCTATTACATGAAGCCAACCCGGAGCCGATCGTGGTGAGCTATCTTTAAGTTTGGTTGCTAAACTTGGTTATATAAACCAGTATCACAAATAACAATTTTGCCTCAAGGTGCTTTAGTATCTCTGCAGCACAAAACACTACTTATCATTAAGACCCTTGATTTGGATAAGGAAAACAATTGAGCAAAGCTTCAGGAGAGGAAGAGGATGGACCCCTCTCACATGGTCGGACAGACAGCTAGACAGACATGCAACAGCTTAGATTGTTTATGTCCTAAAGCATTATAGGATTGGAACTTTGGAAACCTTAATTAAGACAGTCAAAGATCTGAACTCATAATTTTAAACATGCAGTAAGTGTCAAAAGGTAATTTAAAACAAACACATAAACAAAAACTCTGAGCCTGAAGTGAAGTACCTGTAAACCAGCCAAAACCAGATTTACTGATGAAAGATTACAGCAAGAAGGATTTGTGAACCTGAAAAGCAGTCCAGGAGGAAATATGCACAGTGCATTAATTAAATAAATCAATTTAAAACTACTCTATGTCTGAAATCAGACATGACGCCCGAGAACTGTAAACCCTGACTGAAGTAAACTAGCTAAACGGATTAATCCAGCTTAATAAAACACCCCTCTATCAGTATAAAGCACAACAACGATAAACAAACACCTCAAATGATGTTACATGTTGCTTTCTTGGTAGCAAAGTTCAAAAAGTTTGATCTTGTTCAGAGAAAAGTTGGGTTGAGCTTTCAAAGCGCTAAGAATGGCGAACACAATATAATAAACACAATAAAACCCTGAAAAAATCAGATAAAAATCAACATTTATTAAAAAAAATACAACAATCACGTCACAGTCTGGGTGTTCAGTATGGTCATTCATGAGAATTCAACACAGGAACAAGTTAAAGTGTGTGATGTCCCCCCATTCATAGAGTGAATGTGCTCTAAAACAAATTCACACACACACACACACACACATACATGGAAAAAAGATAAAGAACAATGAGACTGAGCCCGGCCACCATGAGGATATAAAAATAGATAAGGACATAAGGTTCCTTCTCAAACAGGAAATGAAGGAGATGGACTGAGTCGTCTTTCACACATCACACTCATTATCCATTCCTCTCAGACACCCCCTCCTCCCTACATCACATGCTGACTTTTTGGAAAAAAGTCAGAATCCGTCAGTGTGAAATGAGGTCAGTGATCGCGTCGCTGATGGAAAATCACCTACAGTCCCCACCAGACCACGGACACACACACACACACACACACACACACACGGGGAGCACGTACACGTTCTCTCCAACACTCGCAGTCTCTCTCAGAAACACACAGATGTGTTGCTAAAGGGTTGCCATGACAACTCTCTTAAATTCCCAGTCGGTCAGGGTGAGTGTGAGAGCCTCTGTGTGTGTGTATGGAAAGTGTAATTGAGCCGAGTCATTTATGGCTCACAGAGGAAGTAATTTTATTGCAGTAATGTCCATTTTAAAGACAATTTCAGGACTGTGAGCATCCAAATAAGCCTGCTGGTAGTAAAGCTGTGTCACTGCAAGCTTGTTTCAACTAACAGTCAGGAAATACTGCACTCATCCCATTTATCACCGCCAGATCACATCAGCCTGACACCAGTCCTTTATCATTTAACATCACAATCACACTTTATACATTTTAAGCAATGCGTGCTTCTGTGCGTGCAGGGTTCACAGCAAGTATCCCAAACAGACGAAATTGAGTAGGTGTGATTTAAATGTGTCTGCATCATTAATTTTGATTTATGCTCTCATCTGATGATGAAATATTTTCATCACAGAAAAATCACTGTGGAGAAAAATCAGTCAGTTTGATCTGCACTTTCATAAACAAGTAACTAGGAAAAATCAAATGGATACTGCAACACGCACTTCTCAGTAATTTATCTGTGCTGGAGTAATGCAAGAGAAATGGATTTGGGCACAAATCAGGTCTGCAATACTGCTCAACAAAAAGAAAGACATAAAAGTTATAATCCTTCAGATTTTTATGACATCGAAGTCCACCTTCAATTTGTTCCACCATAGCCCTTCAATGAGTTTACAATATGTAATCACCTCTTTATTATAACTGTTTTGCTAGCGGCAGGGTCCGCCATTACAGCCCTGGCTTCAAATTCCCTTCACATACATACACACACACACACACACACACAGGTGATCCACATTATATAATTAATATCAGAACAGGTAACATGAATAAAACATCACTGCTTCTGAGGACGATTCTGCCTGAGTCATGTCAGATAGATGTCTTTTGTCTTCAATGTTTTGACTGAGAGGCCCCTCGTAGCAGAAATTACACGCATTTAAGGTTTAGAGCTTTAAAATCAGTCAAAAAACAAGATTAAGATAAAGAATAATCTCTCAGGTCAGCATACATTCAAAGACTATGTAAAGCAGTCCATCCTGGCTGGATAGTTCAAAAAGAAATAAAAATCAGAACAGTCATCTTTTGCCTTTAAGAGGCAGTGTGACAAGCTACACACACAGCTCAAAATCTGATCAGAGGTCAGCAGTCAGCTCCACGTCTTTGTCAGTTCAACAACGTACCAATATGAACAACACATAGTATGTCGAGTGCATAGGTTGGCCAACAAGGCGTTTAACAGAAACATAAATAGCAACAACAGCTGGATATTTTAGTATCACTAAAGGAAAATTCCACCCTTCAATACTCTTGCTGTTTCACAAAATCAATCTGCACAATTCAATGCAGTCCAGGGGTCATTTTTGATGAAGAACTAAAATGGATCTTTTCACTGACCACACTTTGTCTCTCTTTAGTTTTCCTACCCCTCCTATGATGTTCTAATAAAATTTGCAAAGTGAATTTAGCACCTTCCTCTTCCTTTCATGATGACTTCCTCTTACCAGAACGCGTAAAAACAGAGACCTCTTTCATTAGCTCTTTTGAATGACGCCTCAGTGTTTAAGGGGGAACTTTCATTTAACGTCTGGATACATTTAAAGTTATAATGACTACGTCTGATTTTACCATAGCCTATTGTCTTAAACTGTTAACATTCCCACTGCACAGAGTGGGTGTCAGGCTTCTTCTGATACAGTAGGACTGGGTGGGAAGGCTGTACTTCTCCACTAAAGAACTGCTACTTTTAGAACACATTCAATGATCTTTGAGTGGCCCCTTTTAGGACAGCAGGGACAGAGATGATAACATCAGTTCTGAAAACAGATGTTTCGAGGAAAACATTCAGCATATAGAGAAAATAAACTCATTTTTACATTTACATTTCTTTTTTTTATGGTCAAACATACAATTCGTACCTCAGTAAAAATGTTTCAATTATTTTCTTTCACATACGGAGAACCTTTGGAGATTGGGCCACTGACTTCAAATTATTGATGAGACTGTGTCCCTGGTGGATCATAAGGTTAAGCATAAAGTTTTTACTTATGATATTGGAGCAAATGATTCACTGGGAACACTGGGAATATATGAGTGATTTTAATATGTCATCATCGTATATACTGGCACACAAGTTGACCAATGGCCCAGTTTCTAAAAACCGTATTGTGTCTGAGAACTGGGGTTCAAACAAAATAATTAGAAAAAAACAAAACAAAACCCAGCTTGTTGTTATTGACAAGCCAAGTATTCCCTGATTTTCCATCCTTTAGTGTTCAGATCTGCAGGAGCTTCCTGAGATCTTCATCCATGCCTCCCGCTCTTAGACGCTCCAGGCTGTGGTAGCGATGGACGACATCATCGGCAGTCACTATGACCACCCTGACGCCATGGGTGTCCTCGCCGAGCTGGCAGCCGATGGCCGAGCTCACGACCATGTCCAGGCCGTCGTGGCAACCGCCGGCGTTTCGGTGATAATGGCCAGAGAAGACTGCTTTCACTCCTGTGGCGGTGAGAGAAGTGCAAGAGTGCTGAATTTGATACATCGACAAAGAAACTACAGAAAGCATTAAAAAGTAGAACACAAAAGCTTACATTTGTTTGTTAGTGGCCTGGTTTTGTCTCTTCTTACATCACTGATCTAAACTGGGATATTACTAAGAATAGGCACCAAGTCCCTTTAATTGCTGTGTAATTCACACCACGTCTGACCCCTCTGTCCCTCATGCACCTCAAATAAAGGTGAAGTGTGTACAATTATTAACACATCGTGGCGGGAAATAACCAAAATATGTTTCCAAGAACAAAGTTAGCGATCAACATGTGTGACTCTATCTGGACATTTATGGCTTTATATAACTTTACAGCCCTGTGTGTGTTTTTAAACAAAAACCTAATGCTCATTTTACTGGATTCTGATAGATGAATGTACATTAAGTTATACAGTAGCTCTCACATTAGGACTGCTGTTAAAGTGCAATCATCTACCTGAACTGTCTGAGCACAATGCTTTAGCAAAGTAAATAAGGGGGGTAGGAAGGGAAAAAGAGAAAAAAACAGAAAAAGGAAAGGAGAAAATTAATGAAGAGAGTAAGCAAAGAAAGAGCGAAAGGAGAGAGCGAAACACACTCAGGAGCTTTTCACTCGTAGCATATTTTGTAAACTTGGGGAACTTTCATAAGGAGAGCCACGATTTTCAATTTATTTTCAATTACAAATGACATTATTAAAATGGTGAGCGTAAGGCTTGGCCCTGCGGCAGTGATGCTGTGACACTGCTGTTTAAATGACTGCACACTTAAAATGGCACGTTAAACAAGCCGCACTTTGAATGAGGGTTGCAAAATGTGTTGTTTTGCTTGTTTGTGAAGGCAGCATTTGTCTGATTTGTTTCTTTAGCTTTGGCAGAACCAATTTGACTTTCTGGTGAATTTGTGTCATTTTGGTGCCAATCTCCACTTGCACAAGGGATAAACATAAGGTTGGGGTTTGGATTAAAGGAAAAGATTTGATGAGGGTTATGTTGGGGTATGATGATGGTGGACGGGGGTTTTGTGCTTCACAATTTAGGAATACACATGTGCATTCCAATATCTACATCTGTGTTGCATGTTCAAATGTGCATGCACATGTATATGAGGGGATTTTATTTTGAAATGACTTTTCTGCAGGATTTTTGGCAGAGAAAATGAGCTGCTCTATTTTCTAACAGCATTGTGTTTCCATGGAGGGAAGTCTAGCTGCTTGCTGCCTCTTCTCCAGAGAGACACCCAGCCAAAAAAAATAAAAAAAATAATGAAAACTGGCAACAAAAGAGGATAAATTGCAGTCTGCGCATGAGAAAGACATCGGTCTGTCCCAGAAATCTGCACAACAAAGACAAGGAGGATCAGTGCGAAAAAACTGTTATGTATCAAATGCTGCTGCTACTTCGATGTCAGCACCGTGAAATTGCCCTGAATCATCAAGTCTGCCACTCTACATAATCGAACAGCACCAGCATACAAATGTGACCTAAATTTACTGTATATTAATATTCAGAGCTAGGTGAGGGCAGCGGTTGTACATGCTGGACCATTTAATTATTAATCTGCCATAGATGGAAATTGATGATTTAATCCTGTGTGTGTGTGTGTTTGTATGTCTGAGCTAAATTCATTTACATTGAAAACCAGCACTGTGTGAAGCCCACCCTCCTGTGACTTGTGGGTGGGCCTGCAGCTAAATCATTATGGACCATGCATTTCATGAATCTGTTTGTGTGTGTATGTGTGTGTGGCTGGGATAGCCTTTCATATAACCTTGCTGCTGTTGGCGACCTGGCCAGGGGTCAACACTGTCTAGTCACAAAAGCATGTACATGTGTTTTTATGTACATGTGTGTCCTTGATGTTGTGTCTAGATGAGGGTCAAAAGGCCTCAGATGCCCTCCACTCCTCTAGGCCAAAGCATATACTCATTATTCTTTATAACTGTGTGTTTATATGTGTGTGTTCTGTGGTTTACTTGTTCTATACCAGGGGTCATCAACCTTTAGCATGAAAAGAGCCATTTCGTCTGTTTCCTACCAAATTAAAACCCAATCGGAGATACAAATCCTATTTGACCACTAAACTGAAAGTAACACCACATATAATTTCCTTAACTTATGCTTTATATATGAGAACTGTAGTAGGCTATGTTTCTTTAATGAAATCAATACATTTTAAACAGAAAATGACAAATTTTATTTTCCATTTTTAACAGCGCAAAACACCTAATTCTTTTGTACTTTGAGAGAAAAAGACACTGGCACTTATACATTTATTTTCAAATAAAATAATATATAAATATATTAGGGCTGACGCATTCGGGCTGAGTAAGTCAACGCGTTAATTAATTAAGCCAACAATTATTGTTTATTATTTTTCACGCATTAACGCAGTTTTTTTAGTGATCAAGTGAGGAACGGTTAGATAATTAGTGAGCAACAGACTTTACTATTACTCATTACTATAATAAAAACAATTGTCAGAGTTAATTAATTATTGCGTTAACGCATACACTGAAACTTTTCTCTTCTTTGATTTGTCCATTGCTAGCTTACCGGGGGCCAAAATAAGTCACTTATTTGGCGGCAACAGCTGTCGCAAACAGGACGTGACGGATATCTTGATCGACAAAATATTAAAACAAGTTTTACGTTAATGTCACAATGCCTCAACCTCCATAGAAATAACATAATAATAATAAATTACAACGAAAAAAACCTGAACAAACAGAATGAAATCAATTTAAATTAAGTGTCCATTATTCTATACACATAATTTTTTCGCTCGCCCTCTCGTACCCACGGGAGCCACACAAGAAGGATGAAAGAGTCGCAGGTTGCCGACCCGTTTCATACTGACAGACGCTTAAATGTTTTTTTTATCTGTCCTACGAGGAATCATACAGCCTGTCTACAATTATTTAGACCCTGCGAATGAAAACAACGAGAAGAAGCAACAGAAGTGTGAAGCAAGGAAAATGTTTGACATGATGACCCGATGACTCAGTTAGCGACGCTGATTGCGGAAATGTTGGATTTGTTACAGTATCCACATGAGAGCTGCAACTTCTTCATCGCCTCAGAGATGAGGTGGTGGGTGGGAGGAAGTGATAAACAGGACTCAATCCTGTAATAGTGATGACAAATAAATCGGCAGAGGCAAAAAAAAAAATATATATATATATATATATATATATGTCTTTTTGAAGCTGAAATAGTTTCTCTGAACCTTCTCTAAAACTCCCAAAGATGCCATGATTAATCACACTACAAAATAAAAGTGTGTGGGAGTGTGTAAGTGTACATATGTATACATGTGTGAGTGTGTCTGAGCTCTGTAGCCACATTTCTGATGATCCACATCCCACACACACACACACATGCCGCATGACACCACCACGCAGCAGCAGTGAGCGTCCCCCCATATGTACTACACATATTCGTGACGCATCCACGCATTGTGCTGAGTTGAGCTGTGTGTTTCATGGTCAGTACTAAGAGAAAGAAAAAAGCCACAAAAGACCCCACACGTGTGGTCATTTGAGAACAGTTAGAACACAGAGCATTGTTAGACACAGCGTTAAAGGAATAGTGCATCATTTTGGCAAACAGTTCAAATTTTGGATGTACAGGCGAATGCCATTGGTTGCCTCAAATTCCCACAGTCTACATCCTGTAACTCAACCTGAATAAGAGCATTTGGAACCGTTGAGTCGATGAATTCGGCTTATTCCAGTGCATCCCACAGATTCTCAATCAGGTTGGGATCTGGGGGAGTCTGCAGGCCCTTGATGTGGTCCTTCATACATTCCTGAGCTGTTTTCTAAATGTGACGGGGTATACATGCTTGCCAGAATCCAAGGTTTCCCCACAGAACATTACATTGTAAACAGATGATTAATATCATTCACTTCACCTGTCAACATTGTGGCTGATACACGCGCACACACACATATATAGATGTATGTGTAAGTGAACAATGAGTAAAGTAGAACATTAAGTCTAAATGGTGATATTTCCGTGCACTCAGATCTGCAATTCACTGGTATAAAAATGTCTGAATGTTTCTCAGCCAGCTAGAATTAGCTTTTTTTTTCTAGTAATACTCTTCAAATACCAGAGTAGTAAAATGTATTATTTTCTATGAGCAATTCGCCTCCTAGTTTTCTCCTCCGAAGCACAGCACAGTCCTGAGAGAGTTGCGCATGGCTAACCTGTCTAATGTCTATCAGGCAGAATGGGATCACTGTAGTTTGTCACGACACACACAGGCTTCCTTTCAGTATAACTGAGAATTGAAGTGGACTGAACCATTGTGAAAATCATTCGACTCGCTCTGCTGGCTTGCTCCACTGGCTCTTACAGAGTAAAACCGATCTCATTGAAACAATTTAACAAACGGCCAACGATAACACCCTGACCTGAATTCATTTGAGGACTTCAGCTTCAGAGAGGCGTCATTACGCAGCTTTTAGAAGTCAAAGCACTCCACCTGGGCCCCTCGACTGCTAAAAAAAACACTCTCTGAGAGAAAAGATGGCCCATCTGAAGAGAAAAGCCTTTTCAATCTCCAAAAGATTCTCTGCATGAATAAAAGATAAATAACTGAAAACAACAAAATAAAAACAGAATAAAGAAAAAAAAATGGTCCCTTTGCAATGCAGTTAGAAGATGAAGCTGACCTCCAAAACTGTCAGAAGATTAATGCATCAAACTGCTCTTGTTTGAAAGTTACAGGCTACAGTCTGAGATTGTCTACATGGAACAGAAAAACACACAAAATAAAAAGCAAACCACCTTGTGGATGTATGCCTCCACAACTGGTAAAGCTGCAGTTTACATCCATGTTTGTCCAGACTAATATAACATATGCAGTTTAGACAGAAATTTAACGGTCTAATATGAACGGTGAGCACCCACTCAGTAAGAAAGAAGAATGCAGCAAAGCATTGCATCAAGACAAAAATGGGTTGAAAGTGGACTTAACAATCTTTAACAATATGCAATACTGCTATTTAACACTTTCTGAACAAGTACTGTCCTGCTGTCTGCATGTAACTCTGGGGGTAAAGCTTATACTTACACCTGGTTTTACAGAGGAGTAAAGGACTGATGAAGAGCTTCATCATATGGTGCAATGACAGTGACCTGAGGCTCAATATCAGCAATATCAGTGAGCTTGTAGTGGACTACCAGAGGAACAGCAGGGCCCTATTCTGGTTGTTATCCAGGGAGAGGAAGTGAAGAGGTTGGATAGGAGTACCTTGGCGTCAAAATCAATACAAAACTGGGCTGGACTCACAACACTGAAGCCCTCTTCGGGAAGGGATAGACTGTTCTTCTGGGGGAAACAGGAAACGAAATTGATTTGACTTGGCTGTTTGTTAGTGTGTACGTTCCTTGAGAGAAACAATAACAAAAAAACTCCAACAAAAAACAGAATCAATCTCCTTGTATATGTTTGCATGCTTGGGCAATACAGCTGATTCTAAGAGAACACAAAGTTGTAGCCATGACAGAAGACTGCAGGCAGCGCGTCACACAGGCATGTAAGGGGTAAACATTATTAACATCATATCCAATGTTAAAAGGACACTGGTGAAATGTGCTTTTGCAGCACATTATGATGTCACAGTGAAGTTGACCTTTGACCACCAAAATCTAATTGGTTCATCCTTGAGTTCAAGTGGACATTTGTGCCAAATACAAATAGTCTCTCAAGATGTTGCTATCACAAGAATGGGACCATACGTACATTCACACGACATGACAAACATAACGCCCCTGAGATCAATAGATGCATAAAGACAATTTAAGACCCCCACATATCCTAGTATTTTTTTATAAAGACTTGTCTTACAGCTATTGATTGGCAATGATCCTTTAAGACCAACAGTGATTAAGTAAGATAAAGGTGCAATTAGTAAGATATGGACAGAATCGTAGTTTAAAATATTAAAAATAATTAACTAACATAAACATAATGTGAAAAAGTAACAGAGTTGGCATTATGTCAAAGATGTCCATATACTGTGCTGGCATCCCAAGCAGCTAGCACAAGTGGTGAACAACTCCATTTCTTTTCGGTAAAAAACAAAAAACAAAAAACAAAACTAAACAAAAAAGGTAGAGAGCCCTTAACTACAGTAATCTTAAGAGTAATGGCTCCAGCCATTGAGCTACATAAAAAAGCAAATTCTTCTCATTCCACTTACAATACTACTCAATACCCATTCAGCCATAACTGTGCTAGGTGTAAGTGTAAGCTTTACCCCCAGAGTTACATGCAGACAGCAGGACAGTACGTGTTCAGAAAGTGTTAAATAGCAGTATTGCATATTGTTGAAGATTGTTAAGTCCACTTTCAACCCATTTTTGTCTTGATGCAATGCTTTGCTGCATTCTTCCGTTTGCCTTTTCTTACTGAGTGGGTGCCCTCGCTAAAACATGCACTCCCCATGTTGATAATTCCACATCTTGTCTCGGTCTCTGTGGAAATCCCATTTACCTGTCAGCCTTGAAACACTGCTGGTTCTTTTGTGCTTTTCTTTGTGATAAAGACTCCCATCTGGGGACTGGCCTTTGCTTTGACAGACAGAGGGGGGAGATAGGGAGGGAGGCGAGTGTTGGAGCGCTCAGAAAAACACCCAGAGTAAGCAGTCAGAGTGATGAAAACATATTGAATGCTAACGGAGGAAAATTACCCAGAGTCAAATTGAATTCTGTTCATGGATGTGGTGAGGAGGAGGGGAGTCCCTTCCAATGTGCCACTGTATTTTGTTCATATTACGATTTTTATATACTGCAGTCATCTGAGCCACGTTCACGTTCACAGTTGGATGTGTTTGAATATTCTGAAACGCCTTAACTATTTAAATGCTAATAGTGGCCACTTGTGTAGATCACAACATAAAAGAATAGAGGAAATAAAGAAACATCTGTCCACATCTGACCACGTTTGATGTTTGTGCTTCTTCCTTCAATGTGCCCTCCTCTTGTTTCCCTTCCCACTCTCTATCATCTCCCTTTCATCTCTTGGTCACTGATTGGATTTGCTAATTGCAAGCTTAGTTCCTATCTTGCCGCTAACCCCCGCCCCCACTCCCCCAATAAGTGATTACCTTTAGAAGAAGCAATTTACCTTCAGACCTTTTCTGCTTTTCTCCATCTCTTTGACACAAACTTTTAATGTGGCACTGAACAAAGCTGTAATCTGCACATCTGTGAGAACTGGCTACACAAGAGGGAACATGCGACGTGTATGTTCGTACTGAAGGGCGCCTGTCATTAAAGTGCAGGTCTGGGAAACAATTCATCATGAAATGGTGGCTGTTGATCATTTGCATGATAGAGGAATACAAAATGATGTAGCGCAGTGAGGCATCTTGCAGCCCCAGCTCCCCATAAATCACTCTCAGCCATCAGTCACCATGCAGCATCCCCGTCCTGTGTCCTCCAGTTAACCACACTCACACACACACACACAACCACACACACACACACACACATACACACATGGGAGTTGGAAAATGAGAGTAGTCAGCATGTACTCTATCCCTCAGAGAGCCTGCATCCCTTTTGGCCATTTGGAACCCAACGTGGTACCTCATCATCCTGAATTCACCAAGCTATGATCCATATGTTCCCCCAAGTACGACTGGGCTTAAAACTCTTAAGATGTCACAGATGTACAGGGACACAGTAATGAGGGCGAGGAGTGGGACCCTAGATTGAGTAATTAAGCAATCAAAAACGCTCTCCACAAAATGTCTTTTTCATGTTATTATTATTACCCATTATTTTCATTCTCTTGTTTTACAGAAACACGGAGATGCCTCTACCTGCTGATAAACACTCATTTTAAGTGTGCTAAAACTTTATTTTGAAGTTTTATACGTCATTACAGTATGTTGAGAGGGTCTGAATACTGTTTTTTCGTTTTTTTATTATTTGGGGCATTTGTGGCTTTAAAGGATAGGAGAGTCAGGGGGAGTGAGAGGAAATGGGGCTGTGAGAAAGAGGGAGGAGACATTCAGAAAAGGACTGCAGGCCAACCAGGGTCGCTGCTATGAAAGGATTTCAACTTTCTGTGCATGGGGTGAGCACACTAACCCACCGTTTAATTATCATTATTTTTTTTTGCATGTAAATAAACACAAGCAGCAATACAAGGTCTGAGCCTGAATAAAAAATAATCTCAGTCTGAAAGTTTGATGAAAATCAGGTATTGATCTAAAAATAAGTTAGCATGATTGGATGTCTGACTGGACATGTAATCCCAGGTGTGGAGGAAATTCTGGTAAGGAAACACATAAACCAGAGCAATGCAGTCATATGTTTCTATAGATTACCAATTAAATCTGAAAGATTTTCCACTTGCAGAGACAAAGGAAGACCTGCATCAACTGTTCAATCAGTGAAACCTTGCGACAGGAAGTTCCAAGTGTTGAGGATTGTTTCCGATAGTTTCATGCATGAAGACATGAGGGATCAGTGCACTAATGCGCAAAAGCTGTTACAGTAACCACAATTTTTAACTTCAATACAGTACAAAAAATATGAGAAATATGTGTAAGTACACAGTGGATTAATATGTAAGGTTAACTGGGTGATTCTATTATTTATTTGAGAGTAGTCTACAGTTATAAAATCAATCTTCACAGTTTATAAATTGCTGTGCACTGTTTCAGCATCTGATAAGACTTCAAACTCATGAATCTAATACTCAAACCTGTCAACCTCGATCATATCATCTCACCGGAACATATAAGAACATCCCCACCTCCCCCAACTCAGCCCCTGTTGCCCAGTAAGTCTCCAGCGACCCCCACCTTTGCGTGCAGCAGAAGGAGAGAGTGAGAGAAAGAAAAAAAAACTGAATAAAATAACGAGATACAGAAAAAGCAAAAGCATTATTCAGCCTCATCATTAAAACAATGGGGTTAAAGGCTTAACCGTGGCCTCTTATCAAATCCCCAGTGGGTGATAAATGTGTCTTCCCTTTTCAACAGAGTAGGACCATTGCTGATAAAGACAACCTAAGGCTAGAAGGAGAGAAAGAGAGAGACGGAAAAAGGGAAGAAGGAGAGACTATGCAGAGCAGCACACGGCTTATCTTCGCTTCTAATTAGCTACTGTATGTACAACTCCACAGCTGCAAGCAATGTTGGGGATTCCAATGAATTTCTCAGCTGTTCTCTTGTTTTTGTCTGCCCCCCCAATACATAAAGATGCTTTGGAGGCTGCATAGAAGTGTGTATCTGTCTGTATATCTCTGGATGTATTTATTCGTCCTTGTTTGTTTGTGTGCTCAAGGTATCCTGAATGTAGGAAATAAACCTTAGAGGAGGAGGAGGAGGAGGAGGAGGACAAAGAAATCTAATTACAGTACTACCATCTATGATGGAGAGGAGAAGCTGAGAGCACTGCTGGGATTTCTGCTACTCCACTCGCCTTTCGGAAAAGAGACATGATCCCCAGCAACAGGGATTCAATTTTCTCTCAAGAGAGAAGGATGCGTGTAAAACCTGCTCTCTCAAAATTCAACATCCTCAACGAGAAAGCAACTTACAACTTTTGCATTTCTTCCTTTGATTGGAGCAGCTAAGTGCCAACTGAGTTGCATTCATGCACTGGAAATGGCATACGTAGGGGCAATAAAGGCAGAGAGAGCATATTTACTATGATTACGGGTATGACAGTGACAAGGCACGACAGAAGTAATAAGAGTTCCTCCAGGGATTTTAGTGCTCTGTGTGACTGTTATGAACAAACTGGCTGCAATGACTGAAAAGTTATGTAGCGAGTAGTATGTACTACAAAAGAAGAAAAAACTATTTGTCTGGTTGTTTTGTTTAGTGGTTGCTGTAACAGTTTGCAAAGCAACCAATTTGTGCATTTGAAACACGTTCTTTTCCAATCAGGTGGCTGGTTTGATCTCAAAAGATATTAAACTCTGCAAAAGCCAAGATTTAGAATCAACCAAATCACTGTCAAACCAGACAACACAGCAATTACTTGTGCAATTAAAAAAGGAATTGCATGATACTTTACTTGCCCGAGAGAGGGTCATCACACAGAGACAGTCTATCATTAATATGAGTTGGAATGCAGGCAACAGTACCCAGGGTGGAAATGCTCGCTCTGATGAGCCACAGGAAGACTAATTGGTGTCGCACCTTTTCCCTGTGTGGCTGTGCTGCTGAGATAACACAGATAGTCACTGTAAAATATATCATGCATAAAAAAATGCACCGCTGCATAGCGATTTATATGCAAAATGCATTAAACACACATAAAAACGTGTAGGAGTTAAATAGTCATGTGCACTCATTTCTCAAACTCACACATCCTGTGAGAAGAAACATATAGAGGAATGGAAAAATACTTCAGAAAGGGAAAAAATCAATTAAATGTATTTCTTTGTCTGCAGGGAACTACATTCTCTATTTCCATCATATAATGCTGGAGTGGCGGTGGTGGGAGGGCCTTCAGAAACCCAGCAGCAGCACTAACAACCTCACAATCGCTGAGCCAAATCCCCAGCTGCTGTAAGTCAACTGACATCAGAAAAAGACACCTTTGGAGTGGTCGGAGAACTCGGTTACACAAAGCAGCGTGTGCATGTGAGGTCTGATCTGATGCCGAAGACACGTTTGCTTAACATCCAGCGACTCCATTTCAAGCCTGCTTTCAGTTGAATTTTACTTAACGTCGTTTGAGGATTTCGAGTTTTGCCTCTGTTTTCTTGCCAGACTGCTGCTTCTCCTTGCTAAAATAAGAACCAATCAAATCGTAGCGGCAGCCAACTCAGAAAAATATCCTTGAAGAGATTTGAATAACATACATGTGTCTGAGTTTCCTTGTGTTCCAATGAGAGTTCTTGTAGAAAAGTTATTTTTTACATTATAAAACAAACACATCATTTGGCTGTTGGTATGATTACTTATCTTCCATGCAAAATTATATGAGGGGAGCCTGCACAAACGTGAAGACTTGTCAACTACTCACTTTAATGAAAATCTTCATCTGTGGCAATACTTACAGGTTTCTGCGTGGATGTATATGTGTGTGTGTGTGTGTGTGTGTGAGATTAAGGGTGCTGCCCTTTACTGTAATGACAGTAATGATCACCAAGGTACAAAAGCACATCTGGAGGCTTTGAATCACGGGGTAAAGCGGTGAGATGGGAGAACAACATGGGAGGGAGATGATGCGCGAATAACGCAATGCAAAGAGGGGGAAAAATTACCATAGCCAATCTTGCCCATGTCCAGAAGAGACACAATTTACCATGGATGAGAGGAAATACAGCCCGTACAGACAAGAAGACAAACAACACACTCTCCCTGATGCTCTTTTCTTTCTTCAACATGCAGTAAACAGCAGTTCTCTACTTTTCTTTTCTTGATTTTATTATTTTCTCCTATAAAAAGCCTGCAGTCTTATCATTGGGATATCTGCAGTTAACTTCTACTTCAAGTTCCTGTAGTTTCTTTATTTTCTGCCTAAGATGTACATAAAAGCAAAAATGTTACAGTCGCTATACACATGTAGCTGTTGGTACCAATAATAATGTTCAAACTTTTTAGGTGTCCGTTTGTTAATATTGATTATGTAGCTCATTATGCAATAGTGTATGAAAATTTACACGTTATGATGTTAAAGTTCCTAAATAATTAATAAGCTCAACACACAAATCCTTAAAAATATAAAATAACAAGAAAGAGTCTGCAGCTAGCAGCTCTGAATCAAGAAGAATCAGCTTTTATTAGCAGTATTTACTGGCATTTTTTCATTAATCACTCCACCACACCCAAATTTTTCCTGCCCGTCCAATGGGGGAATCAAACCAGCGACCCTCAGATCACAAGCCGCTTCTCCAACCTCTAGGCCCCGCCTGCCTCTGTGAGGCTGCGTTCACACGACAACATCACTGACATTCAATAACGTGAATGGTTATCCCTTAACTTTTTGAACTGTGCAAAACTCTAATTGATCAGGACATCACCACAGACATTGACATACACCCTCAAGAAACCATGAATAGACATTCAGTTCAAAACACTCATCCACTAAAATCTCTGACCTGATGGTGGCACTAGTCAGGAGATCAACAGGACTCATCCTCTGGGGATCAGGAATAACAACCAGTTGGCATGGCATTCCATGTCATTTCACTTTAAAAACAAAACATTGTGGTGGGGATGGAGTTTGTACCAAAGCAGTGGACCAACCAACCAACATTTTCACCCATGAAGTCATGCCGCTAGCACAGCTATCAAACAAAAATTGCTTTCTGACCATTATCAGGTACAAATTTACAGTAGCAGCGCTGTCTTAGACTCCCACAGAGATCACAGTCAGTCGCTCTTACAGTCATGCCTCAAGGATATATACCAGTAGATTCAGGGTACAGCCGTTACAGTATCAGTCACCAAGATGCGCCTAGTAGGAGATGAAGGAGACAGTACAAGGAGTATCAAAGAGAAACTGGGGATCAGAGGAGAGCAGAAAGAACTAAGAGACAAAGACTGTATTATTCATCAATAACTGGTTTGATTCCCTTTTTTTGTGGCCGCTTTTTTTTTTTCAAGTTATCGAATGTGAGTTTCATATTTGCACATTTAGGTGACTTGTACAGAGCGACTAATAATGACAAAGCACTGCTGTATTTCATTGTTTTTTTGTAACTTTCAAACATTACCGCACTACTTACAATTTTTTGATTTTATTACACTTTATTAATACCAAGCTGGGAAATTACTTCTCTGCATTTAACCCAACACTGATTGAAACACACACACATGCAACATGCAACGTGCAGTGAAACACATCACTGCACAGGGCATCATTAGTCAATCCACCACACCCAAATGTAACCTTACGGTGACATTGAAATTCTCCATGTGAGCAGAAGAAACAGACATTTCCAGATACATTCAAGAGACAGAGCTTGACATTTTGCTTGACCACATTGTTACGTAGGGATAGGACTGGACAGAGAGAGGGCATGAATGTGATGACTGCCTGTAGATAAATCACAGGCAGCATAAAATCACATCCCCTCTACTGAAGTGATGGGAAGCACCATATATTGTACTTTCATACATAAAACACCTAAATGTGCACAGCAACATGAGAAAGTCATGTAGTGTTCACAGCTCTATGCTGAACAGTGGCATGTCTGTCATCAATAATTAATAACCATGCACAGTACATGTATGTATGTACTTCATACAGTACATGTCCTGTATGTAGTCTGAATTGATAATTGGCAGCAGAACATGTGTGAACAAGAGAGTGGATGAGAAAGGACACTTGCACATAGCATGTTCTGCACATACAGTAATATCCTCTGTTCCTGCATATAAAAAGCCTGTATGGATTGCCCTTTAAACTTTAACCAGTCTTCCCTTAGAGGAGCAATCAATTATGAGAAAGAAGGGTCATCAGACCAAAACGGGCCAACATGGTTAAAAACCTGCTGGAATAAAGGCAAGATAATGAAATTAATATTATCCCCCGCCAGTCACCTTGATGCATGATTGAGAAGCACGCTGCAAGCCTGTATGAGCGGTCCTCAGTTATGCAAAACTGGCTGGGTAGTGAGATGTGTACATGTGCATGTTGAGTCACTGCTTTCTTAAAGACTTGTTGTCCTTATGAGTTTCCCTTCACAATACCCTTGTATTAGACACTTATAAGCCAACAACAATGGATTATGATTATGAAATTATTCTTCCTATTGGGTGCAAATTCATTTAATTAATCCAATTACACCTGTGTTGAGTGTGTGTGTGTCAGAAGCTCCTGCTGTGGTTCTGGCTAATGGTATATTAATCCTCTGGGCTGGAATCTTAACTGTGCTTCAGTTAGATATGTTAGAAATGAACAAGCTGACCAGGG
Organism: Scatophagus argus; assembly: GCF_020382885.2. Taxonomy (NCBI): domain Eukaryota; kingdom Metazoa; phylum Chordata; class Actinopteri; family Scatophagidae; genus Scatophagus; species Scatophagus argus. Next base: position 6,400,170 of record NC_058513.1, read on the forward strand.
ATGTTAGCTAAAAGTATTAAGACAAGAAATATAAGACCACCTGGTCTTATATATTATTACAATAATAAAATCCAAAAAGACATATACAAATCTGGTCTGACAAGACTGAACAGTTAGATGAGATAACACACACTTAACTCCATGTTCCATGCTCAGTTACAGAAGCTGTTCTGCATACAAACACAACAGCCAAAGGAAACTGGTATGACAATCCCATAATTTGTGCCCACTGCTGTCCTACCTGCCCTCTTGAACCTGTCCAACAGGTTTTGTCTGACTGTCCTCTGCAGGTTGAAGTAGTCATCCTCCTCATCTGGGCTCTTTAGGTACAGAGGAATGTGCTGGAACACCAAGATGTGCTTGGGCTTGGGCTCCTGAACAAAGACAGATGTGAGTTCATCACTAATCTGCTAAGACCAAAATTATAAAATTGTTTCAAATGGCTGCAGATGGCAGCAAATATCGAAATGTCCAGGTAGACCAAAGGAAGACATCATCTTGCCGAAAAGTCATCATAAATCAGACCAGAATAGAATCATGTAACTGTTTCCCTACCGTTAAGGAGGAGGCTCTTTTCAACTGCTCCTCCAGCCACGTCTCCTGGGCCTCCTTCAGCTGAGGGCAGGCCGAGGCGTCATAGAACAACTGGGAGTTCAGAACCAGGCAGAGGACTCCACCCACCTGAGACACCAGAGGCAAGAGGAAACAGCAATGTGGTAGATGCTAAACTACATCTCAATTATTTTTTTCAAGGGTTAAGGGGTTTTTAATGCATTTTTTTCTGCTACATTACCGCTCACATTTTTCCAAATACTATTTTTCTTGTAGTAGTTTCTGTAATTTGCACTTTTCTTGTAATTTGTAATTCTACAAAGAAGCTCACTGATTATCCCATGGGCAGAGTGAGCATATGAGCAGGGGCCCTGATGTTGAGAGGGTTCATGTCCTTATAGATTTGTTCAAGTGGGTAGAAATATGTAAAAGGACTAAATATGGGAGGAAGCCTACATGTAATTGAGAAAGCTGATGAACTAGAAGTGTGGCCTTTGAAAATCATAGCTACCAGGCAGGGATGGTCTAATGAAAGATGCTGCTGAGTAGGGAAATGTGCGATGTGTTCTTGAAGCTTCACTCATAATAGAGAATAAAAATCAGGACTTTATGGCTTCGATTGCTTCAAATTTGGCCTTTTTTTTTTTTTTTTTTTAATTTGGCTCTTGTGAGTCCCTCAAATTTATGAAAACAGCCCCATTCACATACAAATAATGTAAATGGCACATGATGTGCCCAAAACCGAACCAAAATATGAGCAAGTCTATGCAACAGCCACGACTAGCTATGCTACTACGAGATGTTTGAAGCAAGTGTTTACCCAGAAGCTGAAATAGTCATTCCCCCAAGCGCTGCAGTACTGCTCCACTGTCCTGGGGGTGGGGGCATTGCCCAGGTCATGGTTGCCACTGACAAATACCAGCGGGATGGAGGGATCTGTCCCCTTCAAGGCCGCCTTCAGGTCTCGTTCCTGACCTTCTCTGAACGGGGTGTCTGGGGGAACAACAGGGAAACTAACTGTCACAATGTGAAAGACAGCTAAATGTCCTTGCAGTAAATTAGATGGTGGTCACAGATGTTAAGAAAAAAACACTGGCATGCATCAGAAAAATCAATGCCTGATTATTAATATTGATAATAACATCTTACCTGGACAGGATAAAATGAGTCAGAGAGAGAAAGGTATATGAATTTTGATGAGAACTGTCAGACTGAGAGTGTGAAGGGTACTCTAGACAAGAGTTGCCGAAGGGAAAGGGGATTATTTGGATCATGATGATGACAGCTCAGAGAATGATCAATGCTCTGTACAGCTCCACATTATATCACCATGGTTACTGTCATGATGAGTAGTGTTCTGGAGGAAGACTCCTGGTCCACATGGGAAAAACCCAAGCTTTTGCTGAGGAGAGCAAGAACCTCAGGTTTGTCAGGTCCATCGGTCCAAGGTACATGAGGCTATTAGTTTTACAAGAGCTTAACAGGGTGTTCATTTATTTGGTGTGTTAAAATCAAGAGAAATTCACTATTAAGTCTGGAGTTCACACAAAGGAAAAGCATGCACAAGGAAGAAACTGTTTCGAGCTAAATCGATCCTAGACTCAACTTTATTTATAATTTAGAATGTATATCAAACAAACCTATAAGCCCATACTCTTAAGTTATTCCTTCTCCTCTCTCTTCTCCTCTCTTATTTTCTTCCCTCTTTATTCATCTGAGTAATTATTTTACTGGCCTACTTTTGGAGCAAACGTTTCCTTGGATGTTTGGATAGGAATCATTACATAAGAGCCTTTCCTGACAGAACATCTTGTGCATGACAGGGTAAGAGAATGTAGAGTTTAAAACGCATTCAGATAAAAGGCAAAACAGCGCTTTCACCTGTGTCTCTTCTATAATTAAGCCATCCTGTCAGACTTGAAATTGCAGATACAACACACAAATGTGCACTCAAATACAAAGGGAGACACAAAGCAAAAAACAGATTCTGTGTGACACTTAATTACCGCATTCACCTGGTTGCTAGCCAACCAGGTGCAAACCTGTCATATTACAGTCATACAAATGCTGCCTCATATTTCATACATAAAACGATTACATTACAGCATTAATATATAAAAAAACAAAAATCATCGACAAAATGAATTTGAAAACAAAATGCCTTCATTATGTGTCACTATTCATTCTGGGCATGTTGCTGGAATGTCATGAAGGCGCATTTAGCTTTTTGACAATAATAGTATTGTAACGTTAATGCTGCTGTCATTATGTAATTTTTTGGCAAATAAATTTAATTTCATTCCAGTAAACTAATTATCTCCTGAAAGTGAAAAAGTGTTTTATTTTACTTATCTATTCAAAAGTGTTACCAGTGATTCGCAAAAGAATAGATATAAGTGGTCTTACTAACATTTTCAAGTGAGTGATGTGTAGTGCAGCAAATTATTAAACATCTAGCCTGGTCTTTAGGGAGCTGACAGTTTGAAGCAGAGTCTTGATGAAAACTGTCAGCTGTGGCCACAACAATGTGGACTCATTATTCCACATTCACAATATCTGACTGCTGCCACAGTGATATACAAACAAAGGAAGCTGCTCAAATGAAGCTGAAGAGTAGGGGCTGCAAAAGTTGTCAACTGAAATGCTGAGGGGACTGCTGCAGCTGCTAGCTCGCACCAACCATGCTGTTAGAGATAATTGGATCCTAACCATTTATTGATTGGAAAAACAAGCGCTTTACCTTCTCTTAAACACCATAAATGTGCCTTTTAGCAAGGCACCTGAACTTGTAAGCTGGTGGCTGAAAACAGAGGAACATGTTTTATACTTAACACCATGACACAACTTTGTTAATGTGTGTAATTGAGTGAGTGTGATGCAGAATGGGGTTCAACAAGAGCATATAGCCACATTTAACTTTTTTAAGTTTTTAAATAAATATGAAACTTGAAGGGCACTTGGAGAGCACATAACTACCAAAGTGGCAGCTTCCTGTTCAGGCGTGGTTGTGTTGATTTGTGCTTTACAACATAACTGCAGTGAAACAATAAGAAAAAAAATTAAGTCTCTATTTCACTGCATTGTGTTGTCACAAACTCCGCTCTATCTCTTCATTCACCATCTAGCTCACTCCACCACAGCTGTGCTCTCTCGAGCCACAGAGTAGGAGCCAACGAGCAACTGAGTCCCATTTTTGAAAGTGAAAAACAACTTTTGCATCTGCCCAGTAAATAGGATCTGCTCCAAAATCTAATAAGTTATTCCTTGGCCCACGCTACACTCTTTAACCAAGTTCATGAAAATTGGACTGCTATCATAATTTTGCTCATAAACAGACCAAACAAACCATCAAACTGGACTAAGAACATAACCTCTTTTATGGAGGTAAATATAGCACTGGAAACCAAACACAGCAGCAGGGATGCTGTGCTGCTTTCTGCTTCCTCACCCCTCCAGCTGCCTGTCCTCAGCTACAGCCATCCACTAACATAGCAATATCCATGCATCATCCCTCAGCGCTACAGAGTGCAAACCAGTCCTCAACCATACAATACCCCATCAATCTGCATTTGGCCCACCTTGCTTTTGATTAATGGAGAGCGGTTACAGGCAAGACACCATTAAGGCACCAGGCCGTTTAACATCTGTAGGTTGCGCAGATACATATGTCATGCTGAAGTTGGAAAGCCTGGACTGTTTATTCACTATAAAATTGTATTCACACTTATCTGGTTACATATGTCAGTTAACATGTCCTCCTTCGCTTCCACTTAACCACCGGAAATAACACTGCACACTGTGTAGGTTCCAAGGGGCAGTAGATTTATGATGAGAATCCATTTCCATGAAACATGTCCAATATCAAAAAAATAACAAAACATGAGCAGAAAACAGTGATAAAATGCTGCAGATAACTTCCTAAATAAGTATTATTCCTCATCCCATAGGAAATAATGAAGGCTCATGAAAGGTTTTGTGGAAAATACTACTTTCCTCTTTCGGAATATATGTGCAGAGTAGGGTATATAGAAATAAAAACACAAAGCCGCTGTCCGCTCTCTCAGGAGCTCTGACTGAAAGGCCTTGTTCATTTAATGAGATTGCAACACTGTGATTTTCAAACCTTGACAGGAGACTTTGGCAGGTTCTCGTTGAGCCTGTCCAACACTATAAGCACTTCTCTCAATTTCCTGTGAAGACTGTCTGTTGATACTGCACATAGGCTTCAGTGTGTCGGGTCTTGCTGTCGCATACATTCTCTGCACTTACACAGCTTTCACTGTGTGGGGACCTCTGAATTTGTGACTCGAGCATGTACTGGCAATGACAGGTTATGCTGATTTGGCAGTCGCCTACAGTTTGTGACAAGGTGGCAGCTAGGATGAAGTCATATAAAATGTATCCTACAACCTTTCACACATGTAACCTAACTGCATTACAATATGCTGGCTCAGTCCTGTGAGCGATGAAACTCACCGCAAATGTTGTAAACTGTAATGTCCTGCCAACAGTCACCATCAAACAAGAGATGTCCTGACCTGACCTTAATGCTGACTAAAATAAAGCCAGAGCAAATCTCATCCTTCCTTTACTCGACTTTACTGTGTACTGCACACCTCAGTCTACTAATTTTGCCGAATGACTGTCTTTTATGACAATCAGACTCCACAGTGCAGGATTTAGATGCTACTATAAGCTTTAGCGGACTGGTCATATCAGCTGTCCTTAATAATATTTATTCCCGAAGTAACTTGAACTACCTTAAACTTGTCTGTCAAAGCTCTTTTGCGAGGGATAAACCTTACCCTTTTGGTCGTGCACCAGTTTACAACCAAAAGTGATTATGTAACCTGCAACAGAGTGATGCATCTTATCTCCAGTGGATCGCTTCAGCTTCAATGGTCAAAGTCAATCTTTCATTCTTGTCATTGTAATAATTCAAGCCTGTAAACCCAAATTTAATGGTCTTAGGTCAACAAATGTTCACATGTTGACTGAATTTGCATCTTACTACCAGGATAACCATGAAAACCCAATTTATTGGTCTCCAGCTGTTATTTCACTACATCACATACATATTTAATAAACATTTTACAAAACTAAACAACTATTTAAATTATTTTATTCCAAAACAGCAATGCAGCCCAGTATCAATAAAGCTTTTGTTATACTTCCATTATCTTAGCTGTACCTCATGAGACCATGAGTCATCCTGCTAGGAGGTCGACATAAATGTTTTTTCCAAGCCTGATCTTTTTTATTTACATAATGCATATGTCAATCTATGTTCCAAATCCTCAGCTTCAAATAATGATCTAAAGATCTCAGAGGTAAGACTCCGCCATAACAAAAAATTTGAGTTTAGGTTGTCGTGGGCATCTGATAAGGACAGTCACGCTAGAAGAGAATTAGTTTACACACCATGTTGTTTGACCACGTAGGGAGACAAGTGATTACAGCTGTTCTCAACAGCCAAACTCGAATGCTGGAAAAACAATCATCATTAAACTTGGGGATAAGGCACAGATTTTTAGACAGTCTCTCAGTGAAGACATTCATAGGCTTGTCTGCTGTAATCTCCCACCCAATTCCAGTGTTGGTAAGGTATGGGGACACATGGTGTCTGAGGCTGTTCGACCATGAGACAAGCCCTTCTGATGTGGTGCCTGAAGGATGCCTCTTGGATGTCTCCTTTTCAAGGTTTCCAGTTAAGTCCAACTTACAAGACCCCAAGGCAAAGCTACAGCAGGCTGGGAGGATTACATATCCCATCTGGCCTAGCAATTTCCTGGGATGCCCCTGGAGGACCTCAAAAACATGGTTTGGGGGACAAACAGCTGTCTGTGTAACCTGGACTCACATAAGCCTGCAAAAATGGCTGAACAGGTGGATGAACAGAGGATTTCACGGTAACATTTACCACAGGTGTCTTGCACTATCTAAGAGGATCTTTTAATATTGACATTTTGAACTGACATGTTCTGGACGACTACTGAAAGGTGAAATGTGAAAATGTGGACAGAGAGACAGTTCTAAACATCTACACTCCTGGCAGACCTATTACTACCTGTAAACACAACAAAACATTCCACCATTCTTCGACGTGTCCCAAACACAAAATCTCTCTAGGCTCATACTCTCCTCTCTTCTGCTTCAAATCCCACAGAGCTCCATTTTAGCTGCCTTCCTTGCCAATTAAACAAGTTTCCACAGGTAAAGAGAGGGGATAGAGAAGTCCCAAGGTAACCTCTACTTCACCTTTGTGAGTTTTACACACATGCTTGCACTTACACAGATGCGCGCATATACTCGAACACTTCTCCCCGCTGTATCACGCGTAACATCCCTCATGAACCCCCCGAGACACAGCTTGAATCCTTTGTAGTGCTCATTAGGAGTGTTAAGTCCAGCATGTTTCTCTAATCTAATCAGCTGTGTATCTCACTCCCCTCACTCCCCTCTGCCAACGCCTCCCTCCCTACTCTTTATCCTCTTCATTTGTCAGCTTTGAAAATAAGCGAGAGAAAGACACAGGAGAGTAAAAGTGAGTGAGGGAGAGACAGCGATAGGGTGAGATTGAAGTCCTTGAGATGAGAAAGCGTCTCTTGGGAGTTAGCGTGGATTGGGTTGTGGGAGCAAAAGTTCTTTAGGAAGCATGATATGAGATCGTTTAATTTGGGGTATGGGGTTGTGCCTCATGGACCACTGTGATGGGATGAATGAAAGCCTGCGAGTCCATCAGGGTTCACAGTGAACGTATTCTGATTTATCAAATGGAGACATCACTATTTAGCACTCAGTTTCTTTTTCTTTGTATCAGTGTCTAAAGTGCAAACCCAATACTGATGAACATGATGACCCCATTGTTTTTCTAATGTTTGTCCCAGAACAATTACAAGAACAAACAGAACTTTCGATTCCTTTGCACAAGATTTAATTCACAGGGCTTCAAATAGATTAATTAGAAGCAATAATTAATGAGTGTGTTTGTGTACACTGTCAGATTTGCAAATGATGGTTGTCAGAGTAACGTATGAGACACGAGATCGCAACTGTTTACGAACGAGAAGAGACAAACGAGAGAGAAAGACAGAGTAAAGAGGCAGAAAGGAAAAGAGAACGTGAGAACGACAGAGTGGAGAGATAGTGAGAGAAATCCGTGGGAACAGAAATACAGTTGCCAATTTCCTGTCGTCGACAGGCAGCAGTGTTGACAATGCCGGTTGACAGCCAGCTTCCCCTGGCCGCCACCCATTCATTCTGTATTGTAAATAAACAGTTTAAGGGGAAATGTCAGCCGAGAGACGGAAGGAGCAGCTCCGGCTATAATATCTCTTCCCTCCTCCAGGCCAATGCAGCAGCCCAGTTGCCAGGCAAGTGACGGACGTGGTGAGTAATGAGGATGGCACACACAACCTGCTCTGCTGGGGCTGATGGTAACAAGGGCTGACGCCATGCCGTTTAAAGGTCCCCAGGGCCTTGCGGTTTAATCCCCATGCTTACACTATCCACTGTCCCACTGTGCATCTGAAATAGATCTCACTGTGACCTATAAATGCGACTGATCAGAGGGAGACGAGGAGGGATGTAGAAAATGGATGGTGTCTATGTTTTGGTCTAAATGGTGCAGTCAAGGAGATGATAAGGATACTTTGACGCCTACAGCAAGATTTTTAGATGGTAGGGCAAGACAGCTCTGAGAGTGTTCATAAGTGTCTCTGTGCAGCTAAAATTGGTGGTCATTATAACCCAAAAACGAGAAGAGGAAGGTGAGAGTCGCTCTGTGACTAAGCCTAGCCAAATCTGTGCTGCATATGAATAGTTTGCCTTGAGTCATATTTTAGAAACACGGGCCAAGGACGTTTTACAGATGACATACTGCATCATGTATAAAATATGTCACTTCTGCTTAATAACTTACACAATCTTCACATCAGGATCAAGTCCAGAGGTGCTTTCATCACGATTCAATTAAACATGTAAACAAGATGTACTGAGGAAAACGACATGCAGAGATGAGATGAGAGAGAGACCGCTTTCGCTCTCCGACTTCTCTTCTCGTGCCCATTCCTTGAGGCCAAGCAGCCAGGCAGGCAGCTCATGCTACTCCCTAATTGTCATGCAAAGGTAGTTTGCATTGGTTGGCAGCTTGTGGCTCTTCTTGCTGAACATCAACTTTGCAGCGGTTCCCGTCAGCTCCTCCCTCTTACCCGGTTATCAGATCAGGCGACTGGACATTAAGAAACAAGCACATTAAGCCGCAGTTACTCATTTCATTACAGTTACTTCATATGATAATAAGCAGCCGCTTGCTACTAAAGCCTGCCAGTCTACATGGTCAAGGTTTCCTTAGAAACATCCAAACATTGTCTGTAGCTTTAAGAGGTCTTTTTCTTTATAAATGGAATTGGTTAGTTTATGTTTACTGGTTAACATTAATCATCACAACTCTGTCACTACTGAAACAGAGACACAGACAGACAGACTGGAGCACAACTGAACACAGCATGAGTCAAACACAGCGTCAGCTCCAAACAAGGTGGGAAATGAGCAACAAATTGATTATTTTGTTTACTCGGCCAGCCATTTCTGGAGGTTTTTGTGCATGTTTTTTTTCCCAACCCAGTTCTATTCTGAAAATCTATTTGTCTGGCTAGACCATGAAAGCATCTGCTGAATTGGGGAAAGCAGCTGCCACTGTGGCAAAACAAGTTGGCTTGCTGTCCGGGTTCCAAGACATCTAACATCAGACGTCTAACTCTCAGTAAGACCCATGGAAAGAAACCAGTGTAAATTACAGTTGGAAATTATTTCAAAACCAAATGATTGAATAAAGAGGTTTTCTTAATATGGAACCATTGCTTAACTACAGAACAATTTCAGCTTGAAGGCAACCAGGTGCTTTTTTATAGATAAATACTGTCACAGGGGGTCTGATGTTTCAAACTAGACTTTACAAACAAGACAAAAAAACTAACTTTTTTACCTCCTGGAGCACCTTAAACCACAACGGCCGCTATTTTACATAGATTTTTAGAATTGGACAGGAATTTAAAGTGTGGCTGGTTTAATCAATACCAGAAATCTTCATCAGCACAGAAACTGATCTTGTATGAGAATAGCCGGAAGGCCTGTGTGATTTCATAGATAAATATCAGCTGCTGTCATAAGGGAGTATGCTGTTTACACACTGTGGCTGAGAAACAGAGAAGACTAATTTTCAAACCCACCTCAATGAGGAATACTCTGTAGCTAAACCATCCCAAAGCTGATGTTCTTCACAGAGAAGAGTGCAGTAATTAGATTAGGGCTATCTCAGAGGGTAGCTCAGAACACATTAATCACTATATGTTATATCAGACATATTCCATTCTCTTTAAAGACTGATGAATTTCAGAAAGCTTGCTTGTCTTTTGCTCACAGCATATCTGAGAATTTGCAGCAATGAACCAAGCCACTAGGCACAGTACCGTATGAGGAAGGTTTGAAAATTCAAGACAGCCTACATTTTTATATTCACATTTATACTCACTCACTCCTCACAGTCACATGTCTAAATAACACAAGAGAAGTAATTCACCGTAATAAAACAACATCTATCATGCGGCTCCTTTATGATTATATTACATTATATTTCTGAATGCCATTCACAATTGCCGGACACACTGGTCATGAGGCTCACTAGTGTCTGCTGCACCTGGGTCACAAATAAGCAATCCTGCCTGCAGTTCATAAAAGACAGTCACATCTCACAATGACACTTAGATTACACTGCATGTCTACTTACAATCACATGACAGAAAAAGCATAAAATGTTAATGGCTTTGTTCAGAAATGTTCTTGTCACATTGTACTGTTACGACAAATATATCTGAAGCTGTCATAATTGCTCCTTCAAGCAGCTCTTGTGCCTAATCAGAAAGTCATGTCATACTGGGCAGGTCAAAAACTAAAACTCACAGTGGAAATAGAACCAACACTGCTATATATCTGACCTCTACAACAGTCCGATCACTCTGGATTTTCTTTGCACATTATCACACTATTATCTTTGCACTATCCTCACTACTCATTCCGACCAGTAGGTAAATAGATCAGCTGATAATCAGTTTATCTGAGTTGATTGATGTTAATGACTGGATAATGTACAATTTCTCAAGATCAAAGCTGTTCATCAGGTATTAGGTCATAATATTAGGTCACTTTTTACCCAGAACTACTGATGGAAATGAATGTCAGATGTCAATCATATTCAAAAGTTGTATTGCGTATATGAAAGCAGGAAGCAGACCCAAGTAGGAAAACTTTTATGTTCACTGGCCACAAATTGTGAACGGCAGGCGTGTTTTGATTTGATTTACAGCTGATCGTATAATCAGTTAACAGTGCATGGGTGGTGGTCGGTGGTCATTTCTGACTTTGCTCATAACATCCCTTTGATCTCTGTTGTGAAAAACAAAATCTTAGCTTCGGGCCCAAAATCCATCTACGTGCCGAGTTAAAGGGCTGAATACAAACAGGGCACGGAACAATCAGCGAAACGGTATAGTGCATGAAATCAAAATTCTAAATAGTTATGCTGTTATCTGTAATTTGAGAGAGCCATTTCAAACACTTTGAAATGAGTGCAACATTTGCATGATGTACCAGATGCCATGAGATAATGCTCATGGGACCACTGCTGTGTCATTTGGTCTGACTAAAAGAGGCTGAGAGGAGTTAAAGCTCACGCAACTGGCATCTGTGAGTTCACAATGTGTCCTCCAACATTAGGTGGATAATTGACAGCTACCCTGGTTGATGCCAAAATCTTGTTTTTCCTATCCATACGGCTGTGAGTCTTCTGAGCACCCCCTCTTCACTGATGTGGATTGTTTTCAGCACCAAGCATGTGGCGTTGCAGTTTTTTCACAGGCCTTGTAACTCTGAGTGCGTATCTATCACTTAGAGAAGTATTTCAATGTTCAGTAAAAATGCAGCGATTAATTAGTCTCAAAACCAGGCACATACATGTGATACAAGCGCACGAAAGAGAGACCCATCCTCATGTGAAAAACTCAGATGAGAAACTGAAATGACCTCTTCATGATTTGTCCAGAGCATGTCCTTCATGTATTTTATCCCTACCTGGCATGGCATGGACCAGGTCCCCACACAGCACCATGAATCTTGGCCTTGGTCTGAGCTTGTTTACAGCCTCCACAGTCTGCTTGGTGAGCTCTACCTCCTCGGCCCATTCCTCCCCTCCACCATCACAATCGCCGTCCCTCCAGGCCTTCATAAGCCCTAGCTGGGGGTCAGCAGCTTGAATGAAGAAAAATGGTCCCGTCCACTCACGCTCTGCATCTGTAACAAGGACAGGCAAGATTGGACTTAGCAATTGGGTTGAAAGACTCAGACGCTGTTTATCTCTAAGGGTGCTTCACTGATCACGGATTACTGGAAACAGTACTGGCCGATGCCGATCACCTATCGAAATGTCGTTTCTTTACTTTTTTATCATCTTTAGTTGTTAGTAGCAGTTAGTGACAATATTTATTTTGCTGTACTAAAAGAAATAGGTTTAACAGACATAAACAAATAAATTAATTAATAAATAGGATACGGAATTTAGTAAGGCAGAATATGAGAAAAATTCCAAAGCCACTACTCCATGACACGGTTACTGCTTGTAGAGAAACTCTCTTGTATGTTTACATGATTGGCTCTTCTGTCTGGCCCTTATAGAGATCATTGATTAAATTATGTATCAGAAAAGACTTTATTGCCATTGTAAGTGAAGAGGTTTCACATTACTAGGAATTTGTCTTGGTGATAGGGGCATACATAGAACGTAACAAGTAACATATAATAGAAGAATAAAATAAAATAAAAATAAAATAGAATAAGGTAACACAAAATAAAATAAGATAAGTAAAATTTAGGACAAATATTGGCTGATAATGGTGACTGATCAATTGAAGCATCCTTATATACATCCTTACGACATAATAAAACTCGACAATTTAAAACTGCATCAGCCAATTTGTGGTGTTAGGCCAGTGGAAGCAATAAATAAATAAAAATTTTGATTATTTAACAATTAATTAAAGATGCCCTAATCAATATTCTTATATTAACAACTGATCAAACTGCCACTTGTAAGGAGAAATATTTTGCTGGAGAAAAAAAAAACAAAACAAAACACACAAACCCACAGAGAATGAACCCCCTGACTGCAATCCTCCACAGCTATAGGGACCATTTTAGCATCTTCCTGCTCATTGTTTTGGTTTTACAGCAATTTTTCACATTCTGGCAGCATCATTCTGACCATTTTCATTTCAATGTGTTTAGGTCACAGGATTCTTGCACAGAACACTACACATAATAGTAAGCAGAAACATAAAAGCTTTGGGGATTAGGTGTCATCACAGCATTAGTCATTCAGTGGTATAAGGCCTGCTGTGAAAGCTTCATGTAGAAGCCTTACATTCATTCTTGGAATGAACACAACACTTGATTAGCTGAAAGTGCTGCGATCTGGATTTACGACTGGGAATTGAAGATCCGTGTGGGAATGTAATGTGCAGTGTTTTGTTAAAGCTGTACATGCTCACTCCATGAGTAACTAATGCTAAATAATTAACAAACAGCTACATGTTGGAGCATGAATGGGCAGCAAAGAGCAAGTGTTTTACATAATCCTGATATTGCGTAACAGAAGGGCCTTACAATCTAATCACTCTCCAATATTCACCAACAATGCAAAGTGCTCCTGGTCTTCTATGTAAGGAGCAGAAGGCGACACTGAACGCAGCTTGGCTGATGTTTACGACAAGGTTTGACATGAGGGACACCGGAGAAAGCCTGACTAAGTAATATGGAAATGGAGTCCCCTTGTTGCCCACAAATGGACAAATGTCAAGAGCAGTTGTAAACAACAGCTTTCTGCTCCACTCATTTAAAATCCGGAGGATGTGAAAGCAGTGCTGTAGTTACGCAGACTCTCACTGTGGAGAGTCTGCATCTGCATTCTGCACAAATCCCCTCACTCACGCTCAGCGGGGGCCACTGGCTGTTCAGCATCCTCTGTGTTTAACATGCTCTGCGCGTATCTCGCTCCCAAATGAGTTTATAATAATTCTGTCCTCCAGAGAAACGTAGAGAAGAGATAGGAAGAGAAAGAGTGACGAAGAGAGCGTTGCTCCTGGGAAGCAGCTGGCTAAAAGCTTAATTGTAATTGACATTCATTATTTCAACCACGAGTGGAAACGTATTCTACTTTTATGATTACAATCATCTCTTCAATCAAATTACTTTAGCATGCCTTCAGTCCAAGCTAGCCTGGCCTTGATCTTAACTTATAACTACACTGCGGGGAATGCTGATCAATTCTGCTGCTGACAGTGACGACTGCTGATGAATTTTGAATTTCAACAGCTGCCATGATCACTGTAGTATGAAGTTAAGTTTCCTGCTGAGATGCAGGCCTAACTTTATCTAAGTCTATGACATTCCATTAGCACTTACTTCTTGAGAGAATGCAGACTAGGTTTGTCTTTCAGCGGCACATCTTAAACTGCAGCAGAACAGTCTCTAAGCTTGGTGTAAGCATCAGAGTGTTTGCATATGGAAATCATTACCTCAATAAGCAGATATGTTGTCCTTTGCAACGGAATATGGTTGCTCTGATACTGATTCCAGTATTTGAAATGAGTCTGCATCTATCAGCATCGCGCATCAGCTGATAGGCAAAGTTCAGGTATCGGTATCAGGAAGGAAAAAATGGTATAGCAATATCTCTACAGAGGAATATTTTCAGATCACATGGGCATACAAGTGTACACACACATATATACATAAAACATGTAAATTTGCACGTACACCCAGTCCCACTCTAGAGTCATAAGTCACTTTGTTTGTGTGTACCCTGAACAACAAACAATGATTTTATGAATCTACAGGGCACATGCACACAAATCCTGCGGTTTCGTTTTTTTTTTTTTCTTTTTTTGTTACGCTGAACACGCTTGCTGGTTGGTACAATGTCTCTCTAGAGTCATATGGATGAACTATTTCACAGGCAAATGAAAAAGAAAAAGCAGAAGTAAAGCTCCCATGACAGGAAATAAAAGGCAGCAGCTTAGTGTGGCCTCGCTAGTTGAGCTCAACTTCAAACATAAATCACATAGATTTCTCAGATGGCAGATGTTGCACTCAAAACAAAATTAATCATTATTTGAGATGAAAGCACAAGGGGACTTGCATTTGTTGCAAGTTATAAAATACAGAAAACTTCAGTTTATTCCCTTGAGAGCCGGTATACTCGCTGACTCCCGATGGTGATCAAAAAAGACACAGACATTAAAGGCAGAGACAGATGAACACATGACAGCACATGATAGTGTGATTACTTCATAATGGTGAAAGTACTTCAATGTCTTCAGTGCAGGGATGAACCACACACACTTCAGTAATGAATCATTTAAAACTAATCAGTGTAATAAGTTTTATCTTGTTTTCTCTTTGTCAATTCAATCAGTTTTGTCAATTTGTCAACGTGTCCTACTCATAAATACAGAAATGTTGCTCGGGGTTAACAGTAACGGATCGAGGAGAAAGTTTGAATCATTACCCCGTTTACAGTGGGTTAAACTACCTGCAGATATTACCTATGGCCTTTAATTTTAGGCTACAGAGCTTCAAAACAACAACAACAACAACGGGGTAGTGTTTCCCTGCAGTAATTTAACTCGCTGGCATTAACAGTTTAGTTACTGAAAGAGCACAGTACTACTCATACGCTTTATTTTATAACACACGCTAGCAAGCTAGCTATGAGCCTTGCGATGGTTGACAACAGTGTCCGGGTTATTAAAACAAAGCTACACAAAAGCTGTCCTGACTGCGTTTGGTCTGTCAGTTCATTATCCTGCTACAACTTCTGCACAGCTAAGTTAAAGGGAGCGTTAGCAGGCGAGTTAGCCTGTAAGTTGGCTAACCGGCGGGGATGAAGAAGCTAACTGCTTTCCGCTACCTTCAGTCAGTCCGCTGAAAGTCCGATGTTTAGCCCTGAGAAAGATCTCTTCACTCTCAGCCATAGGATCCAATTGCTAAAAAGCTGTCCCAGCAAGCCAATGTGTAATTTGTGAGCCAGTCAGCGAGCCTCCGGACAGGTTGCTTGTGTGGCTCTTAGTGTCCTCAGCCGACTATCGGTGGTCGACTACACAGCCTGTTTGCCAATGTGAGTAAGTTTAGCTGCAGCGGCCTCCAGTGTGGCAGCAACACCTAGACTGTCCTGACGTGCAGCGTGTACAGGGGCGTTTACTATGAGTCTGCTCCACTTTATAAGACGCTATATAGACAAAAGTAGTGGGACACACCTCTTTATTACTTTATTACCTTTCAAGGATTGGGCTTGGCCCCTTATTTCTAGTGAAAGGAAATATGCTTCAGCATACCAAGACATTTTGGACAATGCTATGCTTCCAACTTAGTGGCAACAGTTTGGAGACCCTTTTCTATTTCAGCATGACTGTGCCACAGGGGCACAAAGAAAAGTCCATAAAGACATGATTGGATGAGTTTGGTGTGAACTTGAAGTTTGAACTTGACTGGCCCACACAGAACCCTGACCTCAACCCCATCCAACACCTTTGGGATAAACTGGAAGAGAGATTGTGAGCCAGACCTTTTAGTCCAGCATCAGTGTCTGACCTCATACATGCTCTATTGCGTGAAGGGACAAAAATTCCCACAGAAACACCCCAAAATCTTGTTGAATTCCTTCCCAGACTTCCCAGAAGAGTGGAAGCTGTTATAGCTGCAAAGCTGTCTGTGTATTTAGAATGCTATTAAAGTCCCTGTTGGTGTAATGATCAACGTCCCAGTGTCCCAATACTTTTGTCCATATGATGTATTTATTCCACCAAAACTGGTACAGGCTGTAAAGGTTACACTTTGAATTAAATACATCATCCAAAATATTTTGAAACTATGTAAACTCAATCAGCCTTTCTCTCGAGTGATTCCCAAACCACACGGACAGTGAGAGTCCTGTAAAAACACCTGAAAATGAGCAAACAACCAGATTGTGCTCATTTCTTAGGCCATTTGTTTATTTTTATGCTGATCATTTCATTGAGTTTAGTGCAATTAACAATATATGTGCTGTAAAAATTACTTATCATACACAACTCCACAAGGATAAACGTTCACAAACCAAACTTCTGTAGTCTAAATCACTGTGCATTTTGTCTAAAAACTCAAACCAAGGGACCTTGGAAAGAAGCTGGATTGTGCAAAATTTAAAATTCAGTGTGATCCATCCATCCTCATTTGGGCTGACAGGAGAAACTGTTTACCTAGTTGCTTTAATATTTTTTTAACATTTGAATGAATAATAATTGTGGGTTTTGCTTGCTTTCACTGCATCCAGGGAGAGCAAATATCCTCAAAGGTCTTTTGGAGGTCTGCTTTTTAACCACAAAATGATTATGCTTTTCAGTTCAGTTAATTCACAGCATCTGTTTGACAGAAACTCTGCACTTGAAGAACTTGAAGATGCTCGCAAAATATAAACCTCACTCCTCTTTGCTCCCTGTTGTTGACATGGTGCTTGTAAAGGAGAGACATTGTCCAATCTGATGTGGGGATGAGGCTCTTCACTTTACCAGTAAATCTGTGTCAAGCACTATGTCCATTGTTTCATGGACTGACTTTTCTTATATTGTATCTTTTAGTTAGGATACTGAAGAAGGGTCCGGGTCATCATGAGCATTGCTGCCGAATGCTTATTGTTTTCAAGAAAGTTCCCACTGATCTAGTGAGCATTAGGTCCCGGGGTCACGTCTTTAGAGAAGGGCTCTTTTTCCAAATCCACCCCCTGCCTTGAGAAGCTCAGCCAGCCATTGCCTATTGTAGCACATTAAGCTACTTGTGATTTCAGGATTTCTAAAACAAAGGCAACCTACGAGTGAAAATGCATAAAGTGAAAAAAATGGGGAAAAGGGCTCCCACGCCTTTCCTCGACGACCAAACACAATAGTGATGTGCATATTCCGGGGCCTTTATCATAGCCTAATATTTCACAACAAAGGCTCCCCCCACCCCCCTCCCTCTCTCCCTCTCTCTCTCTCTCTC
Organism: Scatophagus argus; assembly: GCF_020382885.2. NCBI lineage: Eukaryota > Metazoa > Chordata > Actinopteri > Scatophagidae > Scatophagus > Scatophagus argus. The sequence continues at coordinate 6,417,846 of NC_058513.1, forward strand.
TCAGTCCTCGCAGTCTCACTCCCTCCCTTGTTCTCCTCCTCCTCTCCTTGTGCGCACCAGGCTCTCCCACCCTCGCCTCTTCTATTCGCTCACTGCGCTCTCATCCTTAGTGTGGCGTGTGTCTCAGCCTACTCCTGTGCGTAAGAGCGCACCGATGGATATGTAAAGTGATGCACTCCCGAAAACGAGAAATCTGAGCCTGCAAACGCCTTTCTGAAAAGGCGTGTAGATGCGCAACAGAGCGCGCGTTGGAGAGCAGTGAGTTAGATTAAATCAAGTTCATTCCACGGTGATTGTTTTTACTCTGCGCGTTTTTGTTGTTGTTTTTCTGGACGATGATATGTTAATAAAGATGTTCATCAGCGCGGGTGACTGTGCGTTGCTATTTGGATGTGTGTTTCTGGACTTTTCAGCATATCATGACCGTGCGCATTTTTTCCTCTCTCCAAATCTTTTTGTTTCTGCGTGAAGTTGAACGGAGGGAAAAGCACGATGAGAGGGAAATACTTTCTTCTTGGCTTCTTCTTGATCAAACTTATGGCTCTTGTTTGCAAGGCTGACGGGGAGCCAGGACTGCTCGGAGGATTCGTAATGATCGCCACCTCAAACGGCTCCAGGGAGGAGGAGAGCGTATCAGAGGAGACCCCGCACACGGAGGACAAATGTCGGGGTTACTACGACGTGATGGGCCAGTGGGACCCGCCGTTCATCTGCAAAACGGGCAATTATCTGTACTGCTGCGGCACCTGTGGCTTCCGCTTCTGCTGCTCCTACAAGCACTCGCGGCTGGACCAGAGCACCTGCAAAAATTATGACACTCCGATGTGGATGAAGACCGGACAGACTCCTTACAAAAAAATGAACAAGATGCACGACAGCACCAAAGACAAAACGAACTTAATTGTTTACATCATATGTGGAGTAGTGGCCATTATGGCTCTTGTGGGGATTTTCACCAAACTGGGGCTGGAAAAGGCGCACCGGCCTCAGAGAGAGAACATGTCCAGGTAAGTCTCTCTGTCTGTCTCTCTCTCTCTCTCTCTCCCTCATTGCTTCTCTCAGTGCGCTTGTTTACAGAGAGACTTGCAGTAGTAGCCTACGCACGCAGTGATCCGGAGCGCGCAACGTGCCGTTCTTTTCTTCATCTGCCTCCGTGCACATCAGAAGTACATAATGGGAATACAGTCAGACAGAGCAGCATGACATTATTAAACTACCGCTTGTTTAGGTGCATTAGGAATATTAGATTTCACTCACACGCTGTGGTTTCTGGGCAACCAGTGCAACTTAAGTCATTTTCTGTATTGAGACTCTTTGTGATACGGCACGATCTCTCCACTCCTGTCCATCTATCCTTTGTGGTATAGCATAACATTACGTTTCTTTCACGGGGGGTTCTTTCATTGGAGTAAAGCGGCATTGCGCCCCATTGTGCTCCAATTGTGCATCTGTCCAATTGGAGATCAGTGAAAATGCTTTTAAACACTACTAGGCAAGAATGTACTATGTGTGCAGTGATGGCAACATAAAAAGAACAGATGAAACTAAATCCTTTCCATTCGTCAGGGAATCCCATTTTCTTCCACTTAGCTGCACCTCTCAGTTTCATGAAAAGATGCTGTACAGCAGTGCAGCCCAAGTGAATAATTAAATTAGCCATGTTGTGCACAGTTCCCCATGTCTGCACCCCTCACCCATCACCGCCTCTCTGTCTCTCTCTTCTCCTCTGTCTGACAGGGCCGTCGCCAGTGTGCTGCAGGGCGGGTGTCCAGGTGAGCAGTATCGGGGGGAGGAGGCCCTAGGGATGCATTCGCAGCACTATGCTTCCAGGGCCACAAATCTCCGTGAGTTTTTTAAAATTATTTTCTATGTTTTCCGGGAGCTGTGGACAGCTCATCACTGTCTGTTGTGAACTGAGTGTATAACTTAAGCAGCATAAGGATGTGTGGGTGCAGCGTGTGTCAGCAACAAAAGCTGCTTATTTGAAGCGACTTGAATGTGTCCAGGTTGGTGTCAGAGGCTCTTATGAAGTCATCTGGTGTGATGTAAGTGTGTCCAAGTTTGGGGTCAACTCACTGCACCTCAGCTGGACTGAAGTGTTTTATTTTTTTGGTCCACTGTTCCCAGTCAGAAAATCCTCAAAGATTCAATATAAGCACACAGAGAACACACACATGCCTGCAGGCGTGTTCCTTTTTTGTTTCAAATGACAGCACTGGATTTTTGTTTTATATCTCCCCGGCCAGATATCCATCCATTTCATAACACTTTGGAAAAAGAAAATCTGCCTGTCTTTTCTGCAGCTTTTCAAATCCAAACATTATTCACTGTTTTATTTTGGTTCGTGCCTACATGATATAATGAGAGAGAAAAGGGGAAGTGGGAGTGTGTGTGTGTGAGTCGGTGAGGAATTGATGCTGGTGGTGGTGAGTTTGTATGTGTGTAGGGGGATTGGGGTGGGTAAGAGTTTGAAGGGTGGTGTTGGAGGTGGTGAGGGTAGAATACAGAGCATATGAATGCCATCTATTTCTGCTGTGTCCCGTGGGCTGCTACAGCACAGAGCTGCTTTGTGTTTTAACACCAAAGATCAAACAGATGAACGCACACAAAATCACACACTCAAATATGCACAGGCTAGAACATACATAACACACACATAAACACTTAGAAACAGTCAGTACACAGAATTCAGAAAGGTGCGTCACCAATCAATATTTCTTGATCTAAGAGCAGATCACCATAAACCATATGTTTGAGACACATAGTGAGGGGACTCACACTCATCTTGTCATGTTGACTTCCTTTCTGTTATTTCTTATGTTACTATCAGGCTATACATGAATGACACCCTGTCCAATACCACTTGACTGCACTTGAAATCTTTGCACATTAAAAAGACTGCATCTTGACTTTCTGACTGCATTTCACTTTTATATAGCAAAAAAAAAATGAAGTACTTTAATCTTGGGTTGAGTTCGACGGTTCTAGTTTTAGGAAAAGTGAAAAGATTTGGATGACATTATTTAGCAATCTTTCATTTCAAATAAAGCGATATTAGGAATATTTGTGTAGATAGCATCCCCAAAATTCATAGTTTTCCCCTTGCAGATTCCAATTTCTGATTTACGTGCAGATGAGAAGTTGTGGAATTTTTGGGAAATGTTGAGTGCTATGAAAGACAGGAAGTGTACATGTAAGGAAATGGTGGTGGTGGGGGGTGTTGAGTAATTACTTCTGTTTGCGAGAATGAGATAAATATGTAATCCTACAACAGCTCCCCTGGCTAACGACAAGGTGACATAACCCTACTCAGCGTGAAGCACTACGCCCACAGACACCATCAACATCATGATGAGAGCACAGCTCATGGAAAGGGGAAAAGAAAGGTCGCATTCATTAAAATGTTTTGGTTTCACGTGGGGGGGTGGGAGGGGGTTCTCAGTCCCAAAACAAGTGCTACTGTAAAAAACACTTTCATAAGGTGTTGGGGTCTGCTTGAGCCCTTTTTCTTGTCTCACTGTGGTGGGAGAGATGAGATAACAGGGTGGCCTATTACCTGAGTGGCCACGAGGACACTGCTGTGAAATAGTGATTATTATTTGCAATGTGGAACCTGCTCTGCTGAACCCTCTAATCCCTGGGCTTGTGGGTGATCATGCGGAATGTTATTAACCTCTGTGATCTGCTGGAATCCTCCCCCGACAGCCACATTATTGGTTTACGGGTCCCTCCGCTGGTGAAGGGAGACAAATCATCACAGGGCACGGGGATGGGGTGAATGGAGAGCAAAGGAATTAGATAAGGATTTGCTGGATATGGACATGTTGTTCTTGTTTTAAGTGATTAACGGAAGATGAGTAGACTGAAAAGGACGCGATGGTTCTTCATTCATTATGGACAAGGAAGGGAAAGAATAAGTGTGAAGAGAGAGGTAATTGCAATGTAAAGATAAGTGCTTGGGTTAAAAGGGCCATTGTGTGCACTAGCTGATGCGCACAAAGAGAGTTTACTCATATAAATTGCAGGATTGTGCTGGAAAATCTATTTTTAGTGCAAACCACATATTGATTATAGCTTATGGCCAGATCGCCCTATTGCTGGCATCAATTAATCTGCTCGGGCAGGTCTCAATTGTTATATAGGAGGAGAAAATTCCTTTGGGCCTGTGCGACTGTCAGTCAAAGAATGCTATTTGTCTGTAAAGGAATCACTGTGGACCACCGCTTCTTTTTCATTAAATGGTCCCTGCAAGCACTTTATTCAATGCATTGTCAACAGAGGTTTATAAAGAAAGCAAAAGCCCTATTCCCAATACATTCTTTGCTGTGTCTTGATAATTCATAATCATTATCACATATACCACATAACTGAGAAACATGCAGCATCAATTAGTTATAAAAAGCAAGAGGTTTGTCACTGTTATGGTGGGACCCCTGTGCATATTCAACAGGGACCCCTACAGACCTGCTGCATATTAAAAATGGACACTTTGGTTGCTTTGTGAACCAGAACCAGCCAGCCCACCAAACCCCATGTGGACCAGCTGGCAGACTTTCATGTCATCTCAAAACCCCGAGACTTTGTTTGAATCCTTAAAAGGCTGAAAATCCCGTGTCTCTCCACTTTCAGTATCAAGAAGCTGAGGAGACAAAGTAGGGAGGGACGGAGAAAGAGGAGAAGATGAGAACAGTGGAAGGAGAAGGAACTGTACTGGTAACACCCAGACTGATGGCAACAACCAGTTTTGAAGCTCTGAAGGACAGGGCTTTGTATCTGTTGTTTGAATTGCCATGAAAATGTCTGAAAACATCTTCTGCCATCAGTTTGTGAGAGTTTCTCAAGTGTCATTGACAAGCAGCAGCAGCTATCTCATTGTTACTACACTTACTGTATAATCTAATGAAGAAGTTAGTCCTGAAATTTAAACAGAAAATAATGTTTATCGTCATGAATTAATACACTAAACACTTCCCCTAGAAAAACACTGTGCTTTTTAGTCCTGTAATTGTCATTTTGGGTATCACACTAAAGAGCTTTAGGTGGGCAGCGCTATTAGTTTTATTAAGACAAACACACCCTCACACACATACGCTGCACTCTGTATTCACAACTCAATTCACCATTTGCAGGCTTAATTACCTCCCCAGCAGTTATAATCTTTTCCTAAACATTCTGAGATGGGAAGGATGAAATTTTAATAGGTAATTGCTTCTGAGATTGCACAGACACGAGAAAAGGCCCTGTCTGCAAAACACTCCTTCTCCGCCTTGTGACTGTGTATGTGTGTAAAAGCGTGTGTGAGTGAAGATGCCTCCGTGCGCACAGTGTGTATTCAATGTGCAAGTGTGCGTTTGTGCACGATGCATGCCTGTCAAAAGGAGCTGTGCATATCCTTCGTTAAAAGTAGGTGACTGTGTGACCTTGTCTTCTCAGCTGTCATCTGAGCCCTCAGTGTGTCACATCTGATTGCCGAGTGTCGGAACGGAAAGAGGAGCTCCAGCTAGTGAACCTGCACACCGCGGCACAGGCCATAGAGAGAAGCAAAGAGATGATGTGAAAGAGAAAATGACAGAGCTGGAGCGAGTTATCTGTAAGGCGTCACTCCAGCTCCAGCTCTGTTTGAAGCTCAGCTTCTGTCCTCTTGTTCACACAGGGAAGAAAGCAGGTGAAGTTGAGAAGCACCGTCCCCAAGTTTGTCTTTTCAGCCTCATAGCTCGTTGGAACGACTTAAGCTTCTGCTGTATCTGCAGCTAGTTTTCTTTCATCCAAACCACTGAGAAGAATATTTGTTTTACTTGTTTTTTTATTAATATATTTTAATTAACTCTGTCTGTTTACCAAAAACAAGGCTTATCATGCATGCAGAAGTCTGCAACTTTATTGGCCATTTTATACATACAAACATGTATTTACTCTTACTTTACATATTTCATATTTGTACCCTAAATATGAAGTTACAGTCAGCAGATGTTAGCTTAGCTTAGCTTAGCATAAAGACTTGAAGCAGGAGAAAACAGCAGTCTGACTCTACTATATGCACAGCTAAAGCTAACAAATTAAAATATTATTTCTGGTCTGTTTAGTTCGTAAACAAACTGAAGCTTAAAAATAAGTTGGGGTTTTTTATAGGGACTATTTCTTGCTGGATATTACCCACGTGAAACACACATATCGCCCTAAAATCCACAGCTTGTCATGTTGTTCATAAATAAACAAGATGTATCATGCTAATTAGTAAGTTGTAGAACTGTTGGTAGAGTCAAGCTAGCTAGCTAGACACTGATCATTCAGAACAGACGTGCCCTGAAATATGATTTGCTTTAAATCTTAATTGCCACCATACAGTTGAAAAAATTATCTTTGTTGTTTTGACCTGAATGTCCTTTCAAACGGCCATTGGGGAAATATATCCTAACGTAAGAGACTAAACTAATCAGACTGCAGTCCACATGTTGTAACTTAAGCTACACATAATAACTTGTTTGCACAGTTCATCTATTCTGCTAGCTGTCAGACATCAGCATCTGTCTCCTCATAACACCTTGCATTAAAGGTGATTTAGTTTGTCTGAATACCTCATCACTCTTAACAAATGACATTGTTTCCCTACATTTGCAGACACCTTGGTGTAGGTATTTGGTGCTGCACAAGCTATTGCATTGTTCTTACCATACCAAAGGAGTAAATCAGGCCACAGTGAGCAATAAGGCAAAAAGACAGTAAGTCACAGGCTCAGATTCTCAGAAAGTCCAGAAGTGTTGTCTCCTCCTCTCCAGGGCCTCATTCCTGCACCCTCTTTCAGCCTAATTATTTTAATGTGAGGCCCCTCAGCAGCCCAGGGAAGCCATTAGACTCCTGTTTATTGGGGTTCAAGGGCCGCACAGCCTGCAAGCTTCGACCAACGGCAGACATCCACTCAATTTAAGCACAGAGAGAGATTAGCCAGCGAGGTGTCAACACCGCCTGGGGAGGGAGGGAGACTGGGACTGAGGACTGGAGGGAGAAAAGAAACAAAAAGATTTTGGAAATGAGAAGAAAGTGTGCTTTTCTTCTTAATTTCTGTTCATAAATCCTAAAGAAGTTGTATGAGTCCTCTCTCTGCGCCACACTCCTGTTACTGAGCATTAGCTTCATTGTGAGCAATAATGTAAATTGGAACAAGCACTCATTCTGTGGACAGTCAAGGGATTCAAACAGTATTTTGATGGGCAAAGAGAGTGGTCTAATGTATGCAGCCCATCCTTTTCTGTCCTTAGTGTTTTGCATCACCCAGTGTGTAATTTCCCATCCTGTCATTGTGCTGTTTTAATAAAAGAAGCAATAGGGACAGTGAATATCTTAACTTCTAATCAGCCACCCCCTCCCTCTTTCTCCCTCCTCGCGAATATTAATCAGTTCATTTACTCCCAGGAAGTCACATCTTGCATTTGACAGGTAATTACATCTGTGTCTCCTTGTGTGTGTGTGTGTGTGTGTGTGTGTGTTTGCCGATGTGCATGTGTCTAAGTTTATGTTCACTCAAATGCTCATCATATATGCCTGCATATGTGCATGCATGCATGTGTCAGGCACATGACCCGGTCAAATCCTGAGTAACATCAGGTCTATGTATCTTCATCTCATTTCCACTGTCATTTATATGTGTCTATCTGTAATGATACAGCACTCACAGGCAGTCATGGGATAAGCAGACTTTCCATCTGTGTGTTTGAACAGGTAGTTATCACCACTGGTTTCTAATTAACTGCTACACTGTCTCTTTTTAATCGACTACTTAAATTAATGAGTCGAGCCTTTCGCAAATATCGGAATAACTTTCTGTCATAGGAACTCAGACAAAAATTTAATTATAAACAAAGATAATTCAGAACACAGTTTTCATGTACAGGGATTTGTTTGGCTGTGTCTAGGTTTCAAGAGGCACTTGGCTCAGTCAGTACATCCTTATATTTATTATTGCACGAGAGGAGCTATTGAGAGAAAGGCCTATGTTCCTTTTTGCAATAACAAGCTCACGGTCTGTAAGACATACAGTGAGGCAAGCTGAATCCCATAGTCACATTATAAGTCTAGTTTAGGCCCCCTAACATGTAGCTGTGCTATGCTGTGTGAAATCCTCTGTAATCTGCAGCTATTGTCACACAGTTTCCATTTATACAGTTTTAATAGGAAAATAGAGCTATAATCTTCTAATCTTCTGTAGTGCCAACAATCTGTTATATGTATATATTCCTGCCACTTCCTAGCAGTGCTCCAGCTGTGTTCTCATACACACCTCAGTGATTCTCAGCCAGGGATAGGCTACGTGTAGCCCAGGGGGTACTTCTGCAGTTGCCAGGGGGTCCATGGAAAGACTGTGATGCATCTCAATGAATTATAATAATAATGATAATAATAAAAAAAGAAATTACGACACCATATAACACCTGAACATCATGCTTGAGAAACCAGTTGAAGTAAGCAAGCAAGCACCTAAACAGTTGGTTAAAAGTGATGTATAAACTGCAGATAAAAGGCTGAAATAGTTACCTAAAAATAATGTGTAAATGTTTGACTGTGCTGTGAAGGTTTTCTTTATCTGAGAGGGCTGGGGTACATCTTAAATAAAAAGGTTGGGTTGCTCCTGGAGTACACTTTATCTTATTGCACCTACAGCATTGTATGAGCTGAGCTGTGTATTGGCCAGTTACTTCTCCATATGTGTACATTTTGAAAATCTTGGCTTTTAGAGAGAACAGTCTGTTTTGGATGCACCGGCCAAACCAACAGTTCACGTCCCACGTTTCTAAGGTGATGGAGGCCTTTTTTTCCTTTGCTATTCCTCTCATGCATGTGAACCCGCAAAAGGTACCCACATGTGTACAGCCTCCATACACATACACATTCTGTTCCAGGCCTGTGTTTCACATGGCCTGGGGGCAAGCACAGAATTTGCTTGGCTAGCTGATTGATGCCACCAGCAATATTAAGTCATAGACAGCTCATACTGGGAGCACATTTGTGAAAACCCCTCCGTCCCCATGCACCATCCATACCACCCCTTCCCACACACACATCCATCACCAAACTCAGGGTGGGGTCTTGGGAGAGCAAGCACCACCTCTTGCTCTCTCTTTTGCCCGCAGGCTTCAGTATGGCCTGGCTCGCTCAACAGCATGCCCTGAGGAGGTAGGGACACATTGGCAGCCTTCCTGCTGCTCTCCACCATCCCCGTACTTACATATGGACACACACAAACGCTGAAACACACAAAGTCGTGGAACGACCCCCCACCCCTCCACCCATCCTGCTGAGTGCTGGCCCATGGATAAGGGACATGTGGCTGGGCAAAATGCGTCATGATGCTGGGCTCTCAATCCGACAGATCTTGTGCCTGTCTGCCTGCCTGCAAATTACCAGCCTGGAACGACTCACAGAGAAGGAGTTTTGTTTTCCACCCTTCTGATTGCAGCAATCGCCCTCCTCTCAGCTCCCCTTGGCTTCTGGTCACTGTTTCCTTTTCTCCTGGCATTTCATGTCTCTTATGGCAGGACTTGGTTGGTACAGAATTTGTTCTTCTATCTACTCCTGTTGTTGCCTTTGTTGTGATTTCTGGATGACATTCTCATCATTTACCCCAGAGAGAGGCAAAAGCGTGTTTTTATCTGTTGCCATTTACTGTATATGTATGCAACAGGCTTAGAAGGCAGTGATAAACATGTATTTTGTACTGTCGGGTTGGGAATCAGTAGAGTCTACAACTGAACAATGAATCTCTTTCCTTCGAAGATTTAAACTAAGAGATCCGACTGTTCTTTTTATCACGTTCAGGAGCTTTTCTTTCAAGAAAGGTCAGATGTTGTCTTTATTTATTTTGTCCACATATAACCCAACACTGTTAGTGAAACCTTCACACAGCCAGAACCACCAGTGTCAAGGAAGAGAGTCAAGGAGAACACACTGACTGAATACGCAATATTATCAGTGAGATTTCCAACCATAAGACTTAAGAAAATCCTCTCTCTCAGCAAGATACAGTCCAGCACAAAACCATAAAAAGTCATTTTTAAACTTGTCAACTGTCTCCTGTAAGAATTAAATAAATGATCTCAAGTGTGTTGATCTCAGTTTGTTACCTAACGTAACAAGCTGGTTAGTGTAATAGAGGTATTTAGCGTACGGACACGACAGTGGTATCAACCCCTTTTTCCTCTAACTCTCAGAAAGTAAGCACATATTTCCCAAAATGTCAAGGTATTTAAGTATCAAAACCCGCAGAAATCTACTTGTCCTCTGTATGCTCAGTGTGTTCAGAACACCCCTAATTTCACCATAACATGCATAAATACAAACACAGATTACATTTAATGCTACATACATTTTTCTTTATATTTGTTGCTTGCAGATATGATTGCATATACTGGTCATGAGAGAAACTGAAAAGATGGCCCATAAGTTGAGAAAAGTCAGGGAGGGAAAAGCGAAAGTGAAATCAATAATTCCTTATCAATAATTCCTGTTGAGATGAACTTGAGAAAGATAATAAATCCATAGCAGTTGGAGGTGTGCTGGGAAGTTCCGAATTCACTGTGAAAATTCAAGCACAAGGTTGTTTTAAAATCCTATGCAGTACCATCAATCCTTCCTGAATAAATAACTAAGTTTTCAAATTTCAAAGCAGAACTGAAACCCTCTTGCCAAAAGCACACTCGTGTTGAGTTGGCAAACCTGTTGACTCGATATGGAAATTTGGATTATTTTCCTGCCCTTTCAGTGACCACGGTGTTTAGTCTCATGCATATATGTAAATGCACCATTTCACTATCTTCCCATCAGATCAGAGGCAGCTGCATGGCACTGTGTCTGTGCACAGAGCAACTTAATGAGCTTCATAATCCCAACGGGCCTTACCTTATTGGAAAATCAGAGAGCATGTTAATTTAGTTGGATGCTCAGTAATATATAATATACAACACTGTGCCTATGATGATGCATTCAACTTTTATTTAGCTCGATTATAGTGTGTAGAGCTTCTGCATGCAGATTTAATACTTCCCTTGAGTGACTACCCACAACCTATTATCATACAACTTCATACATCTCTCTGCACATACGATAAACATCTCCAAACACACAAGAAAGCTACTTTTTCACTACAGAGAGACAGCAATTGCATCGAGTGCTGCAGTGGGTAGAGAAATAGGAATTCTAGAGAAGCATGAGAGACAGGCATCCAGAGGGAGAGATACCTTTAGCTGTCACTGTCAACCTCACCAGCAGGCAACGATTGAATCAGTACTCCTCAGGAATCTTGGGAAAAAGAAGCTGAGGAGATCTGAAAGTGCTTTTTTTTCCTCTCCTATTCCGATATACAGAGTCTGACGGAGAGTAGTCGTACATGCCAAGTCTGAGAGATAGAGAGAAATAAAGTGAGGGTACAAAAATGAGACGGGCAGGGTGCTAGTGGAGGACAAGAGATTAGAAAAGTTAGATTGTGAAAAAGAAAGGAAGCACAGAAGGGAGGATGAGATTGTTTGCTGAAAGATGAGGTGAAGAAATCTATTGAGAGACCATCGATCTTTCAGGCCTCTCCTGATATGAAAGTGGGAAGACAGAGCTGATAGGATTCAGACAAAGCTCCCTGTTGCGTTTTGTCTCTGAGCACATAATGGCAACATTCCTCTGTTGTGGCAATGGGGTTTCTGAGCTTTGACACTCATTTAGTCCTGAATTTGTCAAAGTTCCCATTTGCTGCAGCATCGGCGAGTCTCTTCCATGTCAAGAAAGAACAAACGATATTGACGTGAATGTGGCAGGTGCATCCTTCTTACATAGTTCACAGGAGATGAGAGATATGGATTTCTTGCTTTTGCTGGTAGGCAATGAGAAGGAAATAGGTAGAAGGATGAGGTTTAAAGTGTGTTTAGTGTATGTTTGTGTGTGAATGTGTGTATGCAGAGGTATTTGGCACAAACATGCTTGGAAGCAACTATCAATCTGTTGTCTCTCACTTATCCATTCGCATATACTTATCCTTTGTTTTAAGGGTACTTCTTGTTTATTACTACTTAGATTTTATTTACATGGCTTCAGCACCATTCTTGGTGGTAGTGATAACATTATATTAACCAAGCTATTTGCTGAGATCTGGAAATACAGCAACATTACTATTACTGACTATAACTACTATTGCTACTACTAACAAAGTCTGGTGGGGCAAGATGTACAGTCTGATGATCAGACAGGACTGAAACAAACATTCAGGTTGACTGAACTTATTTGGAAGAGAAAATAACGATGTCCCAGATCCACACTGCATAACCTTCAAAGCAGCTTTTGTACAGGTTGTTTGTTCACACTGAAAAAAATGACAAAATAAAGTCAGCATTCAAACTAGTGTGCTGTCAACAGACACAGGAATGTAATTCTGGATGGTGATGAAACAGCCTTAAGAACAGCTCGGAAAACAAGAAACACTTTGGGAAAACAGTGTTGTTGCCTTTTTGTATAATCCACAGTGACATTCTGAAGTCGCAGTTTGATTGACGCTGACAGTGCACTGACTCTGGCATGTCCTATTAGTTTAAAAGCATGTTGATTTCTTGTTTACTGTACAATCTGCAAAAGCAGTACACTACGAAGATGACAGTTAATATACAGCGTGGAGTCCATCCATCCATTTTCTATACCGCTTATCCGTCAGGGTCGCGGGGGAGCTGGAGCCTATCCCAGCTGACTACGGGCGAGAGGCGGGGTACACCCTGGACTGGTCGCCAGTCAATCGCAGGGCCAACACACAAAGACAAACAACCACACACTCTCACACTCACACCTAGGGGCAATTTAGAGTAGCCAATTAACCTAATGTGCATGTTTTTGGTATTGTGGGAGGAAGCCGGAGAACCCGGAGAAAACCCACGCAGGCACAGGGAGAACATGCAAACTCCACATAGAAGGGCCCAGAGCCAGCGTGGAGTCGTTCCACATAAAACTACTGTACCTCCAAATAAAATGATCTACTTATCAAATAGTAGATAATCTAGCTATGCTTGTAGTTTAGGACACAGAGGTGAGCTTATGGTGTTCCTTGGTCTCAAGCCTCAGTTCTATACAAATTACAAGTCAAGCCATGCAAATATTTCAGATTTCTAAATGTGTAGGGTCCTTTAAGTGCACAGGGCTAATGATGAAATATGGAAAGCCTGCCTGATACTGTTTTATTATTTTTTTAAATCTCTGGGATGTTGAAAGGTGAAAACTTGATTGTTAGTGTTAAGTATTCAGGCAGTCAAGTCTCAAATATTTGTCATTATACGTGAAGTACAACTCGAGTCCAAGTCTTCTAGTCTACAACTCTTGTTTCTGCCTGTCCAGTTATCCAGAGGTGGGAAGGTTGCTTCCCAGCACATTACTAGTTAAAAGAAATATTAAAAATGTAATAAATAATTCTAAAAATGTTTTGAACTTGGCAATAAAGAGTGATGAAACATAAATGTATAGCCTACTGGATGGGCACTGAAAAAATACAGGGCTAAACTAAACTCTGTCTCCAGCACACATAAATATGACCATGTTATTTCAGCATCATTTTGAATTTTATCTGGATGTATCTGAGTCATTTAGTCCAGCTGTATGTTTGTATTGATTTTGATCTGCACCTTCAATACATCCCAACCGTCATCCACTTGCTCTTCCCATACAGATCCCATACATCTTTGTCTCATTGTCTCCTCCTCTCTGATTGTGTACATTGTTCCACCAGGCGCTGCGTTGCCTCGAGATCAACAGTTAAAGGCCATAAATGATGTATAACTCATTCCACGCAGCGCTGCCTGCACAACAGATTAGATTTATGTATGACTGCCTCCCATGACCCACAATATCCATCTCCAGGTACCTTGCTAATTTATAATGCATCTCACATCTTTCCAGGTTCTTTTGTGAATGTGAAAATGAGCTACTTTTTTTCTCTGTAATTTATGTGTATAAAGTTCAGTTAAGCTGAAGCCTCTGTGCAGCCCTGTCTAGTTTAGGAATTCAAACTATGTGATTTATTAGGTGTCACTTTACACAGTTTGACAACATACACTTTTCAAAATCTCTTTCAAAATTCCACTGATATTTGTAAATACAAGTAACTATTAATGTCACATCCATGAGAGTTGAGGAGTTGCAGCTAGCCAGATATGTCTGTAATATCAGGACAGGATAACAGGAAAGTTATGAAGTCGACTTTAGAAGAGAGTGATTTAGTTTGGTCAGACTAGCCTGTAGGGTTACAGGTTACATCAAAAATGTCCTCATTTACAACTTTTATATCCTATGTATTATTATCCCTGGGATAGCTATAATGTTCGTCAGATACAATGTGAACAAATATGTAAACTAAGCAGCCAAAAACAGTTATGTTACAGCAAAAGATTTCATTCTCATCCTTTTCCCTATTGTGTTTATGAAACTCGAACTGTTCAGCTGTACACCGTTTATGGTTTCCACGTCTCTTACCTGCCTTCAGCCCATTAGCTTCAGCTTACAGACTTTTAGTGTCATACACATTTAAGATTCTTTAACAGAATTCTCATTTTAAAATGATTCAGCTTGAAACATTAAAAAGTCAGTCAGAGGCAGTGTTTTCAAACAACTAGTGGAGCTAGTGAAAGCTGATGAAGTTGCTGATGAAATCTGTGTGCAAAAGTTGTCATTTCGGTGAGCCGAACTGACAGCTGCAGACCAGAAATAAAAAGCTGCTTTAGTGTTTCCTGAAGGACCTATTTTTTTTTAAAAAATTACGAAGAATTTTGAGTTTTACATCTTCCACTGTTATTGTTGTAAACAGCATTGTTAGCATTGCAGCTTTCCTCTTGTCACTGATACTGGTAGTGTTTTTTTTTTTAATTTCTAATATACAATATGTAACCAATCAACTATGGTGCTTTCAAAATTCTTAAATTTCCTTTTAGAAAATAAATTTCCTGGTGTCCTCTTTCACTCATGGATTTGCTATAAGAAATCATAAAATGCTATAAAAGCTTATGTGTTGTAAGGCAAAGTTACCGTTCCTAAATTACTACAATGAGGCACGATAAAATCCATGGCAGTAACAAATAAATCAAAAGTGCACAGTACTGCTCAACAGAGCCTGGCAGTCTTTTAAAGGATAATCTGTTTGTGTTTGTCTTGTTGTATTAACTGTTTACTGATATTAAAATGCAACACCTTTAATCTATTTGCCAGAAATTACCCAATGGACAGATTTCCTACAGGCCCCCGTTTGGAAAGAAGATTATCATCATTATCTTCAGCGGCACTTGTGTTTACAGGGACAATGTGCACCCTGCTATACATACATCAATATCAGTTCAGAGAAGAAAATCAAACACAGGCTGATGCATTCTTCTCTGGCTCAACTGCTGCTGCAAACACACAGGCAAGGCTTTAATAGCAAGTGGTCGACTTCTGATTTAATTTGCAACATGTTGTATAATCTTATAGAATACTAGTGGTTTGAAAATCAAAATACAGTCATGAAACTGCAGCACAAGCGACCAGTAGCACATTCCAGCATCGACTCAGTCCTAAATTATTTATTGTTTTCTGATTGTGTTTGCTAGCTGATATCTCAGGTGTCCCCATTGCCATGTCCACACTCCTACACTGTCTGCCCATCTGTGGCTGATGGAAGTCCAAGACTGCTTCATCCACAAGCACGGCCGTCACCACAACATTTGTTTATAGCAGTGCTTATTTATTTTCTGGGATGATTGGCTAACAGCAAGCACAGGGCGCAGGTTGATAAGCAGGGGAGACAGAAAGGAATGATGAAACGAGAGAGGAGAGAGAGAGACAGAGAGTGATGCTAGCTAAACTGTATTTTTATGGAGGATAATTTTCCTCCCCAGAAGGCAGTGATTGGCATTAATTACCTAACAGGTGCTAACAGCGATGAATCTCATAATTAACCAGTTTAGATTTAGTTCATTTGGGAAGACATGAGTTTGAGACAGTAGGTGCACAAATGTGTGTGTGTGTGTGTGTGTGCGTGCAAAAGAGAGAACAGAAGTGAAAGATAATGTCAGAGACAAGCTGTGTACAGTAGGTATCTCTGAAAAGGTGTGTTTCTCTGTCCTTGTAAGGAACGGGTTCTGGTGATCATTTTTTGTCACAATGAACTATATTGTGGTCTCTGTCTCACAGCTTGGCCAAGGTTATCAGCCATTAGAGCGCAGGCTTTGGTAGTTTGTAGGTGACTGTATGTGAAATAGGGTTGGACCTATAAAATCAGTTTGCCATCACACGTGACAAGCAGAGATGTTTGCCATACAGGTACAGTGGGACATCCTGCTAACCCAAAAAGAATTTCATTAGTCTGGTTTCATTGTGGAGTGTTACATACTCTGGTTGATCTGAAAGCATTTTAGAAGACATTTTCACCCCGGGACGAATACATGTCTGAGGGAAAACCTTCAGCGTCAGCCTGCAAACTCCTCTCAAAACTCCGGAAGACAATAAGAAGTTCATGAAGTGCATGAAACGTCTTGAGTGTGGCACCTCCCTTGGCCTTCAGAAAAGCATGAACTCATCTGGACATGGATTCTTATAGATGTTGGTTATACAAATATTACACCATGTACAAATGGACCTTTGGACGGAATGACTTAATATCTGGAGATAATCAGCAGGAATGGACTCAGTTGGTGACAATACACATTTTATTCCATGGTGCATTGCTGGAGGGCTCAATCCACGTGTGAATAAACTATAACGAGAAAGGAGGAAATAAACTTGGTTAGCAACAATATTCAGTTACACCATCCTTCTAAGACCTTCTTCAGGCACCCTGATGTGTGCCAACATGATCACACTGCCAGTGTTGACACCAAAGGGCATGACTGCCTGAATTTATGATGTTTGAACCAAAATTAGGATCCAAATCCTGGGTCAGGCTCCTTTGTCCACCAGTATGAGAAACCTTATGCCATGGGTTTTGTTTGACTTAGAAACGTTTTTGCTCTCCACAGTGGTCAAAACTTGATGCTCCTTTACATGCATTCTTTACACAAATTTTCAGTTTGAATTTGCTTTTATTATACAGGATTCATTCTCCTAAGATCCACATGCTGTTTATATCCACAGAACTGTGATCTGTGGTTGTTACTCACTCCGTTTTTGGTGGATCATTGAAACATCCCAAAACATTAATCATTTGGGTGATTGTAGAATCAGCAACATTTTTGCCATATTTAAAACTATAACTCAGTTAGTGTTGTTACACAACTGATTCAATTGCACTGACTACACACATGCAGTCTCATGACATATCACTTGTTAGGATCTAAAATCCGTGTCATAGCAGAGATTGTTCCATATAAAGTGGCAACTTATTGCATACAATATCTAGCCAAGCTTTTGTCCCCTTCGAGCCTCTCGCTCTGGGCTCTGGGCTAGTTTTGGAGGGCTGCTGGCAGTGCAAGCAGTGCCTAGCAGGGTAGGGTGTGAGGTGGGGGTCGTCCATATGGGGATTTCCTTATGACCCACTTCTTACCCCCATGCTGTTGCACTGTAGCCATATCTCGCCTGCCTGCCTCCTCTCTCTGCAGCATTCGTCAGGCAGAAGGAGGTGTCTTTGTCTGCTCGCACTGGTTCCCTCACTCTCCTTGTTGCCAAGACACGGAGCAGTGCAGAAGAGCCGACAGTTACACTGGCACTCTGCAGGGCCATTGCTTTGCAAAAACCCTCACATGAATACTAGGAGTGTTTTGTGCAGAGAGACATTTGTGGAAAGCAGCTCTTAATTGTCGTATTAATGGACACCTATGTGAAAATGCGCATGCATTCTTTAGAGCAAATACATGTGCAACAGCACGTGCACTCGTACAGTACATCACATGCATGCTACTGTTTCTGTTCTTCGTACTATTCTTTCATCCACTTCTCACACAGACACACAGACACAAACAGAGCAGGCTCACATACTGTATACTTGTGTTCTTTTGCTTACAAATGGAGCGAGGCAGCCGGTCTTACTTCAGTAACCTACTTTTTCCACTCCCCTCTCCTTTTTTTGATTGCATCCTTAACTCTCTGAGGGAGTATGGATGTCTTGCCCGAGTCAATTCCTGCAGCCATCAACAAGCGCAGCGTTTAGTTTATAACGCTAATAATAGAACATCACTGAGGCATCTTTGTGGATAAATAGACAGGTTCTGCTGTCGAGTGTGAGATTCAATGATGGGCTGATCTGTCCCTCTTTAGTGCGGAGGTCCCTCAGGGCCATTCTGAAGTTCCTGAAAGAATATTCTTCTCCCCTTAAAGTTTACATCTTTCATGAGCTGTAGGAAAGCAGGGGAAAGGTATCAGATGCCCTTGAGTGAGTGTACAATGGTGCAGAGAAAGTGTGTTGACCTGCTCCCTCCCTTTTTTTGAGCTGCAGCAAGACAGAATGGGAGAGAGACAGGCAGACAGCACTCAGGATGCTTTTGACAACAGATGGACTGAAGGAGCAGGGGATTGAGGAAGAAGGCACACAGAGAAAGAAGAGACAGATAAACAGATAAAACAGAACTGATATCAGACAGGCATTTGGCAGTAACGCAGAGGCAGAGACAAAGGGAGAGGAGAGACCACTCTAAACACCAAGCCTCTCAATCTGTCTTCCTCCCTATTAGTAAACCCATGTCACATCTACTATAAAGCACCTAATCACTTTCAATTGAAGCAACTTATACTTTCAGCACTCATTCAGGAGCACACACTAACACACATTCTCAAACACAGCAAAGTAACGCAGGCTGATATTGAAAACTAGCAGCCTTTGTAGAGGAAAAAATCTCCTGTCAGATTACCCCCAGTGAGCAAACAGAAGGCAGAATCACACAGTTTTTAGCTAAAGGAGGAGAGGAGCATGAAACCTCACAGATGGAGCAGGATGTGCAGGATGCAAGGCTGTTCTGCAGCCTCACTTTGACTCACTTCATCATTGATGTGTGGCTTTTAGGAAGGGGGCGTTGCAGGGGGACATGACAGAGAAGAAAAGAGCAACGGATTGTGGTTTGATTCTCATTGCTGTTGAGGAAACTTCTAAATGTCACAAAGTTTTGAGTCCGTGAGCAAAACAAATTACAAATTACAATTACAAAAAAAAAAACAAATTACGTGATAATAAAGCATTATGTTATCATGCTATTGTGCTTGGAGCCAGTTCTAGAAAGTGTGTAACAATGGGTTATTTGTACTGTACAGCTCTCTAGAAATACACCTCGAAGCCCTTTCTTTGTTCACCAAATACAGGAAGCCTGTTAATTGCTGTCTGGGATTGATTAGATTGTTCTGATGTCGTGTAAACAGCATGCAGCTTAAGCCATTACTGCTCACATTTAACTCCCAGGTTTGCCCAAATTTAGCAGTTATTGTCATGCATTTCTCATCCTGCTGCTACTGGCTGGCTGGCAGTGGAGGGAAGAGTAAGGGGAAATCTGCCTATTGCCCTGTCTTGGCTTTGCAGACCAAGAAAAGCCCCTCACAGCTGTGCTCCGACACTTAAACCTGCCAGGGACTCATCCCAAGGGACCAGGTGCAGCAGACTAAAGCTTTTAAACATAAAGCTTCTCTTCAGCAGAGAGCAGACTGTGGGTCAAAGACTGCAAGGGAATACATTCTGAGGTCACACTAAATTAAACACTATCAGCTATCACAGTCCTGCCTTTACAATGTGTGCTGTGTTATAACAGATGCCACCGGATTAAGGTAAGACTAATATATCAGTTTAGCCTTTTAAAAGCCTGTTAACATAGACATAGAAAAAAAATAGAATTAAATAAAATTGTAACGTTTTAATAATAAAAATATTTTTTGTAAATGTTGCGCTTTACTTAACAGGACTAAAAGGCTATAGACACACTAATGACTGTGAGGCTGTACACAGCAGCTTTGAGCTAAGTGCTACTGTAAACATGCTGATGTTTATCAGATATAATATGCGATATCACATTCACAATCTTAGATTACCATTTTAGAATGTTAACATGTGGTAATTAGTAGTGAGGGAAATGCTGCTAGTTTTGCAAACGGTCCTTGAGTGCAAGTCACATATGTTTTGCTTCACTTTTGTCATCAGAACTACTTGACAGGCTCTCACAAGGAACCACTGGAAAGCAGTGTCCTTCCTGTCTCTCTTCGGTTGTATCTGGGTCGGTGCTGCTGACATGTTGTCAGAGGTGTCAGCCCCCCCGTGTAGACACACATCATTATCATCACCATCTCCCACCGCCTCCCTCCCTGTCTGCCTGTCTCACTTCATCTCTAGCAGCATGTTTCCCTCAGTTGATGGAGCGGCAGTCCCACTGCTGACTCACAACACTGGATGAGGGTCAAACAGTGAAGCCCAGTAAGTCAAGGTAGCACTGCAGCGGTAGCATCCTGCCAATCAGGAAGCTCACAAACACTCAAAGGAGCTCTTGAAAACAGAGACTCAAGGGGAGAAGTAAGAAAAAGTTAAAAATGCACCAACATAAAAGAAAGGAGAAAAACTTAAAGGAGAAAATTATTTTTAAAATACCTTTTTGGCAAAAATGTTCAAATAATCTGGCCATGCCTTGAAAAAGGGATTATTGGTGTGTGAGAGAGACAAAAAATAACTGAGAAACACAATAGGCCCAGATGTTATTGCGGATGCTCTGTTTCCTTGAGTGGTGCTCCATCATCGTGATGAATAAGGGCCTCTCTTTGTCAATCACGTGCTTTAGTGGAGAAGGTATTTATTTCTCTGTTTCCTCTGTCTGCCTGTCTCGCTCTCTGTGGCCCAGTGACTGATGAGCCCTGTCACAGGGAGGAACACCCAGCCTGTGGCCACAGGAGATGGCTGCCCAAGACACTTACCAGATAAAATCATGTTGTGGAAATCTGAATTCTGATATTTGGAAAATACCAAGGAAAGGAAATTTCCTTGAAATCTCTCAGGGAACGGGTGAGTGTATGGAGTAAAACGTGACTTGCTCTGGCTGTTGTGTGTGCTCTGGTGCATATGATTCAGAGTTATATTTGACCTCTGACCGCTGAATGTAACTGAGACACTTAACGTTATAATAACACAGACATGTAGATCGGTCACATCAGGGGAGCACTGGGGCAGATAAAGAACCGGCATGTCAGACTGATCAGGTTTTGGCCACGTGCAAACTTTCAGCCTCAAATGCAGTTTCTTTGTGGTAGTCATTCAATATGTCAAATTCATTAAGTCACAGTTTTTTGAGCACCGTAACCTCAGGTTGCATGACATAATATGGCCATAGTATGGCCCACTGAATAGTATATAGATCTTAAATCAAAGAGAGCACTAGTAGTGGATTAGGAAATAAAATCAGATCACTAATTACCTATAGATTCTATTCTGAGCATTTTTTCCTTCAGTGGTCATTTTCATATCACACTTAGTGATATGGCTCAAGTCTTACCATTAGCTGTCTGTTGTGCTTACTAATCTATTAATTAAAGCATTTGTAACAGCTGCCCTCCACACAACAAAAGAGACAAGGCCAATGTTTGATTTCATTTTGTTAAGAAATCACAGCCATTTGACAGCATTCCACAGCTTTTCTTTCCAAACAACTTTTCGCACATTCTGTTTTCTACCTGGTGTTCTCCCACACATCTGTCAGCACTCAGCTGCACACAAGACTTCTGGTTTTGAAGGTCTGATAAACAGGTCTTGTTATCCGGAGGTGTTATTTTGCATTTCATTTGCTCAAATGCCCTTCACGTGTGAGTTGTTTCCATCCATTCGTGCAGTATAGATGCCACAAGGTAGATTCTTTTCCATTCAAATGTGAGTGTGAAGTCAGTTGTAATGACACATTATAATGCTGTTACAAATGGCTGCACCCATCTGCTATGGTTTAGGAGTTGGATAAAGGTAAAAATCCAAAACAACTGTCCTACTACACAGTATGTGTCAGAACCGGTGGGAAGAGAAAATAACGGAACACGTTCATGAGGTGTCTTTTGGGACAGTGATGGTCTTACCTTTAAAACACAATTTGCTTGGATCGAGATATTTCTGGTTCAAACAGCTATCAGGTCTTTATAGATATCAGAGTGATATCTTACTATTGATTCAGCGACCAGCTTTAACAATGTCCTGCGAGACTCAGGTCAATGCATTGTCCTGTGACAAGACGGCGCAAAAGGAAGATAGTTGTTGAATCCTGCTGCAAATGCTCCACTGTGAATAGGAGAGAGAGAAAAAAGGAACAATAGAAATCGATAGCACTTCAAAATGAAGAAGGTATGACGGAAGGCTCTAATCATAAAAGGGTGCAGCGGAAGTCATTGTGCTTTCAAAGGCTCAGGGAGGAACAATTAAGGGTAGATAAGCTATTCTCTCTGCTATCATTTCCAGCCGCCATTTTCCATGACAGACTTTTCAATAATAAGGTTTTCTGCATCACACTGCTATCTGTTTAATGGCCAGCCCTCATGAGACTAACTCAGAGATATGTGATCAGTTTTGGAGTTGAAATGGCTGCACACATTTCTCTGTGTCTCTTGAGCATTTCATGACACACTCTCCCCAATGCCCCCCACCCCCATGCTCCCTCTCACTATGTCTTCATAAATGGGAGTGTACTGATACGCTAATGAGTGAAGACAAAGCTAGCAGCATATGGTGATGATAATGAGATGAACAATGTTTGGAAAACAAGGCCATATATAAGGTTGGGGATCTGACATGTTGCTTTGGAGCACACAGACAGTTTTGTGCGTTCAGTGCCATACAGCAGCCTTAAGGCTAAGCTACATGAGATAAATTATTCATGGCCATGTACTCGCAAGTCCTTAAGGCAGTGTTTCTGGGCAAATAAATGAATGCTGGTGCCAGTGACATGCCTTTAATATAGTAAGATCCCTTTATCATATCGCACTTTCTTTTGCCCCCAAGTGTTCATGCAAGTTCTCTTTTTGTGGCTTTAAAACAGTAAATCGGCAGTTCCCAACCTATTTTCTTATGTACCTCCACAGCTGTCAGATGATGATGATGTTATCCAACACTTTAAACAATATGAAAGTGGATGTTGTTACAATATATTGACCAATTAATTTAAGGCATCAATGTTGACCATTTTCAGCCATCTCTTCGTTAATCCAAAAGTTTTCTGTTTCAACTGTTATATGTTTATTATTTTTTTAAATTCATAAAATCAGTTGAGGTATTCCACAATCCTTTCACATACGCCCTGGCAACAGCAGAAGTGTTCTGTACCCCTGGCTGGGAATCATTATTCTAAAGTAGACTGCTCAGTGACTTTTGAAGCACCTCTGTAGTCTGTATGCAGTTTGCTTGACCATCATACAGCTGGCCCTCTTTCAAACAGTAAGCAGGCAGTGTCAAGTAGTTTCTGTCTGTGAGCTTTTTGGCCCTAACACTTCAAACTTGCCTCCCACTACTGACAGTAACAGCATGTAGCAAGACCCATGTAGCCCCAGACATCTGTTCCTCTCTTGCTGTCTGGCAAGTCCAGCAAACTTTCTTGTGTATATGTACAGGGATTCAAAGCATTTTCTCCCCCATGTCCACCAAATCATGCAGGTCTGACCCATTCACCTCAGGGCTCAAAAACACCTTCTTTTGCTCAAGCCTCCACATGAACTCTCTCACCTTACTACCCACCACACAAAGGGTATTTTACACCCGGCTCCTGGCCTAATTCCCATGAGTTCAGTGGTCGCACAGTGAGGCCTGTGCTTGCTCTGTGATCCTCTCTGTCCTCCACGCTGCAGGAGAGAGATATGGGCTGAAGGGATGAGGTCAAGATAGACGTAGTCCTTCTTATGTACTGTAAACAGACAGGAGGGCAAATAAAGAGGAAGCTCTCCACTCCCGTCTCACACAGACTCACACATAACCTGCTTACCATTTTCAGTGTGACTAAATATGCATATCCAGAGAAACAGAGAGGACCCCACACACTCCCACACACAGGCTACACAAGGATGTGTGCACACTGTCACATAGGGGTGAATGATTTGGAAGAGTCAAGAGCTCCCAAAGCAATGTAATAAATAGTCAGAGCTTCACACATTACATTTGTAGTCTCAGGTTGCATTTCTTGGGCACAATTCTTCTGGATTAATATCACAAAGATGTTTACTCCTGCTCCCAATTTAAAAAAGAAATAAACAAACAAAACAATACAGGGAGCAGCTTTGGACAACTACACACGTCTCATCTTTCATTTTGAGGCTCCATTTACACAGGTGTTCATTGTCAGTGTAGAACTGAAGTGTCAACATCTATTCTATGTCAAAATGCTTTGCTCCGTAAAACCCAAAGATGACTCATAAAATTGCCTTTTACCAAACTAGAGCAAGCCTTTCAATAAAACATGCATGCTTTTTTGACAAACCCCTGACAAAGCTGTTAGGATGTGACCTAGAACAAGCTCAGAGGAGGCAAACAGACACGTGAAGAATAAGTGGAGGGAGATGAACAGACAGACCGACCGAGCAGCAGGCAGAATAACATAGGTTGCATAACAATGACTTTTTCAGTACAGTACAGCCGGCCTGCCTGTTGATATGTGGGCGCGGGTGACTGCGGGACAATGCGAACTCGCCGTGTGCTGCAGAGCAAATACTACACGAGAGAATACTGTTGCCATGACAAGAGAGAGGAAGAGAGATGGAGAGGGTTGAGTAATGACAGAGAGGCAGTTTTGCAGCTGAAGAAAAGAAGAGGGTTTATCCATTTGCAGAGTGAGGAGAAAGAGGGAATAATAGATGAGTCAGCTGCTTGCAATTTTTAGCGCCGAATCAAACAAGCAGGGAAATTATACTGTACAGCCAGTAGCAATGGAGTCGGGCCAAGTATGAGATAGATAGAAGCACTCCTACATACATGTGCTCTGGCTCTCTCTTGATGTTTCTTAATGTTTTCCTTCTTCATTTTCTCATGCACACACACACACGCGCGCACACACACACACAGCTATACAGCACTCGTCAAGGGACATAGTTGAATTGGTTTTATTTCCAACAGAATATATTCTTGTCTTGGACATGAAAAAAGCACAGATACCATTTCTTTCCTGGGAGGATCGCCTCTTAGCGCCATGCTGGATGTCTGGCTTCCCACGAGGGAGACAGCACAGCTTTGAAATCATTCTATGTTTTGGTGCCGTATGACTCTGCCTCTGCAGTGTTATGTTTTGCACACTCATGTTGTGCGTTGCTGACTGCATTGTCTGTTACCTGCCGGTCATAAGCTCATCATCCACACGCTGTCTCATCAGTGCAGTCACGCTTACTGTAATCCTGACATTCCTGCGCCTTCGCCCTGCAGGGGAAATTTGTGTAAATGTCTTTTCTGTAATGTTAAAAATAAACAGTGGCAAACGCATGATCAAATTGACTGCTTCTCCAGTACTTTGCAATTTGCAGTTTGAAATTTACAGTCACTTTTACAATATACCGCTAGTCAGCAGTTGTTCAAAAAAAATGGTATGCGGGGAAGGACAAATATTTAGGGCAGCACTAATCTCGCAAAGTCAGATATCCATCTTGTCAAGCTCGCAGAGGTCTGAGAAAAATTATGATAACTGACCTTTAGAAATCTTCTGGCATCCATGAAACTGGCCTATGGAAATTGCTTCTGCATGTTTTTCCAAAACTGACATGAAATTTATTGAATATGATATTACAAATATTACTTTTTCAATTTTGTTTGCTGACCATCACCATCGCAGGTTGTCAAATACCTTCACTTTGTCACCCTCAGCCTCTCATCCAGACGCATAAGGTGCCCTTTAGCGTTTATGTGCAGTGAAAAATAAGACTTTCACGTACCAGTGCTGGAATGTGTAAGTGACAGATATAAAAGATATAACGTACTAAATATCAGCGCGCTTAAGTTTAGTTAAGAGAAAGGATCAGACTGCCACTAAGAATCCTAAGCATCCATTATCCATGTCTTATCCATATCCAAGAAGAGCACATAATCACAATTTTATTAGGAAGTTTAAAGGCCTTTTGAATTTCTCATTCTAAAAATAGAATGAATGAATGAATGAATGAATGAAGAAAGGAAGGAAGGAATTTATTATTAAGGATTAACCTTCAGCAAAAATTGCAGGTTACGTGATCCCATCTATTCAGCTGTTTGTCTGTGATCAGTCTACTGACCTTTGTCATAAACACTGTATTTTCTGTATAATCAATCTCCCAGCAGGATGAAACCTATTGGTTTTGTTGACCTCATGACCTTTCAGGTAGCACTTTATATATTGGGTATCTATCCAGTTATCTATTGAGTTCTACTGATCAATTTTTGTCTTCAGACTCCTTACATTCCACCAGTTTCTTTTTTATTTGAATACATTGAATTTTTCAATGAGCTTTGACTTGGCTATTATAATCCTGTTGCCAGGACAGTTTTGTATGTGCAAATTATATTGTTACGGACACAGTAAGGCACAGTAATCGTCAATACCTGAGGAAGGCGTTTCACGGCTGAAATGTTGACTTTGCAGGATAAGTCTTTATTTTGTTTGACATTATACATAAAAACAAAATGGGCTTATAATGGTCACTACTTCCTGAAATGATCCCCAACTGCATCCAATTTAATTTACTTTTGCTGTATTTTGCTGCTGTCATGATCTTGGGGAAATACTCCAGTAGCAGGAATGAGAACTTGCTGGCACTGGTGAAAAGACTGCAGTGACCTTAGAAGATCAGGATGTTTTGGTTCAGCTTGGTGAGGTACTGTGACCACACCAGCAGACTCCCACTGCATCTCTTCATCGTCCTGATGGTCCTCCTGGTGACAGCTGTCTGGCATCCAGGGTGCAGCATTTGTTTTCACTCTGAACTTTTGCATCTGTGTGTGTGTGTGTGTGTGAGTATGTGTGATTTTTTATTACATTATAGGTCAAAATGCAAAGATGAGAGGTTTTTGCAAAAATGGATTTTGGAGCAGAAAAAAAGTGGGATAATAGATCAAGTGGCAGAGCAGCTGGGTCTGTTTTTCTGTTTATCTCTCAAGATTGCATGAGGCGCGGGGTGCAGTAATATGTATTTTGGCTCAGATTTCCATCTTCTTTGTCACCCATGTGTCAACTGAAAACTAACAGTGTTTCTATGAACCTGAAATAATTATAGCACTACTCAGTAAGCAAACAGACGCAACATGAGTGTGTAAGAGTAAATCGTGGAAGAAACCGTTGGACAGTGTGTCACAGTAAGCAGCAGTAAACCATATTAATTCTTAACTTGGACGTTATGCATTAGGAATAGAGATGAACTGAGAAACAACGTCTCTTAAGGGACAATTAGTGCATGTTTTATAGACTGGATCACTTAAAATGCTGTGATATAATTTAATAAACCACAAAAAATGTTCTTCTCAAAATGAACACAGGGTGTCGACTAGCACACTGATTGTAAACATGGCCTTAACCCTAACAGCACTTCTGAAATTTAGGGTTAGGGTTAGGGTAACCCTAACCCTAACCCTACCCTCCCACAACTCCAAAGGTTTACATTGTCTACATTGCCCCTTTGTGTGAGTGCGTGAGTGTGTGGTTGTCTGTCTTTGTGTGTTGGCCCTGCGATTGACTGGCGACCAGTCCAGGGTGTACCCCGCCTCTCACCTGTAGTCAGCTGGGATAGGCTCTAGCCCCCCCTGCGACCCTGATGGACAAGCGGTATAGAAAATGGATGGATGGATGAAATATTTGCATACAAAAAAAGTGTTTCAGGCAATCCAAATATAAGGTACTTTTTGTTATTTTTTTGGTAAATGTGGGGTTTATAATTTTGTGCTACCATTTCAGTGAAAGTTCACAGATTCACAGCAAACCAGTTTATAGCAGAGTGCCTGAAAAGAAGGAGGTGCATCTGAGTTTTGATAGAATATTGAATTTAACAATTGTGCTCTTCAACCAGGCAAAATCCATTATGAAATGAGAAAATTGGTGACTCGAACAGGCCATTTTGCCCTGCTATGAAAAAGAAAGCAGTGGACAGGCTTTCATCAGGACTGGAGTGAATGTTGTTCTTTTGAGAAATTCTATTAAATGCATGAAAGAGAGGGGCTTCATCTCCATCGCCACAATGAATGCCCAAAACCATCTCACACAGCATCTGTTTCAGCTTACTTACATTCATGTTGTCTACAGTGAGCCACTCATCTGCATGAACCTTTTTCATGTCTGTTCCTTGTCACCAAGCACCAAGGGACATTTCACCACACTGGGGAGTCTCTTATTCTTTCTTCTACAAAGCCTCACACTGTCTCTTGCTCTTTTTAATTGTCTCTACTTTGTACCTTATCAGTGAGTGTGTCTGTGTATATATGTGTATGTGTGTGGTTTGAGTCAGTGCCAAGGCTAAATGATTAATTAGTAACAACACAACTTGCTTTGCCTTGACAGTTTGCCTTGCAGGTTTAAGTCCAATCTGGGCTATCGTGGCTCGCATCTTGGATCTCTTTCCTCTCCTCCCAGGCTGGGTTGGCTGGTCTGGTTGAATGGTCAAAAGGTACCCAGGGCGGAGATTGTCCTAAAAAATCTGTTACTCTTAATTCCAACCCTGCACCTCCTTCTCTAAGCTGATGAGTGAATTTCCCTCGTAGGTAATTCATGTTTCAGCAATAAAGCCAAAGGTTTGAAGGAGCTGTCGGCTCTTGCAGCTGCACGTGCCAGCATTGGTGCAGGAGATCCATATTGTTGGGTTTTTGTGGCCACACAACTCCTCCCTCTGTTTGCTATGGAGCAGCAAAGGCCCATCTGTATGAGACCCTACGCGATGACTTAAAGAAGAAGGAGGGGAGGAAGACTTTATATTTACAGGACTGCACCGAGATTGTCTATCTTTTACTGTACGTCTACATTTTCTTCTTTAGCTTTCTTTTGTCTGACTCTCGTCATTCTTTATGCATCCTCATCCTTCTCCGTTTCTCCTACTTTTCTCCCTCTTCTTGCTCTCTGCCTCTTAAGTTTTTCTTACTTCTCAAATTATCAAGTGGCAGTACTGGGGCTTTTAACAGAATGTATTCACTTAACAAGGATACCTTTGCCTTCAGTAACAGGAATTTGCAATTATCTGTCAGGCTCAGCGCAGCAAGAGAAGTGTCCTCTGAATTCCCACACATGTTTTAACATTCAACTGTGCTTTAAAGTCAGGCCGTGCAGTTTGCAGCTCTTGCCTGACGCTCTCGTAACTCTGTCAGGCTTCATATCGTTCTGTACATGTGTTGTTCTGCCATCTGGTTTCTGCATCTTCCAGAGGAGGTGCATCTTTAGGCGCCTCATGGTTCAGAAGGATACTTTCAAAATGAGCGGAGGTGTGGAGGGCTGATTGCCTGCTGATCACAATCAGAACACATACATTTTATTTTTACTTTATTTTATATTTTTTTATTTTGTTACTATCTTTCATTTTCATTTTCTTGCTTGAGAAAATTACAAATTGCAATGTCTGTAAGTAAAAAGAATTTTCCCTCAGGGATAAATAAAGAATTCTGATTCTGATTCTGAAAGTGTATTGAATTTCTTATAAATCATCAACATACGTTTTACTGATGCTTCACTGTTGTTTAGAGGCAGCAGTTTAAGCTACTGGGTTGTTTCCTGCTGTGTGACCCATACATTCATTGCATCTTTTGAAGTCTAATCATCCCTTATTCAGTTAATTCTTTAGGCCTACAGTGAGCAAATTTTGTACCCAGCATATTGTAATCAATCTAAAACGCTTTGACGTCCTACACCAGTTACCTACAATCCTGCCTTTACCACCATTCTCATTCTATAGTGAAAGAAACACTGGATTGATTGCTTAGTTGCTCAACTCAATTAAAAAAAGTAATAATACCTTAGTTTAAAAATATACAGTTGTATCCACATATTGCATTGGCTGTAACATCATAATACTGTAGATAACTAATGATAATGGATTAGTAGGCCTATTAAGCTAAAAGTAATGCAGAAATGCTATCAATTTGTAGATGGTTCACTACATACAGTTCACTATCAAACTGCATCAGCATTTCAACTGCATGCTAAAAAGAAAGTAGTTCAACCATGTTGTAAAATATTTTTCAGATTACGTGAGCGAAGCACAAAGACTGTAGACGACACACTCGATTCAACGAGAAGCTCAATCAGATATGCAGACTTTCTTCCTTGAATCAGAGCAGTAGGGCAGATTGCAGAGCATTTAATATGCGCAGCACCGAATGTAGAAGGTCGCCCAGAAGTTACAAATGTGTATTAGGCACCATGATATATAATAGGCTGCAGCTGTAGATTATGGCAAGAGTCCATTAGTTGATGGTACTGGCATGAATGGATTTTAAAGTGTCTAAGAACTGTGAAGCATGGACATAATTTCTGAAGCAGCAGATCATAAAAGAGTTGTATAAGTGGATGCTGGAAAATGTCAATAAGAAAATGTCGAGATGCCCAAAACGCTTCCACATGCCCGTCCTAAACAAAGAGTGTAACCTTGTCCTGCCATGTGTCCTTGCCCACAGAGAGTGGTCAGATCAACAACAACATGGGACCGGGCTCGAACATTGGCCAGCAGCACCCTTACCCTGCTCTCAGCCAGCTGGCTCATGTCTACGAACAGCAACAACAACAGCAGCAACAGCAGCAACAGCAGCAGCAGCAAAACAAGGACATCAACAAGTACGCCTCCCTGAAGGCTGTGGGTGAGTTTCTGTCACGTTCTCCTTAAATCTTGAAATTTTAAGACAAACTGAATAGCAGAGAAGTGTTTTGCAGTCTGAGATGGAATGCGTACTTGGTATTGCACAATTGGTTATAAAACATCTGTGGTAATTTTTATAAATCATTGCTGCTGGCTCTGACTGTAGCCGTGTTTGGACAGGGTGCATCTTTGTCCGTGAGATTCGTGGGAATTCCCTTATTCTTATCAGCGGAGTCACCATCTGATGCATCTGGAGCTGGCAGGAGCATTTTTGTGGTTCAAACAAAAAGGGCAACAGATGATTTTTTTTTTTTCCAGAGGTGTCCAGGAATGATGTGCCTAAACTATAGCGGTCCTCCAGGGAAATTTGACAGGTGTTATTGATCGTGCTACTGAAGTGGACGCGCTCCAAAACAGAAACAGCCTGCTTATCAAGCTGTTTGACAGCTTAATGCATGCCACCAAATTCAAGGAGCTCAGTTGCCAGTGCAGCTATTTTGAATTAGCTTCACCATGGCCATATGTTATTGGCAGTTGTATCACTATTTCATAGCCTGAGAAATGACTTGTGAATTTTTCAGTGTGGGTTTGTCAGCTTGTTTATGCTAGACAGGCACCCCACCCTCGATGTAAAATTCATCCAGCTCACGTAAACACATCTAGCTATCTGTCGGAACAGCTACAAGATGCTATTTGTCTGCTTTTGTGCCTTTTATTAGAAAATAATCAGAGCTTCTCTTCGAAATGCTTTTTCCTGCATGCCAAGTGACATGAAGTAAAATATTTGATTCAGATGACAAATGTAGGTGTGAACTTTCTTGGTATGGTAAATGTAAATGCTATTTCCTGTCTCACACTGCCCTGACTCATCCCCAGACATACTACAGTTACAGATTGTCATGATTGTTTATGCTGTGATTATGCTGAGAGCTGCTGCTTGTGCCCTGGAAGCACAAAGAATTTGTGTAATTATGGTAGCGGTTTATTTAATTGCCAGGAAAATTGAAAACACACCAGATGAATAATAAGTGATGAGTGGACACATCATCCTTGTATTTCTATAATTCCCAAATGACTGGCTAGAAATAAACATCAGACAATAGATATTTTCATTTCAGCTACAACTGTGTTTCACTGCAGAAAACTGTTCCGTTATCTAAAATGCCAAACGGAGGACATCTTGGTGTCAGTTCCTGAAGAAGGAAGAACAGAGGCATTATTTCCCAACTCAACATTTCGCACTAATATTATATGAGGAGAGAAGGACTTAGGTCATAGGAGAGGCAGGGATGCACTATATGTTTCAGTGACCGTGACCTCTTTGCCATATTTGTGATCTTGGTGCCTTTTGTAGAATTTGTCATTCAAATATCTGACAAACAATATGGCTTAATATGGCTTGCTGTGTGGTTAATTATGCTAACAGAGAGTAGGGACAGGCAGCAGTGTTCTAGATTAACAAGCGACCCTGCTGATTGGTAGGCAGCTGTTGCAAGCTGCGAGCTCAGGAGAACAGAGCTGTGGGCAATACTGAACTTCTGGAGAAATAAACATTGGAAGTTGAGAAGAGCAATGAGTTTATTTATTTTACTTTTGTCATTAAAAATGTATCTTCACTCTGGCTTCTCATCCATAGCAGCAAGCACAGAGTTGTCGAAGTCGACTGTAATGTAAATGTACTGTAATCCTCTCTATTTGGCTGGAAAATGTTCTTTACTTCAAGAACATAACTCACCCAAGTTAATGTGAATAAACACAAATGATCCTCTGATGAAATTCGAGTGAATAATGACTATAATAATAATAATCATAAAATTTGCTTCACTTTCTGTGTGAACTTTTCATAAAGTCTAGCTTGCTAGTCATAGCCAGCTTGGTAACTTTGATAGGAGGGTGAATTTCAGTAACTGACTTGCCTCACCTTCACCCTGTTAAAAGGTCCAAATGCATGCTATGAAATTCTAACAAAAATGAACCTACTAAATGTTCCCTGTGATTGCTTAGTGTTCTGAGGCAGTCCTGAGTCTCTACGGGTTGATTTTTATAAAGTAGGAACATGTTCTGAAAGCATTGACTGCCTAGAGGGAATAAAATCAATCTAAAAATCTGTGGTGGGCTCTGAAAAAAATGTTGGAATGTGAAAACAGTGTTAAAAGTACGGTAAAGTGTACACTTTTTGAGTTGATGAATAAATTGGGAAAAACTACCAATTTGGTTCATTTATAAATTTATACATTTGGGTTTGCACCAGGCCCTCTTTGCAAAGATTGAACTGAGTCTAGGCGGCAAAATAGAAATTACATTCAAACCTTTCAGTGCATGTCTGTCAGCATTCTATCCTTGCCCCTCTTCAGTTTCTTTCAGCCCCACTTCTTCCTCTCTGCTTCTTTACATCTGAAATGACCCTTCAACGGTTCTCCTAGACCATTTTCCACCTCCTGTTTGCTCTTACCTTTAATGACTTGGCTCATTTTTCTCTCCCTCATCTTCCTCCTCTCTCTCACCTTTTCTGCTTCCCTGCCCCCTTCATTTCCTCTTCTTTTCTCCTGCTCCTTCCCTTCCACATCTCCCTATTTCCCATCTTCTCTTCTTCCTTCTTTCATATTGTCGCCTTTATCATCTGCCTCCTGCCCCTCTCCTCTGCATTTCCTTTCACTTTTTCTATTCGCTTCTTTTGTCTCCCACACACACTGTCTCCTCTTCAGCCCCCCGCCCTCCAATCCATCATGGTCCATATCTCTTCTTAAAGAATCATTGTGCCGTTAATCTCGATCCTCCCTTATAGCAGCTCATATCTGATTCCATTTCTGTAATTGAAGGGAGCCCCCCTCCTCGGGCTTACACTTGACTGACAGATTTCCATTCCACAAGTGGTATTCAAAGAGGCTCCTATGAAATGATTGGAAATCTGTTCAGAGATATACAGCACTGGAACCCTGAATTTTCGAAAGGCAAACTGCCATTACTGTGAGTCAAATGATGGGAACGTCACACACAAACCGTGAAAAATGTGTGTGTGTGTGTAGAGTAAGAGGGGGTGAGACAGAAAGAGAGAGGGACTAAATGACAGCAAACAAAGCCAAAATGCCAGCGGTGGCTCTTTTTAAAGTCACCTTTGTATGAGCTCTGCTAATCTTGAGCAAAATAAATGGACTTTGCTTTTCTTTTCTTGTGTTCTGCTACACAGGCTGGTGTTTTCACTGCCTGTTGACCCCCTGAGAAATAGAAGCAAGTCTAAGATCAACAGCACTCTCCAGTCGCTTTCTTTTCCTTTTCTTTAATTGCTTCTGCCACTTTCCCAATGGTTTGTCGTCCGGCTGATAAGCCACACTTCTGTCAATCAATAGCCATCTCTTCTGTCCTCCCTGTGCATAAGGTCACTTTATCGAATTCCTGCTGCAACCAAGGCAAAAACCAACTAATAAAGGTCCCTGGATGCAGACCCGTAGCTCAGGCCAGAAGGGGATGCAGTCTTGTACATATGAATTTTTAAGTCACAGTGTTGCAGTGGTAAGCACTGTAGTAAAACACTGAAATAGGAAGCTGCCCACTGGAACAAGTTTATAGCTGATGGCTGTTGGAAAGGGAGCCTCAGTAAGTTACAACTTGCTTTTATGGATGTAAGGCATCCACACAGGCATTGTTCTGATTGCAGAATTTAGCAAAAATATTTTAATAATATAAAAATAAATTTAACATTAAATCATTGCAACACATACATTCTCATCTTACCTCAGCAGTTTAATCTACTTTTCATCCATATGAGTTTCAAAAAGAGCTAAAATTTTTTCACTTTTCTAATTGATGCAAAATGGGAAAGTGCAACATGCCCACAATGACAGTGTCATCATGGGCTGATACATACAACTGAGGTAAATAGAAATTTAGTTTGGCAGGTATTTTGGTCAAAGTCAAATGCTGACCTGCTGTTGTGGCTAGAAAAAGTGAGAGGATAAGCAAGTCATTAGGGTACATCATCTTGACAATCCCTCCAGTAGTTCCTGAGACATATTAGTAGAAAACAAAAATGTCAGGGATCACAGGAATCATTAACATGAATCCTTTGGGCATCGTTAACATCTCTACGAAATTTAATGGGAATCAATTCAGTAATTATTGAGATAATAATATCTCAATATTGTCATTCCTACAGCCACACTGCCAGCATGGCTAAAATCTTAAGGTGCCTTAAGATGTCACATTCACTGGCATTTTATATGAAAGTACAAACAGTTGGCATTGGTGTTTCTAATAGCCCATTTTATGTGCTACAGCTGCCAATAGTTCGGCCCCTTTGCCCGACATTACTCTATTTCCACGGCAGAGATAATAGCTGATCTACTATGGAAAAAAGATTCAAATAACATCTCACTCCTTTTGCCAGTATTAAACATTTTCCTTAAATTAAATCATTTTCATGCCAAAAAAGAGTTTACTGAGTGAAAAAGCAGATAATAGATAACATTTACTTCATCATAAGCCAATAACACTCCACTGAAACACAGGCTAAGGGATGGTTTTGGGTAAGGTGGCAGAAAAGAGACAGGGACGTCCACCCACTTAAAGTAAATGCTAAAATAAATCTCAGCAGTGGATTAAGTCTTTTAATTTGAGACAAAAACATTGTAAAGTGTCAAAAGAAATGTATTGCTTGTTTTGAAAACTTTTAAAATGAATAAATCATCCATCAGCTTGGAAGTAGACAACCTGAATGGCTAATAAAAAGCGTACTGGTTTAACCCTAATGAGGTTTTTATGTTACTGGCACTGAGGGACTTCAGAGAAGCAGTGCTTGACTTTTTTTCTGGTGCATAATGTGTGTTAGTGTCTGTGGGATGCTGGCCTTTCTTAGGCTGAGGCATGCAGAGCCCACACTGCGTAACGGCAATGTTTTCCGTTTCCACTCACGTACGCCACTAGATGTGTGCGCCGTCGAGCTGACTGCCGCCAGATTGATTCACCTGTCGCCTGAGCAAGTTTGATCCCCAGGGGCGGTCTAGCAGCGTCTCGGCGGGTGAGACTGGAGCTCTCCCTCCAACCCCTCCTCCTCAGCCACAAGCCCCTGTGCTATCCCTTCACAGAGCTGCTCTGTCGTTTCTCTCCCCGTTCACAGGGCGATAAACTAGATTTATAGTTACAACAGCAAAGCAAACTGGCAGAGTGTGTTAACTTTATCTTCAAGGACGTGGAGGCAACAAGGGCTAAAGAGTAATGACTCGACTGTGAACGTGAATTTGACAGGAAAAAAAAAGGTCACGTTTCGCAGTGATAAGAGAGACAGTAGCTTAGTGACAGTGACTGACAGAGGGAGGAAGAAATGTGAGGCATTAAACCAGACTGCTCAAATGCTAAATACACACACACAACCACAAAATGTAAAAGTAGATATTTCCTCATACTCTCCATCAAAAAATTATTTGTCACAACAACTAGCTATTTAGCAGCCAGCCAGCTTGTTTACTTCATGTTTTATTATCAGTTTAGAACTGAAATGCATTATGTCCACTTTTTGTGGTAGCATTTTAAGTAACAAACCTGTTTATACAGGGTACTTTTTCAGTTGCTAAGAGATGATGCCCTGGAGCCAGTAAACCTACACTACTGGATATATGGCTAATGGAATTATAGACCATACAAACCCTGTTACACCGCATCCATATCTTTGCATCAAAAAGCACTTTGCCTCTGGAATAGCACTGTCCTTGATTTAATTAGCACATGTGTAAGGGGCACACTGTCATGTTGGAAAAGTGTCTACTATAGTGCATGTTGTAATTGTTTTTGTTGGTAACAAATATTTCATATTTCTAGAAAGCATTCTAGATGTGGGATTGCACTACTCTTACTCTACTTCATTTCCTCCATAAACAGGGCAGTCAATACGGTCTTCTTGAAATTTTCTCTTTATTTTGGCAAATGGGGAAAATGTGCCTTGCTGGAAAAATGACCACCATAGTGCATGTTGTAATAGTCTTACATCTTTCTCCCAGATATTCTCCTTCTTTCTATCACAGTGAACACCTTCACACCGCACCAAAATAAGATGTTTTTTTTGGCTTTATAAGAGAGGAAGAGGCGAGGTGGAGGAGACAATCCAGGCTTTCCTTTTGATTTAACTCCTCCGGTGGCATGACAGGCCTCTATCTGCAGGCGTTTACAGTAGCACTGATACCCTGCTTGGTCAGTTACAGTCGATGAGGATAGACTGACTAATAAAGTTGAAGTACATGGGGTATGTTAAACGACCTTTACAGATTGTGGGAGTAAAAAGGGATGGAATGTTTGCTATTGAAACTCCTGCCCTTGTATTTGTGCACTCACATATGCATGCCTTATTTTATTTTGTTTTGCAGCTGATCTGCAAACTGATGAGTCTTATTTTATTAGTATAGTTAGTATATAACAGTTTTTCCACAGCAGTTACACCGATAAGCACCGATAGACTCCATCTAGATTTGAACATTTAGCCTAAGATTTCAGTTGTGCTCTTTAGCAGTTGTCTAACATCCACTTAACATTTCCACTTGCTTTGTTTCTCTGTCTTTCTCCTCTGTTAGCTGCCAAGTATAACGGTGAAATCTACAAGCGTCGGTTGATGGTCGAGCTGCCAACAAAAGGTGGGCTTCCCCTCCAGCCCATGGGCAACTCCAGACCCTCCATGGGCAACATGTCATCAATTACTCCTCCAATGACTACCAACCCCATGGCTTCTAACCCGATGACCTCCAATCCCATGAACCCCACCATCACCCAGATGACCTCCATGACCCCAATGACATCTATGATGCCCATGACCTCCATGACCCCAATGACCTCTATGACACCCATGACCTCTATGACACCCATGACCTCCCTCACCCCAATGTCCTCCATGACCCCTATGACCTCACTGGGTCCACTGACTCCTGAGCCAGTGGCCACCTATGTCACTGAGATACCCAGCATCTCCTCTGTCTCAACCCTCCCAACAGAAAGGCACATAGCTGGTGGTGGAGGAGGAGGAGGAGGAGGGGGACTCAAGCCAAATGGCCACAAACCCAAAGGCAGTCACGGTCACGTTGCCCACAGCTCTCACAGCTCTCACACTCATGCTCACAGCCACAGTAGCAAGCCGCCAGGACTGGGGGCTACCTCCCTGGCACACAGGTCGGGGACAATGCCAGGTGGAACATCTCTGGGCGTCTCCAGGGCTGCAGAGACCCCCATTGGCTCCAGCTCAGCTACAATGGGCCGCCCATTGGTGTACAGTTCCAACACAATTGCGACTGGGCATGCTATGGGGCTGGGGCTGAAGGGCTGGGATGGGACTGAGACGGTGGGCCGGAGGAAGACCTATGGGCACAAGAGGCCTCAGTGTACCATTCTGGAGCCCAACCAGCTTCATGGCTCCAGAGGCCACAGCCACAGTCAACACTTCCTCCCCACACAGCCCTACTTTGTGACCAACAGCAAGACAGAGGTGACTGTGTGAGAGAGGAAGAAATGAAGACAGGTGGAAAGGATGCATGTAGAGTGATGGCACAAGTAATGTCATGAACTGAGACACCAAACTCCTGGGGTGTCAAAGGTGCAGATCTTTGTGTGTGTTTGTGTGGCTCATTGGTATACTGGTGAATGTGGTGGGACAGTGATGTTGTGTCCGAGTGGTCCTCGTATCACAAACAGAGAGTTCACCCATCAAATGAACTGACCATTATTGTCAAGAGGTTGGCATCTAACTTGGTGGCATCTGTAACCATAACTTCAAACAGCCTACAGAGCAGAAATGTCTGTACACTTGTGCTGATACAAGAGTGTTGTCTCTACTTGGTAATGATAACACTATCTGAGTATTAACAGTGCAACTATACACAGATGATAAAGTGGGAAACTGCTGATAATAAAATGGATCGGATTTACAAACCAAATCTGAGAAGCAATATAAGGGATCAAGTGTAAAGCACTGAAGCATTGTGGGAATGATGAAGTACAGCAAAAGTTTACCCACAAACCTTGCATCAAGAATTCTGCTCATCTGTCCAATAAAGTGTTGAATGGTTTGGAAGAAAGGACATTCCCTTATGATTAACTCCCAAATCTCCTGAGGGCTTTGAAACAGACACACACACATGACTGAGGGCACTGAGCTTTGGACTACACACATGCCGGGCTTTGTACTGTGGCTATTCAGAAGCGCCTTCATAAGCTCTGCAGCTGAAGGTCGCCCTTTTCCACAAGGCTCCAGGACACAGAATGGAAGCTGTCACACTGGCATTGTTCTGGTCTGATCTCGTCTGTGTGGTGACAGCTGGCCCAGAGGAGGGATCAGGAGGCAAGGAGGCAGCATCTGGAAGATGCTACAGCTAGCAGAGGCTCCTCGGAGCAGGATTCTCGTACACACAAATCCACACATTCATGCACATGCAGACATGTTTTCACACACACAGAAATGTATACTGTAGAAATGCCAAACACCAGGATTTCACTAATATGGGATTTGAAAGAGTGATACAGATAAATGTAGAACTAAGCTACAGATAGCAGATATTTTCTTTGATATCTTTAAATGTGACAGTTTTCATTGCAAAAGCGTGTCTCCTTAGTGTCTCCCTAAAATCAGAATAAGCCAGTTAATGACAAGGTACAGCTTTGGATGCTTAAATACTTGGTCAGGAATGGCTTAATCATACTGGTTGTGGACAAAATGTCAGAATTAAATAGCAAATATGTTTTGCTTATGTATGAACAGAGAAATTATATAAAATACACAGTAAATATGACATGAAATGTGGGTTCATTGAGCAACTATATTCCTAACTTATTTCATGCACCCAGCATGTTATTTCTACCCAGAATCTGTATAGGATGTTAATCTTCTCTAGTTTTAGATAAAAGCAAGAAACTTACTGAGCAAAGTGGGTGTAACAGGAATAAAAATATCACGAGAAACTAGGCTTGATTAGATCACTCACTGTACTCGAGCTCTTGCTGAAAAAAACATCACAACCAACGAGGAAAAAAACTTTCTGGGTTACATGACTCAAACATAAAAATAAATCCTTAAGTCTGACAAATAGGCCATATCTTCTAAGGGCTTCTCCAAGCCTATTTGCTTGTTTTGTCATCATGTGACACTTAATAGCAGCTGCAGCCACAGTTATCATTTTGACATTCTTATCTAAAGTGCTGCTTCCACCTCTAAGACCCTCTTTACATTTTCAATTGAGATGCATTTTTAAGTGATCTGGTTTTAATGCTTATCCACACTAAAATGAAAATGTGAATGCACCCAAGACACAGTGAGGAAGCATTATGATAGGACTGCTTAAACCATCTCTGGCGGTGTCTTGGAAATTGTGTCCAGATCCAACTACATCACAAGCAAAAAAAAAAAAAAAGAAAAAAAAAGAAAATAAAAGGTGATGGTCAGTACTGTACCAACAAATACAGATCGTCAGGTCATTGTTGCATACAGAACAAGCAAAAAAGGGTATTGTTTGCCAATTTTAAAGCTTGTAAATATACGAGGAAGAGGTGCACATGACAATCTGTTGATACAAAAAGACATTGGATTTCAGTGTGACACATTTTTTTGGGAGCTCCAGCTGAGCTATACTCAGTTTGGTTGCACTGTGTATTCGAACTGCATGTAGAGCAGAGGCGCAAAGGGGGGCCTAATACTACAGCTTCTAAATCAAAAGCCGGATGAAACAACAAAGCCAGCTGAGCATAAGATAAGGGGGTCTCAGGCAGGAAATATTTTTTGCCTCATGCTGTGGAACCCCCGTTGCCTTGATGGTCACATGACTGGAAACGTGAAACCAAATTGAAGGCATGGAACAGGATTTAAGAAGTCATCAGAGTGTTGAAAATGTGTCACCTCTACACCCACACCTGACACACTCACCCATTCATTCACACACACACACACACAGAAATCATTACAGGGTGGACTCTGCTTTCCTTCTGCTCCCACAGTGCCGAGCAGCAGGCGTCATCAAGGCAGGGAGACAAAGAGTCAGCACTGTTACTGCGCCTGTTGTACATGAAAGACTGTGAAACTCCAGACCTTGGCCCTTTGTAGCGATAATTGATAATATGCTTTTTATATATAAGGATATACATAACTTTTCTCTCTTTATTTTCATCTCTTCTTCTTCACTTCTTTTCACCCTTTCTTCTTCTTTGCTCCCTCCATGTCTGAATGGAAGAAAAAAAAATACCCACAAGAATCAAAATTGTGATGAATCTTTTTTGTGATGGTGGAGTACAGTCATGATGAGACAGTGAAAAATAATAATTCACCCT
The DNA here is from genome assembly GCF_020382885.2 of Scatophagus argus. Lineage (NCBI taxonomy): Eukaryota > Metazoa > Chordata > Actinopteri > Scatophagidae > Scatophagus > Scatophagus argus. The sequence continues at coordinate 6,458,814 of NC_058513.1, forward strand.
TACTTTCAATTCACGATTGGTTTTGGTTTTGGTTTCTCCCTGTGCATTGTTCTAGCAGGAAATGTAAGTGATTGATTCTGTGTGCCAAAAAATGTAATTCAGTTTGCAGTTTTGTACCGTTGTGTGTCCTCTTGAACACTGCACACATTTCTCTCTCTTTAGAACTTTTTGTATGTCTGTGTGTGTGTGTGTGTGTATGAATCCAACTTTGGCATATGATTATTGTCTCTGAAGAAGTCAACACTCAAACAAACAAACCAAACAAAGCAAATCATATATAAATGGAGTTCACAATCCCATAAACCTGTCTGCGTCCGATGAGAATCCTTTTCAGATTTAGTTGTTTTTTCCCCTCCTCCTTGTATTTATTTCCTCCTTTTCTTGACAGCTGGTGGTTTTGTTTGTGACAGAGTTGAGAAGCAGGTCAATGTTTGCTCAGGATGTGCATTATCGGACCCAATTGACTTAATCCAGCAAGGCAGAGATGTGGAAACATAAACCTTCCGTGCCACCCCGTACTGCCCCGTCCTTAAAGCTCATTCAGCTCTGCAAAAGCAGCGACTGGAACAATGGTAAGCAGGCAGGCCAGTGGAAACAGTTGGTTAACAAAAAATTCCCCCTTCCCTCACCGTAAGAGCCAAAATAAACCTGGTAGAAAGCGGTGCATTGGTTGTGCTGGCTGTATCACGGCTGATAGAGTCAGGGCCACAGATGAGTGGGTTCAGGAAGCAGTCATGTCTGACATTTTTCATCAGACGAGTCAGTCAAACAAAAAATGCCGCAGCAGAGACAAAAGGACACAGGTTGTCCACAGCTTCAAAACAGCCAATTCAGTAGCAGAGCCAGGAGGGGTTCTGGAAACAATCAGTGTTCATCATTTGTTTCATCATATTCGTTGTTTATGCCAGCTACCCACTTTCTACACCATTATGTCGGACAAAGATGCTCTTATCTTCAGCAGAATACATAATAAGCCATCGTGAACAGTTTATAGTTATTGCCATATGGTATCATCCATAAAATATAAATATTACACTCAACAAGTGGTTTTGCAATGGCCTGATCGTACCAACATTTTGAACTGCAAAATTTCACCCTGAAATGTATTAATTTTAATGGCTTTTCTGTCATGTGTAAACCCACTCACATTTTTTGCGGTGAGTTCAATCTTTGGTGAACTTTGCATTGAGAAGTTGTGCTGCTGACCAATAGCAAACCTTCACATCCAAGCTGTTGTTGCTTATTAGCTGTGTGGTGCCATTCACTTTTATTTAACCTCCTCTTCTGCACTACAAGCCGCTCCATCGTAAATGTTTGAATTTCAGACAGCTTGTCACAGGAGCTGATGGCACAGATATGTCTTTATCATCCCTTTAGCAACCTAGCTTCCCCCGACTTCAGTAAACCGTAATGTTTGCAGAGTCAACCTCTTAGTCAACTCTCAGTGTCTTACTATCTAACATAAAACTGCCAAATAAAACTGCCAAATGAGTTCCAAATTTAGTGATGACCACTCAGTGTGAACTCATTTCTCCAGACTATTCAGGTTCTGCTTGCCTTGTTGGCGCATTCATTGTTATTTTTTTTTCTCCATGTCTGAATGGAAGTCAAATGAGGAGTGTAGGTGCAATTGGCCTAATTATAGGAATCAGACCCATGTTAGAGGGGTGCAGTGCTTCACCGGCACATTGATCAACAACAGGGGCAGGAGCACGAATCAGGCCGGTCAAGCATGCAGCCTCAGGTTGTGCGGTATTAACACTTTAGCTGAATATGCTTTGATCTTTGGACCTGGAGTTAATAACAAATATTATATTGTGTTTTTTACTGATGCGTTATTTTGACTGAATTTATCCCCTGCTTTTTCAGTAAAAATCACAAAGTGGGGCCACAATAGAGAAGAAGTGAGACCTGTTCCTCTAGCCAGTTTACTCAACCAAATTTAATTGACTTATTATTTAATTTAATCTCAACATTCATAGAATTCACCAGGCTTTCCTCTTTTGTCCCTTTGAATTATTTTGCACTGAAGCATGGCAGAGCAGCTACCTTGGAAACGTGAAAGCTGATAACGTCTTTTTTTTATTTTATTTTACTATATATTTTCCTGCATTTATATATCTGTACAACTGCCAGCACACTTTTGCCCTTGCCACTGCTGACCCCTTCTGTTCTCCTGTGGAGATTCATATGTGTGGTATACAGCCTCTTCTTTTCACCCAGTGAAGAGGAGCTTTACAGAAAATACTTTGGTTATCGTACCCCACCCCAGATCCCAACCCTCTTTGCACAGGAGCCACCATCAACCCATACAAGTTTCTTGTGCAGCTACAATGACCTGACTGAATTCCCCACTGTTAAACATTGCCAGTTGTGTTCTGCCTGGTGTTTGACCCCATTTCTCCACAAGAGAATTTTTTACCCATGCATCACCTGAGCCATTACACTCCCTGACTCATCTCTCATAGCCATGTAACCACCTCTGTGCTCATGTCTGATGAGCTCTTGCTCTAGTCTTTTGAGTTTTGCGCTTAGAGGTGAAAGTTACTGTGGAGCTAATGTTGAGCTGGGGAGTTGGCTGGTGGGCTTCCATTATCTCGTAATATGTCATAACAAGAGCACAAAGAAAAGCAAACAGCAGGAGTGGCAGAGGCGCAAGAGAGATTTCGAATTTAATGAAATATCTCCAAACAAGACTGGAAGGCAAACACCGAACAAACTCACCCACCTACCCACTCACAAAATACACATTGACAAGTACTAGAAATGACAAAACTGAGAATTACAAAAGCTTATGCTCCCGCCAGCCCACACAAGCTTCACTGAGAGACAGAAAGAGGCAGGTTACAGAGAGGGAGAGGTGTGAATGGGATATGAAAATGGGGACTGTGGTCCATCTTCTCTCTTGGTTTAACTGAGAGAGAGGCCTATTAATCCAAAAAGACAACCCATTAGACAAGTTGTGCTGAAATTGAGCTCTCTTATTCAGCAGAGCAGCCAGCCACTGAGAGAAAACCACACAGTGGAATATCTACAAGGAATATTTAATAAAAGACAGAAAAGGAGCTGTACTGGGACCTGTGGCCAGGGGGGGTTTATGAGTTCTCACTGTGGTTTTTAATCACAGAAACCCAGAGAAATGTGGGGAAGAGCTTTGGTGCTGCGACAGCGACTCAGCCCACAGTGACACACAAAGAGAGGGGACATAATGTCAACACTTGATAGGGAGGAAGCTTTGAATAATTGATATTGCAAAATGTTGGCCGTGCACGACACGTGAGCGCCATCAGCTCCATTTGGAAAGCTGCGAATCAGAGACAACTGTTGGCTCACACACACACACACACACACACACACACACACACACACACACACACACAAAAATCTGCTCTATCCATTGATTTCATGTTGTTACAGCATCAATACAGACATGTAGACTTGCAGACTTGTATTGATCTTTAATGAAGCAGTTCAGTAGATTCTTAAATCAGTCATCGATTCATCCAGACCAATTGGTCCTTACTAATGTATGCTGGAACCTGTTTGTCAGCTACTGTCAGGGTGAGTATTGCTTTACACTCTGAATCCTGTTAAAAGCTAAAGATGTGAAGCATGTCATGTGTCATGTCAGTCTGGACATCAGGACAATGCAGCAGTCTGTAAATATCCTTTATTGTGGTGGGAACAAATAAAAAGCAGTATCCCATAGCCTTTTCATCAAAGAGAACAAAGAGGAGCATTACCGGGATTATAATGTGTGAGATGTACAGTACATTGGGGATGACACTTAAGGGCTCAAACACAAGTTACATTTTTACCATTTTTCTTTTCAATCCTTTACCTTCGCTGTTTGCTGGACTTGATAGCGTTGTAAACATGCAGCCTATGAAGAGCAGCATATATGATGGACAAAAAAATCAATATATCACTATATTATCAAAGGGGAGTTCTCGTCAGCTATGTTTACGACTTTGTATAGCATCAGTCCTTATGCGCAATGTTTTCACCAATCCGGAGCTGTCTATTTATGCACACAGAGACAGAGGAGATGCAGTGTTCTTTGTCCAGTAAGGCTCACATCTGTTTTAAAAGGGTTTGCTCCTATGGTGTACTTTATATGTATGATTATTTTTTATCATGAACCTATATTAAATATATTTGCTGTTAGAATTAACTGAATGATATCAGTCACAGTGGATGTGAAAAATACTGTAAGACCTCTGCTATGAGCCGAGGGGTTTTCCATTACCTTTGAAGAATCAATAAGCTATTTGCGGTATGACTACTATCCATTAGAGATCATATCCTTTTATAGAATAACTCATTGATTAACTCATTTTGGTGTTAATCATTACATACAAAATTATATGAGATACAGTTTTCTATTTATGATGTCCAGACCAGTTTGTGGTATTTCTGCATATGTGTATATGGAAACATATGGCCCCAACACTGCATTTATGCGTGACTAGTACAGCATATTTTCTATGGTAGAGCCCATCTCTCGCTATTGTTTGCACAGTAGCTTATAATATGCACCGTGATGCCCCACTGTCCTTTTACTGTTTACTGACTTTATAATTTGTGAAAATAAGTTATGAAAAAGCTGTATTTTGGTACTATTCAAATATTGTTAGAAAAAGAGATATAGCAGACGTTTTGTCCAAGAAATATATTACCATAGTGTTGCTATGAATCTGTCTGTTTACCTTATTTTGGGGAGGGATGACAGGGATATTTTTGTTCTTCCTTTGTTGTTGATTTGCCATCTGACAGTATATCACCATTGTTCTATATACAACTTTCTTACGTGGCAATAAAAGATGACTTCTGTAAAAACGCTCCTCTCTTTGCCGTACTTTTTTGTTTGTCATTATTCTTATTGTTTCGCTGTCTTTTTGTCCTCAGGAAGACATACTGTACAGCTCCTCTTCATCCCCCCCTTCCTTCTACCTGTCCCTTCGCTCTCTTCTTTCCAGCAAACATTTGATGTTCAATAAATATTCATAGAGTGGATTGGACTAACTTTGGAAACACATTTATATATGACAGCAAAGTAATTTTCAAAGTCACTTTCATACACAGCTGCTAGCTTTGTTTTTTTTAGGTTGACATCTCGAATGTCAAGTTCAAACAAATTCCAAATATATGTTTCCTCTTCTGTCTGTTAAAAGCTGCTAAATTAGCACCTCTTTCTCTGTTTTCTTCCCATTGAGTATCTGACAGATTTCAATACACATAAGGCAATCAAGACAGACATTAAAGTTACAATCCTAAAGATTTTCATGAAAAACAAAAAACCTTTCTGACATCATCTGCAGTCTTTTTCAGCAATAACCATTTGATGTACTTTTGCATAGTCACCCTTCAACGCATTATTTTTCACTCTCAGTGTTGGGGTCCACCAGTCCCACTTGGAATTTAACTTGCCTTTGTACGCAAAAATTTCAGTCAAGTAAAAGTAAAGTAATTTAAAGTAAATAGAAACTAAAGCTGCCATATAAATGTTGTGATGTAAAAATACAATATTTTCCTCTGAAATGCAGTGGATTAGAAGAAGTGGCACGAGAACAGAATACTGAAGTGAAGCAGAAATGCTTTAAATCTGTGCTTAAGTGAAGTATTTGAGTAAATGTACTTTGCTACATTCCCCCGCTGCTTCTCTCCATGCATGCAGAGTCCAATCCTGACGGTTAATGTGCCCTTGTGCTTCAAACAGATGATCACTGCCAGACAAAATCAAACCTACTTTTTTGGTTGTAATTTTTTCTTTTTCTTTTTCTTTTCTTTTTTTTTTTACCTTCAAATGAACTATGCATGCAAGGTAAAAAAGAGAGAGAGAGAGAAAAAACAAAAAAAATACCTTTTATCTGCACACAAGTGTTGCCTTCACACCCATTCGAGCACACACCTTAACAGACACACGCGTTTGTAAAATGTGAGTTTACACTAATTACTACGACTGCCAGTGGTATTGGCAGCGACAAAACAGCCCAGGGAATGTAACTAAAAACAAAGCAAACCTGCTTTTCCTCCCAGTCCCCTGCCAGTCCCCCACTATTGTCCCAAATCCTGCTCAGCAGAGCAAAGCTGCACAACAAGAGATTTCTGTGTGTTTTTAAGCCATCTGCCACTGATCTCTACTTCAACCATCAGGGGCATCTTCACCATCATCACAATCATCATCATCATCAGCAGCAGCAGCAGCAGCAGCAGCAGCACATTATGATCACCACTGTCTTCCTCATCATCATTTCCATCACCCTCACCATCATGTTCCAAATCTTTTAGCTCAAATCATGACTATAATGAAATGATGTAGTTTCACAAAGTTAAACAAAACTGATGTTACAAAATGTGTAGTGATGCTACAGCTGAAATAATATATTCTCTTTTCCTGCTTTTAGCTAAAAGTATAGCAGGTGCATTTGCACAAATTGGAGGCTGAGTTTACGCCTGTTGAAAGCTCATTGCAGTAGTCCAGTTGTGAGAAAATAAACATCATGTGAGACAACTTCTTCATCTTGAAAACTCAGAACTGTTTTGGGTTTAGTTAGAATTAGATTTTGGTTTAGGGTTAGGCATTTAGTTGTGATGCGATGTGATGAGATTAGAGGAAGTGGACGGGGAATGCACTAGGGTTAGGGTTAGGGTTAGGGTTGGGGTTAGGGTTAGGGTGTATGGCAACATGTAAGCAAGGGTAAACAACAAAGCTAATATTCAAACATTTTGCTGTTCCTTTTTTTTTAAAAAAACAAACAAACAAACAAAAACATATGTCTGCTGAAACATTACATTTCTCCGCACAGCACATCAATTATATAGTGAAAAAAGCATTCAGCTTTTCAGAAATTGCATGTGTTAGTCTCGTGGCCCAAGGGCAGTAAAAATCAGCGTCTGTGAAAATGAGCCATTCGTTTCCAAAGCTTCAGACCAGGAGGAGTCAGACTCTAATCTGTGAAGAGAAAGCAATGTACAGCCTGAAGGGAAACCACTGACAGCGACGCGGGGACTCACTTTGTCGTCTCTTACACTGTTTGTTTGAACTTAGAGATCCAACGGAGATTCGCTTCATGACATAGTAATGTTGTTTAAAATTAGAAATGTGCTCTGATAGTCAGAATATATCATGCTTGATTCTGCCGCTCAGCTTCATTATTATTATTTATTTTATTTTATTTCATTTTTTATTTTTAGATTTTCTGCAAAATCTGTTTTATTTTATCATATTTTTCCAGTCTGTCTTTTATCCTGCATTGCAGATTAGGGGGCCTCTAAGAAAACTGTAAATAGAAGAAAATATTATGACCAAAGCGAGGGTTTAAAGAATCTCATGCTAGGTGTTTGAGGTTCTGCATTTTAAAGAGGTACACTCTGAATATGTGGAGATCAGAAGTAGACACACTGTGAAAAAAAACAGGGAACAAAGTATCTTAGACGGTGCACATAATTTAATCACAAAAGAAGACACCTCTAAGCAAATCATGAATTAAAAAAGGAATATTAACAACAAAACCAAAAAGAGAGTTTAAAGAAATCAAAGACACAGTTGTGTTTGTACAGAGAAATGGACCTATACATGCATAGAAGAGAAGAAAAAGGAATAAATTAAGTAATAAATGTAGAAAATAGTTTAAATAAATAGATGAAACACACTTAAAACACACTTATAAGCCATGTTACATCACTGGGACTTCTGACTCATGCTCCGTGGTATAATTTTAATCAAATCACATGTTGTGGCAGTTGTGAATCATGACTGAAAGCGTCAAAATAATCTCTCTCACCTTTTCCCCTCAGCTCTGATTTTCCTCTGTCACATTTGTCCTATCAGACACACATGATCGGGAAATGCAGCTCTGACCTTCAACTTTTTACTGTTATGGGCTTAAACTGTTGCTTATATAAGGACATCATTGTCATATATGTCAACAGAAATGTAGAGTTGAACATGAGCGGCGTGACAAAAGTCTGAGCCAGGGATTTTTTTCACATCTCATCATCTTGTAGACTGGATTGACCAGCCAGTCACCCTGGAGACTTTTTTCCTCTCCTTCACACAATACCACAGTATTCAAACACACACACACAGGGATGAAATGCACTATGCTAAGCTGGGCTCCTCTTCATGGTCATTTGAAGGGCATAAAATGTGGAGTAGTTCAGTAAATAAGTTCTTTTAAATCCTTTTTTTCTTCTTTGTCAGATTCTGCACTTGTTCATTCAAATGTTTTGCAAGACTGTGCGTCTGGTGTGTGTGTGTGTGTGTGTTTCAAGTGGAGTGCATTTGTCCTTGTTGAGGACATTTTGAACTTTAGACATTATTTTTATTCATTATGTTGCTGAAATGGGCAGACCGGGGTGGTGGTCCCTCTTTTTAAGAAAGGGGACCGGAGGGTGTGCTCCAATTACAGAGGGATCACACTCCACAGCCTCCCCGGGAAAGTCTATGCCAGGGTACTGGAGAGGAGAATCCGGCCGATAGTCGAACCTCGGATCCAAGAGGAACAATGCGGTTTTCGTCCTGGTCGTGGAACACTGGACCAGCTCTATACCCTCCGCAGGGTGCTTGAGGGTTCATGGGAGTTTGCCCAACCGGTCCACATGTGTTTTGTGGACTTGGAGAAGGCATTCGACCGTGTTCCCCGTAGCATCCTGTGGGAGGTGCTCTGGGAGTATGGGGTCCGGGGTCCTTTGCTAAGGGCTGTGCGGTCTCTGTACTCTCGGAGCAGGAGCTTGGTCCGCATTGCCGGCAGTAAGTCGGACCTGTTCCCAGTGCATGTTGGCCTCCGACAGGGCTGCCCTTTGTCACCGGTCCTGTTCATTATTTTTATGGACAGGATTTCTAGGCGCAGCCAGGGGCCGGAGGGTGTCTGGTTTGGGAACCACAGGATTTCATCTCTGCTTTTTGCGGATGATGTTGTCCTGTTGGCTTCTTCAGGCCAGGACCTTCAGCGTGCGCTGGGGGGGTTCGCAGCCGAGTGCGAAGCAGCTGGGATGAGAATCAGCACCTCTAAATCCGAGGCCATGGTTCTCGACCGGAAAAAGGTGGTCTGTCCCCTTCAGGTTGGAGGAGAGTTTCTGCCTCAAGTGGAGGAGTTTAAGTATCTCGGGGTCTTGTTCACGAGTGAGGGAAGATGGGAGCGTGAGATTGACAGGCGGATTGGTGCAGCGACAGCAGTAATGCGGTCGTTGTACCGGCCCGTCGTGGTGAAGAGAGAGCTGAGCCGCAAGGTGAAGCTCTCAATTTACCAGTCAATCTACGTTCCTACCCTCACCTAAGGCCATGAACTTTGGGTCATGACCGAAAGAACTAGATCTCGGATACAAGCGGCTGAAATGAGCTTTCTTCGCAGGGTGGCGGGGCGCTCCCTTAGGGATAGGGTGAGGAGCTCTGTCACCCGGGAGGAGCTCGGAGTAGAGCCGCTGCTCCTCCACAGGGTTAGGGTTAGGGTTAGGGTTAGGGTTCGGATAAAGCGGAAGAAGATGGATGGATGGATGTTGCTGAAATGTGGCTCTTAACGCAATGCACACACAGGAGATCACTTAAACAAAGAAGTGAAAAGAGAACAGGCCCAGCAAACAGCTGCACGACATCAAGACAGAACAGTTGCAGGGACAAGTTTCCAAAAAGAGGTGGGGGGATTTGGAATCAATACAGTCTTAGAAGAATTGCTGTGGTGTGTAAAGATGCATCACTGAATATGCATTGAATATGCGTTACGGACGTGAACAATCTACAGTCCATGACACTATACAAGCACTTTCACCATTTGCAATCTAACAAATCTAGGCCTTGGCCTTGTGGTTAATGTTGCAATTAGGATTTTCAAATCGACGAAACAGTTCACTAAGTAGCTCTGTGAGCACGTACACTGAGATCCAAGCACCAGACACAACATGGAACTGATTGTATACCACGTAGGAGCGACCAGGAGTGAGGCCATCACTGAATCAGCCTTAATAAGACTGAGGGTGACACTGCAAAGACACATACACTTAACATGCTAGCTAAAGCTACATGCAATAATCTTAAAATGACTTGACTTCTACTCAGAATGTTAAGTGTTGAGTTAGTAATGATCTCCCAATTCTTTTGATTGACTCTGCTTTACTTGCTCTACATGTGCCTTTAAATTTGCATCAGGACCCTTCTTTTTTTAAAAAAAATGTCTTGCACTACTTGCACAGATTATTAGCATCTCACCAATTAATTTAGTGTAGCATTTAGCAGCTAGAGAGCTAAATATACGTCTTGACTTGAGTAGAATGACTTATGTTCATCAGGTGTCAAGAAACACAAACTAAAATCAGTCTGTATCCACTGCATGTGGTAATTTTACAGTTTGTTTTTCCGCCTCCAAGTGACCTCAATTAATCATCAACATCAATTAATAAATATAATACTAAATGCAAAACAAACAAACAAACAAACAAAAATAAATAAACAAAAGTTAAATGCTTGTGGAACCAAAGCGTTAATAGAAATAATCGCACCCAACACTGCAGTAGTTTATTTCACTGTGAAATACAAATTTAAAATGGTGAAATTTTTGCATGTATGAGAAAATTAATACACCTCTCTCCATGCTTTATCACGGACTAACTGTGTGAAACTGATTTTCTATGGAAATGCTGCTGAGCAGAGTGTCACTCAGAAGACTGTATTAACTGCATGCACAGTGCAATCACAGGTTCCCCAGGTGTAGCATTTATGTCCCCAAGTGGACACAGGACTGTCCATGTAATGATACATTTGATTTCATCAAAACTGCATCACACTGATTCTAAAAAACAAAAATTGTCATGGACATAGCAGCCCCACATCTACCCCCTCTATTAAGCAATTACCTGCTTATTTCCTGGAGAAATATTGGAGCTGTCCAGAACAAAATGGACGACAACAACAACCACGCTGTAATCATTCCTGCTGATTAGATCGATTTTATGAAGGACAAAAAAGAGAGCTACCGCCGGGGGTCAAGCATCGTCCCCAGGGTAAGAGTGGGCGGGACAGACAGACGTCCAGCTAACAGGAGAGGGAGACGGTAATGCACCTGGACACCAGATGGTTCATCAGCAGGTCTCTCTTTGGCCCCCAGTGATCCATTTCCTGTCACTGAGGACAGACTGTTACCTAATTACTACAGAACCACACACAGGGACTTTTGCACGCCACGCATACATGCAGTAAATAGACATGCATGCTTGTTGTACACACCTGGATGCACAAATCACACACACACACACACACACACACACACACACACACACGCACACACACTACAGGCAGTGCACTGGCTGTCAAATAGGCTACGCTTTCCTTTTCCCAGAGTGCATTTCAGCACAGAGCTGTCACATGGCTCTTTATTTCCAACTGTCCCAGCATGCCCTGTACCTGCCCATGTACCTTTGAACACTTTCACTTCTGATAAGTGATAAAAGTTCACAAGTTTCCAAAGCAGTGTGAATTTTGTGTTAATATCAGGGTTGGTCACCCCATGCATTCCCATTATTACCTGTCAGCTATTCACTGTGAGGGAAGCAGAGGAAGAGCAGCTAATTTAGCACCATTACATATACAGACAGAGAAAAAAAAATAGCTTTGGAATTTATTTTGAACTGACATCCTTGAGACCTAAATCTGCTAAATCTATAAATCTGTTTCCAAAGTTAGCCCAATGCGTTGTATTGATATCTAACATGTGTGGTGGAATGCAGAGATGGAACATGAAACATTTCAGTATGTTTCAACACACTCTGGTGCCACCTCATTACTTAATAAAGGGCATAACTAAATAAAACAGAAAACATAATAACATTTATTCTGTTATCTTTGATGTAGCAATTAATGCGATCTAACATCTGTTTGCCCTTACAAAGAACCAAAAGAAACAGGAGAAAGCAGAACAGGAAAGCGAACAGCTGATAGTTATTAGTTAAAACATCAGTGGGAGTGATGAGCATCTCCAGCTGAGTGTTTCCACTGTCTCTGTCTCTTCAGCCAGCCTCTCCAGTAGAAATATTCAACAAGCTTTGCTTGACTTTACTTGACTTTATCGTCATTGTCAAGAAACAACAAGATAATACACAAGCATCATCCAAACTGGCATAGCAATACAAATACATTAACAGTTTAAATAAAGGGAACAGGAGGGATGAAAAAGCTGAGGATTAGACCTTAGCAGCCGAGGGTTCACCTTGATAGATTTTTCTCAAGTCTGCTATATCAAAATATAGCACACTGACACACAATATTGAAAGTAATGCTATGTAATGGTTGGTGTTGTAGATTTTTAACTCTACTCATTATATTTATTCCCACTTTTATGACAGAAATATGAAATTCTTGTTCCAAAGCTCCAATATAAAAATGAAAATAGGAAAATGAAAATTAAATTTATTTCTGATTATGTTAACTAATGTAAACAGACGACACTCCCACTCACTGACATTAAGTCATTTTATTTACAGAAGATAACATATTTTCAGCCATCTGGCCTTCATCAGTGTAATGTATCGGTACAAAATGGATCGAAGAATGAATTGCATTAAAATAAATAAACACAGGTGATGCTAATTTAATGATTTAGACATGTACTTCTATAATATTTGGTGAGTTAGAAGACTGAAAAAATGGCACAGTCAAAATCAAAGCATCAAGCATCAGAGATGTGCCGACTTTGAATCTCTTGTACAGGTCTAGCTTCAAAGATGCTGCATCCTACATTTCCCACAATGCTTTCAGCATTTTCAACTAGACCCTCCACTGCTTCTAAATACCTGCATCTTTTGAACTCCAGGGGTCCAGGCTGTAACACAGGTTTTATGTTTTATTTTTTTTTAATTTTATCTCAAGCGTCAAGAATAACCCTGATGATGTAAGCAGGGTTATTCTTTCACAGAAGTAAATAATACTGACTGAGTTGCTTTCTTTGTAAATGAATTCAGTGGTTAAAATCTATAAAGTGCTTGTTCATTTCTGTACAACAGTTTGGATACGTGTCTTTGTTTTTTGTTTTTATTCTGTGCCTGAATTGAATTGATTTTGCCATCACTGTGTCCTGCTAGTTACCATGACAATGAGGATAAGGAGGAGATTAATCTGTCGAGACGATACCCAGAGAAATCATTCAATAGGCCTTGATGTGAAGTAGAGACAAAGTCATGCCATATTTGAAAGAAAAAACAAAAACTCGCTAATACTCAAAAGACCCAAAACAACAAAAAGATGACACTCTTACACAAGTGTAATCAGTTGTCGGGAGCGTTGATGCCAGGGTTTGGCCTGGTAAACGCAGAAATTCCCAACTACTGCCAGAACGAGCCTGCCAAAACACAATCCCATTAGCGTGACATCTCTAAAGTGCATTTTACTCACTGGCACAATACATTCAAAATGTCAAGTCTCCTGTTGCTGTTGTAATAAGCCTCTCAGTTGCCAACTGGCTGCTGCACCTTGCAAGTGGCGCACAATTTCAGCACCAGCTGTGCAGCATTAGCGTTTGCAGCAATATCTATGTTCCACCAGCAGGGGTGTGGCAAGCAATTATGGGCCTGTGTGAGGGAAAGCAACTCTCAGCCACTTCTCTCTGCCCTACACTGTCATGATGAATATTTATCCACAAGTCAAACCCAACTTACTTTTCAGACCAGATATTTTCAGCCAAACTATTAGTACTAAAAGTTGGTGATCCCCAAAATGAATTGCTTTAGTCTCCACATGAAAACAGAAGTGTGGAAGAGCGTTTAAAGCCTTTAAAATTTAAAAAATATATATAGCTAGTCTAAGTCATAGATCTTATTACAATTTTTCTTACTTATTTTCATTTACTTCTGTCTTTACTGGCATTTATGAATTTTCTGTGTGCAATATCCTCATTGTTAAAGGGACAGTTCACTTCAAAATCAAAAATACATATTTGTCCTCTTACCTGTAGTGCTATTTATTCATCTAGACTGTTTTTGGTGTGAGTTGCTGAGCTTTGGAAGATATGAGCTGTAGAGATGTCTGCCCTTTGATGAATTTAGGAACAAGATGACATTTTGCTTGTTCTGCTCAAAGTCCAGTAAAACTACATAAAGATATCTCTTTTTCCAGAAGACCTGATTACAGATATTCCACAGACCTCTGTTACTATTATGGAGAGAACGACAGCCTACATTTGTCGACATTTTGAAATATTTGCTCTACTAAAAGTATGTCGAATCACCTGTTAGCAGTTCTTGTTTACATTCTAAGCATGAATGAACAGAAAACAAATGTTTAATTCTGAGAAAAAGCTTCAAAACATGCTGATTACAAGACAAGATCTGAATCTTAAGGGAGCCTCTTTTTGTGATTTCTAAACACATTTATGAATGTTTATCATCAGAGAAAGAGCGTAATTGTGGATGCAAATAAACCAGAACCAGAGCGAAGCAAAACCACTCCAGTTCACGCACTTTGATGATCACCGTCACTGAAGCAAAGCCCAAAGTGCTTGTCTTGACACAATCAACGCACTGAATCTCCATCAGTTTCACAGCCGCAGACCTTCCATCTCCACATATATGCATTTCCTCCAGAGCCCCACAGAGGCATCAGCACTCAAGCATTTTCCATCCGATGGATAGCTTTGATTTGACGGTGGTCAGTACGAGCCGGCTGGAGCGGACCGGAGGGCGGCACGTTTCCAACAACGGCCTGGAGGAAAGCCAAGCGTTGCCACGGTGACAGAGCTGCAAAGAAAATCTCTTTGTATTGTTACCAAGGCAACAACTGTGGATGGGTGGGGAGGGAAGGAAAGATGAACGAACAGGGAGAGGGGAGAGCTGGTGAGGAAAAGAGGAAAAGAAAGGAAGGGAGAGATCGGACTGGAAGAGGGAGGGTGAAAATAACAGGATGATGTGAGAGGAAGGAGAAGGGATGATAAGTTGTTGTTTTAGGTGCAGAGATATGAGCTAGGGCTTTATTATTCACTCCATCTCTGCCTTGTTTATGCTGGATGATTCTCAACTGCGTGGGAGAATTTACAGTTTTCTGTAACCTCATCCCAAACAAAGTTACTCAGCAGATTCTTTTGAGTCAGATGGATACAGCTACGCTTCTTTGAGAAGGCAGCTCAAATAGGACACAATGTCAATGGCTTCTTACAGACTGTTTATCTCCAGGCTGGGTAGTGAGCTCTGTTGCAGCAATCCCGCTCTTTTTTTTCTTTATACCTGCATCTGTTTCTCACTATTGCATCCTTTACCTTTCTCTTGCACTCTTTTCTTTCTGTGCTCCATTTTTACCCCCGTCCTGTTTTTTTCCCTCTGGAGCTGAGAAATGAGTCTAACATTTTTTGGGAGTTTTCGAGTTGTGACTTCAGAACATTTATTGGAGGCATTTTGATAACTTCTGAACCGGCGGCTTCACTAATTCCCACTGTGTTTGAAATGACTGCATAAATCTAGCAGGGAAGAATAACGCTGTAGAGTAGTTTCTTCTCAGAATTGCTGGATTTAGCATTTACAAGTGTGGATGTGTGTGAGATGAAAAACACTCTTCTAAGTGGCTCCATCGCAATTCTGTCTACACTACAACAAATAAAATGAATAATGTAGTAATTTTACTTTCAGGCAAGGCCAGGGAAGAGTAAGTTGACAGAAGGACTTGACAGAGAGAAAATGAATGACTTAATTCCAATATGCTCTTGGTTACATTTGGGTTATGTATGCAGATTTATGCAACCCTCCCTTTTTCAGGCTGCTCGTTACTCAAAGAAACTAGAAATTTCTCATCAGCCCCCACCCCTAACTTCTACACTTCACACACACACACACACACACACACACACCGCTCCACACATTCTAATGTGCATGGGGGAGAGAGATTAGAGGAAAACGGAATCAAATCAAATCCAGCAAAATTGCACTGAGCTCGACGAAAAGAGCATAGATCCGAAAGAAAAGGTATCTGTTATCTAATGCCAGCATTGCATCTCATCTCTCCCGATTGCCTGGAGACAAAAAGCCGCTTGGTGAAGGGGGAAACGGAGGACTTCAGCTCAGCAGAAACTTTATGAAACCTCACATGGTTGTACAATTTTGGTCAGGCTTCACTCTGTCTACATGAAGGGATTTTTTTTTTTTTCTCTCGACACAATCAGGCCACTGGGGTGACAGAAGAAATGAGAACAGCAGGAAAATAAGAGGAAGAAGAAAGCTGTGAGCACCGCCTTGGTCTTAATTGATATTCCAGCCGAGGAGTCAGAATATTCAAATGTCAGTAAGCTCTGTTATCTCACTTGGGAGTCGGCAGAGATTAGGGGATAGGTGAACTAGGGGCGCCGGGAGGTATCACGCTGCTTAAACTCCTTATATGCAAACATACGCACAAATTTGCCCATGTGCACTCATGCGCTCATCACAAAAATACACATGTACACGCATACGTGCACACACACTCCAGGCAGGCAGTTCACCTCACTCCCACATCCCTCTCACATACACAAACACCTTTCAGCACTCTGTCACAAAAACACACACACTCACTTTGTCACTCACACACTTCACCTTTGTGTTCCCATTGCCTGTTCTTTGCTTGCAGGGAGGTTGGTGAGTGAAGGCTATTAGCTCAGTGGAGTCTCTCCTGCTGTCTGCTCGGGCTCAACTACAAAGACGGATCACTGTTTCAAATCAATATTGCCGTGGCCAGATCCTGGCTGTACACGGAGAATAGTGTGTATTAACCCTGAGCTAATACCAGATCCTATCAGCTGTTTCCTGTTTCCTCTTGCATTGCTGTACCTGACTCTTTGCAGTATCAGTCTCATACATGAGTGACTTCATCATATTACACATTATTACCCCAAACTCTGGAATATTCTTAATGTTTATTTCCTCAGGAGCTACAATAGTACGGTGCAGTTACATGTATGTAATGTATTGTTGTATGGGTGGTTTCTACTTTTCTTTCTGCATATTTTATAATACAAAAACAGGGACAATCATCAGCCCCAAGAGACAATCATACAAGCCAAATAAAGTTTGCGGGTCATTAGAACTATAGTGGCTCTCATGTGGTTTCTTTTTTCTTCAGGTTTACTGGAATTCAATGCTTGAGATGCAGCTAAATCAATGAAAGCTTGAAAGCACTCAGGAAATGCAACTAGACAGAACAAAGACTCACTTGTACTAGAAAAGTAATGATGACAGAAGTATAGTATATGATCTTTATTTTAGTCCCTGGTGATGCTGTTTTATTCCTGTGTTAAAGTCTACCAACATAACCTTAGCATTGCCAGTATTCTCAGCCGAGTAGTTGTTCACCTAGACCTTCTGTTGCTGAATTTGATGGCGCTTCACAGGCCACAAATTATGGATGTCTGTCCAGAAAGCAAAATAATGGAGGTTGAATTGTAACTGCCCACCCAAAGTCTGCAAGCTCCCTCTCTCTGTGCATATTTAGGACTGTACAGGACAACCACCATAAGGGTATGATCTCATGGCAACGCAGGTGACTCAAAGGTGAGGATACACTGATCAGAGTGACTTACTACCTCTGTGACAGACTGACCGCTGCCCATTTTAGCAAGAGCACTGGAAACAAAGAGTCTGCTGGACAGTCACTAGAAGCACATTCAGGTTTCTGTGTGGAACCTGTGTTATAGCTGAGCTAGCTGTTCACAGAAGCTGAGAGGCTGCTTCTGTTGTGAGTGTGTCTGTGCGCAAGGTCGACCTGTAGCCCTAGCACTGCAGTTTATTATGGGATCATAATCAGATGAAAGTTTGCACTCCAGTGCATTCTTTCCAAATCCAGACCCTTTCGATAAAATTGACAAACACTCTGTAGAGGTTTAGCAAAAGTAGTGTAAACTCCTCCTGTCTCAATCAGCATAGATTTGGAAATGAGTGTGGTTTCCACTCATGGATGGAGACTATGGCTTAGAGATGGACCAGTTAGGTCAAAACTGTTTTGTACATGTAGTGACTACTGGGGGTGAGAGGGAAAATATAGCATTTTGAGATTTGGGTGAACTGACCCTTTAACACAAATGCTTTATGTAGGAAAATATGTTCCCTTTTTGCAACCAATGGTCAAAGCATGGTAGATGTTAAATGACACTGAAATGCATGTTGCACTGTGTTATTTTTCCATCAGGACAGAATCAAGATATTCTTGCTGTGTGGTTTCAAAATAGTCACACCCCCAAGTGAGGAGCTGTGCTTCTTGTTAAAAAGGTGTGAGGACTGGAGAACCAGGAGTTACCGAGTGGCAGCTCAGAAATTACCTCCTGCCATGACAGCAACGACTTCTCCAAGAATCTGAAAAAAAAAAAAAAAAAATCCCAAAAAAACCCAACCAAAAACAAAAAATACAAATGGCAGACAGACAATCTTACAGAGAAATTTCTGAGTTGCTGTTCGCTGTGAAGAAGAATATGACTCCATTGTTGGCTTGCCTTAATGAGCTTTGCCAGTGGCCTGGGGTAAAAGTGCAGTTGGATCCAGTGCAAATGAGAAGCATAATGCCGCTCCTGCTGCCTCCTCATGCCCTCTGTTAAAATAGGACCTGATAGTTAGCTTCACTTGAAATTAGAGATTAAAGAAAGTCCTGGAAACAGTTTGGTGAGGGGCATGGAGTAAAGAACGCCTTGACGAGAGCCACAGCAACAGAGTTATATGCAAGAGCTCATTTTGACAACTTTGCTTCAAGCATGTCATTCTCACTAACCTTCCTAAGGCAAAGCAATTCAACGCAATCTTCATCTTTTTCATCGCTGTCATCATCATGGCTGATTTTATTCAGTGAACAAAGAATTGAAATGTATCCTCTTGATCTTCTCTAGTTTGAATGCAGGCCTTTTGTCTCCTATTCCATTATTGCTCATGCAGTAGTTACTCTCTGTCGACCACTTTCACATTAATTCAATAATTAACTGACTGATAAATGAGATTTCTCTGTGTCTTAGCTGATGTAGGAGTGTATTGTAAGATGATTTTAGATGTATGCCCTTTCTGTCCCGCACTTTTTCTTGCTGTAAATTTACTTGAATGGTTTCTTCATGAGAAAAGACACACTCTTTGGCTCCACATGCATCTTTTCTTTTACCTCAACCATCAAGAAAGAATGATAAAACCTATCTTAGAACCTTCAGTTGTTTATTTCATGGTCATTTGTGGGCAGCGCAACACCCTCTAAAGCCAATATGGCAAATGTGATAGCAAACAATTAACTATTTACACACCCAACAGACATAAGAGCACAATAAGCATTCACTTGGAGTTGTGGTTGGAATGATTTTGGTCAACTCAAGTATGTAAGCTCTGTTTAAATCTTCATGGTGTCTCATGGAAAGTTTCAGATATTTTAGGCGCTAAATGCTTCACGGTGTTCACCAGCTGGAACAAATATTCAAACTTATCTGCCATTTAGTGCTGGGCAGGTGGAGTATGTTTTTAGAGCTTTTTCTAAAAGAAAAACAACTGAAAGTTGGACTGATGACACTGAACCAAAAGCAGTGAAGTTGTGTGCCATAAAACCAAATTCTCTGTGGGTTAATTTGAGCAACATCCTTCAGATTAAACATAGATAGATAGATGCCTTTATTCATCCCCGAGGGGAAATTAGGTAATAGTGCTTTGATTCATTGTGTGTGTATATATATATATATATATATATATATATATATATATATATATACTGGTGCAGCTTTAAAAGGCATTCAGTGGACATATTAAAAAAGCAGGATAGCAATTCAAAGCATCAAGTAAATTCTCTGGTTTGATTAGAGATTTCAGTGAACAGGGAAAACTGAGCACGACTGACTGCATTGAGATTGATGACTTGTGTTCTTAAGGGGCATCGTAACCAACAGCTGTCACCGTCCTCATTAAGACTTCATGGGCAATGCAAATGGATCTCTGAGGGCCTGACTTTGACTAGACCCAAAAGCAGCCACAGCAGATGAATGAAAAGCTTATAATAAAACTGAAAATGAGATAGTCTGCAGAGGGCAGACAAGCAGCAAAAAGCAGAGAACAGCTAAGGCTGGCAGAGGCAGAAGGTTGCAGGCTGGAAAAACAACACAAGCACACACAATACTGCACAGAAGACACTGACAGACTGACATAACTGACAGGGCAGCATGATGAGCTGGGGTTCTTATGCTGTGGTCAGATGAGGTGATTGATGGCAGATGTGGAGAACCACCAGGTGCTGGGAATCCAGAGCCTCCACCCACAACACGCATGTGCATACACATACACACACACAGGAGGAGGAGACATCAGGGAGACAGGGAAAACAAGGAAACACAAGGAAAGCTAGAGTCTTTACTTGGTCAAAATGAGGAATTCTAACAGACTGAGAGATTTAGGGGGGGGGAAAGTGTCATAAACCATGGGATGCTAAGAAAACTGCATCACAAAGACGGTCTTGAGATCAGTGAGTGCCAACAGTTCACTATATAAACTGAGACTAATTAGTAACGTAGAGCAGCTGGGTAACAAGGTCAGATGCTGGGCAGGAGTGGGGAGATGGCAAGTGGTGACACAAACTGAATGCAGGAAACGGATGATGGAGCAGACTGAACCACGACAAGTGACCATGCATGAGAGTATAACCAAATCATAATCAACAGAGCAGAATGCATTTTGTTTATCTTGTTCCACTCAGCTGTTCAATTACGGGGAAGTGCTGGCCAAGAAATGTCAACATCTTTCCCCTCATAACCATAAACTCATGCATTTTGTAGTTCTTTCATGTAGATGGTTTGGAACACGTTGCCAGCCCCCTAAAAAAACTGCACCACACTTTGTATTGAAGTGGAAACTTGTGCCATCTGAAGTTATGAACATACCCTCATTAACTCAACTCACTTACCTGCTCACTTATTTTATCAGCCATTCAGTGACTCTGACTCTACATCTCGCACACTCACAGACACACATGCAGGCCCCTTTCCGCAGTCCGTCCTGCTCTGGGCAAGGTGCCAGTGCTCGCAGATGGCATTAGTGAAAGATGAAGTGCCTGTGCCTGCAGCCAGTGAAATGTGAATGCCAGTTAGTATCCTAACTGTTATCTGATGGGCCTCGCTGAGTGTCAAAGACTTGTTGACTCAAATCAAAACAGAGCTACAGGTATAATGTGCTACTTATGTTGCGGTAGTATCTGAGTCCACGGGAACAGGTGAGGTCCACAGTGCACCTGACTCGCCCTGACGTCTCTCCGCACATTAATGCACATGCACAGTATAGGTCCTGTTTGTGCATGTGTGTGTAAAATAACAACAGAGACTGAAAATTTTACTTTCCCGTTGAAGGACTATTTAAGCAGCAAGTTGTTTTCTTCTCCAACTTGGAGAAGTTTGCACGTTTTTTCACAGCAGACATTTTGACATGCTATGGCATAAAAACAGATCAATGACATAAATTCTGTATTTGTACTGTATTTGATTTAACTTTCCCAAATCCTTTCTATTGTTCATGCTAGATCACTTCACTTTGACTCTTGATATAAAATATGCCCATGTCAAACTACAACATACATTTTACAGTCTGTCTGACATCACAAGCTCAGGTGATTATACTTCAGCACAATCTCAACTAAAAGGCTCAAAAGTCACTACTACAAAATATTACATCTATGTCATAGATGGACATAGTTAGAATGTTCTGATACTCTGATAAACTTAATACGTCATTCATTATTTGATTTGTTTGTTTGTTTTCATTCCATGAGTTTTGAGGCCAAAATTAGGAGGATAGTATTGTTTTTTGGGATTTTTTGCACATTTGCACAGTTGTGAAAAGTGAGTCAAGGCAATTGGAGATGACTGTGACTGCCAGGCACAATTGCTAGTCAGTGCTAGGCGGTCCTTCTTGCAGATGAGAAGTGGGCTGTTTGTGGCTCCAGAGCTACATGATTGGCTACTTCTCTTTTATTCCCTCCATCTCTCCCTTGTTTATGCATGAGTGCGTGGGTGAATTTACAGTTTGCTGTAACCTCATCCAAAACAAAGTTACTCAGCAGAATAATGAATCAGAAAGATGCGGCAGCAGTGCATCTTTGAGACAGAAGCTCAAACAGAAATACAGTATGATTTTTATTTTATTTTATTTTTCCTTCTGATTCAGCGTCTGTTTCCAGGCTGGATTGAAGATTATATTAGCTGTGTATTGATGTGTATTATTGTGAAGCTGAATTAGTTTACCCTCTGTGAGGAAGATGTGTGTCTTTACAGTGCAGGGGACCTTTAGATAAATTCACCCTTGTGATTTTTGTACATCCACATCATTGCAGAAGATCATTGATTTCCAATAACAGAGGTCTGATGGAAGAAGTCACTGCTTCAAATTATAGCAGATAGCATGAAACCTTTCTCCTTCTGCTCCAACACACACATCTGTCGCTATAGCAACACACACACCTGGATAATTTCAGGTGAACAAAAAACCCCCCAGACTGTAGCATTATAAATACAGTATGTTCACTGCATGTGAATTTGAATGAATTAGATTTCTAATTATAGCCTATTTCCTACCTCCAACCTCTTGAGATGTTTCAGCTTTTAACAGAAAAATCTGATAATTCACTTTGTTGAAAAGATAGTAACAGAATGTAAAGTTTCTCTTTTTTCTCTTATTTTCCCCCTCTGTGTTGGAAGTTTTATTGATCCTTCACAGTACTGTTTGGGTTTAGAGGTGATGCTCGCCTAACAGTGGGAGAGATAAGTTGCTTTTCTTTTTTGGGGGGAAATGGAGGTGAAATTACTCTTTTGAACTTTGGTCTGACCGCAGCTCTTCTGCTGCTCGGATCTCCTGCTGGCTCCCCACAACCTCGGCCTCAGTGCTGACTGAAAACAGAGGGCGTCCAGTTGCACACCCTCAGATCCATCTGCCGGTCCGAATGATGTCTCTGGTATACCACAGAAGTATCTTCTGTGCTACCTTTTTCTACTTACTTGTATTTGAAATGATTTTTACCACATGCATGTTGATTTTGCGCATCAGTATCTGTTTGCTAATCAATACTTGCAAAAACAGAGCACTAGTCTGTGAAAATAACGTCTTCTGTGGCTTTGGAGGAGATTTATTAAGTCTGAGAAAATGAGCCTGATTTTGTCATCAGCACTTTAAAATTCTCACAATGATGAGCAGGCTGGTGGGAATGTCATCATTCGGCAGCTACTGGTTGTAAACCTGGAACAGATCAATTGAAAATGTGACCTGATGACAGTGCTGATGAAAGGTTAGCACCAGAAAGAGATCATCTAATTCATTGTTGACTGTTCAGTGACCAAACCAAATTTAAGTTCTGAGGCAAACATGAATGTGTGTACCAAATTTCCTGGCTATCCATCCAATGGATGTAAAAAAAAAATGTGAGCCTGGGGGTGTGAGAAAAACAGTCAGTAGGTTTCATCTTCTGGGAATTCTGAATCTTTATACAAAATCAATTGTAAGCTATCTAAAGCTGTTCCTATTGTAAGAGTAAATCGTCTGTGACGTAAAACCAAACCTTGCGATTCATATGCTCACAGTCCAACTGTCAAGCCACTACCTGTATGTTCACTGCCTCAGCTCAACCAATCTGGTCTCCATATTTTCATTTAGATGCGTTGTTTGCCCCTTCGCTCAGGTGCTGTGAGAAAAAAGGAAGTAATCTTGAGGATTCGACTCGTGGCCCTGCGACTGCACGATGGGCGAACATTTCCTACAGGTCAGAAACCCATCCAAACATCTGACTGCCAGTTGGGAGCAGCTGATTGGGTCGCGATCGCTCCTCTCTTCTCCCTGTACACAATGAACAAAGCGCAATGAAGCTGAAATTTGCCCTGACTCTAAAATAAAATCTCAGTCTTTAAGAGCATAATACTGTAATTAATTCACCTGGGTGTACGTGTGTGCGGCTTGGGAGGAGGGTTTGTTGTTGTTTCACACAGGAACAGCATGAAGGTCCCATAAAGCTTTTGTTTAGGCATTATGAATGTTTTACATGCATGTTATTTTCCTCACATGCACCTTATTGCACACTGCATTATCGCCTAACAAAGCTGTCTGATTGCATTCACATTTGTGTCACTCACCCCATCAGCACAACTCCAGAGAAATCAGCATTTAACACAGAATGCCATCAGTATCAACCAAGTCAACCACAGAAGATTAGTATACATCTTGTCACACTTTCTCAGTCGAATGCCTTAATAAGGACTGGATTTAATCAGAGTAATTAGTGGCAATATTCCAGCGACGCATACACACATGCACTGCCCTAGAAATGGGTGTAAGTGTGCAAAAGCATTACATCTGTTCTACAGTGACAGATTATCTTTCCTTTTTTTTCCCCCAGAATACAGATTTATGAATTACAGCCAATAAAGCTTTGATCGATGGAAAACAGCTCCATTTTGCAGGCGGTTGAAAAACAGCAGCATATGTCAGTGTCATGGTACATTTTGTAATTCCCTGGTTCTGAAAACAGGGAGGAGAAAACATTTGTTTTCTGTTTTCGTATGAGCCCTTTAAATCACCTACTGAAAGGCTTGTGGAGGAGGTTTCAGATTCATAATCAGCTGTAATGTGGAGAAAAACTTGTGCCGTGCCAAGCATGTGCAAGCACAGATCGGCAAACACATGCACAACTTAACGCACACATGAATACACACATTGCATCATAATGTACTACTTATTTACATGATGATATAGCAGTATAGTGACTCTTTGATCAAGCGTTTATATTATTTCAGTAAATTGTGATAAATAAGAAACAAGATTACCTTTTCACAGAAAATATTCTCATGAATCTTATTGTTAATTACCATCTCCATGTCAGGCAAAGCTGTGTTAATATGAGGGTGAAGTCAAATGCTGGTAGACATGCGTGACTGAACAACAGCGGTTCAGGCAGTTAAGATACAAAAAGAAACAGACATCAAACCGATATCAAATAATTAAGCACAGGAGTAAATTCAAAAGCCTTATTAAATCTTAAATATCACTGTCAGTCAAATTTACCTTTGCAGATGCAGGTTAGTTTGTTGACAATTTGGCAAATGCTTTAAAAGCTGCACAAACAAGTGATCCATTTTCAGTTCCAGCAGCAGCTTTGAAAAATCAAGACCTGAACTTGCATGTTGCTCATGTTTTTCCCACAGCAACTTGGGATTCAAACACTCTGGTCGTTTACTCAATCATGATGTTCACTCTTTCAATGAAGTGTCAAAACTAATGGCAGTAGACCAGGACTTCTGTGAGGTGAATGGAAAATCTTGAATTTGGAATTGGTTTGATTATTGTAACTGTAGGAAAAAGACATATCTGCCACACTCACCTGACATTCTAGATTCACCTGTACCTGACACATGTATTGAGCTGCAAATTAATGTCTTTTATAGAGCTCTATGGATTTTCAGATATTATTACAGAAGCTGTACTTATATGGTGCTTTGAGCAAACTCATAGCATTAGCATTAACACCAGCACTGGTAGTTCAAAGTGGCACAAAGTACAGCTGAATGCTGTTGAGAATGTCATCAGTTTTTTTCATATATGGCTATCACAAGCCAAAGAATTACAAGACATGAAACAGGTGAGTAGACACTCACCTGATTATAGACAAAGTTGCTGAAATGATTACAGTTCACCCAAGCAGGAAAATGAATTTCCTTACCAAATTTTGTGGCATTCATCCAGCAGTTGTTGAAACATTTCAATTTCAACTTCAACCCAGAGCCTGATCCTCCGAGCAAGCAGACAGTGGCAAGGAAAAACTCCCTTTTAACAGGAAGAAACCTTGAGTAGGACCCACTAAAAAACACAAAGGGGTGGGTATAAATGGGTACCGTAACTGTATGTACAAAATTTCATGTGAATCCACTCAAAAGCTGCTTCATTTCAGTCTGGGTTAAAGTGCTGGTGTTGTGGCACTATCATCCCTAAGTTGTTTTTTTTATTTATTTATTTATTTTATTTTTTTTTTTTTTTTAACCTATTTCACTGCAAGGCTAGATAGGTACCTACCAATTCTAGTTCTCTAACAGATGGGAAATGATGAACTATAAAGAATTAGCTAAATCTGAGTAGCAGTCTAGTCTGTAGTTTGCTCTCAGTTCACTGCAGCTCTGCAAACATACTGTAGGGGACATCTGTTTCCTTGGATATAATCAATAAAGATTTAGAGTGTATTAACGTAATTCCTATACATTAAGGCACTGGAAACAGCTTGACTATCCCTTCTTCTGTCAATGTTGTGGGGGCCTGGAGTCTGTCCCAGCTGACTACGATCACCTTAGACTGGTCGCCAGGCACTTGAAGGGCTGACACACAAAGACAGACAATCACACACACTGACACCTAGGGGCAATGTAGAGTAGCCAATCAAAAACCAACGCAGACACAGATCCCTCTTGCTTTGAGGAAATGTCAGTTCACTTTATTACAGCTTGATTTATTTGTTGCATCAATTGAACTCCATCAATTCATTACTTCTCAAGCTACTTGTGATTCTTTAATACACACATGGTCTACATTTGGACTGGATGTACTCAAATCTACTTTACATTCCAGTCTCTTAAAAAAAAAACACACATCTAAAGATTATTTTAGTGAACATAAAAAGTAATGAGCTTGTCTGTGCAGCAAAAGCTACAACAGATGACCGAGGTTAAAGACACTCATGATGAAGGTTAGAAAGGATTCCTTGTCACCAACCTCATGGTTATTTCAACAAGTAGACATCCTTCACTGTCACAGACTATCAAAAGTGCTCCTGATCAGTGACACTTTGAGACAATAGATGTGACATGAGAAGGCTGGTTTTCATCAGCCAGTGCAGGTCAAGCACACAGCTGAATGATGATGAACCACTTAGTGATGAGGATGACACGACCGACTTCAAGTGCACCAGTGAAGATCACATTAACTTTCTGACAGCATTTTTACACACCGCTGGGATGTGCCTCATGCAGACATGGGTGCACATGAATTAGTCTGCACACACACACACACACACACAGGCAGATACACTCACATACACATAAGCAGACAAACAGTCATCAATCTTTTTCCTGTTAGCACTATATTCTTTCTCCATCTTGTCTTTTCTCTCTTTCTCTTGCTTTCACGTACAAACATACAGCCACTCAGGTGTGGTAATTGAATGTGACAGCAAATCCTGAGAGGGTTGTTGGCAGGTTATCAGGTTAACCTGTGAAATGGAACCCACCTGACACCAGCAGGTTGGCTCTAACACCTACGGCACACACGGTTGAATCACTCCAACAAAGACTGGAGGCTCAGTACAGTAGCTTCCTCTACTTCAGCAGAGGCATTTTCACTTTTTATGAGTAGCACAGGATAACTGCACAATAACAAAATAAATGTGTTTGCACTTTTTCAGAGCTAGCTTAACACTGTAGATTTTTTGTTGGAATGGTGTTAATAAAGCCACCATATTCTGAAGGTTCTGGCAAGCCAGAAAGTGGCCAAAATGAACAAAATTCATCCACAGATCTTCACAAAATAGTCCTATGTGGTTGTAGAAACTTGGTGACGGTCAGCAGGGCTCATTGACAAACTAGCTGTGTTCGAGGGAGAGGAAATATATTAAAATACATTGTAAGTCATTTCTATGCCAGCTGCTCCTCTGCCAACAGCACCTCTCACTCTCACTATGCTGTGTGGTGTGTGGGGCAGGCAGGAGGACGCTGTTCAACGCAGGAGTGGGACCTCAGTTTTCATAAGTTTCTATAGTTAGGTGGACGCTCTTGCTCTGAAACGAACTCTGAAACTACAGCTGAGATAAATACAATATGTATTTTGATCATCTCTGTTACTCTTTCTCTGCAGATCTCTGGATTAAGATGTCATTTTGAGCTTCTTTCTCCTGTTGCAGATTTTTAAAGACCTTTTTGTAATTCAAATAGAAACTATGACATCCCTTTCATGAGCATCTCTTTTGTGATTATTTGACTCAACATTTTGCTTACTACCTTTAATATGTCTTAAGACGATCTCCCCTTTGTTGCTACCGACAGCTACTTATGTAAATGAATGTATGATGATATCATTTGTGCAGCTATTGCTAGTTACTTATTGCAAAGAGCTAGTAACATTGTGTAATCCTTTAGCAGTGTGTGCATCCATCATGCAGCACTACTCACTGCAGTATTTATGTTTACAGCAATCAGACTGACACATTTATACCTTGCCAAAATGATTACAGCAATCAGTGGTATCCCCCAAAGCTGGATATCATTTGTAAATAGAACTTCGATAGGTGAACACAATTTATTTATTTATTTAAATTTTGTTGTGTTGAACTTGGCCTACATTTTGATTTGAACTCATGCAGCTTAATGACTACGCGAGAGCTGTTACTGGTTTTATTTACATACTTTACACTATCCATATGTGCAGGTGGTGAAGATGATTTGATCCAACACACACTGCAATGAATGTGGAACAGCAATTGATGTCTTAATTTCCCCTGCGAGTGACTGGTGACCATTCCAGGGTGAACCCCACCTCTTTCACATAGTCAGATGGGATATTTGGGATACTTTGTTATATAAAAACAACAAATTCATCAGTGCATTAATATGGGTGCTTTAAAACTGGTTTTGACCATATCCATAATATTCATCATGATGGACTCCTGTTAGAAGTGGCCTATGCATAATAGGAACTGGTATTACCTAGCAATAAAAAAAATGTTGAATAAACATCGATATTAGCTCTTGCATTCTGTTTGCAACCCCAAGCTAATTCACCGATTGCAGTGAGGCCATCAAAAAATGATTTTGCCCTGACATTTGGCTGCCTTAAATGTATGACTGGACCTTCAGCCTACTGAATAATGAATCCAGAACTTTTTTGTTCCAATACAAAATTAAAGTGTTTTCTCCCTGAATATGTTACTTCTACTCTAAATGAAATCTTAGTCAGTGCACTGCAGTTGCAAGCACATGCATAAAGAAGAGGACAAACTTCTACATACAACTGTGAAATTGCAATGAGATCCTGAGGATAGTCAGTTGCAGACAGTATAGCTGTATAGCACCTTCAAATCCTTCTCTCATATCTCAGCACATCTCCAGCTTTGAAATTGACATACTGTGGGTCCAAAAGGGTCTTTAAAACTACCTGGATTCATGTTGTCAAATAAAGACATGCAAAGAAACGAAATAATATGTGCAGCAGAGTGCAATTACATTTCTGCCCTCTGGCAGCAAAATACTGTAACAGTTAAAATGGGATTGCAGTTGCCATCAATTAATGGAATGCGATGAGGATCTCCAGCTTGGGGCACCCATTCAGAGCCCCAGACGCCCGCCTCACTCCATTTATTGATAGCTTGAAAATCAACAATGCACCCGTAACCAATCAGTCACTGATTCTCAACTGTTAAAATCTTTATGCAAGTCTACATCAGTTCAACTGACAGCAACAAAGCGCATGCATGATGAAATGGAGTGCAATCGCTGGGCCGCTATGTATTGTTGCTGTCAGCCACTTCTTCCACACAATGAAGGAGTTTTAATTCATCCATGAGTCCCTGGTCTTCAGTCACCGGTGGCAGCTTTGATCTGCAGGGTAAAGGTGACTTTGAGGCTTCCTGTGTACGACTATGACTATCACTATGATGACATGAAGACGTAATGATGTAGACAGATATGAAAATCAGGAAGAGTAAGAAATGGAGGATCAGAAGGAGATAAATCCTTTGTGGACAATAGTGATACTGATGGAGATAATGAGAAAGGTAAAGAAGAAACATAATGGTAATGATGATACTTTTGTTCTGGTACCACTGGCAGGATCAAAGTTTTGTTGTTTTGTGAAATATCCATAAGATGGATGACCATGAAACTATGTACAGATATTTATGGTGCTCAGAGGATAGATCTTAATGACTTTGGTGATCCTCTGATTTTCATTACCTGGTCCTGGTCTGGGTCTTTCTGTAAGGAGTTTGCATGTTCTCCCTGTGCCTGCATGGGTCTTCTCCAGGTACTCCAGCTTCCCCCCACAGTCCCAAAAACTGGCTGGCGAGAAATCCAGAGTGGATCCCTCCTCTCACCCCTCGTCAGCTGGGATAGATTCCAGCCCCCCTGCAATCCTGCACGGACAGAGCAGGATAGAAAATAGATAGATGGCCATGGCCAGATTTGGCACAGACCTTCATGTTCACCTCAGGAAGAATGGTAATCACGTTTATGATCTGTTTACTTTTCATCTAAAGCGTTCAGCACCTTGAAATTTTAAATTTCAAAATGCTTTGTACACAACTACTGACATTTCCATCAACTTTGTCTTGAATGCATAGCGTGCCAACAGGTTAAATTATGATGGTGAATATGCTAAATGTTTTACCTGTTAACCATCAGCATGTTGGCATTGTGAGTATCTTGATGACATTTAGCTCAAAGCACCACTCTGCCTAAACCTAAACCTCAAAACTCTGCCAGCTTTGCTGTAGACCTGTTTCCCTCTGTGAGCTTCAGTTGAACTTATCAAATGCTAAACAAAAGCGAAACATTTGACTTTTAAGGAAGCAAAACCCTTGAGGAAGAAGGACTAAGTTGTGACAACATAATTTGTATTGGATGAGGCCAATTCTGATGAAGAAATCAGTGAATTGGATCACAAAAATATAAGTGGACATTTTTTTTCTCTCCTCTATTTGGTGAACGAGCACATTTCCTTACTAAACTTCATGCTACTTCTTCAGGTGTAATTTGAGCACTTTTCCTTCCAACGTTAGTATTCTGACACCATAACCTTGCTGTGAAGGCCTCTATAATTGTGTATTTCTGCATTTAAGATGAATAATGGCTGGTTATGACCCTTGTATTATATTCATGAGCTTACCAGTCCTTGATCTGACTAATCCTGCCATACATATTGCCCCTCATCCATCTTTAAAAATCAATGTGCATTGTGATGCTGTGGAACCATTCCTGTGACCTGATAGTTAAAGTTCTGAGCTGTAAAACTCAAAGAAAAAAAAAATATTGCAAAAAACTTTGTACTGGCATGAATTCTCCCTCTGAATTTATTTTGAGCTTCTTCTATGCACATAAAGAAACTGGGAGGTATTAGAGAGTGGATCACAGGTGTTTGAGAGATAGATGTGGCTCTTTCACACATTCATGCACTTCACACACACATGCACACACACATTAATCATGAACCAAAAGCAACAGCTGGATCCATTCCCATTCCAGGAGCTAGCAGTGGCTTTGGAGACTCATGTGGTGTATACATGCATATATAAATGTGCACTCAGTGTGCAGTGCTGGTAAATTCTTTGTGCTCTCTCCATCGACAACTGGCTTAGAGATTTGTAGCCACTCTGCATGGAGCCCTGTGTAAATATGCTCACATCCCCTCCCTCAGCCTATTTGAAATTGCAGGTCTATTGTTTGTTTTTGATATTGCAATTTGCCTCAACAATGATATCTGAACTGTGGGGCAGTTATCAGTTATTGTGCTGTGTGTGTGCATGTGAATTTGTGGCCCTTTGATGTGCATTTGTAGTTATTCGTGCTTTGTGATTATATTGTTTTGAAGCTCTCTGCTGGATGGAGTTAAATGTCAGACTGATAATGTCCAAAAATCAAAAACCATACCTTCTGTGTTCATTTCCACAGGTAAATAACACAGCTTCTTAGCCACTGAAAGAGAAATTCATGCGTGCCCGTTGTGCTGGAGCCATGTGTTCCTGATCAAAGGACGGCATGTATCTTGTAGCTTGATCCTCGGGAAAACTGAGAAGCACTCCAGTAATGCAGGATTCATCTGATTATTGAAGTAAGTTTATGCCCTGTAGGATGTTCACATGGGAGCATCTGGTTCTACAATACTGTATGTAATAGACATACACAGACAAACACAGCAGCCTTCCTGGATGCCAATCTCTCCATTATGGCTTTGATGTACGTGCGAGGCAGAACTCCCGCAGGACACTCTGCACTTGCTCCGGTGTGGATTGGCATTACTGGCATTATTACACACGGAATTATTATTTAGATTTCCTCAGAGGCAAAGGGAAAAGCTGGTGGGGGTGTGTACATGAGTTGGGTGGGCTTTGAGATTGTTTGTGCATGTATAAAGGGATTTTGAGTGTTCCTATAGAGATCTATGGAAAGACACATATGTTAGAAGTGGAGGCACCAGACTCAGAGGAGATCCTCTGTAGACTACGGCATCACGAGACATGCCCCCACGCATATAATGCAAATGACTGCAGGGAACGCACATATGGAGTACTGCTCTGTCCTCTGGGATGGATGCATAGACGTAACTGTGAAAGACAAACATAAAGACGTAATGAACACAGTGCAACATGTGTAGAAACGGCTCTGATGCTACATGCAGCATGAGGAGTATGAAGACTCAAAAGACAATTCTTCAGATCCTCATGCAAGATCACTTGGTGAGCAACACTTGGGAAATCGTCAGTGAGTCTGTTCGTCATCCAAGAAACGCTTCAGAGAGGTCACACGCTGATCACACAGTAGCTCATGTTTTGGGTCGAGATCAGATGAGTAGAAGGCTCCTGGAATTCTTTGGTGTGATATTATTTAAGGTGGGTGGTGGGTGGGATGTTTCTATATAGCTAACTTTCAGTGATATACAGGAACATCTTATATTATCATATTATATAATATTATATTGACAAAAGTATCCAATCCTCTTTATTGCTCAATTCAGGTGTGGTATGGGGCTGTTTTTCAGGTGTTGGGCTCGGCTCCTTACTTCCAGTGAAGGGAAATGCTTCAGCATACCAATTGGACATTTGGACAATGCTATGCTTCCAACTTTGTGGCAACAGTTTGGGGAAGGCCCTTTTCTATTCCAGCATGACTGTGCCCCAGTGCACAAAACAAAGCCCCATAAAGACATGGCTGGATGACTTTGGTGTGGAAGAACTTGACTGTACCACACAAGAGTCCTGACCTCAACCCCATTGAACGCTTTAGGGATAAACTGGAACAGGGATTATGAGCAAATTCTGACTTGGCACAAATGCTCTACTGCATGAATTGGCAAAAATGCCCACAGAAACTCTCCGAAATCCTGTGGAAAGCCTTCCCAGAAGAGCGAAAGCTGTTGGTGTAATAGTCAGGTGGCCTAGTACTTTTGTCCATATAGCATAGGAGCATCAGGACGTTCAAATAAAACGATAAAGGAATACTCCATCATACCCTTGTTTTATCAGACATTACACTAAGATAAGATAAGATGAGATGAACTTTATTGATCCTGCAGTGGGGAAATTTACTGTTTAACAGCCGAGTTGTACTGCTCATGCTAGTAAATTGATCTGGCACTTCATCTTTGTTTAAACCCAAGCAGATATCTGAACTCAAATTCAACAATCTTATCTATTCTATCCATTGCTTTAGCTTTAGTTGGATAGTTGCATCACAGTCTAATTGGGATAATAGTGTTTCTGCTCTTGACATCCCTGATGAGCTGTGCTTTGTGTTTTCGCAGATGTCATACATGATCCTAGCTATAAGCAGCTCATTTGTGCATCTGTGTGTAATGTAGCTCAAATGTTGAACCGACACAGTATGCAGTTCAAATGTTGAACCTACACAGTATGCAGTGAAGTGTTGGCAACACTCACACAATCATCATTTATCTAGTGTACGTTACTGTACATTTAACAGCTGTTAGTGTAGCATCAAAATTCTGAACGCTGAGGTGTGAAGGAAATCGAGCCAAAAGACGCACAAGACGTACAAGGAGTGTTTCTTTGCTTCTTTGGTTTCCACCAGTGATGGGATCTGTCATGGTGATTTATTGCTCTATAAAGAGTGAAGTTGTGATGCTGGAAAAGATTTCTGTCATGATGGAGCTGAGGATAAGGCTTTGGTTGGGAATGTACTGTTTCTTAGATGATTAAGCCAGACCAAAGATTTTCTGGACTTACATTTGAACTACTCTTAAACACCAAATGGCTTATTATGGGGGTAAAAATATGATTTTATTGCTTCAGTACTAAGAAAAACTTAATACCACACTGTGTGTTACATTAGCATGTGTTATATAACCTCTCACGTTACGGCGAATCTGTTCTTTTCCTTTAATATTCAGGTGGCTGTTTGAACATGTTGGCTATTTACAGTACACATCCAAAAGACACAAACAGCATTCATTTGGAGTCATCATTTTGAAACAATACAATAAAACACTGGCAAGCAGTTCAGTGCCATTAAATGCAATCTCACACTAAAGCAGGATATTCCACATAGTTTCAGTTCTCATTCAGCTCAGTATATTAAGTTCACTTTGTTTAACTTTGGTTGCTGGGATGTGTTTCTGGTCCTTGTAGATAATTTCTTGAATGAAGTTTGTCATCTGCTGTCCTGTACATGCTGTAATAAGCTCTCATGGAGTAAATTCCTTGTAAAACTGTTAACTGTTTTGTTCCTGACATTGGCTTTATTGTCAACACAACTGAAAACAATTAAAAAAAAAAAAAAACTTACAAAATGTGTGAAAATGTTCTTATACGAATTCAAGTTCACTCTTTCACCAAACTAAGACAAGCTTAATTTTTTTGTTGTTCCTCTGCAGCTGTCTTGGCTAATATGTCCACTCTTTTATGTTCAGGAGATACATGCCAGCTTTGTCTTTCTGCTCTTCGATGCTCAGCATGTTATGTAGGCACGTATTTATCATTTGGCTGAAGAGACTGGTAAACCAAAACAATGAGATGAGAGAAGGTAAAACCCCTGATTCCATCAAAATTAACACTCTACAATGCAAGGCCAAAGCTGATTCCCCTCTCTCTCACCTTCATCTTAGGTGGACTGACACAAAGTGGAAAAGTGCACTGTAGTCTGATAACTCTGCATGTGTTGTACAAATTCTGGGAATTGTAGTAGTAGTAGTAGTAGTATTGTAGTTAACCAGTAACTACAGTAGAAAAGATTAAGCAGGCTGAGGAAAGGTGGGTAAAATAAATGAGATTAAAATAACCCTTCATCAAAAAACAACCTTTAAGGTAATTGAACTTCACTGATAATAAACGGTGTAGGAGCTGCAGAGTGTATGCATAGTGTCCATACAGTACAAACAACCAAGGAGCTTCATGCATCTTAGAAGTACAGTCAGCAAATTAAATTAGCATGGATAAGATCTCCCAACCCTTAATTAAACCTTGGTTAATTACATATGCAGATGTTAAAGCGCAGACTTAATTATTCTTTTTGACCTGATCAGCTTATAAACAACAAAAGCAACCAGATGATAAATCCCCAAATCCATCATGTCCGCTATTTGTGATATTTAAACTGCAGTTATCTACCATGGATAGAGTGTAGACTGATACCAGTAATATAGTGGTTGGGTTGGAGGGACACAACATCTTGTCTCCACTTGACTTTGACATTATACATCTGAACAATGAATGATTTTTTTTTTCTTTAATTTGGTTCACTGGGCAAAAAGATAAAGAAAAACTAGCATTATAAAGGAACATTATGTGATTCAGTTTGCATTACAAGTTAAAATTTTGTGTATGAGTGTCTGTTCAGAGTGGACCGAAGCAGAGTGAATTTATTGAAATCCTCTGTCATCAGTGATTGGGTCAGCACAGACAGGAACCTCTAACAAGCTATCATGAGCTCATCTCCAAACAGGATATCGACACCCTCTGGATCCAAATTCTCTTCCCCTGAGCTGTGGACTGAAAAGGCCAGGAGTTATTTCCATATTTATTGTGCTGTTTCAGCTGCCGACGAATAAATCAAAGGCACAGCTAATGGCCTTCTACAGATTCCTTAATAAATCTCTGCTTTAATGCGCATCATTAAGTACTTGCTGGTGTGTGTGAGGTGGCTCAAAATGCCACAAGTACTTTGTTTTCATTGACTAAATAGTCATTTCTAACTCTATCTGTGTGGTAAGTTCCTCTTTTTTTCTCTTCGCTTTGTATAGGCAGTCTTGTGGTTTTAATCTTGCTACATTTCCTGATTATAACCAGTGTACTAAGCCAATTATGATGCCCACAGGTGGGCAATTAGGAGAGCGAATGTGCAGCACTGAGCTGAAGTGGGTCAGACAAGGCTACAGGTCGGGGACACATTTTCCTTTGATTGTGAGACACTGTAGAGACATCATGTGCAACTTCACTGTTACAGTTAAAGGAGCTCCACTGAAATGACTTTTTAAAAAATTACTTGCATGCCATGGAGGAAAGCAGACAGAAAATAGGGTGGGTAGTGTTTCTTGCATGATTTCACTATTAGCAAAGAAAAATTAGCTGAATGAATGGACAATTTTAAAAGAACATTGGACACTGAAGAACATCCCAATTTAGGGTGTTAAAGTTCATAATGGAACAAAGTCAGATCACATTTTCAACCAGAAAATAATCTCACCAGGGAGACATTTATGGGACTGTTACGACTTAGTACCTGTGCCAACGTACAGCCTTGCAGATCTGCTAGTCTGGTTAAAGACTCTTAATATTGTTCAGTAGAACTGCATAAAACAACGTCAGTCAGTGTAGTCTCTATTGCATGATAATATTAGCTTACAAAGCCAGCAGTGGTCAACAGTAGACTTGCTAGCTCAGATGGCTGGTCTCCAAGCCAGACCTTAACGGACAGCCCCTTCCTGGTTCACTCATGTGAACCAAGTTCCCCCTCATCACTGTTCTCTTGATTAATACAGGTAGCTGGAACACACTGTCTCCACAGCATCAGTAATCCAAATGGTGATGGAACAGGGGACTAATTTTAAAACTCAAACCCACAATTGAGCATCTATGCAAATAAATAAATAAAAATGTGATCTGCAGTAAACTATCAATGCCTCTTTAATGTTGTCAATGTTGTCCATCCTGCTACATCTCTCATACTGCACGTGAATTTGCCTCATTTAGAAGGACTTTATACATGGAAAAAGTCTGGTCATGTGGCTGACCTGAAGACAGCATCACTGTGGCGTGTGTGAAAAGGGATGCTGGGCTGTGCGCCTTTCACATGGGGAAGAATAGGTCTGTCTGAGTTGACAGTCCGAGATCCTGAATTCACACAGCGATCACATGCTCCCTCATCCTCCTTTACCCATTTTCTCATCTCTTTCTCCTCTCTTTCCTCCCAGAAGCTTTGCCATTTTCAAACAGCCACACACACACACACACACACACCCTCTGTGTGCCATCACCCTGCCTGTGTGTGGAAGGCTCATAATGGAACGTCTGTGTGAATAGGACATTTTCAGTATGAGCAGGGGAGAGGAGAGCATCATAAAAATGGCTGGGGATGGGAGCTTGGCTTTGTGAGGCCGAATTAATCATTTTAATATCTGCAACCCTAATTATAATGCTAAGCTCTGGGTGCAAACACCCAGCTTGTGGCCTGGTTGAGAAAAAAAATAACACATCACAGGCACCTGAAACAGCTTCTTCCTCCTCTGCCACCACCTCCGCCTCCACCACCAGCACCACCAAAAGCCAAAAGCAGCACAGAGAGAAAAAGTTAGAATGCAGAGCCTGAAAATCCTTTTTAAATAATTCAAAAACTGGACAAAAAAAAAAAAAAAAAGTTTTGGGAGACAGAAACTCCTGGCAAGAATTTCTCTTGAAAGCATCCTGCAGGCATCTTCTGTGCAGGCCCAGGTATGGAGAGATGATTCTCTGGGGAGAGTGGAGCTCTGACGAAGGAATGGTTGTAGGGGGATTACTACAGCCAGTGTGCAGGCACTCACTCCGGTGTGATCTATTCAAAGAATACCCTCTTCAGAGGATATGAATTGAAACTCAAACTCACTTCCAGTTCGGCATAGTCACTTCAACTTGATATGCCACTTTTCTGGCTGCACGTATCCTCATGGTGCGTCTCATGAGTGTTTCTTCTGATGTTTTCAATGTGATTTAATTAAGCAGAAACCTATTCCCATTAAGCTTAAAACTCATGCTGTTATGTTTTGTGCCAATAAAGTTGTAGGAAAGTGTATGCGTGTGTTTAAATGTTAGAAATTTGGCTCAAGTTTGGTGGGCAGCTCAGCCTCTGCAAAGTTAAAGATGTTGATTTTCATTTTTACAAGTATAGTCATCTCATTAAAAACAGTGGCTAATGTTCATCCTTTCAGCAGGAAGGTTGATGCCTAATACATGCTTATATAGTTGCATATTGCTTTTAGCATATAAAACCAACAGCATGGCCATAATATTGTCACATCTGCAATGTCAAGGAATGCGTTACCATCAGACTTTGCTGTATAAAGTCAGCCGTGTTGTAATAGGCATCAAATACGACATACTTAATATCTCTGGAAAGCTGCATGTTAGAGACTTACTTTTTGTTTTTCCCTAGATGGACACTGTTTTGTCAGTCAGTAAGAAAACAAAATGGCAATGGTATTATCTTTTCAAATGATAGCAATAGCCAGGTCAATCTGAACAGCAAACCTGACAGTGTTCACTTGTCCTTATAAAAATCAACAGCACCAGTGTTTACATTATGCCTTCACCCATCTGAGTTGATTTGAACAGCTGCCTCTGAGCCATATCAGCTCTGTGAGTGGACAAATAGCCACTGCAAATAATTGTCATCTGGATCACACTAGCAAACTCTAGGGGTGTGTGTGTGTGTGTATTCTGGAATGAATATCACATAGGCAGCCAATATAATCACTGTGGTCTGTCAAGAAAGGTGAACTCCAGAGGTTAACTACAACAAGTGATGGTGATAGTTGACATGTAATGTTTATTGCAAACTCTTGTGCAACCTCATTTAACAGAGTGCAATTAGTGTGTTCTTGGATTTTGCAAGTAGAGTTCCTCAAGTCAAGGCATTGCTCAGTTCAAGCCAAGACAGGACATAAGAAATTCTGAAGTTCCTCCCCAGTCCCCACATTTAGATCAGTTAGAAAACAGTGGTCATGAGAAGTGCAGTTTTAGTTTCAACATCAACTGCTTATGGTTTATAAGTCTTACCGATAATTGAAATTTTGTGTGAATCAATAATAAATCTCAAAGAGAGGGGCTCTGAAATTAAAATATAGTCCCACAGCCTTAAAGGTCCAATTCAAACTAATGGACTAATGGTTTGTAAAGAATAAACAGCAAACAATGCAGTCTCAACAGAATGCAGTCAAGTCTAACATTGCTTAAAATTAACATTAGTTTTCAAGCTAGTGTGTGTAACATCATGTTATTGATTTTAAACTGGAGACCTTGTCTGTCACTATTCTCACAATCATAGGCCAGATAATCCTTGAATCTGTGAATACACAGTGTTATTTCTGGACTGGTTTCAAAAAACAATGCAAATATTTAATCAAAAAATCAAGTTCTTCTCATCTGTCTCAAGTCAACTCTCAAAGTCATGAATGTCAAATTCAAGTTGATCTATCTTCATTGTTAATCAATTAAGTTTCAAGTCCACAAATTTCAGACTGAGTTTGGACTGATTCAAGCCATGTGACTTGAGTTCCGCCCACAAAGTGAATTGTTGCTATTTTGGTGGAAACTCAGTCTTGCCCTGCTTCAAAACTTTGATTTTATCAACAAGAAAAAACAAATGCACAGCAATTACTGATGCTTAAAACGCAAATGCTGTATTTTATTTAAACCCTATCCAACCAATTGATGTGTTTATTACGTTTACCTTGACTAAATGACCCACAAAAATCACGTTCTGAAACAGAGCTTGTTATCATAAACAACTCAGCATAGTTTGCTTAGAGGTCAGACTTCCAACTGTCAATGGTTCTTTTCCAGACAAACATCTCACAGTTAAAACTGTCTTTGGGAGCTGTGTTTTGACACAGGGAACAGCCATCTGCAGCAGCCTTAAAGGAGATGAGAACATGTTTAATCTAATTAAGAATACCCAGCAGAGGATCTTCTTCCTGTGTCCAGTCAGCGTATCACATCAAATTCAATTCTATTGATCACCACACATCACTGGCTCCAATGTTTCTGCCCCATACCACTGCAGTTTGCACCCAGTAAACAAGGGAAGGATGAAGGAGACCACTTATTTCACCTCTCACCCTCAGGAGGATCATTCCAGCAACACTTTCCTCAACAGTGTGATCACGGTGCAACCCTGTCTGCTAGAAAATGTTTAGATAATGTTAATTTCCCTTGTCAAATGTGTTTCTGTGTTCTACATTGCAAAACCGAAAAAAAGAAAAACAGAAACACAATGCTCAATTGGGGGGTGGGGTGGGGGGGGGGTCCCTTAGGAGCAGTGCAACAAGTGTAAAATGGGAATGGCTAACAAGTTTACGCATCCAGCAGAAATGGAGCAACATTAACATTCATTTAGAGTCGTGTCTGTCAGCAAAATAAGGCCAAACAACAAATAAATCCAATATTCATTCTCCTCTTAGCTCCCTGTTGGGAAATATCTGGCTCCTCAGCTGCTAAATGCACCACTGGGCTCAGCTTGTCTTTATTTGTCTGCCAGCCATTTGTGGCTGGGCAGGTAACTCACAGTGGATTTATTGGATGTTTTTTCTTATTTTTATTACTTTTTCTTTTTTTTTTTTTTTAGGTTAAAAGCAGATGTGTTCTGTTAGAAATGGTGCTGAGTCATAACACTGAAATCACATGCCACAAAACCAAAACAATGGGCTGAAAGGAATCAGCAGGGAAAACTGCAGTCATGTGTTAATGGTCTCATTAGCCTTCACATTGCATACAGCCATTTGACCTTTTGCTCATATGAATCAGTGATTGGTGCAGCTCTGTGGTTTAGGAAACATTTTGCTCATTGTATTACAGTCATGTTAGGAGCTTTTTGAGATGTACTTGCTTTGTTTTGACCTACACAGTGACAGTCCTAACATGTTGATGCTTAGCAGACACAATGTTTTTCAGGTATTAGCAGCATTTGCTAATTAGCACAAAGCACAATGTTGAGCTGTTTTGTATGCATATTTTTATTATGGTAAGTATTGAACTAATTAAAATTTTGACTGGATGATAATTCTGTGTGAAAAGTTGAGGGGTTGATATGATACAAGGGTTGATACATCAGTAATGTCAAATAGAATCTGAAGCTCAACAACAAGATAAAACAGATCAAAATTAATTCCCTGCTTTCAATGAATCAAACTGTTCCTTGTACATCTGTGGAATTTTAAGCAAATAAAATAAATCCATAGTTTGCGTTCTCTTAGTATTTGGTGAATTACATTTTTTAAACAGGTGAGATCCAGACAGAATTTCAAACTGCTCTCTAATTGCTTTTCCTTTGTATCCTCTCTGACTGTTTACTACCTACTTAGTTCCCTCCTTTTCTTCCTCTTGTCTTTTTCTCCTCTCATTGTGCCTTGCTTCCTAAATTCTCATCTCTCCTCACTACTTCCCTTGCCACTTCTAGTTCCTCCCACTTCTGTCTTCTGTGTTTCTTATCCCTCTCTTATTTGCCTCAGTCCATCCCATAATCTTCCTCTTTCTTTCTCCTTTGCGTTTTCCCGCACTAGCTGTTCGAAGTGGCAGGAGGTCTCATCAGTCCTGAGCCAAGCTGTGCTGTTCTGGGCTTTACCATGCCTGGCCAACTGTTCTGCTCTGTTTGGCACACCTGACTGGGCCTGGGTATTTACAACAACCCCACCTTTAAATCCCTGCCATCCCCATCCTGCTTCTCCTCCTCCACAATCCCACAACAATTAAACTCCATGGCAGTCACTGAGCCCGTTCAACTGTCATTAGCCTAATCGTCATACCGCTTGGCTCCTTTTCGTACTACCAAGGATGGGACCACCTGAATGCCAAATACTGGGTTCATCAAGAATGACACATTACTGCGCTTGGCTGAAGACCAACAACGTGCCCAGCAAATGCATCCCAATTATATTAACAACCCTGACTTTCCATCAGGGATTCGGTACAAGACAAAACCCATTTCTCTTCTTGAACTGATAATGATCAGCTAATCGGGGACTTCACAGATTTAATGTGAGCTCCTGTAAACGTGCCTGTTAATCTTGGAGAACACTTGAGTGAAATGTTAAGCCCCTGCATTGGCCTTGTCCACACAAGAAGTTTATCCATCGTCCGTTTCATGCACGTCTAACATAACAGATACACTAAAGCTGAGTCAGGCTAGGACTCAATTCTGCCTCAACTGAGAAGCACCTACCATATCACTGAAACAAACATTTTTAATACCCTCAACTACAATAAAACATTTCAGGCTTCCATTTCCTGTCTCACTTCATCTACATTCAGTCCAACAACACAAAAAGAGAAGAAATGCTAGGAAAATTAATAATGAAGAGGACCTTCATTACACTCTGTCTTGCAATTCAAGTCAATTTCCTTCTGTTTTATGTATGTAACTGCTGTGATTATATGTTAGGCACTAAGTTCATGCCAAAACGCAGGTGACGTCCACTCAGAGCTGTGTTTAAATGCCTCCATGTGTAGACCATGATGGAAGACTGAATGTGCTGCTCTGCAATGACAAAGCTAACATGCTGATGTAGTTCAAACCATGTTCACCATCTTATTTGAACATGTTACCACAGTAACTATCAACAACCATTAGCATTAAACACAAAGTAACACAGAGTGATGGGACTGTTTGGCAGTTATTTGATTTAGAAACAATAGTACTGGACAATTATTTTATTTATTTATTTATTTATTTGATGATGGTGGAAGCAATTAAAATTATATCAGACGTGCAATCAGCCAGTTCCCCAAACAAGTCTGTGCTCAAAAAAGTAAAATAATTTAAAAAAAAGGGGAAAAAAAAGAAATGCAAGATAATATTCATTGAGAATAATGTTGATTTTATTTCACCTCATGGCAATCCTTCCAGTGTTTGTAGAGAAACTCAACAATTTCTTCAGAATCAGAATCAGAATCAGAATTCCTTTATTAATCCCTGGAGGGAAATTCTTGACATCTTGTGACATACTGATGCTTTGTCGCATCCTTGTGTGTTTCTACATTTGGATGAGATGCCAGCAGATGTGGCAAAAACATCCTGGGAGTGAGACAAGGTTCCAGAGTCGTCTACCTCATGGTGGCTCAAGAGCACCGAGACCTCAACTTAATTTCATGTTAAAGTAGGACACGGTCACTGTTTGCACATTACAAACTCATTCAAACTGTATAGGTCTGAAAACTGTGCGTCTTATGCTGTCAAGTAGAAGCTCTTTGGATGAAATGCTCAAACCAAAAAGTGTATTACGCCAGGTGTATTGTCCAAAAGTACAGCTGACAGCAAATTGACTAAAATTGAATAATAATTTAAGTATAATTAGATGAATCCTTAAAATGGACTAAATTAATGTTGACGACACAAATGGACAACATTCATTTGTTAGGCTGTTAGACATTGTTTTCTTTTTCTTACATTATTAGTCCAGTATTATTCCATAAATATCATCTCCTTTATGACATTATAATAACTGACATTCCACAATTTGACATTATCATTCAACTCCATTAACCCATTTGACATTTGTAGCCAATTATGTAACACTGAACACAAAGTTTTCCCAGCACATACAACATAACCAATAGCTACTTTGCTACTGCACACTACAGTATCTGGCACTGCGTTATGAAAAATTAAATTTCTGCATTTGCATTTTGTTGGATACATTTGAATGGCTCTCCACTCCCTCTCTCACTTTAGTACCAGCAACCAAGGGCAGCAGGAGAGAGGAGAGGAGGGGGAGGAGACGGTGGGAGGGTTGGCTTTGACAGGTGGACGGATGAGAACCATAGCTACCTGTATCTGAGAGCATTTCTGCACTTTGATCCATGGCAGACTACTGATTTATCAACAGACAGACAGATGTTATCATCAACAGGAGATACTGGTGACAAATGACAGCCTGCAAAACAGAAAGTGTGGTGGTGGTGGCGGGGGGATTTACAAGATAGAGTTTACAAGGAGGGTATAGGCAGGATGGAAAGTGACATAAGTGAAACTGAAGTGATGTGGGAAGAAAGTGGAAG
Organism: Scatophagus argus; assembly: GCF_020382885.2. Lineage (NCBI taxonomy): Eukaryota > Metazoa > Chordata > Actinopteri > Scatophagidae > Scatophagus > Scatophagus argus. The sequence goes on from NC_058513.1 coordinate 6,502,741, forward strand.
AAGTTTCAAGGAGAGGGAGGGAGGGAGAGATGGGTGGGTTAGCAGATAGGTCGATAGATGGCTGAACACATGGAGGGATACATGTGCATGCACACACACACACACAGACTGATGACTAAAACTAGAGATTTAAGTCAAAGAAGGAGTGGAAAAAGACAGACAGCAAGAGATGCTAGGCTCAGTAAACTGTGGTAACTGACAGGATGAAAGAGATGTTGTTCTGCCTTCAAATTACTGACTGCAACGTGTAAACATGATGCTGGGCCGAACGAGTCTGCTGCTGCAGTGATCAGTGAGTGAATCCAAGAGAGTAACCAAGTACATCCACCAGAAAAGCCAGCTGTTTGCATGAGTCACAAGCCTTGTGTGTGTCCATATGTTTAAACCAGGTGTTTACATGTACAGTGTGAACATACCTGTATGTATACAGGTGATACTGACAAGACAGCACAAACCAACCACATTGTGTTTTAGCCTGTGCTGCTATCTTCTGAAGCCTGAGGCACAGCTCAGTGCTTATGAGCATCACAAAATGCAACAAGTTGAGCTGGACACACATCCACAGACACAAACACACACACACACACACACACACACACACACACCCAACTCTGTTGCTATGGAAACAGAACCCTCAAAAGGCTCAAAGAGTTTTGAAGGATGCAGAAAAAAAGTGCTGTGAAAGGTTTTGACTAGCAGGAAAGTAGCTGCATTATAAAAGAAAAATGTAAGCACATTTTTATTTTTTGATGCCATCAACAAGTCATGAATAAGTTTATTTGATTTATCTGTAAGGTAGCGTGTTCTGCTTTGTAACATCTCACAGTGTGCGTTAGCTTTTGCAGCATTTTAAGGGCACTGAAGAGCGTTTGGTATGCAGCAAGGAGGCTTGGCCCACTTTGTTCATTTGAGCGGCATATAACACATTTGACTCGACAAAGGAAATTAAAATAGATGTCTAATCCTTGACTAATTCTAACCAAATCCTTTTGTTCATGTTCTGTCACATCATAAGCACAGAGAGAAGCATGTTCACACACAGACACACACACACACACACACAGAGGGAGAGGTATCTTATTCCAGGCTTTCAGACAGTCAATTGTTATTTAGAGAGCTCCCACCATCGGCCGAACCACCCACCTACATACACCAATCATCCCACTCCCACACTGCCTCCCACACCACACCACACCACACAGTACACACACACACGCACACACACACACACACACACACACATGAATTTATCTTACAAAATTTCACTCTTGACAGAGTGGGAAAGCCTCCAAAACAGCATTTAGACATGAAACTCTTTGCTGAAACCCAGACTAATCAAACTCTTCTGTCAGCAGAAGGGAACAGTGATCCACAAAACTATTCAGCAATAGAAGAAAATCACACACACACACACACAGAAAGATCCTTAGCTCCTCTAAAGCCACCCATCATGCTCCGCTATTTGACACTGGCCAGGGTTGCCTCTTGGTGTTGTGCCAGTCGGATTTCCTCTCGCTCCAGCAGGCAAACAAATTAGCGAAGGAGACTTGACCCCTGTTCAAAGAGAGGGCATGGGCAGGAAATTGGAATTCAAGCCTCCACTAAAGGCTCCACGGAAGCGTGCCACCGATACCACACTTTGCATTGCACGTGGTTAGGAACATGTAATTAACACACACCATTGATGCTCATTGGTGACATGGACAAGAGTGTGTAGACTCATTTTGCCAGTGGGTGCATGAATATACAGTATGTGTATGCAAATGGGTCTGTTGTATTAAAGGCATTAACTATTGCTTGTTTTGGTTTGACAGCTTCCATAAATACAGAACAAAAGGTGCTGAAACTCACAGTTCCATTAATGCCTCAGCACAGAAATATTTATAAAGTTCCCTTCAGCGGTTTAGGAAGCTAAAGCAACAAAATCCTTGTTATTCAACTCACAAAATTATCCTCAACACCTCTCAAACAATGTTCGCATTCCTCATCTATTTGCTGGGAAATCAAGATTCTTTTCATACTTTGCATAATCATTTCGTCAATATCCCTGTTAACGGTGTGTTCACGTACCGCCTGTTTACATTAGATTAGCCTGTCGCTTTTTGCCCCTTTTTCAGTCTTTATGTCCCATTTTGTCAATCTGCTGTCTATTTCATCCACTTTCTCATCTATTTTCTTGCCTCTCTTTACAGCCATTTGAGAGAACATGAATGCCAGGCAGGAAGTCAGAGAGCAGGGGTGTTTCTAAACCCAAACAGACAGATAGATTTGGGCTGCTTATTGAATCCATTTGTCTTTGGATTGGCATTAATGAAAGACCTATTAGGTCTGAAAACACATTAGGCTCTGCATGTGTGTTTGTGTGTGTGTGCGACAGAAAGGGACACGGACCAAGAGCAATGATGGGTTACCCTTCCATCGGCCGCTAAAGGCCAATAGTCTTTAAAAGAGAATATTAGTCCCTTCTACTGTAGGGCTCTCTTTAACAGTCCTCTGGGTGCTATTAGTGTAATGTATATGGACTGACTGCATCACTTAAATGCTTCCTTACACACTCGGCATGACTCATCTTCAGCAGATGGGCGAAGGATGTGAAGAAGGGTCAGGTTTGTTTGTGGACCTGCACTAATTACAGTATTTAGATGCTGTAGTATGAGCTGTTTACTCCAGTAAAAAGGAGACAGACGAGCCCAGCTGCTGTCCATTCGGCTCAGATGAAACTCTCCGTAAGCCTGCAACGCTCCCTGTTGACATTTTAGCACGGACGAACAGAGCTTCCCTCATAAACAGGCTCCTCTGTTACCTCCACCCGACAATGCAAGCCTTCCTCTCTTCATCTCTGCCAGCTCCTCCCACCACCAAAGGAGCTAATTCAATAAACAAACCATTTGTTTCTGTTCTAATCAGTATCTGTGTTCCTGATGGAATAGAGTCTGACTTCACTGATTGTTTCCTGCTGTTTTGGGGTCTTCTTTGGCTTCATGATATGCTTGGCAAATTGGAATTTAAATTAGGAATGAAAAGAGTGCTAGCTCAAGGAAAACCCATCACTTTCTACTGATTGCAAAATAACAGAGTCTGCTCTCTAAAATAGCTTCAGTTTAAAGGATTAGGTTTAGGCAACCCGAAAACTTTGCTTAAAGTTTGGGATCGTGGTTAAGATCTTCTTTTCACTAGTCTTTATTTTTTTCCACAATGAAATTGTTCATTCTTATCTGTTTGTTCAAAATGAAGCTGGAGCCTGTAACCTTTTAGACTAGTTTAGCGTGAGGACTGGAAATAATTTGTCTGATGGAAATGAAATTCAGCTTCTTAAGCTTATTAGTTAACATGTTATCATTTTTGTTCACTTAGCATAAAACCAAAGTTTCATATTGTGGTTTTACAGTAGTTATGTGCTGGATTTTTTTTGGGCCCGGAGGACTTCCTGAAGTCTTGCTGTCTCCTTGAGGTTGGCAGCATCAGAGGCTGAGGGGGTGACACAATACACTTTTCAATGAGAATGATTTTCAATTTACACATGAAAATACAAAGTGGAAACACAGAAAATTTGAATAACAAGTGAAAACATTGTGAAAAAAAGACTGAAGTGGAAAACGAAGACAAACGTAGAAAATGCAACAAAGTGCAATAGAAACTGACTTAATTATGTTATTGAGCAAGACTTTTTCTTAAACAACTTTGAATGTCTTCTGGATACAGTCCAGTCTGCTGCTTTCTACTATTCTGTTTCGTTTGTGACATCTGATGTGACACACTGGAACAAAAAAGAAAAACAAAAAACTCATCCAGTGGCAATGGGAGCAAAGTCAGTCGCCCTTTCTTTAGCAAGTTCAAAAAAACTTTTCAAAAGATTTTCTGCCATGCTATGCCATTGTCCCCCTTATCTCTAAAAACAATTTTCTTTCGTGTGATCATGAAATACTCCACAAGATATGGCCTTAATGAGACATCACACACACACACACAAGGTTACTAAACCCTTACAAAAGTTTCCAACCGTCTTGCCCCCAAAACTGCAGACATACACAGGAACATCCTCACCAAGAGTACATGAGCACATTTGATGAGCTCTATTGTCAGGGCGCCACATGATTTCACAGTGCCTCACACTTCCCTTTTGGCTGTCTCTCTCGTCACCAGTCTATTACCACATGTAACATCATGGACGAGCTGCTTCCTCTCTTACCTCCCTCCTCTCCCCCTTTTCTCCGAAAAATGCCTCATCAAGGTCTGAGTCAATGTGAGCCTGTGAGAAATTAAATTCCCCTAATTAGGCCAGCAGATTTGCCTGCTTTATCCTTCTGCCTCCCAAACCTCCCCTCATCCAGACAAATCTCTAATTAATCGCCGCATGCTGCTGTTGACTATACTTCAGAGGCAGGGCCTCAATGAATGATGGAGGGATTCTCAAGCTTCTTCACTCTTTCACACTAGAAATAGGATTCTAAATAAAGGCTATTAAAATCATCTCTCATATATACATATATGTGTGTGTGTGTGTGTGTGTGTGTGTGTGTGTGTGTGTGTGTGTGTGTGTGTGTGAGAGAGAGAGAGAGAGAGAGAGAGAGAGAGAGAGAGAGAGTGAAAGTATATTCTCTTAGGGGTTATTCAGTGCTTACATCAAAGGAAAACTGCTCCAGGCTGTAATTCAGGATGATACAGTTCTGTGAAAATATGTAAGACGTGCACGTTATATGAACTGTTTTCCCTGTCTGTGTACTGAAAAGGCTGTGTGGCAGGGTTGTGTCTGAAAACACTGTACAATGTGAACAAGAGGGCAAGGAAGAGGTTTTTTCAGCTAATTAAGGATCAGAATTGCCATTCCAGCCAACTTCAGAAGTTCAGATTGCCAATGACTGTAGCATCGGGGTCTCAGTCTGTTTTTGGAAAAAAATGTCCACAGAAAACATAAGCTCATGAGTAAGAATCTGTATTAATGCTTTTCTAGACATTTCAAAATAGATAGCAGGCACTTTTAGTCCCTTTGAATTCTTTCTCTGCATTTTGGTCCATTTCAGGTGAACTTGAATTGAACTATGAACAATTTTTTGCATTGCATATGTGGAAAAAACTCTCAAGTCTCCACCAGTAACAAGGCAACTTTCTCCTCTCTGCAGCCAGTTTATTTTCATTACATCATTGCCTGTACAGCCAGGTGGTTTTACAAGTCACATAATCACTTAAATAAAATGGATCTATTTACATGGCTTGATCTACTAGGAACAGAAACCAACTCTTAGACAGCACCTTCCTATGTAATGTCCACATTCGGTGAGCATGACTCTCCCCAACCAGATTCCACCTGCACACACAGTCACCTGCTGTTTATCACAGCATTGCTACCATCCCACTAAGCCTAAGAAAGCAATAGAGAATCCATCTCCGACTCTCAGCTGGTCCGCGGCAGTCGCGGCTGGCTTTACATATTCAGTGTGTCTCTATCCTCTTTAGATAAACACAGCTTCCCGAGGGCCCCAGCTGCAGCTGCACTGTGGCTTCCCTGTAATGACTCCAGGATGGCTGACAGATATGTGGAGAGAGACTCCATTCCTGCTGCTGCGTGGGTCGAGTGCTGTGTAGGTGTAGTTGCCCGTTCGAATAAATGGAGTGCAGTGTGTGCACTGTATGGGTGTCTATGTGCAGTATGTGGATGTGTCTGCACAAATGAGAGTGTGTACAGGGGGTGAAACTGTGTCAGTGCTTGGACAGCCCCACTCACGCTCATTTAAGTGGGCCAGATATGTTAATTCTATCTTGCACTTTCACCTTTACACACACACACACACACACACACACACACACACACACACACACACACACACACACACACACACAGGATTCTCTTCAGAAATTTTTGCCACATCTGGCAGAGGTTAAATGCAATTCCTGGGAGTGTCGGGGGGAAGAAAGAAACACAAGGATGCATGTGCACATTATAACAGACACACATACAATATCAGATGTATGGAAACCGATTTTTTCCCAAAGGGACGTCTCAGTTTTTTTCTTTCAGCTGCTTGACCACAATGTTCCTGAGGCTAACTCTGTTCATTCATGTTTATGTATGTCACATCGGGGCCACAGCAGCAAAGAGACACCGGAGTCTGTGCAAAGCCTGCAAATACAACACATGTGACAAGACTGTAGGTGTCCATGTGTTTGCTGTGCAGGCCCCAGAGGTTCCACTGCAATGAGCAAATGAACATCCTATGAGGGCTGTAGGACGTCCCAAAGCAGAAGCTTCAAGCCACAGACAGGACATTTATTTAGAGTACAACACCGTGGATGACTGTACATTTGGGATTGTTTGCTTAAATATAGAATTTCTCTCAATTTGTCTTAATATCTTCAAAGAGAGGCTGAAATTTAATGAACATCAGTGGTGATGTGCAAAGAAATGAAAAAGCCCTGTTGCCGTGGGGTTTGAGGCGTATATTGAGTTAAAAGCTCCCTAAATACACTGTCAACACACTCAGCGGTCTGCTGGGACATAACTGGGAGGATCACAACCACACACACACACACACACACAGGCTGACAGGGAATGAACATACTTAAACACAAGGGCATGTCAATCGTCAGAAAAATCGGATATAATTATAGATTTCTCAACTCATCAACATTAAAGACTGGCTTTACCCCCCCCACGCACACACACACACACACACACACACACACACACACACACACCCAAAAGCTGAATGCCACAGTGAAAGATGTCAGGAAAAGCAGTAAAAAAGCGACTAGCAGCTGTTAAGTAAATTTGATAATTCTTTTTAAACTTAAATTAGGCTCATGACCAAATTGCTTCATGCAAGGACTTCAAGGATGGCAACATTTTTTTTTTCATTATTTGCAAAGCTTACTGTTGCGAGACAATGTTTATATGGAAATTGTTGACCTTCTGAGGTATTATTGTCTCTTTTCATGCAACACCTGCTAAACTGAAATTTCTTCACTCTTCTCTTTTAGGGCAGTAGTATTTCAACTATCTTTAACTATCCACAAACCATGATAGTTAGGTCGTCTAATATTGACAACAGTCTGTCCTGTCCTCAGCATTTATTTGTCTCCCCCTCAGGTAGGCCGCTGTAAGATGACTTAAGATTTTCCCCACTGTGCCCTCTTGAGCAAACAGCTCGAAGCGACTTCCTAAAGACTCATTCATTCAACTGTGCAGCATAATCCTCTTGATTTCAGGTGAACTTTCTGGTGGGTTGCACCTGTTCACCACTTTGGCGATGTTGTGCCTTTATGTCCCACACTCAGTGGTGCCTTTTTATTATTTATCCCATGTGAACTAATAATGTCCGTAGGTTTGATTTTTTTTTTTTTTTTTTTAAAAGGTACATAAAGAAACACAACAGGAAGAAAACATTGAGTGCTATTTATATCATAGGTATGTTGTATTTTATTTGCACATTCCTCAGTTTATTGGTTTATCTTATTAAGCTACTCTTATGATCCCAGATGTGATTTGTTCTGTTATTTTTGATCTACTAGACAGGTTAGCAAAAAGGACACTTCAATGAATCTTCATCAGCCAAAGAGACATTAGACCGTTAGAAAGGGGTGGTTTTGTTTTATCCTCCCAGTCCTTGCAGAGGTTTTGTTGTTGCATGACTGGATTTATGAGTGTTCCTTGTCCCCCTCATCTCTTCATAATCACCAGTTTTGAACAAAATGTCCAAAAACTGGCTTGCAGGAAGAGCATACTTCATTTTTTACTTGCAGTGTTTTCCATTAGGATAAAGGAAAAGTGATTCCCTTTTTCCCCTGACTTCATTTGATCTGGAAGCACAACTTTTCTTTGAATTCGCTTTGACCTCAGAAGTGTCCTCTTGGGACAGTTATTGTATATTTCTACTGAGCATCAAGGGACCACTTGATGGTTTACTACACTGCTCAAAAAAATAAAGGGAACACTAAGATAACACATCCTAGATCTGAATGAATTAAATATTCTTATTAAATACTGTTCTTTACATATTTGAATTTATTAACCCATGGAGGTCTGGATTTGGAGCCACACTCAAAATTAAATTGGAAAAACACACTACAGGCTGATCCAACTTTGATGTAATGTCCTTAAAACAAGTCAGAATGAGGCTCAGTAGTGTGTGTGGCCTCCACGTGCCTGTATGACTTCCCTACAACTCGTGGGCATGCTCCTGATGAGGTGGCGGATGGTCTCCTGAGGCTGACAGACACAGCAAACCTTCTTGCCACAGTTCGCATTGATGTGCCATCCTGGATGAGCTGCACAACCTGAGCCACTTGTGAGGGTTGTAGACTCCGTCTCATGCTACCACTAGAGTGAAAGCACCACCAGTATTCAAAAGTGACCAAAACATCAGCCAGAAAGCATAGGAACTGAAAAGTGGTCTGTGGTCACCAGCTGCAGAACCACTCCTTTATTGGGGGTGTCTTGCTCATTGCCTATAATTTCCACCTGTTGTCTATTCCATTTGCACAACAGCATGTGAAATTGATTGTCAATCAGTGTTGCTTCCTAAGTGGACAGTTTGATTTCACAGAAGTGTGATTGACTTGGAGTTACAATGTGTTGTTTAAGTGTTCTCTTTATTTTTTTTGAGCAGTGTAGATTGTCCTGTCTGACAAGTCTAACCAGAGCTACATAACGACCACATATTCATTTTTTTCTTACTTCTATCTGCTCTCTAATCCTCAACACTACGGTGGAGGAGAGACGTCCCGTTCCAGCTGCAGGTGGAGCAGTGGCTGTCTTCCATATCAGACAAAGACGAAACACCTTCTGCCCTGAGCTGCATGTAATTACTCCCACAACAAAAAGCACAAGTGAGCAGAGGATAAGTGGCCCATTGGGGCAGGGACAAACCCTGTCTGTCTCAGTTACTGTTGTCTCTCCCAGGGTTTAGTCTTTTCCCCACATTGTCTCTTTCACTTTACATCCTGTTTTTCCCCCCCTCATATACACACACATAAATAATGAACCTTAACAACACAAGCTCCCTCAGCTCACACAAATATTCAAACACAGACACAACGACAGCGCTGTCGGGAGTCCTGGAGGTTTCGTGGAGCGCTGTGGTTCATGGAGAGAGTCTTATGTAATCTGAAAGACTGGCTTAATGTGGAAAAAGAAAGCAGTAAAATAGAATTGTGTAAGTCATGTTGGAAAGACGAGTACAGAATTGCTTTTAGATGAATAAGATGAATTATCCTGTAGCAGCACATTTTGCTGAGGTCATTTCCTCACTGAGACACAAAGAAGGTACAAGAAGGCAAGGAAACTTTTTTACTTTCCAAGAAGGAGAGTATTGGATCCACCATTTAAGAACCTCCTCACATCATTTAATAGAAATTAAGACTTAAAGTCTCTTATGCAATGGACCCCCATTTACTTGATCTGTAGATAAAAAGGTTCTTAGGATGTTCATTTAGAGATTTTTTTTTACTTTTTCAGAAATCCATTCAAAATTTACTACTACTTAACCAGTACTTTGAAGTAATTTGAGTAGTTGTATCCTGTCATTGTCTACTTCAAAGTTAGGATTCGCCCAAGGCCTTGCAAGGGCGTGGCCCATAGAACACATCAGTGGTTTCGTCTCACTATAGTTGTTGATCTTGACCAGTGGTTCTTAACCTTGTGGAGGTACCGAACCCCACCAGTTTCATATGTGCATTCACCGAACCCTTCTTTAGTGAAAAATAAAATATGATTTTTTTCAAATTCAAGACATAGGCATATGTTTCGTTCTACTGAGCGCGCTAAATTCCCCGTAGCACTGATTGGCCAAGCAATGTAACGTGACAATCTGCAGCAAGTGATGGCCAAGCGGGGCGTGTCATCACGAATTGACACGATGAGTTGGGTGTGTCTTGACCTCCGCGGCGGAGGCTCTGCCGAACCCGAGACTGTCTCATCGAACTCCTAGGGTTCGATAGAACCCAGGTTAAGAACCACTGATCTTCACAAAGGCCAGAGAGCTGAAACATCATCAGAATAAAGAAAAACACACATGGAGCCAGAGTGTGTGGAGCATTTTTTTTCTATTTCCATGTGTGCTTCCAGTCATCTGCACAGATACAGGGGGTGTGTACTCTGCTGTTCAGTGTTATAGCTTGAGCTACTGTTAGTTCAAAGTCCTAAATTGCTGAAGGGTTGAATGTCAATACAAATGGCTCTATAATTTCATCACTATTTACTGAAATTTCTAACATTTTGGTCTGTTTTTGAAGAAAATTTTTTTGAGAAACGTCCAATCCCCCAAAACTTTACATTCACATTTTTAGCTACTTAACAAAGGAGGATGAGAAGTTGGTGTTGCAAGAGAAGTCAGCTTGCGATAAAAAGCCCAAAAAAAGTGTCAGTGTCACAAATAGATGTTTCTTGATATTAAAGTGCTTAAGGGTACGTGCTGACATGATTTTGAAGTACTAAAAAGGAGGCTATGTTGATGTTCTGTCACCTATGTGAATGCGCCACCTGTTTTGCAAAAACGGTCACAGACATGTTAAAAATGGAACCGAACAGCCAATTGTCAGCTGCGATAAGACTGCGCTGTAATGCTAAAAAAGAAATGTGTGGATAACCTGTGAAAACGAGGCAAACAGCCTGGCCGACCTGAGATGGTGTGATGTTGCGCTTTTCTGAAATAGCGACAGTCGCCACTGTTGCTGAGAAATCAAAGTAATTAGAACAAGCAACACGTATTCACACGCACGCATACACTTTTGTACGAACAACACAATTCTCACCCAGGCACTCATGCACACCCAATTAATTTAACAACAGCAACGCAAAAGTGTATGCAGAAACACACACAGATGCACCTTCTTCCAACAAGGCACCAACACTTTCAGCATGTGAGGAAAGCCTTGTGTGGGCGACGAGGGAATCTACAGTACTAAGAGTGTGATATTTAACAGCTTAGCATGTCGTCTTCCATGGCGCTGAATCATGAGGATTCCACCTATGACTCAGCAGCTGGGAAACTTCTGCCATCAATGTCCTTCCCTACCACCTTCTTGCTGTCTGGCTGTGTGTTATTAACGCACCTTTTAATAACACACTTAACATTCAGTGTTAAGATGTGGGGGGAAACATACAGCTGCTGCTGGCTGATTTCAAGATGTTCTCAACCTTGCGTTCTTGAATTCTTTTCTTTTCTAATTCTTAAATTAGACTTGCACACCCGCTACAGTATCACCCATTTTCCTCAAAAGACAATATTTCTACCATTGATCTGATTATTGAGAAAATAGTCATTTATGTACTGTTAGATCCCTCTGCCTTATTTTACTTATTTTAACATATGGACACCAAGCTGGGCAGGGGGGATACTGTTTTCCTTGATGTTTGCTACAACTTCATTCATTTTCTAAGAACTTTCTGTCACAGGTTGAGTGGAGCATTCAGACCCAAAAAAAACATAGATGGGGGCATAAATAATAGGACAAATTTGCTGAAAACAACAAAACAGAACCACTAACAAACAGAGCTGATGACTTAACAAAGAACTCAACTGAAACTATACTTAAATACAAACTGAACTGATGAGGGAATGAGGCGCAGGTGGGGAGATGGGTGGAGAAGCACGGTTGAGGGGAACGAGGTCAGGAAACAAGAAGAGCTGATTGGCTGAGGAAAAAAATGGGATCAGAGCAGGACTAATGAGGCTGATGTAGGGCAGGTGTGTAGAAAGAATGTAAGGTTTTGGAGGGAAAGGGAGGAAAAATGTTATAATTGTTGTTTATTTTTGTTTGTTTGTGACTTTGCTTGTACCTGCTACTGTAATTGTACCTCGCATCCAGACTTTTTTGTAATTCAGGTTGTAAATTTGATATTAGATGAAATAAATAAGAAAACGTTGACCTTGAGCCAGAAAAACATCAGTTATTATATCAGTAACTTCAGATTAGTTAGTTTTAGAACAATTTACCTTGCTCATTTAATATATATATAAATATTAAGATTTTATTCATTGAAGATCAGTGTGGTTCTCCTTCATGCTTGACAAGCTGCCACTGGCCTGAGACATTTTGTTTTCAAATTTCTAATCGGTCAAATTGTCCCTATGACTTTACGAAACACATTCTTGGATATAACTCAAGAATTCATAAACTAAATATTACAGGAATTTGTACAAATAACTTATAAAAAGATGAAATTTTCTATCCAAAGGGTCAACTTCACTGTGACATTCTAATGCCTGCAAAATTCTTTTTGTCATCCACCGCATGCTCTTTGGTTTTGCTGATAATGAGCTTCAGGTGATTGTCGTTGGATCATGTCATGAAGCCCTCTGTGTGTTCTCAATGCATACACATGAGGCACACAACAACAATGATGAATCCAGTTTGAATATACTTTTATACTTTCAACAAAAACCTCAGAACATGTAGCCTTACTATTAGACCATCACGTTGTTTCTCCTAATGCATTTTATTTTTGTGGGCAGTTCAGTAAAGCCTGCTATGAATTACCAGCATGGGAAATTGAAACACTTTCAAACCCTAACCCCCCCCAACTTTAAGAACAACTGAATTAATACCCCATTGTTGGTAAGCCAGTGTGTACAGAAACCTTTAACAGAACAGAAGTGAACTGAATGCAGCTGCTGGTTAATGTGATTATTTACACCTGTGGTTAACAAGTGACTGTCCACTTTGAGAGACAAAAGTCTGTGATTTGTCAGTGATTTGTGGCTAATTCAAATTTTAAAAAAAAGTCTTCATATCTTTCATTCACAACGAACTGAAAGCTTTGCAAACAACCCTGAACACATTTTTGGGTTTAAATTATTCACATTTCAAAAGTTCTTGCTGTCACTTTGAGCTCCAAACATGGAAAAGTTGCCTTATTCATCCTTGAAGAGTGTCTCACTGAGAAGGGGACAAACCGTGTCATTTTTTACTGATGAAGGACGTCTTTTCATAGCCACCGGAGGAAACATTACACATTCATGAGAAGCACCTTTTTGACAGTCAAATGCATTCGCTTCAGTCAATTATGTGTATCTGCTTGTGACAAGAACACACAAGATGGAATCAACCTTCATGTTTCCCATCTCTGACTGACTCATTTTTCATCCCTTTTGTCCCCCCCCCCTCCCGCCTCTCTTTCTATTGTCACATGAAGGACCCCCTTGTCTCTGCAGAGAACAGATGAGGATGACCTTCGTGCGCCGAACATGAAATGGATCCGTTGTGGTGTGTTCGGCGGCGGCATTGAATTCTGTACACTCCATTTCCGTTTCTGAAGAGGAGGGTAGGCGTGTGGCTTCTCTCTGTCCATTGTCTCCGTCTTTTGTCTCAATCCCATGATCTCAGTTTTCTCCCTTTTTTTGCGCCACTCTCCTCCTTTATGCTCATTTCTTGTCTTGTCTTTCCTCTTTGCCTTCATCACTATGTAACTTTTCACATCTCCTCCTTTTTCTTTCTCTTTCCGAGCTTCACATTTGTCATTTTCTACCCTGTCTGTTTGACTGTTTGTGCCCTTCCAACTTCTCTTTGCCCTCGTTTTGCTTCTTGTCTGTGTGCACCGGCAGAACAGAGAAAAGATATAGAGTCTTGGTTATGACAAGGGTTAGTGTCTGGGGTCAGCGATTTCTGCCTCAGAGCTAACTACTAAAAATGTCATGCTGTAGCCTGGAAACGAGTCCAGGTGAGACAAGTTAGTGGGACATTGAGAGTAAGAGAAAGGGAGAGAGAATTGAGAGGCACCAAAACTAAGCCATAATTTTTTTAAGACAGCAACAGTATATCAACCAGCATGGCCAGTCCCATCACATCAGTGTCATTAAAGCTAGTTTTCTTTCCTCCTTCACTGCTCCCCCCCATCCCTCACTTCTATTAAGGGTCATCGGTTCTGGCCGTAAAACACCGTTCCCCGTGATTAAGTGTCCAATTAGAATCCCATTCTCCTCCCACGCCTCCTCTTACTCATTGCATGAAAGGGGCTTTCAAATCACTCTGTCTGGATTGTCTCCGTTAGTCTCGGCATCTCAGTGGAAATGGGAGGAAAAATCAGCGTAATTCTTGAAATTACAGACTTGAATTTCCCTGAAGGACCAGTAAGATGTTCAGTGGTCTGAACTGGAATGTTAAAAAAAAAAGACTTGTATTTGATTACGTTAGCATGTTTCAAGGTTACAAGGTTGGATTGCCAACCAGGTAAGAGGGCCCCGGGGCCAAACTGTTGTCAGAAAATCAGCACCACGAAAGCACATAAACTGACACGAATAATGCCTTGAGGAGATTCTCTGCCTAACATGAGTGCACGACTGTGTTTTAGAAGTTTTACATCGTTCATTATTTCAGTTTTATGCAACTTTTCTCTATTGTTTTCAATGCAGTGTTGGAACCACAATGGTCACTTGTATAACACGTAACAAAACAAACTGTCTTTCTCCGTTTGCAAATCAACAAATTACTCCGAAAAGGTCTTACATAAAATCATGTAGTAGTGTCACGAAAGAGCCAAGAAAAAGTAGAGTATATCAAATCATAAGTTTGAATCCAGTCTTTGGGTGGCAGTCAATAAAAGTTCAAATAAAATTAACAAAATAATTTAGGCAACCTGTTCACTGCTCCATATCTTATCATTCGGGTCATGAACCTGCATGCATGTCACACCTGCTCTCACATTCCTTGAGAGACGGCTCAGGGCCTCTCCTGACCTGCACTCATATTTAATGTTTTGCGTAACATGTTTTGGAAACTGCATCAAAGGAGCCAGAAATTCTAACATGTATTTGTAATCTCATCACTTCATCTGCAGTCTTCCAAGTTGTTGACAGAAGTGCATCGCGTTTCTGTCGGCACAGCAAGTCGAGTTTCAGCTTGTAGCTCACTGTACTTCAAAATAAGCAAAAGTGGTGTGGTTTGAATCACTTGTGATGATTTGGTTATTGTTACTCTATGCACACATGCTGTCTAAAGTTCCTGCTAGTCTGTATTAGTAGTTGAGGGTTGTGTCCTTAAACAGGTGTAAACAGTCTTCTAAGCTATCCAGGGCTGATGCTGAGGGCCAGAGGCATCAATGTAGCCTGTACAGCCCACAGATATGAATGTGAGTGTGTGCGTGTCTATAGCGTGTTGCCCTCATCCACACAATGGATGCTGCTATTGCCTGTAACCCTAGGAAGGATTAGAAGCAGGGAGGGAAAATCCTGAATGAAGGATTGGCTCAAATGCTTCAGGATCATCAACACTCATGTCCAATATATGACAAATACAAGATAATATAAGATTTCTGGAAAGGAGGACTTACTGTGGGCTAATGATCCTAGTCAGAGTTGTGTCTGTGATGCTTTTCACAAAAGTAATCGAAGATTCAAGAACCAAAGCCTGCAAGCCAGTTCAGGGAGTTAACTCTGCTTGTTGAGTCTGACCCTGCCTCCCCAGTGTCCATTATCAGTCTGCAGGTGTCAGGATGGGAGCTCCGAGGGAGGCTGCAGGTAAAGAAAGGATACTGCAGAACCTCTCAGGGCTTAATGCGCGGGTCTGCATCCTTCCAACCAGATCTACTAATAGAGATGCTGACCTCTCTGGTGTCAGTAGTTCATCCTTATTACCTGTTCAAACTCTTCAAGACGCTTAGGTCTGATGTATCTGGTATCCTGAGCATAGAAACCTGCCTCATAAGCAAACTGCTCTCAACTGCAGGTCTCAAATCTCCAGCACTGGTGATCTGCTGCCTGTAGAAGAGAGAATCTTTTCTATTTCCAGAGTCCAGCACATACTCTGTTCACTGGCCATGAGTTTATACGATAAGGCTCAGTAAAGTGCAGTCCATCCCCCAGAGACAGAGCAGGTACCCAGTAGCCTCATTAAATGGAATATGTAGCATGACTTCTCTGTACCAGGTGGTCTGCATGCAGACACAAGGCTCAACAGCATAAACCGGACGTGCCAGGTCAAAGTCAGCACTGATTTTAAATGGCTGCTGTTGGCTGTCCACATTCGTAACGCTGCCAGGACTGAGGTCAGAATGTACAATTCTCTTGGAGCTCACACGGGACAGAGCTGTGGCCAACTGATGTGTTGCAGCTCATGGAAAGTTATGCAGTCATGGGAAGACTCTGGTTGTTCCTGTCCCTCATGTGATCAGCAAGTGTGGTGCTTATCAAAGAAAAAGCTATTCAACCTCAGGATTTTGCAAAAGTCTGGATTCAGAATTCAGATTCCTCTTTTGCCTGTCCAGCTATTTCAGGGTGATTATTGTAGACCTCCATGATCACCCATTTGTCTATTTCAGTGCCGCTGCCCTCATTGGGGAAGGCCTCAACATTGCAACCCCTTCCAAATGTCCTCATCTTAAAGATGTGAAGGTCGTCTGCAGAGGAGAGCAGAGACACTACAGGAAGTCCAAACTGCACATAACACCCTCATTACCCACAAGATCCACAGCATAATAAATCAACTGACTCTACTGTCCAGGTAAAACAGCCGTTAAGTAAGTACAGATAAAAATGTAACACCATAAAATGCAGTATCACAAGTAAATATTACATTCAAAAAGTTTAACTAAGTAAATTATTATCAGTAAAATGTATTTAAAGCATCAGAAATACTTACTCTGCAGCAGAATATTGCTTATCAGAATTATTTTATTGTTATTACAAATAATATATATGTATTGCATGGCTTTGTGTATAACTGTAAAAATAATAAGTAAATAAATAAATACCTAGCTGTCAAATAAATTTTCTGAGAAATGCAATATTACCCTGTTGTAGAAATGTTGTAGAATGCAAATATGAAGCACAAGGATCAAAATTGTACTTAACTCTTTTAGCACCATAGTAATAGGTATATTTATTAAAACACCTGGTCTTTTTCGTCTATTTTTGTCAATAACTGTGTCATATGATTTGAAATACACATGTGCCGCGGTGTCATAGGTGATCCCCGTGGTTTCAAAAGGGTTAAGTACACTGCTTGAGTAAATGTATTCTGTTGGATTTCTTCACTGACAAATTATTTGAATATTATATTACAATCTTGTACAGTCTCAGTCCTTACTTCCAAGATGACACAAGTTCTCAGATTCCTCCATCGTTGGCAGTTCTGCCTTTAGCTCAGCGCAGTTCCGCTCACCTCGCGTTTCCTCCTCTGCCGTGGTTTAAGTGGCGCCTCGAGGTGTTCAGATCAAGCTTCTAGGTTGATCAAAAGAGCGCCGCGGGCTATTGTGAGAGGCTGTGATAGCTTTGAGGGGCAGGCAGAGCACACTCCGAGATCTGATTGCATTGTGAAGGGGAGGCAGCCTTCAGGTGAAGGAAACAAAGCCAAATGAGAGGACAAGAACAAAGGTGAGCTTTGAGGAATCCAAGGAAACATGCTTTTTCTACAGTAAAAGCTGATGACCAAGCTGCAGTGTTTGTGATCCGAAGAGTCCGTTGAACCTGTTTACCTTTAACATCTTGAAATCTGACATACTCATTTCCTGCTCTGTTCTTATCTGGGCACAAACATGGTGAGAATCAGCATATCCTTTATCTAATTAGGTTGATATTAACAGTTCTGTGTGTTGACTTAATGCTGAAGAAGTTTATAAACAGCTTAGGGATAAAGCACATAGTTTATTTCCCATGTTCCCAGAACTGATAGCATATTAATTAACATAATCCATTACAGCTTTACTTGGGATTTCATTCAGATAAGATACAACAGAAATGTATCCTCTGTTCAGAGCCTGAGGTGCACCATTTTCATGATCCACCCCTCCCCCTGTAATTACAGATCATGTGAACTTTGTTTGACATGACAGGAAGGAGTCAACACTCGATCCAGAAAAAATTGAAACGGAAGAAGGCCAAAGGAAAAAAAAAACTGAAACAATCAATTTTCCAGCGCAGCGTTTTAGGATTCAGTGACAGACAGCAGTGTGAGAGCTGGAAGGAAAATCCTCCAGAGGGCTGCTTCTCTCTGTCTCTCCTGTCTCAGCGCAGAATAGGTAATAAACAGAGGCAGCGGTGACGGGCTGAGTAAATACAATGTGCCAAGCAGGCTGAGTCTCAGAGGGAACAAGAGATGCAGAGAGAGAGGATGAGGTGGTGATTGGAGGAGAGTGTGAGGGAGGTAGAGGGAGAGAAGGCAGCTAGAGGAGGATAAAGGTAGAGAGATAATTGTGAGATGAGAAGAGGATAGAGAAGATCAGAGTAAAGGTGTGAGAGGCTGGAGGACAGTGAGATGAAAGGGGCAACCTATAGAGGAGGAGGATGGGGTAAGAGAAGAAGAAAAATGAATGAAAGGGCAGACAACAGAGAGAGAGAGTGAAGGGAAGAGATGACGGAGAAAAAGGGAAGATGAAGGGTTACATAGTGGTGGTGGTGGAGGGGGTGAGAGACGAGAGACAAAAGAGAAGAACGCAGGATGGAGACAGTCAGAGATTCAGAGGGTGTTGTGTGTGGAAAGTGCAGAGGAGGAGGAGGAGGAGCGTTTTCACCATCTGCACTGAATACGATGAACCTTCAATTCAACTTCTGCCAGCTGGAGAAGCCCGCAAGTACGACAAAAAATGTGCTCACATGCTTGTTTTCTGACAAATATTTCAAATCCTGGGTAATAAAAAGAGTGCTGAGATACAGTCTGCCTGAAACTGAAGCCGGAAACGAAGCCGGGATCACAAATGGAGTGAAAATACGACATTCTGCTGCATGGATGCAGGTCAGAATACATGTTCTAGTTTCGGCATTATTACAGAATGCTTGGGTTGATCTACAACAGCAATGAAGCGAGAGAGTGGTTGGAAAGTGACAAATTTAATAATATATATGATAATGATGATGCAAATACAATACACTGCATCAGTTTTTATTACTTCTGGGGCATGCAATTGGAGTGTGTTTTAGCTGGATGTTACTAATTAGCTGGTAGCCACATGATGCATCAATTTTAGGAAAATGTCAGGAACATCACATTTCAACAAATGTACTAAATGTACAAATATTATGTCATGATGAAGACAACAATATGGAAAAATCAGCAATTTTCCATTTTCTGTGATTCTGATTCATACATGGCACCTTATTAACAGAGTGTGAGGAGCTAGCTTTCAGTTTTAGCTTGTGTGTATGGTATTATGGGAAAATGCCTTGTGTCTGCAAGTTTCCCAGCACATTTCTAGATGAAAATGAAACAAACGTCTGAAGTGATTAATGTCAGGCGGTGAGTAAGGTGTCAATAAGTATCATCGCTAATAGTTAAAGCCGACAAAAATACAAGAAAAACAAAGGAGAATGTCCCTTTAAAGCACTAACTGAAAGTTCCTGTAATTGCTGAGCTTTCATTGCTGTTTATGCCCTACATATTGCAGAGCACACTACTTTTTATCAGGAAACTGGGGTATTGAAAAGTATCCTCTACGGTATGTATCAGCAAGCAAAACGCCTTAGAAATCACAAAGGCTGAAGTTACTGTAATTACTGACATAAGCATTTCGGATAGATGCAGCTCAGCAGAGCTGATGGAGGCTCATCAGTCTCTGAGGAAACATCTGCTGTTGCCCTACTTGTAAGCATAAATATGAAGCACATGCTAATTTCTATTTCTAATCTATTAGGAAGCTCCTTCCTGAATGTCCTGTTGTCCATAGGGTCTCAGCCTGTTCCTTATCATTATAATGAACATGCATCCCGATGCCAAGCCGCCGTTGTGTCTGGTGGAGATAGAAGGACTGCTTATACAGTGACCTTGTTTAAACTAGGGTCCCTGTCTCCTTGATGTTCCTAACACAAAGGTAAGAGCTTGGTAATTGCATACAGTCCTGTAAAGTGAAAGAAGGACTTCCATATCTTCAAGGAGAGGCAGGAGAGTGGGACAAAGGATGAGCAGATGGGGACGAGAAAGTGAAACATGGCAAATGTATTCATACTATGACTGGTGGACATTGTCACAAGGACAAACTTTGTTCAAGACCAAGTCCCTCTAGCGAGGGAAGCTTGTATTTTATTTGCATGCCTCTTTATTCTTGTTGTTCGAAACCCTGATAACTTAAAAGGGAAAGGTAAGGGTGACATAACATCCATTCAAGTAGTCCAGTTAAATGTGAGTCAAAGTATCTTACAGTATACTTAATGCTTTTGTCACTCCATGTCTTAGAAGGTGCTCTCTTCAATTAATGACCTTAATTTTTGTTAGAAAAGATTAAAAGCTTTTACTCTTGAGTTGTTTGCAAGTAGCAGTAAAAGTTAAGGACTGTTCTTTTATCTATTTCACAACTGATGGTGTTATTATGGGTAAAAAATATATATGAAGATTTTCTATCTATCAATCAGCAAACACGATTTAAAAATACGTATGTTAGTGTGTGAATATAGCAGGCTGTATACATATTATTCCTCAGTCAGCAAGATATACTGAAACTGCAACTACAGCATTAACTTGAACCTTAATCGTA
Source organism: Scatophagus argus (assembly GCF_020382885.2). Lineage (NCBI taxonomy): Eukaryota > Metazoa > Chordata > Actinopteri > Scatophagidae > Scatophagus > Scatophagus argus. The sequence goes on from NC_058513.1 coordinate 6,523,133, forward strand.
TAACTTGTAAGCTATTGCTTAAGCTCAATCAGGGCAACGCAACTCATAGGAAACACTGCCTGAAAGTCGCAACTCAGGGCAAAATAGCTCCCTGAGGCAACAAGTCAAATCACTTGCTTGCATTTATGCTACTGATACTGAAAAATGTGACCTCAAGTTGTAACTTCCACAGCCTGAGAGTGTCAGGATGGGAGGATGATCCTGCTGGTCCTCTTATCCTGACCTGTGAGGAACACACTCACCCATAGCTACAGGAGTGGACTGTCACACAACGCGCTGTTCTCCTTGGAAGCTGGTGATGATGGCACTCATTCCAGCTGGTGGGCCTCTTCTGGCTTTGGACAGCTGACTCTTCCCTTCATGTAGGCAGGTCAGGTTTGACTTGATGGGTAAAATACTGCATGGAAAAGTTCCAAATTGTTGCAAAATGAAATGAAATCAAATTAAACAATTCCCCCTTGAACCGTTGGCCTTCCTTGTGTCTCCCAGGTGTTTTCCATGAACGGCTGATTGGAAGTCAGACTTCTCCTTCCTCTGTGTGTTACATCAGTTCAGACCCACTAATCTCCTCCTACACACCAAAGCTACAAAATTATTTAGCATAAAACATATTATAAAAGTTATATACAGGTCAAGCATCTCCTATATATTGATATAATTATAGTTACACTTTTCCTAACTGTTTTCTAAATGATAAATATCAAAACCAGGCCAGCCTATTCTACTCCAGGCTATGAAAACAATAGAAGCATTGCTGTAGATGCGTTGTGTCAGTGCTCTGGATACTTAGCTTGCATTGCAGCCAGTTGTGTGTATATATGTATATGTGTGTGTGCAGTGTCTACCATTGCCAAAAGCAACCATTCAACCCTAAATGGGCTTGTAACCAATTTTCTGGTCAATGGACAATGAGCATTTTGTACACCCTTTCCATTCTTCTCTCTGCCAACCCAGTACAACACACCCAGCACAAGAAAAAAAGAACAAAGAAAGAAAGTCTTTCCTTCAGATTGCTTAGTTGAGCAGTGAAGGTTAAATAACGATTGGACAAGCAAAACAGATGCACGGAAGGCCACAGATGTGCAGAAGAGGGAGTTCATAGTCTGTATCCATCCATTTATGCATACAGCTCATATACAGAATATAACGCAAGCGTTGATGCGTTCTCGCCACATAAACACATGCATGATAGCACACGCCTCCTGTCTACATTTAAATTACCCTATACACACCTACTGTATGTACCTACACATGCATGCTTATGTACCATAAATGCATAGTGACATGCACTGGCACAGAAAAGCTTAGTGTTGCAGTACGATTGTGTAACAGCCTTTTGCCTTCATCCATAGATGGAAGCAATAAGGTTAATAATGACCACACTGACATGGAGGCAGACATTGGTGTTGGACTGTACACACTGTACTTTATTGTTCAGCCCCTGTTTGCTGTGACACTGATAGATAAGGCCTGACTGCTGACTAAGGCAAGAACAGAAAGCAAGAACAGACATGGCATACTGCAAGAGAACACTTTGGCTGCATCTCAGTAAACTAAACCTGCTTCCTTTGCTTGTATTCGCTCTGATTACCAGCTTCAAAGTACAGGAATATTCAGTTCATCCAGGATCTGGCGGACTCTGTGGACAGGAGGTGGAGCCATTTAAAAGAATACTGATGTTTGCCATCATATCATGAGAACTCCTACATCAAAGGACAGAGGAGAATAGCCACCAGGAACTCTGTACAGCACTGTGCACATGTTGACAGCACCTGAGATGTTTTAGACATTTAGAGCTTTCACCTGTAGAAGAAATATAATTTTAACTTTTGGCAAAACAATCCTGATTCAAACTGCTTTCAAGTTAAGTGCTAAGCAACAGCAACAAAAAAGATCAGCACCTTTCCCAGTTATCTGGAACTAAAAGACTTAGGTTCCTTGTGGAGTTTTCTGATTTAAATTCGGTGTTACCAAAACACACAAAGGTTTAACAATTCTGCTGAATGAATTTCCTCCCCCATAAAACATTTGCCAAGCTCATAATCTGAATATGGTAAACCCTGAAGTGTTTACCTCCATGTTTGCTAGCTAGCAGCCCTCTACTGCATCATCACCCTAACTGTGTTTCAGCAGACAAGCAACAGGTATGAGTCTAAAGTCGCCCGTGTGCTCATGAACCATACTATCAAAATGGTGACAGCACTCCACAGCATTATGAGTGGTCAAAAACTCTGATGTGCATAATTATTGTACACTGCCACATGTAGAATATAGATATTTGTGCATAAAGATTAAAGCCACCGGTGGTCCCAGAAACACACTGACCCCGACCTTTACTGTAGAAGAGATGTCTATGAAGAGGCTCGTTATAACGGAGAGACTACAGTATGTGACAGTGTTGTTCTTCAGCAGTACAGGCCATGGTAAGATGCTGTGGGCTGATTTTTTTCAAATGCATACAAGGGAGTGCTACTCTTGAAATGTTCTACTGTTGTACTGCATCACGGGAGAGCGCAGTCTTTAATAAAAAGAACGAGAGAAAGCCAACATGTAAGTTACATTACTTGTTCATGATAGGATGCGACAGCCATTTGTCAGACTGAGGGAAAAAAAAAAAGGAACACGTGTGAAATAATCTCTTGAGAAGTTCTAATGCTGTATTTACTCTTCATTCTCACACTAATGTTCTACTGGCCACCACATGTTGACCACAGACAGAATCTCATAAAAAAAAAAAAAAAAAAAAAAACTTTATTTGAGGGCATCCCTGTAAGAATTTCCCAGCAACACTTTGCTGTGTTTACCAGGAGTTGGATACTTGTGAGGGTCACTTCTGTGCAAGAATAACATCTTAATTAAAACCCACAAGCCTTGTTTGTTCGCCTCCCCTCATAGCAGTAAACAGTGTTTACCATTTTGCGAGCCGACCCTTTGATTCAAGTTTTCACAAACCCTTCTAACACAATCACTCCTCGTTTGAACATCATCTCTGACTACTCTTGGGTAAACCATACATATGCATGAGCTTCTGTTTTACACACACTTGATGCTCAGCAGCCCTTTCCTTGCACTCTAACGAGGAGCTTTTCTTCAAGTGTTTAGTCATCATTAAAACATTCATTTACAACATAACGCTGCATTAAATCCTGCTAAGACACATTAGTTAAACAATCTTTAAACATTGATTTGATTTTTTTTTCAGTATAGCCAGCAGACCTCTGATGAAGACCCTTATTTACGTGATATAGTGAAAACACAATTTACTCATCTGTATTCATGGTAGAATTCTGTTTCCTTTCCTTTCTGCTCAAATATATTTGAGATAAATTTATCAGACACGTCACAGCACTGATCTAAGACATGTGGATAATATATGTTCTAAAAAAAAAGATTCCAAGAGTGGATTTTTACTGATATTGGTGATTAAATGTTATCTCTACCAACCACCAAGTTTCCTCTGTCTGCAATAAAAATGAAATTTGCCTTATAAGGTTTGCATATATTATAATTTATGTTTGATGTTTTATTTAGTATCTCTTCATTGTACACTAGTGGAGCAGAATAGTTTTGTTATATTTGCCTTAAATGTCTGACTAATTTCACTACTAAGGTGCAAATTAGAGGCTACTGTGAAATAATTTCTCCACTAATATACAAGGGTTCAAATGACTTACACACTCTTAAACTCTCTACCCTTTGTCTCTTTGACTTACTCATACTGAAAGGAGTTCTACCACCTCATTTTTTTTTTCCAAACTCAAGGTGGGGGAGGGGGTCCAAAGGGTCTTGCTTTTTCAAAAAGTGAAATATAAGAATCAATCCACCTCGCCAGCATATTAATTTTCATACAGTCCCAAGGAGATTTTGGTTTTATCAGTGGTGCTTAACCCTAATCCTTTAATATGATCATTATGTGGAATTAAAAAAGGGATATTTTAATATTTACTCCATCCCTGGTGACATTAAGATATGTTACACTTCCTGCAGATTATCTGTTATAGTCATAATAATAATATAAGAGAAGTAGGAAAAAGGAATGCTCATTGCCTGGTGGTCCACGCCAGGGATTGTGAATCATCATTGTCCAAAATGTAATGGCACAACAACGCTGACGTATTATCTGAAAATCAGCATTCGTTCCTTAACTTTAATCTGCCCCCCCCCCCCCCCCCCCTCACCTCTCTACATGCCCTCCCCACCCTACCCAGAGCAGGAAAGCAGCTACAAAACACTGTAGGCACTGTGACCATGACACACTTTCACTACAAAACTGAGCAGAGTAGGAAAAAAAACAAAAAAACAAATAAAGCATCCCCATCATCTCACTGTGTTTGAGATTAGGGAGAGCAGTCCAGGCTAGTTCATGTGCCGTTTGTAGAGTCTTTTCGTGAGGTAAGTGGTGCTGCATGATTGGGTCTTTCCAGAGGCAGCCTCGGGGAGTCATTTATCCTTTACTCAGCCAGTCAATGAACAGAAACATTTACATAACTCCCAGAGAGGCCTACGATGTCAACGCATCCATCTGCCCTTCTCAGCTGAGGCTTTTTTTGTCTGTAAGGCTTTGAAGGTCCGTCACGTCCTCACACACAGTGAGCTCTTGTGTCGCAGTTCAGGGTGAACACAGGAACATCGTCGTCCTCAGCCCATACAGTGAGAGATTATTAATTCAAAGGCTGGGGTTAAAGGTCGCCACTCTGGGGTTCAGGTCTGGCTTCCTGGTTACGGCTGCGGCCCAGTCTGGGGAGGCGGGACGAGGTTCTGGACCGGGGCGTCTTGGCTCCGCCATCGTTGGTCTGGGGTGTGTCTCTGGATGACAGGAAGCGAAAGACAGCAGAAGAATGGACTTTAAATGAACATCTGGACAGCTAGACGTTCGCTGGACGTTCGCTAACAAGTTTATCATTCAAACAAATCCACTGGTGCCACATGTTGAGGCTGAAATGCATCATTTTCCTTCTGCCAGAGGATTAGCTGAACCTCAATTATTCCACATTAATTCCTACTGAGTAGCAAAAGAGAAATGTATCTAACTGACTGTTACCATCTCTTTAGTTTCCATTAACACTGAGGTACAAGGACACTGCTTCAACATGAGGAGAAATCAACATGTTCATCGGCCTGTTGTGTCTACCTCCAGTTACCAAGCTACCAAGGGACTTAACAATCAACTGCAAACATCACAATTATTTTACCTTAATGTACTCATAAGGACTTTATTTTCCAGTTTAGCTACAGGTACGTTTTTGTCCTTATATTTTTCAAAATCTAAAAACTTGGGCCATAATTTGTGACGTAAGATAAGAAATGACAATAATTTGACTCCTCATGAAGATGTTTAGGTTTCTCATTACTCTGAAGAAAATAATCTTGTCCACTTGACATGACATCATTGTCCCAGTTACCCTGGCGACCATCTTCACAACACATGGACCTCTGATCCCCAGCCTTATCTAAGTGAGGATGAATGAAAGGCACTTGTCAAAAGGAAGGAAATGAAAAGCAGAGAGATTGAACGTCTGGAGGTAAATGCTTTCTCTTTGAATTCTTCTGAAGCGTTTCATCCCTGAGACAGTGACCTCTCGCCTGCTGCTCGTGATGCTGCAGTGATTCTGTAATAGTGATGTTGAGGTCAAGTGATTCTTGACAAAAGGATTTTCAATAAATATTCCAAACAGTGAAAGAGGCAGAGGGCATTTCCCTGTTCATGTCCAACTGGCTTCTTTAATGACACATCCCAGCTGCTACAGAGCTGTGATAAAGGTTAACTGGGACATCTGGGCGGTCCTGTGTTCGGAGTGTGATTCCCACTCGAACAACACGTGCTAAAAATAAATGCACTCGTGGTGGTGAGGTTCTTTGGCTAAAAGTGTCACTGCGAGCCATATGCTTGTATGTGAGGCAGCGGAGCCGAAAAAAGCAGCACAGCAGGAAGCCAGAGAGGCTCTGTCATGTTAAAGTAGGCTGAGATGTGGAAGAGACAGTTACAGAGTAGCCCTGTAAGCACAAGTTGAGATTCAAACTTACGTATAAAAAATGTATTGCTGCAAAGTGTCCCTGTCATAACCATGAAGATCAAACATTTTTTTTTTTTTTTTTGTGGTGGTGGGTGGGGGACCAGCCAAGAACAGTCTGAACTTTATTAATATGGTGAATGATATGTCTTTTTACTCTGGCATGAAATGTACATTTAGCAGCGGCTCAAGTACCACCTATTCCCATATCTCCATCGCGCCAGGCGAGCTCAATCAAGTGCAGTTGCACAATTTGAATTTGGCCAAGGTTGGCCAAACAGTGATGCGATGGGGAGCTCTATCAGCAAAAATCATACTAAATTGGGGGCAGCATGCAGAGTTGAAACTGTAAGCCACCTCATTTATTCATACCAATCTGGGTAAAGTGGCTAAATGTGCTAAATTAATTAGGCCTATAGATTTTTTTCACCGACTCTCAGCATGTGTTTGTCTCCCCATTTGGCAATGATATTGACTTGTGCAGGATAATAACTTTCCCCGGCACTGTTGGAATATCTGACTGTAAAGTAGCATAATTAGAGTAAGCAGGTGCAGAAACACAAGTACACATCAAATTGATTGTCTAACAGCAAAATATGTGTGGAGGGGTGGGGGGACGGGCAGTGAATACAACAGTATAGTGTGAGTAATAAACAATTCCCTCCATATTTCCTTTCCCTCTCTTTCTCTCTCTCTCTCTCACACACACACACACACACACACACACACACACACACACACACAAGGACTGAATATGGGTGCTTTGGGTTGAGTTATGGTGAGTAAACCATAAAGTGTTGAGCTTGAGCTGCATACAAAGTGGTGGTATATCTAAAGAGAGCTGCTGTTACAGGCAGGTGAGCCTGCAAGTCAAAAGGAAGTGAGTGCAGAGAGGCACAAAAAGATCTGTACATTGGGGTGTTGGTCTTCAGGCACATGCATGACAGCTACAGGACAGATACTCAAAGATAAATTAAGTATTAGTTAATTAAACATCCCGACAAAAGTGTGTTAATGATGACCTAGCATTGGTTGTCACCATTAAAGCAAGACTAACACTCTACAGCCATGCTAGTTGCTCTGTGATTTCAGCCAAATTAAATGGCAATGCATCTAGCAGCTGTCGAACATCTATACCAAATTTCATGGCAATCCATTTAGTGAACTGGTGGGCCTACTGGCTGACTTTGCCATTCTTAAAGCCATACTATTAGCATGGCTACTAACTTTATCAAAATAAATACTCCAAAACAACAGACAAAAAATCCTTATTGAAGGTCCACTTATGAGGTCTTTTCACTGCCGTCAGCTGTTTTTGCTCATGTTGGATTAAAAGTTAATTCTTGGCATTTACACGGATTCATTCATCAAAGCTAAACCTTGAAGCCAACATGCGAACAAGTCCTGAAGTGTTGAGCTCACGTCAGTAGATCCACCTCCACTACAACGGAGAAAAACTCTTTTATCTGACAAAGACCTTTCGATGTAGTTGGAAACTCCGGATCACAGGACACAGAGTTGGAAATGTTTTCCCAAAGTACTGCTTTGGTCACAAATGAACTTGCTTAACAATAATATCATTATCATCAAGTTCATATTCTGAATTATGTATTTTAGAAATACAAATTTTAACACAATGTTATTTTCTCTGTATGGTGCAACTGAAAAGAAACAATACACTACTATATCCAACTGCTGGTAATATTATGCCTCCTGGGAGCTGATGCTCTGAAAACTCAACACGTCACCACTCTCACCTTTACATCTTGTCTGTAGAAGATCAGTGGAATCAAATATCAACGTTTGGCATCAGTGCCTTTGTAAAACTACTGCTGTGTTAAATCAAAGCCGCGGGAACCCTTCCAGGCAAGTTTTCTGCCAACTCACATCAATCTGAACAGCTAATTATGACAAAACACTTTTTCAGTGACAGCTTGAAACTGATATTTAAAGTAGTAACAATAATTCATGACACTGCCAATTACTAGATGCTATTTCCATAAGGCATTCAGGTCAGTGCAGCACCGTTATGGAGCTCTGAGATCCATCTGGCCATTGAGCACCAATTGCCTCAACAGGAGATCTCGAGGGCTGAACCTCAATACATCTTCCTCTCTTTCGTTTGTCTCTTCCTAAGACCAGCTTTGTTTCTCTCCACCCTCCACTGTCTCTTTCCCTTCATCTTTCTCACTAAACTGCTTCCTGTCATTTTCTTTCTCCACTGCCTTCAGATTCTCTCAATGCACCAGAACATCTGTCATCTCGTGTTCGAGTCTCTCCATCCTTATAGGCTCTGCCGTTGTGCCACAAATCTGCTGGCAACAAAACATGTGGACATCATGGAGGCCCAGAGGAAAATGAGCTGTAAACACATAATATAGTATTGTTACTCTGTGAGTATAGACTCATTTGGTAATGTTCATAGTTAAAGTGGACATTCTGGGACAGTACATACAGACAAAAGTATCCAGACACACCTGTTTTGGGCTCTGTCTCAGGGACCGTTCTCAGCCCCTTACTTCCAGTGAAAGGAAATCTTAACACTTTATCAGGACAATCCAGGCCTTTTAATCCAACATCAGTGCCTGAGCTCACTATTGCTCTACTGAATGACCGAGCAAAGATTCCCACAGAAACACTCCAAAATCTTGAGGAAAGCCTTGAGAGTGGAAGCTGTTATAGCTGCAAAGCTGTCTAGTTATTTAGTGTGGGATATCATGAAAGTCCCAGTTAGTGTAATGGTCATGTGTCCCAATACCTTTGTCTATATAGTGTACATCTTTGTAATCCCTTCTTTCCCTGTCATCAAATTAATAAGCAGACTAATCAGGCTTTCATCCCACACTGAAGATGTCAAACCAGCACAGGTCTATTATGGCATGCTGATCAGTGTTGATCCAGTGTCGGCTGCAATTTCATTGAGTTATGGTGGTGACAATTCCAGTGTCAGCACAGATCAAAGCAGGCTGAGGCAGACCTGCATATGAAAGTAAAAGTCATTTACTGTCAAGTCTCTGCCAGCCATCACAGTAAAGTTTCTAATGCAGGTATGCAGGCTCTCTGCAGATGTTGCTGTGCATATGTGTCAATGTGATTGCACAGATCAGCCTTTCTCTGCAGCTGCTGTGCTTGTTTCATTAACTTGTCTTTACGCTAACCTTTCTGCACAGGTGACTTTTTGTTCACACAGCAGAGGAGTTCATCATCAGCTTTTCATACCACCAAGCTGATCAGAGTTTGGCCAGCATCTCCTCTTGTTTTCTGATGGTTAACTTTTTCTATTCCTGGGATAAAAGTCAGGAGTAACTGTTATATTATATTCACAATCCATGACACAAATATGAATGAAGACTTATTAAACTCTGACTAACAATATTTCACTGTAGAAAGAAGAGAAGAAAGTGACATGAATGAAGTTTCAAGCAGACTTTCTGGCTTGACACTGCAATATTTCATGCCATTCAAAGACGTGCAGTAGAAATGCTTCTGTTTCCCCTCGGAGATATGAGAAGACAGATAGGATTATTAAGCTTCTAATAATGAGCAATCTGTGTTGGGAGTTTTGTATGGGGACTAGACTTTTTCTCAATTTGAATTTCTCTCTACTTATGTTTAAAATTTGTTTTCTTTCTCAATTCCAAGCAAAGTTCCTCCCTGCTTGAACCTGAACAGAGATCAGCAAGAATTATTAAAAACACCTGAATGAATATGCAGGGCCTTTAAAGTGCTGTTGTGCTACTGACCAAGATTTAGCAGCTGCAAAAATTAAATTAAAGCTCACACATTAATGCAACCATAGGTTAGGATTAGAGTAGAGAACCGTACACTGTATAACTGTATAACTAACTTAACTCTTCCTTCTGATGTATGTGGGAAAATCCTCACATGCTGATGTGCAAACACGTTACCATGGTAACCAAATGATCTTATGATCTCTCTTGGATAATCATGTAGATCTCTTCATAGACGGTTCTCACAATAAGTAGATAGAATTCAAAGTATATCCTCTGAATTCATTATAAGATCACATATCTCTTATCACACAGTGCTGCGGTTGTTGCTCGGATCACATAAGAATCCTACACACATTGGTTCTAAAAAAGGCCACGAAAGTGAAAAGCCTACGTCTATGTCAGTTGTTATTATTATGTTGTTGTTGCCTAATCCTGGTGACTCACAAGTCTCCAGAGAGGAAATGACATTCCAGTCAGACGGTGTGACAGGTCACGCATGCTGACTGATCACAGCAAGTAGAAACTGATATGAATATTGACAGGAAGTGACTGGAACATCTCATTTTCTGATGTACTCTGGTAGGTAGGAGGGCATCATGCACTTTCACACTTGCTAGTCTGGGACTGTGTGAATGTGTGCGTGTGAGAGAACATATACACTGTATGTGTGAATATGTGTATGAGTGTAAAACGTAGGGAGACAGTGAAGTTTGTTTACAAGGGATTTGGCATTTTCAGTGACATTAATCCTCCCTGTTTGTATCCTGTAACAACTACTACCACAACATCCCTGGCAGCTAATTCTTTCGGAAAATCTTGTACATTAAATTGGAATAATACGAACAAATGGCTGCCAAAGACAGTTTAGTTTTAGATGTTGTGTAAGCATACAACAAGCTCTGTGCAATGGTAAAAAGCAGCCGTACATTTTTTTTAACAAGTAAATAATGAGGATTCGCCCACATTTGAGTTTGCTGTGGACCGAACACTAAGTAGAAACCTCCATTTGATGCTATGAATATATAAACAAAGTAGCAAATATATTTATATTCTTTGATTTCTTTCCCTGTATCACACTTCCTGACTGCTTCAATTTGGATTTTTCTTCTCAAACTCCTGAAATGTTGCATCAGACTTTCACAGACAGGAGGCCTGCACCTGCACACATACGCTGGCATCTTTCCCCCGGAATTTCTCCCAACCGCACACACAACTACACACACTCACTCATACAAAAGCTCAGACGCCATACCGAACGCGCCCGGTGTGTGTCCACTTACAGGCAGAAAGGCAGCAGAGACAGCAGGGTCTCTTTGGTGGGGCGGGCTGTGAACTCCGGCAGTGTCTGGATCAGTTTGTTCATCACCATGCGAAGGTAGGTCTGCAGCTGCTTCCTCCTCTCCTCCACGAACTTGGCATCCTGCAGACAGAGAGAGTGAGAGAGGGAGACAAACAGAGCGGGCAAGGAGAGACAAGAACGAGTTAGTCATTGATAAAATGGTGCTGGGGAAAAGCTGAGGTTAAAGCAGCAACATGCAACTTTTTAACACATTAAATCACTTTACAATAATACATTCACGGGATATATTAAAGCAGCTATAATTCTAAGAAAAACTCTAATAATCCATATTCCTGTCTGAACAACTGACAACATGACATGAGTGTAATGTGTGACGTGAAGGGGCCATTTGCAGTGATGAACACACAAAGAATTAGCACCCAATCTGCTGTTCCCCTTGGCTCTATGAAGCTTTATAGCCTCTTTAAGCTGATTGTTTTGGTTTTCCGGCTCACAACTTCACTGTTTGGGTTCACCCTCACTGCTCCCATGACATTTTCAGATGCAACAGGCAGCTGTTTCCAGCCACAAAAACGCTCTAAAAATCCACCATATGTTACTTGCCAAGCACTTAACAACATACAGACACAGTTGATGACTAGTGGGTGAACATAAGGGTGTAGAGCCACATTATTTCCCTCTGGAGTTGGTGGAGGCCAAAATACAGCAATAAAGAGAGTGAATATTGTGAATAAATGCTAACTCAGTTTTGCTTCTGCTGGATGTGTAAGTGGGCAATTGTGTGTTAAAAAGCTTATCATGTTAACTAAAAAGATGGTAATATGTTAGTAATGTGCTCATGGCATGTTTTCACTGCTCCCAAGTGGCCAAAAAACTGCTATTGAAGGTTTAAATTAAAATTTCATTGTTTCTACCTGTCCTTCTAACGGTAACCCAGCCAGGAACGCAGCAAAAGTACTACAGGAAGTGTGGCAGAGCAAGAAACGTATGCAGTTGAAATTCTCAACAATCCTAACTGATACTGGGTTTTCTTTCAATCTTCACGTCATCGTTTTCAGTGAACAACAATACTATAATTTTTGAAAACAGAGAAATGAGCTGGTGACATTCCCTTTAGCTCAAAAGGCATGAAACCTACAACAACCAGAATGTACTGCATCACACCAGACAACTAAACGCTCCCCTTTTAGGCAGGCACAAAATATCCGCCCCGTCACAAACTTTCGTATTAAATAAAATGACTACACTAAACTACCCTCGAGTCTGTGGAGATGGTGGGCGTCAAAAAATGCAGAAATATAGTGGGTCGAACAACAGCCCTAGAGCTGTCCAACAAAAGCCTGGACAAAACTCAAAACACCCAAAACACCCCGTTTATTTGAGGCAAAACAGAGAAAAGTTGAACATTACATTGCTGTTCACAAAGCTGGCTGAAATTTGTCAGTTTTCCTTTAAAGACCTGTGAATTTGGAATGAGATTATGTTTTGCTGCTGCGCCCCAATCGAATGCTGCATGCGTGTCCCCTGTGATTTGTCCCTTTTTTCTTCTGTCAGTAGAAATGCTGTATACTGGCAGTTTAAACCAACACGTTTTTGAAATGTTCGTAATGCTGCCAGTGACCAGGCCTCCAAATCCCATATCTCGCACAACAAGCAATGCTCTACACTTGATAAAAAAAAACAAAAAAAAACATGCAGTTTTAAGGATTAACACACCTCAATATTTGTGTTTATTTTGTCATTTGGTTGCTGATGTTGAAAAAAAAAATCAATCATTTGAGCTTTCAGACTTCCCTTACTGAGCAACTCTGGAGGCAGAGGCACAAAGCCACATGGCCAGTGCTAGCATGGCTAATCAGTGTCCAGCAAGGCTCAGAACAAAGGCTGGGCAATGTTCCGTTTTACGCTCTGGTGGTTGGGACCAGAACAAACAACTATTGTGGGAAGCCAGAATTTAGTACTGCTTCTCTTTTGATCTAAAATCCCAACACCCAAGTGAATCTGTCTTGTCATGAAATACAAATTTGGTTCTTGTGTACAAAAAGAATGGCCTGAATGGGGCTGAATGGTTGGAGAACATGTATCAATCGGAAACCAGGAGAAAAATAAAGGGACACTGTTTAATGAAATACTGTAACCACTACATTAAAAACCAAATTAAAAGATTGCTTTGTGCATTGCTTGGTGAATAAAGCCCCCTGTAGGCCTTCATAGATACTTTATTGATCCCAGGCTGGAAAACTGCAGTGCAGCAGCAGGAATACACACAATAAGCTATACCAAATGTTAAAATTAGCAACATACAAGGCAATATAAAAATATTCATAAATGAATATCAAAATAAATGCATAACTGTGATGTGGTGATATGTCATATAGAAGAATTATGACTCACAGTTTTGGAGTTGTGAGTCAAGAAACAACACGTCATTAAAAAAGAAACTATTTCAGACTATTGTGTCACTTCAGACTTTGTCATTACTATCACACATAAGCTTTAAGCATACACAACTTCACTCATCAAAGGATTCACTAATGTTAATGCTAATGTTCACTAGTGCTGAGTCAGTCACTGTGTGTGGATGACTGGGTATCCAAATGAAGCTGTGGATAAAAAAAAATGTTTGGAAAAACATACTGACAAGATTCGATATCTCCACAAAAGCATATTTATTTCACAGGGGCACATCAGCTGCCTTTGGCTGCATATTTATGGTAAAGTACATTTACATTTTGCCACTGTAAACTTATCACAAAGTTTGCACATGATATTCAGGAAGAAACTTTTAAAAAGGGGGAAGGAGATAAAAGGTTCACTGTCGTCCCAAACTGTATATAAATGTATAAGTTTAAGGGGGCAGGAGTGGATAACTAAACTCTGCAGCATGCAGGGTAAAAGAGATGCGGCAGGACCTGGCAAATCTGATGTGTCAGATTAGGCTGTGCATGCCAGCATGGGTTTCATGCCATGTCAACACAATAAGGGACACCCTGACTGCTTTCATGGATGTCACAGCAGTAATAACACTAATGGACATCGTGACAGATTCATCCTCTTGTGGAGACAGAGAGGAGGGCTGAAGAGGCCAGGTGCTGTCTCTTGTTTGCAGAGAGGAACGAGAGGCCAGAGCACAAACTACTGTGGCATACTGATGCAGGTACAAGGCTGACTCTGTCCACTTACATCTGTCTACTAACATCCAGCTATATCAACAGTGCTCTTTTCTAGTTTCCTCCACTCCCGTCCTCCCTCTCTTCCAGGGCGGGGGAGGGCTCTGTGAAGCATTTCTGCATGTATGCTTATCAGCATTGTATGTTCGTCTTGTGGTTATGTGTATGAAATGAACCTCAACATGGGATCATGAAATTCACATGTGATGCCAGGAAGAGAATCTGAATGTATGTAAGCATGCACAAGCACACAAACATACAGTGTACACACACACCAGCATGCTCAGTGAGAAGAGATAGCAGGAGAGCTGAGCTGTCAATGGAAGAGAAGCGTAAAGTAGTTACATATGGATTTCCACGACTGCTCAGTGACTTTACTGCCAGCTTTACGTCACTGAATTCTGAGTGAAGGAAAAAAAAACCCCAAATAGCTCATTTGAAGAACTGTATGTTGCCTGGCAACAAAAACACTTTGTGATGTAAAAGTAGCTACCCCCTACAGTTTCTTTCCTCCCAATAGAAAATCAATGCTTTTGACCATAACATTGATCCTGCTTGAAATTCTAAAATTACTGTGTGTTTACAGTGATATATACAATTCCGTTGTGGTCTTTTGGTCTTATTTCTCCACAGAAAGAGGGGGAGACAGGAGGGATGCAGGGACGCCATGCAATGCAAGTCACAGGCCGCACTTGCTGGTTGCATAATAAGCTGCTGTCTTTGGAATTCAGACACTCGAAGCCTGCAGACTGCGGGCGAACATTTGGTGTATGTAAATCTGGTCCTTGCTGTCTGACAGGTATTTTCTGGAAAACACAAAGTTTCTGAGCTTTGCACATGAAGGAAAACAAAAAAAACAAAAAACAAAACAGGATCTCCATGGTCACCACTTTAAACAGGAACATCAACATCAGTGCTGTTTTGTACCTGCAGTACACTTGAATTAAATGAGAGTGGACAGCATTGGTACACGCTGGCAGCAAAACAAGGTCAATGCTTTCCACCAAGTGAGCCCACACTGGACCACAGCGAGGCTGAACGAGCTGTTCTCTCGCCGCCGTGTTTAAACTCGCACCTCACCACGGGTCCAGGCCATGCATAAAACATCACAGGCAATTCAGGAATGCTCATACAAGACCTCCACAATGTCTCCTTGTCATAATTAAAAGGGTAAAACATGTATATTGCATAATATGTGAACACAACATACTAAGAGTGCTTAATAATTCACTTTGTAGTTTGTGATTAATTAATCAGGGCAGCCTTGGCACTCCTCTCCCTCTCTCTTTGTATGTGCAAATAGGGCGCTGCTGAGGACAAATGATAGTTGTGTAAGTCGTGTTTTTTCTGCTGTGGTTACCTTTCAGGACACTATAGAACTATATGTCACTGTAATCACAGTCATCAAAAGCTGTAAAATCCCATTGGATTGTTGTACATCTCTGATTTCAAAAAAACAGAATGCACTGATTTACAAATCCTTTTTGACCCGAATTCTGTTGAATACAGTACATAGACATATCTATTTCTATTATATCTATTCTATTCTGTTATATATATATATATAATATTCAAACTTCAACTCAGCTAGTTCTATACAATCAGCACCCAAGATTAGTTTCTCCAATTCAGTATCCGCCCAAAAGTGAAATGTGGTCACAATCTGGTCACAATCTCCCCCTCTGTTCCTGAGCGGTTGAACAAGGGACAGAAAAGTGTTTTTGCAGAACAATAAGATCACTATAATTATGTTCACAGGGAAGCTGACCTTTTGAGTATAAAAATGTCATCACTACATCATTTTATCCTTTCAGACATTTGGATTAAATTTTGTCATAATCAGTTGTCAGATACATTATATGGACAAAAGTATGGGAACACCACACGTTACACCCACAGGGACTTAAATGACATTGCATTCTAAGCACATAATCAGTTCGCCAGCTGTATCACAGCAGTAAGTTGATACGGTTGAAAGCATAGTGAAAAGTAAGTAAGCGAAGCTAAACTCTAAACCACAGAGGCTCAGTTCGAAGCTGGACACAGACATAGCAAAGCTCTGTCTCTGGTCACTCGCACAGACGCACACCGTATGCCACGGTTCAGCTGTGGTCAGCCCTGCTGCTGCCAAGCAAGACCACAACGATGCAGTGAAGCGAATTGATGCGGCTGTATATGCAGTCTGATCAAGTGCACAAATTGCTAAAAATCTTATTAGTCAGCAAATGTTGATGTCAACATTTAAGAAGATAAGTACACCTTCTGCACACTCTTATATGACAGCTGAGAGTGGAAGCGCAGAAGAAGCAGCATTCACAATGAAGAATTCTTTCACATTTTGTATCTCTTGAAATTTGTAGCTCCTGGGAAAAGAAAACCACAATGTCTCCCTTTGCAGCCGTGAAAGAAAAAAAAACAGAGAAAGATAAAAGCCGCACCAAAAATGAGGCGATTTTTATCGAAGCCTAAGGCGGCAAGTGACTTGAAAGAGCAGCACGGGAGACAGTGATACAAGTGGGCAAATGAGAGAAATTGATATTGAGGGAGGAGAATGGCAAACGCATTAGGACATAAGCCATAAAATCTGGATGAGGTGTGGCCAGTGAGGAAAAACCTGACAGCTGGACTCTGGGGTCTGACAACAACGTGGCTTTGATGTAATCATTGTGCCCTGCCCCGTCTCTGTGTTGGCATCAGGAGGGATTTGACAGGCACGACTTGGGAACATTTAGCCTGTATGCTTGGCCAGGCCCCTGACAAATCAGCTGGTTAGGAGCTGTCACAGGCAGTGTGTGTGTATGTGCATAACACGATATGTATTGTTAGGTCACACAGCTGGACAGTCTCGCCTACAGCACTTGGAGGCACAGAGAATGTGGGCCTCATTAGCTCATTATCAGAAGGCAAATCGTTGATGGTGAACACTGCCAGGGGTCAGCCCCACCACTGGCTGACATGAACCAGTTTTCATCCCATGAATGGTGATCCCACCAACAGTATTTATGACTGCTACACATACAGTGAATGCTTAAGGTGTTCTGTGTACAAGTACCACAGTCAGCAATGTTGATGTAGGGTTGTGTTACATACATGCATTATCTATTTCTTTTTCTCTCAGAGAGATTACAAAGTTACAAGGGGGTGTGAGCAGAATGTGATGTACTTTGCAGATTTTTATCTGTTGAATGTTTTTAAATACACAATAAGTAGCGTCTGCTGGCAGGGACAGAGTTCTTGGACAAATTTCCTCGCAAAAATGCTGCAGATTACGTGTTCATTGGAGATTTATGAGAAAGGTAACACCGAGGTATAGCAGCTTGTCTACTTCTCAGTCAGAAACAAGTCATTTTTGAATACTCCCCCAATTTTTGGGATTGTAGGAG
This sequence comes from Scatophagus argus, assembly GCF_020382885.2. Lineage (NCBI taxonomy): Eukaryota > Metazoa > Chordata > Actinopteri > Scatophagidae > Scatophagus > Scatophagus argus. The sequence continues at coordinate 6,540,731 of NC_058513.1, forward strand.
GAAGCCGGAGTACCCGGAGAAAACCTCTGCAGGCACAGGGACAACATGCAAACTCTGCACAGAAGGACCCAGACCTGCACCAAACAAACCTGAAACCCTCTTGCTATGAGGCAACAGTGCTAACCATCACACCACCGTGACACATACACTAACTGGGTATAGGCAACTAAAACATCCAAGCAACAAGCACGAGAACAGCAAGCACAGGTAGACTTGGCATGCATCAAAACGCTGTCTACAATGACAGAAATATTCTGAAAAACAAAACAAACTCTGGAAATATCAAAGTTTACTATATGACTGGAGGAAAGGCATGATATTCACTCAAGGTTCAAAAGTTGTCCTGACAGGAAAATAAGTTGAGCATGTGTGTAAAACGGTGCTGTAAACAATACAAAGACGCATGTATTTCATCTGAATTAAATTTCCTGTCTCGTCAGATGTAATGTGAATCATGTAGAGAGTCCTGGAGTTAAGCCCACATCAGGTTTACACCTCCGTGATTCACCTTCCCTTTCTGCGTTGCACTAATGATGAGTCCTGACACCAACCAAGGCAGGAGATTAGCCAATCACAGTTCACTGGCTTGCAAGCTGCACGAGAAATCAGTCAAGTGTTAGCATAGATAATTTCATAAAAGTGTGTGTGTGTGTGTAGGATAGCTGTTGCATGTGATATGTATGTGCATAACATTTTTCCAGAAGGTTTCTAATGACTTCAATCCGTAGCAGAGTAGATGCTCTTTGACAAGTACAGCTGTGCTGCAGCTCCTTTCTGTGCTGTCAATCATTTTGGGAAGTATGTGCGCGTGTGTGATGAAACTGAGTCCTCAGCATATAGTACAGTTAGCAAGGGGTGTGTGTGTGCACCCATTTCCCCAGCTGCCTGATCTCCACTGACATTTAACGTGTTTCATCCTTACCAGAGCGGAGCGCAGCAGAGCAGATATTCACGGTGCTGTTAAAAGGCTTTGGAAGGCCTCCTCCTTTCAAATCACACCACGTAAACCATTCCTAACATTAATATTTCTCCATCATTGGGCACACATAATACTGAGAGGTCCTGTGTGTATTTATGTACAGTATGTGTATGTGTTTGCATCTAAGTCAGCTTTGGAAGACTCTGCAGCGGAAAGTGTCACTTTGTAATGGATGAAAGCAGGAAAAGCGGAGAAAGACAGATCGTAGCTAAAAACAGAGATGAGAGAACTATACAAATATGCATGAACAGGAAGGAAGGCAAAAACAGAAACAGATGGACCGGGAGAGAAGATACAAAACACCTTTTATCAACACAGAATTTGTCATAGTACTCGATTAAATGATGTGAGAAGCCGTCAACCGAGGTTGGAAGTAAATATCGTCACTATTGTTAATTATTAATCACATTATATTATCATCAAATATCATCTTATATCGAGTAGTTTTTATACATAAACACTGATGAGCCACAACATTAACACCACTGACGAGTGAAGAGAATGACATTAATCATCTGTTTACAATGCAATGTTCTGTGGGAAAACCTTGGGTTCTGGCAATCATGTGGATGTTCTTTGACACGCACCACCCACCTAAACACAGCAGACCAAATACACCCCTCCCTATGGCAACAGCTCTTCCTGTCAGCAGCAGATTCCACCTGAGCTAGCTAAGGAATCTCTCAAGGACCTCAACAGGCTCCTGCAGAATCTCCAGATGTCAACCTGATCAAGAACCTGCCAGATGCACCGGAATATCCCAAATCCACCCCTCCTGCCAGGTGGGGCCTCTCACCAGGAGGCTCCACTCTCAATGCACAGGAGGCAAAGAGGGAGCTGCAAAATATCAAGCAGGTGGTTTTAACGTTGTGAATGATCTGTGTATATTCTACTGCACGTCTGACAAAATTTAAGTTCACTATTCATTGAAAACACAGAACAACTAGTACCACTATTAAAACTGCAGATGTCTTTAAGTCTGGATCCCCATTTTGTATTTTAAGGCTGGATCCCCAAACGGGCATCTGGTGGTGGTCATTTGACCTTTAAAGTCAAAATACTCTAACAAAGTCGAAGAGGAACGTGACTGCTACAAAGCATCTCTAACCACTGCTTCAAATTCAGAATTTAGTCTATAAGCACAACAGACTGTTTGAGCAGTACGCCATAGAAGTCCAGCATGGAGTGCTCGACCTACTGTGTTGTGAAAACATTTTGAATGGGACTTTTTGAAAAGGTGACTTCTATATAATGCAAACAATGTCAATATTAATAGTTTCCTTCTTTCAAATTCTTCAAGTAATCAGCTCTGCTATTGTTTTATGAGGGCAGAAATGCCTTCAAAAGATTTTTAGGCCTTGGGACACACAATATGGTTTGTTGAGGAACAGTGAATGTAACTTTGTTCATATGCATAATCCCATAATTATAGGGCAATGCAGCAGGACACTGATATTCATCAAACAGACAAGGCTGACCTTGCCCAAATTTTATCCTGTGAGGATTATTTAAATTCACTGCTTTGAGGCGGCTGTTGCTCAGGCAGTACCAATCAGAGAGATGGTGGTTCAATCCCTGGCCCCTGCAGTCTACATGTTGAAGTGTCCTTGGGCAAGATGCTGAACCCCAAATTCCTATCGATGCCTCATGTACGAGTGAATGAGCGAATACTGACTCATACTGCAAAGTGCTTTAAACTGTCAATCTATAATAGCACTGCATTAGAACAGTTCATCTATCATTCCATTTGCTTATTTCTTGACTTTCTTGACTAGTTCATCTTATACCGGTAATAATAGCTCCATTTATGGCTTTTGAAGGCTGTTTTTTTTTTCCATTACACCTGAAGAAGGTGCTGCTTAAGACACTCTTAAGTACTCCATAAACCCTAGACACAAAGAGTGGCTGGATTGAAATAACAGGGAAACGCAGAGCGGCAGGCCTGCTGATTACTAAGAAAAACATACACAATAAACACAGAGGTAAACTCACTCCCTGCTGCAGAAACTCACTCCTGAGATATAAAAAAAAAGCTTAGTAGTACACACACAACCAGTACAGCATCTCTCTCTCAAACACTCAAACACACACACACACACACACACACACACACACACACACACAGTAATTGCTCTTTAATGCTGTGCAGCTTCAGCTTTCACAATGAAAGCATCATGTTTTGCATGCACACACTCATTAAACACACACATACACACACACACACTTCTTCAATCTGGTACTTATCAAATCTTTAAGCTATAAAGCCCCCCACCTGCTCCCTCCTTTCATTTAAGTCTGGCCCGAAGGCCTTGAGCTCTGTTTTTGGTTGGCAAGTTTTTCCAAAGCTTCTGCTGTTGGAGAAATGTGAAGAAATAATTAAATTTATTTAATTTTACGGCTTGAAGGACTTTATAATATCCGCTAATTTGTGGCAGATAAAAAAGATTCTCCACAACCTAAACTATACTTTGTTGGAAGTTGCAAAGCTTCCAACAAAGCTTCATGCATGGCTAAGGTTTAATTAATTTTACAAACGTTGATCTGTAAATGGTTACTACAGCTTCACTTTCATATGTGAGAGGAGAAGCGAAAATGCCTGAATCTTTGTCCATGCAGTATTAATAATAAAGCAGAATCAAATATAACTTTTTGTGATGTGTAGGAGTGTTTCATATCCAAATATTTTATAGGGATATATACCGTACTATGTATATATAAATTCCTGAAAGACGAACAGATTACATATAGATGAGAGTATTTTTTTTTTAGCCCATGTATGCTAAATGGAAAAAAAGGGAACAATACAGGACTAATAATGATAAAACCAGACATCACACACTCAGTCAGGAGAAAAAGTATTTGGGTGTTAAACGACCTGGGTTTGGTAAGAGTTACCGTGTGTGTACTGGTCTTTCTAGCAGTGTGTGGAGTGACTGCCTTAAATGTGGTCAGAGATCAACAAAGCTAGGGCTGCTTTCCCTGCAGTGATGGCTGACCTACTGCAGATGCTGAAAACCAATAATTCACGCAAACCTGCAGAGTAATGGGCTTTCGGAGAGCTTTCCAGGACACAATGACACAGACTGTCTGGGCCTTTGACAGACACTTAAGACTCTGTCATGATCTCATGCAAACCTGCACACACATACGCAGGCACATGCACACTCACACACACACACCCTCCCCGCGCTCAGATTTGTAGCCCATACAACTGAGCGTTCAGTCCACTTTCTAGCCATGAAAGTGCAGTGTCTTTGAAGGTGGGGAGTCAGACCACAGCTTTTGGCTGTGGCAGAGTCAAATCCAACCAACCAGAGAATTGAGGTCAGAACCAAATTATCTCCAAAAGGTTGGAGGGAGACAGGAGAGAACAGGATGAAAAAAGGAAAGTGAGGAGATGGGTGAGGAGGGCAGAGAAATAGGAGTTGTCCTCATAACTGGAGAGGTAAGTGAGCCATGGAGACCTGGAGCGTCGATTGTCCCCTGTAGATGAGGAGTCAAGTTGGGCGTGTATGTCAGCAAAACAGAAGAAGATGGCGAGAGAGGAGGATTGATAAGGTGCTGACAGTGAGCCTTTATTAAAGCCCTGTACCCGATAGCACATGCACTGTGCAGCCTTGCCCATCTTATCAGAGTAAGTGCTCTGTATCGATTTGGCAAAGTTTACACTTCAGCAACCCCAACCAAAGTTACTCAAAATAACTTTTTTTATGGTGTTTTAGCACAATATCATGCAAGTAGCCATTGAGAGCACAATTATATTGAGTGCACAATTATGATCACTTATGTTTTTGTTTTTTTGTTTTTTGTTTTTATTTTGTGAAATCCCATTGAGATTAAAAAATATTTTTTAAAGTTGAGTCCCGGTCAAGAGAGGCAGCAGTGCAATTACACGAAATGTTACATGAGATTGTCATTTCAAAATGAGTCATCAGAAAACAGTGAGAAGTCAGCTGGATACAACATTTTCAACCAACTCATGGAGCTAACATTAGCTTACTCAACCTGCAGCCAATATATTTTCACAACAGGACAGCCGGTATTTCAGCTGGCAAAATCACTGGTCGATGGCTAGAAATGATTAGTCTGCTTGTGTCTACCTCTACCTGAAATCAGGGACCCATTGCTTCAAAAATTATTAAGAATTCTGAGTGGTAAATGAGTGACCATGATTGGTGTAGGCATAGCAACAGCAGAGGGGGATAGGACAATCAGCACTGGAAACAGCAATAGATTTTCTTTTTCATTTTTTTTGTAAATTTGTCCATAATTATCAACAAGAGGTCAAACATTATACTTTAAGTAACACGACTCTACAGAAGCAGCTGACAGATAGACACAGTCACAAAGAGAAGCTGTCAAACAGGCCTTAGTTTGTTTTAGCTCACCTTGTTACCTATGGCTTTCTTGGGTGGGAAGTTGAAAGTGTCCACCTGTGGAAACTGGGTTCTCAGGTGGTTGTGGAGCTCCCTGAACTCAGTGTAACGACGGTACACGTTCCACTCGTTGTCCAGGATACGGATGTACACCTGAGGGCAAGTAACACTTATCATTAACATCATCATCATCTTCATGATAATCAGCAGCAGCGGCATGGCCTGTTTTCCACAAATCTGTGAACTCCTCAAATATTACTTAAACGCAACACTGTAGAGATGAGCTGAGTGCCTGGATGCTGAATTATTCCAGTAAACCAACACCAATAACACCCTGTTGTGTAATAATGTTACATAAATGTTAATATATTTGTCATTAAACCCTCACAGTGCCTCACGATATAGTAAATAAACAAGATGGGTGAAACAATGACCTCCTCTCATCCTTGCAAATGTGTATTTTCACTTCCATAATGTTACATGTAATAGAGAAAAAGTCTGTCTATAGGCATGACTGTGCTGCCACCATTTCCATGCTCCATTAGCTGCTTTATTCAGACTCACAAAAAACAGAGCGGAGAGAGGGAAAGATGAGCCTATTACAAGAAAGAGAAGGAGAAAAAAGAGCGGGAGATGGGTTCCATTTTCACAGTAGAAAACCGAAAAAAAAAACAGAAACAAAGAGAGAGCGAAACGGCTTTTGAGGATTCAATTTCCAAATGCCCAACCACAAAAAATACAGACTTAACTCAAGCATGAAAACAGAAATTGATTGAAAAATTGGACACATATACCTGGGCATAGTTCCCCACTGCCAGGCAAATATAATAAAGTACATAAAAAAGAAAGAATGTCAAAACATGTTCCCCTTCCAAGCACACGTAATCCTGAGAGTGTATGTGATTGCCTTTACCTTCATTGGCAAGAAAGAAATGACAAGAAAAAGTCAAGAAACAAGAATGGACTGGATGGACTGCAGTGTCACCCCAGCATGCCACAAGTGCGGCTGCTGAGTGAAAGGAGACTCTCAAAGCACCAGTGTACTCCAGCAAAAGAGCTTGTCGGTGGACAAAAATTGGACAATTTTCGAAAATCAATAAAAACAGCTGCAGAGGTGAAAAAGTAAGCACTTCTCTTCGAACATGCGCCACTGTGAATGGCCTTTCAGGACAGACTCTATGAAAATGTCATTATTACCACATTTAAACCATTATGATGTCTATCCAAAATTTCAAGCCATCCATCTAGTGGACACTGAGTTATTTCACTGGATAAGTGAAAAAAAGTCAGTGGATAAATTAATTACTTAGGATTTAACATCTTGGGAGCAGGAACGCTTGTAAAACAATTAATGGCAAATCCATTCAACGGTTTTTGAGATCTTTCAGTTAGGATTAAAGTAGTGGACTGACTGACACTTCCACCACATTGCTAGCGTGGCTAAAAGAAAAAGTAGCCACCATGCTACATATCATGATTGGAGAAAAATAAAGACATTTAGGTCTGTGACTGTCATTATTTGGCTTTAAGACACTTGAATGACACTTCACAAAAGGCATTTGATGTCATTTAACACCCTTTTCGGAAGTGCTGACAACAAACTCTTAACACATTTTGTGTTCATGTCAAACTCAAAGACATTCTGACAAAAGGAACATGATAGCAGCTTTGTTTTGAGGGGACTGTTCCTTTACTCAGAGAGCTTTTGTCTCCGTGTGCAGTCGAGGTTACATGGCAAACATGAAAAAATGTGACATTTCGGAGAGCCATTAAGGGGAGACTGACAGCTGAAGCTTCGTTAGCTGTCCAAAATGTCTCGTTGTTAATATTTCAGCATCAGTGACAGACATGTCTAGACATCATTAATGTTATAACAAGATATCAGAAAATGATGCTTCAGTGTGGTTGAATAAATGATCTAAAAGCATGTGCCATTATTTAAATGGTATCTACTGACATTAGTGGGAGGTGAGAAAGAATACCATGATGTTTTTTTTTATTAATCCTGTGCTTCCTGTGCTCTCTGTGTCTTTATCAATTAATGCTGATCTTTATCTACAGTAAAATCACAGAACAGTAGAACACAGCAGAGGGTCATTTGATTTTTATTCAGTGGTGCAAACACAGACAAAAGAAATCAGCTTCTTTACTTTGAAAGAACAACCAATGGTGGAGACAGACTGTTGTTGTCATAGTGACAAAGCCCTGATGTACAGTAAGTTGTCTGAAGAGCAGCTGCACCAAAGGAAAGACCTGAATCCCGTAAATGACAGTGGTGGTTGACAAGATGGGAGCGGACAAGGCCGCTAATGGACTGAAGACTTGTCATCTCAGCACTTTGTGTCCGACCTACAGAAGCACATCTAAGTTTCTACCAACTTCTTTTTTTGCAAGTTAAGAGAAGGACTGACTTGGTGTGGTGTGGTGTGGTGTGGTGTGGTCTGGCTGTGTGTGTGTGTGTGTATTATGCCTTCTTCTAGGTTCTTCTAAAGCTGGATAAACTGGGCCACCATGCCTTATTCAGGACGAATCACAGCTTCTTGTATATTATTTTGGAGCTCTGTGCATGAAGCTATTTCAAGCACCAAGATAAAAAAGAAAATTTCAGCCTTTGATAAATGACTACAAATTAAGAAAATCAATCAGTAGCACACTCTGAGCCTGGAATTTACAGGTAGTAGAAACTGGTCAAAAGCAAATGCAATCGCTTGCCTCGGCCACTGAAAACAGGTCGTGTCAGGGTGAAAGTGAAGGCCACACTGAACAATTACTGGAGCATTAAGTTGAGGGCCACACATTCCATGATTCTATACACTAATGTTAGACTGTGAAGGTTCTGTGCTTTTCTATATTCTATATGATGAACTGAAATATCCTGCAGAACTTAAACACATGAGAGCTGTATGAACAAAGATGTGGTGATAGAGTCAATCACAGTGTCTGTAGTTTGTCAGACATCAAATGGCAGCACATATATGACAGCATTAGCACAGCAAGCTTAATCCAATCTACACTGTCTCACTGACATCCTTATTTATGGGAACACATTAGCGTCTGCACACACCAGCTCCCTGCTCATGACTAATCACAAATAGTCTTTCGTTATCTCTGACAAAAATCTTGGCAAGATCCAAACTTCAGCATCCTTGAATATCTGAGGAACGGCGCTTTCATATCTGGAATAAAAGCTGTCTTCAGATGAGCACGGGGCCTCTAATCATGGTTCAGAGGGACCTTGTGGAAAAGGGCTGATGGGTTTTGGCTGTTGTTGAAAGCTCGTCTGCAATGGACACAGTCCTATTGTCGGTATTTAAATGGATTATGAGAATATCTGAGAAAGCATAATAATACGTGTGATGATCATATAACCTCAATGAGTCGGCACCAAAAGCAAAATCCACCTTTGGTTAGTAAAGTATCAGCAATTTATGATGCAGAGAAGATTTCTTTTAACAGTGAAGAGTTGTAATTCACCTCTTCAGTACAAAATTGACTCACCTACTTCAGGTGTGAGCTCAACACATTCAGCTTTAGGCCATACTGTAGCAAAGTGAAAGGTCAAGAAAAAGAAAATGTGCTGCTCCTTCAAAAGACTACATCTTCTGACACAGTAATCGCATTGTAGTTTTCTCAGCTGAGACTAATGGAGGTGCAAGAGGTTGTCTCTGCCTCTTGCACAATGGATTTCTCGCCCTGTGATACGTAACACTGATGCAGGAAAAAGAGTTTAGAAACAAGTTGTCACTATCTTGAGTCTGGGCAGTAATCCACAGAATACAGAGTACAAAGATCCAGCTGGACAGTAAGGGGGGATGTGACTGAAGTGTGGCCTATAAGTTCCAATGCTGAAGTATGCAAATAAATAAATAAATAAAATCAAACCTTTTAGTGAACTGTAAGCAGACTTTTTTTCTTGGTGATTTCAGGATGATCTCAAACTCCATGTTCACTCAGATTACGATTTTATCATTTCAACTAAGTGTTGTTCCTGCTGTGGGGAAAGGCAGTCTGTCTACATGTGACTCATACAACAAGTCTGAGCCACAAGACAAAATTCTGAGAACAAACTTTTAAATGTGTCTGTTAACATCAAACCTGTTCTCAAATGAGGCCCAATTACCCTTTCGAACTTGAAACTTTAACACAAAATGTCAACAAATAAGCACTTTTAAAGTTTTCCAACCACTAGAAAAAAAAAATCTTGTTAATAAGAAAACAGAACTGTCATTACAGAAACCAAATACATTTTCTTCGTTCTCAGTTATGTCTAGAAACATTAACACTTTTCTTAGACATTCACTTGAGTGAGTTGGACTAATTTCTTTAGACTAGCCATGACATTTAAAACCAGGAACAGATCAAAATATACGTACAAAGAAACATCAAAGACTGCAGAAAAGACTGAAGAAGTAAAACGAACAAAAGACATCAAATGAACATGAAAATAAGTCCCTCTGTCGTGAAAATCAGCGAATCATATGTATGTTATCTTTTGTCATATCCTTCCAGTGAGTGTCCAGTGACCACCTCTGTCAGATGACATTACACCACAGCAACTGCAAGGGTCCTCATAGGTCTTCATACACACATCCACAATGATGCATGATTCAAAGTAACTAACTGCATGTGTGAAAACTTTCCAGCGCCTGGCAGAAACCCAGACGAAGCTGAGTATGATCTCATCCAGGCTAACAGACACAGCACGACAGAGTACCTGCATACTGTGAAACCACTTCAGAAAACAAAAATCTGAACCAGAAAGTCTGTGAACGGATAATTGAAGCCTTTTCTTTGCATGACATTCAACTGGATCTTTAGCCTGAGGGTATTCCAAGAAGCAGGTGGAATTAGGAGTATGAGTGAGCCACAGCTCAGAAATGTGGAGAGAGCAGATGATAATGATGTCTTTCTCCCTGCTGTATCTCTCAGAGAAGACCCTGCTCTGTTGTTCTCCCATCTGACAGACAGGCTAACTGCAGGAGTTCCGACTGTGCTAACTGTGTGCAAACCCATTTCCAGCACCACAGGAGAGCCACACTTGGAGCCCTCTTGCTCACCTCACAGCTGGAAGACTATGAAAGGCACAGCCGTAAGATGGCTGACATCGTCTCTGACTGGTGTGCTTTATCACGAAACTGACTGGTGTTAGAGAGTACCTGATGTGTTCTACATTAACATATACTAAAAAGAGCTATCACCAGTTTAACAGAAATCATCAAAATGGCATTTGTTTCTGATCTGTTTCATCGTGTTCCAGTTGACTCAAAATAAACCGAACACTGGTTGAAGGTGTTGATCAGACCAGAAGCAGGAGAAGATTAAAGAAACAAATTTGTAGTTTTATCATAGTAAGGCTATGATTTGAAAAGATGAAACAATAATTAAAAAGAGGAAAGCTATGGAGGCAGAGAGAGAGAGAGACATAAGAGGTCGTCTTTAGAAGGTGGTGTGTGTTTGTATTTTTAGTGAGTGAAGGAAAATGAGTGAGAAAAACAAAAGAGAGTGAGCCAAGGCAAACCAAGGCAAAGCCAGCAGAGCCTGGTGTCATCCCCCTACCTCATCGCAGATCACTGTGGGACAAAACATTTGCCCAATTAGGCAGAAAATAGAATCCATTTGGAGGTTTGGAGAGCGGGGATGGTAGAAGAGAACCACAGGAAAGGAAAGACATGACTGTATGTGGGTAAGCCTCAGTCCAGGCAGACAGAGTACGTTGTTGGGGGGGGGGGCACTGCACTTCATGTAATTAAACAAGTAGTTTAACTACATTCAGCTTGTAGATTGCTGGCAGTTCAAGTATAAAGTATACAGATTCATGAAGTAGTGGTTAACTAAGAGAGTAGTCCTGCTTTTTACAGTATCGTCAGCTGGGCTCTGATTTCTGCAAGGCAGGTGTGACTGATGCACACAAAACCAGAGCTGACATCCCCTACACTTTGCCATATACTCTGGTATTTTATTTTATGTTTGATGGTTTTATGTACGACCTGTGAACAAGTAGAAACTTTTTGCAATAAACTCAACTGAGTGACATTGTTTTGTTGGTATGTGACTTTTTGGATTATATTTTGTTATAATTTTGGATGGCTGTACATTTGAATAGCAGTCAGTTTGTGTGTGTGTGTGTGATGTGACCTATTTTTCAGCGCAGCTTTCAGCCAAACTAGATTTCTGTCCAGGGTTACGTTATTGGAGTTCACTATCTTTCACTCTGGAGTCATCAGCATCTGGCAAAGCTATGCTTTCACAGAAGGTTTCCCCACGCTGACAACCACTGTATGGATTTGTATGAAATTTGGTTCAGAGGTTCAGGTTGCCAAGAGGATGAATTGTAATAACTTTGATAATGCTCTGACAACTACAGTCATCATCAGGTCAGAATTTCAGTTTGTCCATTCATAACCAAATAGCTTTTTAACTAACTTCCATTATCAGCTGAACTTTGTGCTAGTTAGCAAGCTAACCCCTGTAAATTGAGTGGGTGACTATTATACCTGCTAAACATGAGCATGTTAGCCTGCTATATCTGAGAATAACCAGTGAAGTGGCAGCACTATTGTACTCTTGATCTTGGTTGGGAATAATCAGCAGTAAAGACAAAACAGAAAAATCACAGGAACAAAATTACTTATCATATACCGACAATTTTACAAATGACTGCAGAAACAGTCCAAGACAGGGCAGCTGGTGGATGGGGTTTGGGCAGCTGACTGACACATAAGTTCATGTGAGGTCAGGGACGTCTGTTGCATGTCGTTCCTCACCTCTCCCTGCACTGCAGATGTACTAAAGGCATTAAAATCATAAACATAAGAAATCAAAACATGATGAAAATAACAGAGAATGCATGACGGTGATCAAAAAGAAACAGATTTCAAAAGGAAAAAGAGAAACCCGAAAATTAGGCAAACTGAGAAATATCTAGAAAAAGAGAAGAAGAAACAGAGAAAGAAAAATAGGCATAGGGACAAACTGCCAAAGACAAAAAAAAAGAAAAACAAAAAGAGAGAGAGGGTGATTACTACCTTAACTGCAATAAGGATGTTTATTTTAGAGCTCTGCTGCTCCTGACATCCTACAGAATTAGACACTATGAAGGCAAGAGCCAGTGCATGCAGGAGGAGAAAGAGGAGGGAGGTGGCAGAATGTCGTTGGGAGGGTAAAGAGGAGGAGGACGAACTAAAGACGTCCAAGGCAAGACAGGAGCTAACTACAGTTGAAGCAGTAAAGAAATACAAGAAAAACAGGTCAAACGGCAAGAAAAGGCAAAGTGAAAAGAGGGAGAAAATGGAGTCATGGGGATGGAAAATAAGACAAGCATTCTTTTGCTTAAGTGTACTTGTTTTTAAATTAGATGAATGATTAAAAGGGGAAGTTAATGACTGATTGAGTGACTGAATGAAATCAACAAGCAAAACAGATTCTAGCATCAGTGTGCCAGCGTGATGAGGCAATGGATGGCACTCGAACCGGAATAAACCAAGCGTCATTGTTCTGTTAAGTGAAAGGGGATGAAAGCTACAGAGCTGCTACACCGAACACCGAAAGACTACTGTGTCCTTTTCATTAACTTGATTCATGGATTCAGTGGTGCTGCAGAGAATACAACACACTTCATATGATGAACCACACCTTTTCACTGGTTGAAGACCCCCACCACACACACACAAACACACACACACACACACACGCCCCAATCCCCTGTCTTAGGTCGCTGTTGTATGTATAGCTACTCCCTGTCTAGCAATAAAAACTGAGATATTTATTTTGGCAGATAAAATAAAGGCATTCACCTTTAATATGTCCTACACCCCCTGTCTCTGCTCGAGGGAGTTTGCTGGAGGTTTATGAGGGAGATGTGAGCTCTTAAATGCAGAGGGTAGAGAAGGCCTTCCCTCAGATCCACAGCACCAAATACCGTTGATTTCATCTCCATTAAGAAAATGTATGTAGAGGTTAATGGCATGTAAGGGTCTACACCTAAGTACTGTAAACTGACTAAGGGACACAAAGAAACACATTTTCATGATATGTGATTCAACAAGTCTCCTGTGTATTGTGAAAATATATTGATCTTGTGTTGCTTCCCTTAGTCTGTAAAATCTAAAAGAACAAGCAGCTGGTGCACATTGGTACTTTAAAAATGAAAGATTTTGTTAAAATTTAAGTTTTGTTTTTTTTTGGTCTAATATGACCTGTGTTTGTAACTGGGATTAAGTAACTTCTGAGTTGACATCCTTTCCCATGAAATGCTTGCATTATTTATTTACCTGCATTATTTACTGATTTATTTAGCTGTTTGCATTCTGATAATGCTGCAGATGTGTGTGCAGTCTCTTACATAGCACACTACTGGCTGGCAAAAGAAGACAAATATTATCATAACGTACAGGCAAAACAGCAAATCATCTCTACCACATGTTCCAAAATCATAACAGCACAACACATAAACTGCATTTAAATTTGTATCCACTGGGCAGCAATGAAAACAAGTCGTGAACTATAATTATCACCTTTAATTTTGATATGGTGACTGTGGTAACAGACAGATGTCTGTTTACATATCCGGCAAAAGTGGTGGAAAACACTCATTTGGAGTTGTGTTACCGAGCACTTGATGAATGTAAGGATCAGCATTTACTTATAGTTCTCCAATTTGCCTGTTTACCTTTCGGTGGTGGACAGCTAGTGTACAGTGCGTTCAGTTTTATTGCTGAAAACAACTGCATACTGTGGCTGAAAATGGCAAGATGAGAGTGATGAGAGGACACCAAAACATTAAATCTGTGGGTTAGAAAACAAAAATGCTGAGCGGAAAGTCGCTTTAAAGCCCCTGAGAGCTGAGAAGACCTGCGGAGTTGAGTGATGGTTTCGTCACTATGAGCAATCCGTTTTGCATTCAAGCAGTCGTGTGATCCATTATTACTGTAAAATTATAGTAGCCTTAAATAAACATGAGCCAAGATCTAAAGAAGTCAAGTCCTCTGTGAGCCAACGACCAAAAAAAGATTCAAAGGATGAAGACTGCAGTGCAATCCAGTGACCACTTTGAAAAAGTGTTTACGAGACGATAAATTACCGCAAAGATGAAGCCAGATTAATGAAGATTATTTTGTCTGTCAACATGTCAACTTACAGTGGCACCTCATGTTGAACTGCCCTCACCACAGTCAGTAGCACAGACAAGGTCTGTCAACAAGTCTGAGCACTGGTCCCAAATGTCAGAAGCTTATTGAACATGTTGGACAGACTGTCAGGTTGCAGTTTCTTCCTTACAGTTATAATGTTGAATACTGGACAGAGCTCTGATGTCACAGTGAAGTTGACCTTTTGAATGTAAAATGTATGTTTCTGTGAGATTCGTCATAATTAGCTTGTGAATTCTTGAGTTACGGTTAAAAGCGTGTGGGGCCTCCGTCCATCACCATCACCCGGCGCAGCTCTCTATTTTGTCCAAGCTTTCATCTTTTCTTCCTCATACAGAACTGCCATCAATACGCTAGACAGTGTAAGCTTTTTTTTATCACCTGAGGACTTGGCACAGGTTCTATAAGACCGGTGGGTGATACCAGATATGAGAGCTCAACGTCTAAGTTAGAGGCTACCTTGGAAAAACTATCAGCCAGGGGAAACAGGACAAGCTCAGCTCTTATCTCTGTCTATCACCACAATTGCCTCCTTTATTCTCTTCTCTTCATCTCCCACTTGGTTCTCCTGTCAGCTCCCTCCCACTCTTCCTCTTTGTGTGTCCTTCTTTAAACACTTGACTAAAAACTCAGTCACGCCAGGAGACTCTTTCTCTCTCCCCTCTTTCATGTGAATGAAAGAGTCACTAACAAGTCCTGAAAATTGGCTTTCAGCGTAGTAAGGAAGCCAGGGAGCAAATGATTGAGGGTGAGGGTGGGGAGTGGAGGATGTGGAGCAATGCGGACCTGAATGAGACTGAAAGAAAGAGGGGAGGGGAAAGCAGAGTGAAGAAGAAAATGAAGCATGAGAGGGAGAGGCAGACGATTAAGAGACACAAACAAAATGAGTAAATATAAATTGAGAGTAACAAGGGAGAGGGAGCAGAGAGCAGAGGGGAGTAGAAGGGGGAAGGGAAGCAGACTGACAAATTATGTTCCGGCCCAAGATTTAATCAGATGTCTTGAGGCTAAAGCAGATATCTTCACATTCCCACCTGACTCCATCGAAGGGGCAACGGCGTCACCAGCCCACCTCTCACATCCCATTTCCAGCTGCTAACAACACACCTTTGAAGTTTCTATTAGAGGGCAGCTCACTGACTAAGTGACGCTGCAGGACTTCACATCCGCTCTGACTGCCGGGTGCTTGTACAGAGACCACACAGCTCAGTGTTTCCTTCTTATGCTGAGCAGGATTCAAATCCAGATCATGTAGATAGGGGGGACAAAAAGATGCAGTATGATGAAACCAACCGCAGCTCTTAAGGCTGCAGTGATGCCTCAAATAAACAGCGTTAAATCAGCCCCTTTGTGACAAAGTTTCGCTGTGAACGAAACAATAAAAGCGAGTGTATTGGTATCACATCATCATTCTTACATGAAACTTCCAAAGATCTACCTAATGCCTCTGAAGTGCACATTGTGGGGTTGTCCATAAACAGCTATGCATCTCATTGATTTGCCACTGAGCAAGGCACTGACCCACAACCTTACCCGCTGTGAAACGCTCTGTATAAGAGCACTGACTTAAGGGCCTAAAATGGAAATGTGAAGTAAATTATGCTGATGCTTGGAGATGATGCGGAGCCTGTGCTCCAAGTGCGGGGTTGTAAAAGCAGAATCCGTGCCTTCCTGAGGGTGTGTTATCAATGAGTGATGGAAGCAAGACCAAGGCAACTATTGTAATTATCATCATCATCACTGTAAAACATTCATCATTACCATCATCAACATAATAGTTATCTCCTTCTGTCACCAACCAGCCATTATCATAACCATAATCACTTACATGCACGTCCACATACACTCACATTCCTTTACGTGCATGACAACACACACACACAAATGTGCACAAGATCATCAGCATTACAAGCAATAAAAAAAAAACAGAACAGCTGTCTCTGAATGTAACGCAGGGCTGCACACACCGCTACACGCTCGTACTCAAAGTTCACATCAATACATGTGGAACCATTATCTCACCACCATGCAGTCTGAGCCTCTGGCTAATCAGAGCGACTCACACTGAGCAGGCCTGGATGTAAAGTTTGCCGCCTCAGAGTCTCCCAGGCTCATCCAGCTACACTCAATGGCTGATATAAAAATGAAAGGTGCTAACACATTTCCCACACTGCACTTCTCTGGGGAATTGCAGACTATTGCAGGCATAGGTGCACACTTCTGAAAGAGTGTCAGCCAGGACGTCTCAATTATTCATTGAGTGGCTGATTTATGTGGTTTCATAGGGTGCATATTAAAGGCTTTGGGAGGCACAGGGAGAAGGAAAATGGTTTATGTAACTGCTATTAATTGGGACCCTCTATCACTCTCAGAGCACACAAACAGCTACTGTTAAACGTACTGTGCTATGCATGAAAACGAGCACTTGCAGAAAACCTAATGCAAAGGTATTTTTGAAAAATTCAGAGGACACCTGTGCTTTTGACCCACAGTATCTCTTGAACCTCAAAGCAGTTCTATAGAAATACTGTGAAGGACAGAGAGAAAAAGAATGAGAACGAGAAAAGTAACAGTGGACATTATACATTTTGCAGTGAGCCTCTGACCGTGTGGAAATTCTCGGCTCAGCTTTTTGCTGATCAAAGAGAACTGCTCATCTGGAATATATGCACATATATTTAACAAATGTATATGTAAAACAGCCAGTGAGCTGTGGATCAGTGATTCTCAACATTGATATATTTGTACATATTTTAATATACATACTCTTTATTCACACTGCATTCCACTGGTGCTTAGTGTTAGATTGTGTGTGTGTGTGTGTGTCCACATGGTTGAACGCACAAGTGCGCTCACATTCGACCAAATCATTTTTTTGGTCCATGCAGATTTTATCCACCCATCCCGATAAAAAAGCCAAAAAAAAAAAAGTGTCTTTGTCTCATCAGGGAAGTGGTGTGAAATTAAAACAGTGATTCATTGTTGTTGTCAAACTGCTGTTGAAGAATGAGGGTCCCACACACATTCTGCCCTGGAGCTCATCATCGGGAGCAACAGCAGCCTCCCAACCAGTCTATGAATGGAAGATGACTGGAAGGAGATTGACAAAAGAGTGGGAGAGAGGGCAAAGGAGACCGAGGGTGTAAAAAGACAAAGACAAGACTGAATGGGTAAAAAAACAGAACAAGAGGCAGATAACAAAGCAAAAGAAGAGCAAAGGAGGAGGAGGAGAGGTAGAGGGATGGATGATGATGATGATGATGATGATGAGGGGGCCAAATCCTTAAAAGTCACAGTAAACACAGTGACTTTACTGGGCCTGAACTCTTAAATAGCAGACAGATAAAGACGAATCATCTGTGCTTACACGTTGTTTGGGCATTTTAGAAATTGTTAGAAGTTGCAAAAGGTGACAGGAACTTTCTGGCATCTTAGCAGTGTGAATGAGCGTGCATTTAGAGGAGCAACATGTCTGCTAATCATGTCTTTTAAAGCTCCAATACCTGCTGATTTCCTTCTTTTGGTGTAAACTGAGGTGTGAGGATGTTTCCGGGTGTGCTTTGGTTAGCAATGCCCTAAATTCCGCCACCATCACTCACACTACATGCCACTTGTGAAATTATTCAGGAGCCCAATCAACAACTACAGATAAGTCAACAAGTAATCACAATTATGTCTCTCACTTCTTTGTTAGCAAACAAAACTCTATCATAGCCCGACAGTGTCAGCTGCTATACAAAGAGTATATCCCACCCGCTGCTGCCAGCACCACAGGTATGACACCTAGTAATCAACAACCTAAAAGCTCCCATCAGACAGCAGCAAGTTTCCCAGCAGGAATACCCCAGAGTGTCTGACAAGAGAAATGTAAAATACCCTGAGTCAAATAGCTTGAGTCAGAGAGCTTTTATGTTGTGTTGCATACGAGCATGAGATGAACTTCAGTGACTAATCCAGAACTAAAACTCACCGGTTTCAACACTGTCACATGGGGGTGGGGGGGCAGGGTCATTAATGAAAGATACGCTGAAAAATGTTTGACCTTTTCAATGACAAAGATGAAACATTGATGAGCTAAGAACACATCTTTGTTCATTAAAAACTATGACAAAATGTGTGTTTTGTTTTCATTGACAAGATGAGTTGAGAATAAAATGTTCAGTGATGGACAGTCTGACATTCAGAAAACGCATGATATTCTCTCCCAATTGTGCATCCAGTCTGTCTGTCAAACTGTAAACAATGAATCCAACCCGAAGGCGCGTTGATGGCGACAAGACGATGGCTTCAATGCAAAAAGGGTTTGGTCAAAAAAAAAAAAAAAAAAAAAGGACACACTTTTATCAATAATTTGGCAGAAGAGAAAACATAATGCACTGTAGTAAAGTTGGAAGAATAAACCTAAAATTTAGAGACACTTGAAGGTTCATTAATGCCTTGGTTATGCTCACTAATTGCAACTATTAATATTATAACATATAAATGTGCTTTCTGGGCAGTCAGCTATGCCAACTTGTGGCAAATTTGCTACCAGGTCTCTGACTTAGCTTGACTTGAGGCCAGCTGGGTTAATGTGATCGTGAACATCAGTTCGCTAGCTTCGAAGCTGAGGTGTGAAACATGCAGGGCTTGACAAATACGGTTCAGGGCAGGTAAAGACAAGGTATTAACCTTTGTTGCCTACTGCTAAAGGCCAAACATATAAGGGAAAAACCTGTTGACTTTCCAAACCCCGATGTGCTCAAATGTGCATCATGTGGTGCTGTCGCAACCTTTGTAGCATGCAAGTTTTATTAATATTTACTTATAAATTTGGAAAAGTATTATTGTTGAGTTATTGCTGATTAAACCCATAGAAACAACTAAAATGTAACTAAAACTAACAAGCATTTTGGTCAAAAGACAAACACTAAGACTTAATCTAAAACAGTTGCCAAAATTAACACTGCCTTGGGGAAGATTACGGAATGCGCCACACAGTACGTCAAAGTATGGTAGTCTGGACATGCCAATCGAGGGAGTTAATGTTATATCAGTGTTTGTTCTGGCGCAGTAGATTCTGTGATGTATCAGAGTCCACAGAATACATCATTTGGGAACCGTGAATGTCTGTACTAAACCATCCAATAAAGAACTCCTCATCAAAGCGGAGTCGACGGAGGTTGCCATACCTACATCCAAATATTTTTGTCTCTTATCTCTCTTTCCCAAAGTGCTCATTTTTTTCTGTATATGAGTTTTAGCTGACTGCCTTATTGTGCAGACAACTCCACACATCCACAGATCCTGATAACATAAAACCAGCCAGCACCTCATTTACTGGGAAATGAAAAGAACTCCTCATCAGCGTCTGACTGATGCTCTTTTCACAGTACAATGCCAGGCTAAAATACACAGGTGATGAAAACACGGACTCTACTACTACACCAAATGACTCCTTGTGTTCGTTGACGGCGTGCAAACGATTCCTCCGTCCTTCCTCTCGTGATAGCCTCTGTTGTTGGTTCTGAGAGGGAGGGAGACACTGATTTGCTGTGACCGGTATAATTCTCTCATTATGGGTTGAGAAGGGGAAAAGAGGCACAGTGAGGGACAGAGCAATGGAGGGATGAAGGCCCAAAGGCACGGTGTGCTACAAAGAGCAAAACCCGACTGATAATGGAGCAAATCCATCAGTCTCTCTCTCTCCATCTCTGTCTGTCTCTCGTCATCCATCCACGGGCCTTACTGAGCATTAGATGGAAATCATTTCAGAAAGCTTGGAGAGAAAAGTGGCTCTGAGCAAATGCAAAAAGAGAAAATGGACTACAAGCAGTTTCAGCGCTGCCATAATGCCATGCAATCTGGCAGAGAGGGAGATGGAAAGAGAGGTCGATAAAGAAGGACAGAGTGAACGGAGGGAGAGAGAAGAAAGCAAAGAAGCAAACATTCAGGGGTGCAGTGTGAGAGGTGGTGGTTAGATCAGTATGTATTCCTCTCTGGGTGAGTTTAGCTGCAGCGTAGAGCTTTTACTGTGCTTATTTTCAACCACAAGGTTGCTGTGACCTAACTTAGGCTCCGACTTCTGAAATCCCATTCAATCCTCCGAGCCTCCCAAAAAAAAACTCTAGCTTCAGCTATGGCTCATTGATCTCATCATTGGTTCAATTTCATAAGCATATGCATGTGTGTGCAAGTGCGAAAATGAGAAAAATACTGAGACAGAAAGCATATGCACCCGCTTGAGGGTATTTTAAAGAGACCCCTGTCTCCTCTCTCACGATGCTCTCAGTTGGCTCGGTGTTCAATCACCACAACAACTTCACCTTAACAACAATGACTGCGGTAACCTCAGCCATCCATTAGCCTGTCTAAGAACAAAAGCCGTTTCCATAGGGAGCCATTAGACGAATATAGCTCTGGGAAGGGAAGTATCCAATACACCAGATGGGCCGCGCTTTATACCAGCTCCAGGGCTGGACAGCAGTCTCACACAGACTGTTATTGAGAAGGAGAAATTAGGCTAATTTGGTGCAACGCATGGAAAATGTTCAGGTTCCATGCTGGACTTGATCCATTAATGTGGAACTGCAGGTGGACACTGATTATTGCACAGAGCATGGAAAATGTCTGCATATTCCAATGTGTTTTATATATTTTTAAACTACTGCAACTATTGTCATACTTAATTCATTTGAAAAGTGTGGGACTCTTAAGGAAAGCATTATATATCAACCCTCAAGAAATCAGCGATTTCTTTTATTGTGAGTTGATAGGATTAACCCCAGCTTGTGTCTCTTGGGGACTACCATCATTGCACATTTGAGTCACAGAGTTAAAGTCACAGTTCACCCAAAATGAAAAATACAGATTTTCACACTTACTTGTTGTGCTATTTATTCGTCTAGAGTGTTCCAGTGCGAGGTTCTGAGTTTTGGACTTACTGGCTGTAAAGATGTCTGCCTGCAAATGGAACGAGTTGGCACTTGGTGGTGCCCAAAGCATCAAAATTTGAAAAATCTCTTTCCTGAAATGATGACCCAGTTACTTAAGATAATCCACAGAGCCTGTTGTGAGCATGTTTCATGTAGGAACTATTTTCTTTCTACTGAACTACACAGACACAGCGAACATAACAAGCAAACTGCCATCTAGTTTCATGATATTTGAGAGAAGCAAACACTGCCAGGGCCAATATCGCTAAAACTCAACAACTCACACCAAAGCAATCTAGATGGATAAATAGAACGACAGATAAGAGAAAAAAAATGCGGTTTTTATTTTAGGGTGAACTGTCCCTTTATGGGGGCAAAAGAAATATTGTTGTGCTTTTTTATCCGTCTGGATGGTTTCTTAGCTCAGGGAGCAGAAAACGCCACTGTAAAACTAAATATTAAAATAATCATGTTATTTTGCACTGGACTGAAACATCTTTATGTGAAGGAGGAGATATAGAATTACTGACTGGAATCTTCTTTTGGGTCAGGAAATAAGTGTGCACAACGCTGTAAAAATGTTATTTATCACAAAGCAAGTGAAATACTCTTAGATTCAGATAGTTAGAGGAGTCTTTGAAGATTGTGCAAATACCTTCAAAACTTGTTACATTATCAAAGATGGGAGGGTATTAACTTATCAGAAAATCAGATGCATATCTCAACCCAAACGTAATGCGAATACATGAGAGGCACAAACTGGAGTTGTTTGGCGATATGCAGTGATAGTGCCACATCATTCTGTAATGAATCCCCCCAAACCCATGCTTTTAATGCAGCACCATTATCATGCACTCACCTTTAAGCTCTGCTGCATAAATAAGCTGCTAAGTTGCATGGAAAAAGTCACTTTCCCAACACTGCGCTGCAATTTAAAAGTGAGCTTTCAACGTGAGTGTTTTACCATCGCCAATGGCAGAAACAAAAGACCACACCTAAATCATTTTCCTCACATGCTGAGAAATGGACAGACACTTTTATCTGTCTGGCTTTTCCATAAAAAACACTGACCCAAAGACTCCGTGTGGGTCTGCAGAGAATAAGTGAAAGGAACAAGAGGAATTAAAACAATGCATCTCATTTGCCATTGTCATACTTGTGCATCTTGTGCTGGATGGAGGTAATATGAAAAGGTGTCAGAGAGCTCCCAGCTCAAGGCCCCAGTTGTGAATTTACATCTACTATGAATAAGTTGAGCCAGGATGAGCTTGGTGGCCAGCCAGTACTGACTATCAGTTAGAGCTAAGGACATGTCAACTGTCTCTTCCTGTCCCATATGGTTTCCCCTGACTAACATTACAGCAATTCCTCCTGGTATACAGAACACATAACAGCATAGTGTGTGTGTGTGAGTGTTGTTCTGACAGACAGGTACTTCTATATAGTATGAAGTGTCTAGTGTAACTCTGCTTGCACATGTTTCTATGTATATCAGTGTGTCTACTTAGTAATGTGTGTCCTTTCTTGTGTCCATGTGTAACTTCATGTGTGTACTCCAAACCAGCAAACATTATATTTGTGTGTGTACCACTACGAACACGTGTGATTATTCGTGTGTATTCATTGTGACTCACTGTCACTATGTGTGTGTCTGTCTGTCTCGGGGGGGGGGGGGGGGGTGCAGTGAGAGAGGTGAGGAGCAACATCTTGTTAATGTGACAGACATGGTATAACAGTCACCGAGGGAATGAGCTGCCATTGTCTACTTTGCTCGAAAACTTGACAGATACAATAAAAAGCAGCAGTTTGGTCTGTTAAGCTGCTCTCGAGTTTAGTTCCCAACACACCTTACCTTAAGTGCACACAGCTCAGGAACCACTATTTTGGTTAAGTAGCTGAACTATAACTGGCGTAAATGCCAATGATTAGACTTGTTTACAAACTTAAGAGTGTAGTGGGAAATGCAGTGACTATTCTGGGATTGATTTAGGCCTTAAAAAGTTTTGGTGAGGTACCAATCAATGAAAGCAGACACACAGCTTGGAAGGTGGACAATACAAAGAAGCAACTGTTATTTAAAACTTCCTCTTGTGTGATAGAAAAGTTCAATAAAAAAGAAGCTGAAACATTTTGTTACATCTCTTTTCTAAGCCTAACACCTGATGATGGAGCAAGATGAAAGGAACACCAGAGTTACATTACACAATTCATCCAACAACCTGCATGGTAGACTCTCAAAACCACACGTCAAACAGATCAACGGATCGCCAACATCATTTGGATTTATCATCATGTCTGCACCAAATTTCACAGCAACCCATCAAATATTATTGAGATGGTTCAGTCCGGGCCAAAGTGGTGGGGTGACTCACAGACCAGCGGAACAACAGTGACGTCCTTTGAGCCACACTGCGGAGTGCGACAATGCTAACGAACATTAAGGACGAGTTATTAGTGCAACTGAATGTACAATCATTTCACAGCTTGCTTAATTGTTCCCTCACTCCCGACCTTTTAACCCCATCCCTCTATAGTTCAACACAAAACATTGATCACAAGAACCTCTCTCTACCCTTTTCTGTTTTCATCAGCCTCTTTAGTCTCCGTTTGGTGTTCCCTCATCTACTGAGAGCAGGTCATATGTTGGTGGAGCTATAAGTAATCTATGTGATGACAGCACTCGCTAGTATTGGTACGCTGCTATAGCAGACAGATATTGAAGCGGCTGAACGTACCTGATAGACGTGATACGCATTGGCAGCTCGGCCCTGCAGGAACACGGAGGGGATCCACACGTTGATGAGAGCGCGATGAGCCCTGAGTGACACAAACAAGAAACTGTCCTCAATACCATCATCATTATCATCATCATCATCATTATCACTGGCAGCAGCAACATCAACAGTGTGTCAGCACAATGCTTGGAAAGCTAATGCAAATTACAGCTCACTCTGGTAAAACACCTCGATATGATCAGAGAGTGAAACGAATGAATGCATGTGTTAAATCACAACAGTGTTTAAACTTGAGAAAGAATAACCCTAGAGAATTATTCTGGCATATTTGACAATGTAGCTCTCGCAAAATATTGAACAAAATAAACTAGTAGGAAGAAATCAATATAAAAAGAGGGAAGTTTGGAGAGGGAGTGAGAATCTTATGCCTGGCACAAAACGGTGCACAGTGTTGCTGCTAGTTTCCGACCAACGCGGCTGTCATTTTCACTCCCGGCCCCCACGCCGTGTAAGAAGCAAATGTATACTTGTGCCCATCTGTGTGCCTATGGGCGTGCTGATCTTAAAATTAGGTGTGGAAAGGAACAATGCTGGCACATTGCAACTGCAGCATTGACCAACAAAAACAGAATATAAAGTCAAAGGAGTGGTATATTTCCTAATACTTCAGCAGCACATTATTCAGATAATAAGATGTGCCTTGGCAGCTTCACAAAGCACGTACACTCTGCTTGTATTCCGCACACACAGTAATGTCACTACAGCACATACCAGGGGACATTTAAGCAGCAAAACAAGAAGATGACAGGACAGAGGAAACTCTCCAAAGGAAACACAATTCAACTTTTGGCTTTTGCAATAAAATATTTTCAGACAGCTCCGATGCATATGATAAAATGATAACAATAATATAAAGAGAAATATTCTTACGTCTCAAAATCTGACAGGCTGGGATCGTCTGATGTCTGACTTAAATCACCTGGAACCTGTGAAAAAAGGATTGGGGGGATTGATGAGTAAGACAGAAATAAATAGACATTCATTACCCATACAGTACAAACATATACATGAATATGCCATACACATACAACCACTTGCATATCGTACAAAACGGAAGTGATGCCCAACAAGGGGTACTTCTGCTCCAGGGGATACTTCTGCAGCTGCCAGGACAGCACATTTTTTTCACATATATGTGCTAAGGAAGAAAACATAGCCAAATAGGATTACAAATGAGTGTAATGCTGAACCTCAATAAATTTACTGTCATAATGACATGAAAGCTGCAAGAACATCCCATTAACAGTTAACAAAAATACTGTGTGAACAGCTGAAAAAGTAAACTAACTAACTGAAATAAGCTAACTGAATAAGACTAACTGAATAAGAAAGAACTGAAAAAGCTATAAGTAGGTTGGAAACCACAGCAATATGCAACATACGCTTTATATCTCACATCTTTTCATCTGAAATGCCTCTCGATGAACATGTTCGTTTGTGTGTGATGCTGTTACTGTTGATGAGTGTCCTCAGTTTGCAGTGGTTATCCTAATCTGACACTCTCTATGCATTTGTATCTGTCAGCTTCTCTGCTCTCCCGGAGAGACCTGGCCTCTCAAAACAAGCCTCTTCAGTGGAGTCTCCAGCCTCCAGGCTTTGATCAAACTCTCCAAGAGTCACACACAAACAAAGCCCACACACCATGAAAGAAGAAGATGAGAGTGAGGAAGGGGAAGGGATGGTGAGGTATAGATGCGGGGAGAAAGTTACCCGGGTTGGTCAGCTGCAGCAGCTGGAAGCATGCAGCAATCGGGAGCCAGACACACACATATGCTCACACACACACAGTGAGTGGCCCAGCAGTGCAGGACTGAAGCTGGGGGATAAGAGGTCCTATCTTCAGCCTGGGGCTTCCATCACTGCTGCTGTATCAACTCACACTGTGGACAGTGCGAGTGTTTGTGTGTATATGTGTCCAAAACTGCTTCAAGCTCTCCTGAGCATGACCAGATGTTGGCATTCTATATGTGTGTGTGTGTGTGTGTGTGTGTGTGCTTGATTTCATTGTGGAGGACACAACTTTAAAAGTTGTGGGAAAAAGTAGTTTGTTTGAAGAAACAGTGTGTCGGCCCTGCGACTGACTGGCGACCAGTCCAGGTTGTACCCCGCCCCTCGCCCTGCACGGATAAAGCAAGTATAGAAAATGGATGGATGGATGGATGGATAGCAAGCTTTAGCAGTGATAGCCGCTGTGGTTGGGCAGACACTGAAGGAGCACCGCCTACCGAAAATAAAACTTCATCAACGGAAGGGTACAAAGAGACATGAACACACACTGGTTGACTGACAGATTAACTCTGGGAGCTGCAGAGCAGCATCATCAAAGAAAAATGAAAACAGAGGAGACTTCAAGGGAGATGCAGTTAACTGTTAGTAGCAGTCATTGACTGCCGAGAAAAATGAGCAGAGGACCACTGCAAAAACAAACAGGGGGGAAGTGGAGATGAAAATCAAACAAAATCACTTGGAGGCGAGTCAGTGAAATGGCAGAGGGACAGAGAGGGGAGGCAGGAGGGAAAAAAAAGAGCAACAAAATACGCAGAGAAATCAGATGAGAGGGGACATCAATGCGTCCAGACGCTCACCGGTCCTCTCAGGTCAATGAGTTCCTGTCTCATCTGGACAATGAGGTGGTCTTTGGCCATGAGGGAGCGGTACAGGCGCTCATTAAACTCTATCAGCTCACCGTGCATCTCAGCCACCTGCACACAGCAACAACACACACAAGAAAGGTTTCAATTAATCATGCTGTACAACATTATTACATAACACACAATCATAAATCATAAATAAAAAGAAAAAAAGTAGAGTCACCGCCTTGCGGCTGTATGCCTCAGCAAGCTAGTCAAGTTGGACTATGTATGGAGATAAATGAAGGTATAACTGCATAGACATGTATGAATGCAGGGAATAATTTCCAGAGATAAACACCCTGTCTTCCACTGTTTTTACAGAGGAGTACAGAGGACTGGTAGATACTTCATCACATGGTGCAACGACAATCACCTGAAGCTCAATATGAGCAAAACAATATGCCTCTGGCCACAGCTGTCTCCAACACAGAGGCATAACAATAGACAATAGAACATTGTGTAAAATGAGGAAACTTCAAATATATAATACAGTTTGCAACACAAGAAAGCAGGATTAGACCTGGTGAGACGTACTGACAGTCAAAACCCTGACAAAGATGGGAGGGATGGATTGGATGAGATAAAGAGAGATACAGAGAGAGAGAGAGAGAGAGCGAGTGAGAGGGTGAAACCAGTTCATATCTCCAACAGTCAGACTCCTGCCAGCCTGCTAATCAATTGTCATCAGTTTTAACTAACCTTGACGTGATGTTTTTCACATCTGTGTGAATGTGAGGTGAGTGCTCATGCAAATATGGTCCTGCTATTCCATGTGTGTGTGTGTGTGTGTGTGTGTTCCCTGGCCTGTCTGCCTAACCAGGCCGGACAGTGTGGACAGGTCTCTGTCAGGAGACTGACAGCTGTGACACACACTGTGCTGTATGGAGGATACCTGCTGTCACAGCCGTTTCAGCAGTGCGCCGTCGCAGGCTGACAGGTGAGCCGAGTCGGCTGCGTCTCTGTTGCTCCAACATCGACCTTCATACATTAACTTATTCACATCCCATTTAAGAGCCCACACACTGCCATAAAAGAGGAGAGGCTTCTTATGTAATAACAACAGCAACAGTGATGATGAGTACAATACTCTTAATGTATACACTTTAAATACTAAATGCTTCACAAAATAGCTTGGTGTTGAAGTAGATTTGCAGTTTAATCACCAGTTTATATCCACAATTCAATACTATGGCAATAAATCATGCAAGCCAGGACCTTTTTACATTACAGGTGACAACTAGGGTGACACATGAGGGGATAGACAATCTGGCTAAAAAATAATCACAATCTATTTCATCACAATCCAATACCTAAACTATAATCTCATTTCCCAGTGTTGAAATGTGCTTGTAGATAACAGCCAGACTTGAAATTGCCAAAGATTTTCTCTGTTTGTGCCATAAAACATAATATTGGATTAAAAGTAGTTCTTTAGTTGGTTCTGGTTTGGTTCTTTATTATATCTGGTGTAGTTACTGGTGTGATTACATTAACTGTGTGTTCAACAGGCAGAATCTGAGCAACAAAATGCTCTCACTAAATATTACTTATCATACCACAAATAACAATAACAACAACCATTGTCTATATAATAACACTAGCAAATGGATCCTCCTGTAATCAATCAGTTCCTCTCATCAACACAGCTGCTATAAAGACACTTCTACCAAACAGACCTTGCTTTGATTTGCATGTCTGTCTTTGTTTCTCCATATTACTGCAGCTCAGAAGTTATGAAGTGAATTACAATTCGTGTATCCTCAGGCAGGCTGATAAATCTCTCCACTGTCAATTACAACCTGAGGTCTATAGGCAGTAATCCATCCCAAGTATTAAAGAAAGATGCTGCAATGAGTCTGGAAGTTTTGGAAGGCCTTCAGTTACTTGCAGTAGATTTTAGTCATAAGCATTTTAATACTTTTGACAAAAAAAAAGGATGAGAAACAATGGAAAATAGCAGAGGTTCTCATCAAATGCCTGTCCTGCACTGTTAAACTGAGAGCCAGGGGAACCCAACTACTTCAAAACATTTATGCTCAGATGATCCAATGCTTTGCCACATTTTATTTGAACTGAATAAAACAGATATATCAATGTGCCCAGTTGATACCTACATGTCTCTAAAAAAAAACCCCCCCAAAAAACAAAAAACAAATCTCAGGCTCAAATGGTGGTCGCAAAGCAATAAAACACAGCCGACTGTAATCTTAGAACACAAAGCATAACCAACTTCAGCTCAACTATGAATCCCCAAACCTGACATCTTGATGTGCCCTGTTTGTATTTTGTGAAAGCCAAAAACTGAACAAAAAACCTGAACACACAGCTTTAAGTGGAGGTTAAGCCCTGGTTCAACAGACACATGTCATCTCCTGTCATTTTCAAGACAGGGAACAGGAAGTGCACACCAGTGGTTAGACCCTTAAGTGCATTCAGTGTCCTCGGCATGCCAACCATTCAGCACTTCTATTTATTTAACCGCTGCATCTCTTAAATAGAACATTATAAAAGAGGAAATTCATTTTAAGCGTGAAGAAACCCAATTAATTCTCAGTGAGAGAGAGCTAATCGGTGTGTCATTCTCCAGCCGTGCACGTGTGTCTGCATGTACAGTATAGTACATGTTCATACTTGCATTTGCGTGTTGATTTGTGTAAATGGGTATTACGGAGTGTGCGTGCGTGCGTGCGTGTGTGTGTGTGTGTGTGTGTGTGTGTGTGTGTGTGTGTGCTAATTCTACAAAAAGAACCTATGATCTATAACAAGCAGTGGCTACGTGCTAGCATTGCCAATTTGTTTAAACTGGCAAGTTAATCTTCTCCATTGTAAATAAACCAGGATCGTCAAGAGACACAACCAGGTTTCAGTGTTTATACACTCGTACCTGGACCTAACATGCAATGGGCATTACCCATTTGCTTTATTATATCTGGTTGGCCTTTTCTCTAGTCAAGGCCACCATAAGGCTTGCTTCAGGCTCGAATCAGTCAGTGAATATCTGCAGGACAAGGCCAATTAGTGGCTGCAGAATCTCATACACATGCCAAAATATATGAAGAAAAAAAAGGGACAAGTACAGAACAAGGTGGTAATGGAAACTTCAAGAGCTAAAGGGCACTGTCAGAATGAGTCAGATTTAGACTTTAGTTTAACTGCACACATGACAACAAAAACAAGAAATACAAAAAGATAATGATGACAAACAATGACATAAATTGGATTAGAAAATGCACAGCATACAGGCAAAAGTTAATGAGCAAGGGAGTTAGGGCAGGTACATGTGTGTGTGTTTTCCCCAACACTCACCACCCAAACAAGGTGATGGACTTCCTTTTTCCTTTAAACCAGGGCAGTTTCAATTTGAAAAGCCTTAACTGTGAAACCATAAAACATCACAATAAAACTGACAGGTCAGCAAGTCGGCAAAGCAGGAGCCTGCTTTAGGCTATAAGGCATATCTGAAGCCTTGGTTGTGTGGCTCAGGCAGGGAGCTCCCTCAGCCACCCTACGATCAAAGATTAGGACCAAAAAGTGACCAGAATGTGTTGAAATGCTCTGCCTGAGGGGCCCGGGACAAGCAAAACCACCAGCAAGTTTACAGGTCTCTGGTTATTTTTCTAGTCCATAAAAGAAGCAGTGAAGTGTACTTCCCAGTTAAAAACCTGGAAATAGAAGTACATTACAAGTTTCTGCAGCTGGTAGCTTTTGGCTGTGTACCTCAGTTGCTTAAAGGATGCACAATGACCTTGCTATGAGTTTAGCATTGAAACTTCTCAAGTCACTGTAACCTTACTGTATCTTGTGTTTATCAGTGCATACAGGGTGCATGCATGCTAAAGAAGTAATACACATTGCTGCTGCCACTTTAAGGCAGATACATCTATTGGTGTATTGTGTAAAAGAAAACATGAACAGGAAAGAAGAAGACAGCTGGCTAACAAACATGGATGTAAACTCTAATTGTTTTTTTGTTTTTTTTGTAAGAAAATCAACTTGTATTGTATTCAATTTGACAGGCGTCAAGAACACACATAATGCATTTTGGTTGCTAACTGTTAAGGTTAAGGTGAACATAGCTGTTCATTTACACTTTTTATACATTTAGACTGCATATGCTTGCCAAAGTGGCCTATATTGCCTATATTTTTTTACTTGTCTCACAAAAACTGGAAGTGAAACTCTTTTGAACTTTTCATCCCTGAAGTCATTTCTCTTATTAAATTTAATTTTCTATGGACATGATATAATTTGTACTGTTCACATTATGCTGAGTTTAACTAAGTGAGAGTAAGAGAGCTGAAACGAACCCGTGAAAGGAAAACATAATTCAAAAATCTGACCCTAATTTGATTAATAACGACAAATGTACTACATATGGAATTCTCTGCAGCGAGTATTACAGTCTATGTGTTGGTCATTCTTTATGTAACAGAGACAAATTGGTATCATTTATTTCCTGGAACACTGCAAAGTGGGCCTCGAAAAAGTAAATACAAAGCAAAGTTTACTTTTGTTGCATTAAAAATGGTAGAGTCTGCCAGGAAAAACAGAACAAATCAAATATTGTGGAAAAAAAAAATTCATCCTACACAACAACAGCTTCATTGCTTGCTAAATTAAGCATTCATGTTTATATATGGTTGCAAAAACAAAACATGGAAAGAAAAAGAAAAAGAAACAAACAGGCTTATTTCAGCTCTTATTGACTTAAACTTGAAACTAGTGATTAATACATACTCTCGCATACATTCAGAGTCTATGTGTCTCATATAAGGTAAGGTTTCTTTTTTTCTTAGCATGATATAACTGAAAATGCGACCAAGGCAGAGCAGTGTTGCAATTTGCTGTTTGTTATCAGACACTTTGTCTGGCCTGCAGGATCTGCTTAGCATGATGCAACCATCGGCACTGCTGGAGTCATCACAAGGCTAAGTGCCACCCAAGTGATGCTGACCCGCACGCTCTCTCACACACAAACATTCCCTGTCAACACAGTACAAAAGCACACACTGAGACACACACAGTCTTTTCCTTCACATGACGCTTTATCCTCCGTCTCTGCACTCCTCTCCCATCTTTACTGAATCTTTTTGTGCCTCTTCCTGTCCTCTCTCCCTGTGTATGATATGATCTGAGCTGCACCGAGCTGAGCTGACCTGAATAAAAATAAAGAAAAAGGCTAAGAAAGCCCTGGCTGAGCAGACCCCCCACCCAAAAAGAGACAGAGAGAGAAAAGGACACCAAGTGTAGCAGTGGTGTAGCTGACCTGAAACCTAATAACCTTAATTAGACGGGACACAGGGACACATGGGATGAATGGGGTGCGACAAAACGAGATCAAGAGGAGGGAGACAATATGAAAACACTGTAATGTTCAGACAGCAAAACAAGTGGCAATAAAAGGACAGAGCGGGACAGGAGGAGAGGACAGGGGAGAGCTGAATTCAGTGCATGAGGTCACAAACAGTACAGTGGTAACATTTACCTTAAAAGGTGATTCTGGCCAAATGCAAATGCACATCAAAAGTCACATAATCTCTTTGACTATGAACTGTGCTGCTGCTGCAGCTTCTCCCCGTCTTAACATGCCTTTGTGTTTTAAAGGATTTAATAATTTTCTGAATGTTTTGTTGTATGCATCAAATGCCTGTCTGGACTTGATCTCTCCATGCTTTTTTTAATTTTTAATTTTCAGGAGGTTTCTGGAAGAGTGGAGACCTGCTCAGTTGCAGCATGGAGTGGATTCTTTGTTTACTGAAAAAGATGCATTCATTGTACATTCTGCATGCATTTCTATTTGAAACATATTTTACAGTTTGTGCACTTCATATTTATTTCATTATTTCAGTGTGCACATCGATATGTTTTACTTACAAGATAAAATCTGTTAACTGCCCTGTGGCGACATTACTAAACTTAAAACAAACCACAAATACAGTCCAACAAAGAGCATGAGCCAAACTGCTCCCAGTGCTATTGTTTTATATAACTACGCTAACACGGGTCATCCAAACAGGACCTAAAATACATGAACTGTCACAAAAATTCAAAATTACTAAATGTACATCATCTATTCTGATTTAGCCCACTTTCTAATTTCTTCACTCTTAAAGTGTACGTCAAAAGAGCTGAAACATTCCTTAAAAAAATGACGTGTTCACATCTTCTGGATATGTTACAACATGACTAATGGCAAATGATTATATTACAACTGGGGCCTTGTCACAGTGAGCAGGACGCAGTGACTTGAAAGGAAAATTCTTTCATCTGTTTTTATTCACAGCAGAAGGGAGACCCGGTCGATGGCTATCAAAGGTTCGTTTAAACATCTTAAACCGGGTGAGACCTCAAAGGGAATCCGGCCAATGCTGGGTTACTTTGTAAACCTAAATGTAGCTTGTGTCCCTATCTGTGTTCCTGACTCACTTCAGCACAGCTGCTCCGAAACATGAACAGACATGGCTGAGTGATGGGGAAAAAAAAAAGGAAGAAAAAGAGGGTGAGAAAGGACCGATATAGACATCACAAGCTGTGCCGTCCACTCTGAACTGAGGTGGAAAAAAGGATACAAAGAGAGATGGAGAGAGATGAGTTAAGAAGTGTGAGCACATAAGAGCGGCAGATGGACCAATAGAAAAGGCAGAAATGGGAGTTTATAGAAACGGCTAAATCGGGCCCATGGTACAGACGTGGCTCTTTGTCACTGCAGCCTCACACAGCGAGCTCCATGAGCACTTGGATCGCATACTTTTTAGTTATGTAGTATTATTACTTTGAGACGCAGCAGTGATGACAGTGTTAAAGTACAGTCTGTCAGCTTTAATTTTGGGGTATTTTCGTCACGACCGGATGAACACTGACAGAACTAAAGCCCTCTCTTATTGCATGTCCTCCCAGTCTATGCGTGCCAAAAGTATTTGGACAGATTAAGATTAGGTTTACATTTTTAAAAAATTAGTCAGTTTCACTATCAGGAACCCAAGTTCTAATATACACCGACAGGACTTTGCCAGTATGAGCAGAGTGGATTAAATGACAGTCAGCTGGTAGATATGGATAATCACAGCACATGGTAAAGTATATTATTACCTACTAGTGAATGAATACGTAAAGGATCTACAGCATGAATGATGAAAAGAAAGAGTTATACATTTTATATTTTTCTGTTCCTGAGTTTTCATTCTGTTGAATAATTCTGTCACAGTCAAATTGACCTTTGACTTTTTAAATATAAAAGAAAAAATCTTGATCTTTGACCTCTGATCGACAAATTCTATTCAGCTCATCCTTGTGTCCAAGTGGTCATTTATACCAAATTTAAAGAAATCCCCTGCGTGCGTTTCAGAGATATCGCCTTCGTGAAAACGGGGACAGTAAACTATGTTAATATGCAATCACACTGTCATAAGGAGGAGAAGATCAGGAGAAAAGAAGTTCTACGTTCAGGCAAGGGTGAAGAACGTGTTAACATTGGTGAGGACTTCCAACACTGGAGAGACCTCAGAGAGCAGCTGGGCAACATTAGTGTTGCTATGCTTCACTAAACCAAAAGGACAGTACTGTTTTATCCTGTTTTTATCCTGTTTGCTAATGTACGTCATGTTCGTAATGTGTGCGTTAGTCTCTGCCTCTCTGCATGTTAGGCGAGTTTAACACTGCTCTGCGAGTCCTTAATGATTCATCAAAATAGGAATTAAATGCCCACAAACTGCAACTGAAACACGGAAATCATTATTGTATTATGTTATGGCATCCAAAGGCAGGAGGAAAAAACTACTACGATCCCAATCTGGATATAGACATCCTTACATGAGGTCTTACAGAACCAAAAAGAATTCAAGCAAAAGCAAATTTATTAAGGCCTAGGAAGGCTTTGGTACTCAGAGCATGTGTGAACACTTCAAAGCAGATTCACCTGCGTTATTCTGAGAAGAATGGCATGCATTATGCAGTATTTTGGCTTTCAAGAGTCACATTCACTTGCATTACACAGCAAAGACAATAGGCATTATACAGGCATATTGATTCATATTCTCCCAGTTATTACTGCCTCCTCTCTGAGCTGAGGAAATTCTGAGTCAGTGGCTTGTAATTGTTGTTCTTGTTCTTGATGTTGTTTATGGTTAATTAATGAGCTTGCGGATCAAAGGGAGCATCTCTGATCCCACTGGAAATTTCGACCCATATCTCCCATAATTCTCTGTGCTCCTCCAAAAGTGCTCTCCCTCTGCTTATCAATACAGCACAGCAGATATAAAAATACTCCATGGGAAAACAAAACAAAACAAACAAACAAAAAAAAGTTCTGCTATAAGTGTAGCCGCATAGTCACAAGACTCCTAATGTGGGTGTAATGAGGGCTCTTTCAATCTAAATTACTAATCTAAATTACTTTTTAATTATTTACATTTCAACATGGTTTGAGTAAGAGGATACTGTTTAATAGTGAAGACTGACCACGGCATGCTGCTTGCACAGGTTTAAAGGGTTTATTTTCATTGTCTTATAAGCAGCTGCTGAGATTTCTGCCTTTTAGCTTGCAGTCTGTATTATGTTCAACACATTGCAGCACATTTTGCTC
The DNA here is from genome assembly GCF_020382885.2 of Scatophagus argus. Lineage (NCBI taxonomy): Eukaryota > Metazoa > Chordata > Actinopteri > Scatophagidae > Scatophagus > Scatophagus argus. Next base: position 6,576,155 of record NC_058513.1, read on the forward strand.
ACAAGAAAAATGGACAAATTACAAAACAGCATTAGTTTGCACTGTGATATTATCACTTCAGGCAATTCTGTTTGATCTCCGGTCTAATTAAGGGGCTGACCCATTCTACTGAGAATGTGTCTGTAATACAGTAACCTGGGCAGGGACTGATAAAAGCCATGCAAAGTACTTTATGTATCTGGAGCTCCTGAAAAATTTTTGGCCTAAATGAGCAATGCCAAACAAGAAAATAAGCAAATAAATAAATGAACATCATCAGATATTATTCATCGAGGGTTTAAAATGCAAAAACTCAACTAATCTGCTTCTTCAGGACTATGTGGGTGTGCTTTGATCAGATGTGATGAGTGGTGATCAAATAACCCACCAACTGTCATCAGGTTGTGATTCATATGTTGTTCATGCTGATTTGTGCATAGAAGTGAGTGATCATATTTTGTCAGCATGTGCAGGTGCACCCACATTTTAGAGGGAAAGGGGAGATGGCACTCCGATTAGTTTGATTAATGTCAACGCCCATAACATACCTATGATTTATTTAGAGACAAAATACAAACCCTTTGTACCTTGCACCTTACTGTGTACCCAGAACATTTGCCATAGCCATCATCTGCACTATAAAGACAAAAGCATTGGGACACACCTCTTTGTTACTGAATTCAGGTGTACTATGGGGCTGTTTTTCAGGCCCCTTATTTCCAGCAAAAGAAAGTGTTAATGCTTCAGCATACCAAGACATTTTGGACAATGCTATGCTTCCAACTTAGTGGCAACAGTTTGGAGACCCTTTTCTAGTTCAGCATGACTGTGCCCCAGGGGCACAAAGAAAAGTCCATCAAGACATGATTGGATGAGTTTGGTGTGGAAGAACTTGACTGGCCCACACAGAACCCTGACCTCAACCCCATCCAACACCTTTGGGATGAACTGGAACGGAGATTGCGAGCCAGGCCTTTTGGTCCATCATCAGTGTCTGACCTCACAAATGCTCTACTGCATGAATGGGCTAAAATTCCCACAGAAACAACACCCTGAAATCTTGTGGAATACCTTCAGAGAAGAGTGGAAGCTGTTATAGCTGCAAAGCTGTTGTGTATTTAGAATGTGATGTTATTAAAGTCTCTCTTGGTGCAATAGACAGGTGGCCTAATACTTTTGTCCATATAGTGTATGCTCTGTCCCAAACCCTCATTTTCTGCTTGCTCGTCACAGCTGCTTTATTATATTCTTACATATTTTACTGTCAGCCTTTGACAACTGAAAAAAAAAAATAATAACATTATTTACGACCACCTGACATCACTGTTTAACAAAGGCCACCTGTTACAATAACAAAAAACCAAATCCACGGTGTTATCACTGCAGTTTAATCGATTAAATATGTACTAAAAATGTGGGCGAGTGTGACTGATTTGCAGGTCCATAAAGTTCAGAGAGGTGGTTCTGAACTGGATGCTGTACCTTCAGCCTGACACCAACAGCTTGTGTGCACTGATAAGAGGATGTGTTACATCATACCCGCCCACCTTTTCCTTATCACTCGAGCCTCACAGATCAATGTCATGCAGTTTTGCTGTTTCTCAGAACCCTCAGTGGACATGTTAACTGCATTATGTAATTTGTTTTTATTACTCACAGACAATGAATAGCACCACGCAATAAAGTTGAAAATTAAAATGCTTATGCCTCTATCCCCTCGAGTTTCTGTAGTTTCACTTTCTTCCCTCTGTTTTTAATCTGTCTGCGTACGTCTGTCGTTCATTCATTTCCTTTTTTTCTCCCATCATTTCACTGTCTCCATTTCAGGCGCTGGTCCATTGGGAAATGTTAAAGTGCCCTCCTACACTGATAGCTTTCTAAACCCACTTAGATCACACAGCCACGCTGACTTGTGTGAGAAATCCCACTCATCCGGACAAAAACCTGCACATCTGGTGAATGCGCGCATGCACTTTGTTACAGATGAGAAGTGAAGGAGCAAGGAGCATGAAAAGCGAGTGAGAGCGTGGCAGGAGAAGCAAAGGTGGTCCTGGAGTGATCAGAGGTTAAAAATAAATGCTTCCTCTTCAAGTTACTACTGCATATCTGGCTACGTTCTTGGTTTAGTTTGGTTAAATATGTGTTGAAGGTCCACAGTTTGGAAAGCTGTTAAGGATTCCAAATGGCACTCAGAAATACAGCACAAAAGAAGTGAAGCTGCACTACTCAATAGTTTTACATTGCCAGTGGATCAAGTGAGTATACGTATTGTGATAGGCTTTGCTCAGTTCCATAGAGTGCTTATGGCTCATTTGAGCTTGAATAGTTTTTCAGTGGGAATAAAAAAAAAAATAACCCTGTAATAAATCATCTGCACACTACCTGTCCAGCACCAAAGAGCAGCCAGACAAAGTCAGAGCTTAGTTGGTGAACATTGTGAAGCATTTAGCAGCTAAAGAGCTCCTACATATTATTCTCAGGAGCTGGAGTTTAAAAGAGGGAGAATTGGACTTTAGCCAGACAGAAACTGAACTCCAAATGAATTATGAGTCTACTGGATGTGTAAATAAGCAACTGTTGGTGCAGAAGTTGTCCATAACTACTTTATAAAATGTTCAAGTGTTGTGCTTTTTGCTTGTTCCAACGCCCACAAGAAACCAAACAAACCAACTAATGCAACCTTAAAAATAAGTGTACTGCAAAAGACTGAACTGGGTGATGGAGCAAACATGTTGGCTATCGATGACGGGGAAAATCAATTGCTATTTTTTCCCTGAGATTTAAACCAGAATAGTAAGTTTTATATTAAGTGTCACATTTAATGGCATGAATTTTGCAATCAGTAGTTTTAACTGAACCAGCATGATGCCTCTGCAATGTCCAACGACTCAGCTGCAGCGCTGCACTGTGTCCATCACATGGACGGTGTTCTGTTTAAAAACCTCTTTATCCCTAAGCCAAAGTCACTGTCCACTGGCAGTTAAATTTTGCCCTGCTTTTAAATTACTTTCATTTAGATTATTTATCTTGAGGCTTTTTACTGCCCTCTGCACAGCACACAGCCCACAGCCCAGCAGGACACATGAACAGAAGAGGACGAGGAGGAAAAGAGCACAGACTGCCTTGAGATTTGGCCCAAATATAAACAAAGTCAAAGTCAATACAGTGCATTAGCATCATTAAATTAAAACTGAACTGGGTCACATACACGGGCGTGTTTCCCAGGTTAATGAAGGCTGAGCCCTGTCCAATATTTATTTGCGTCTGACAGGCCTGTATGTATCCAACAAGGCTGGGTGTGACATTTTCAAAAATCAATAACTCGGTGGGTCACATTTTGCCTCAGTCGCTGCAGCGAGACAGCTGAATCAGGAGTGTCGACAACTGCTCATGGAAATCGCACAATTTATGAATTCTCACACTGGGACAGACAGCAGTGCTGCTTACCCTGAATGATAACACGCACTAACACACATTAATTACGTAAAAATCTGCATATGCATTTTCTTCTCTTATTCCTCCATCTCCCCCGCCCCCATTTCATACAAATATCAAACTCTGTTCCACTGTCCCTCTGTGTATTACACTCATATTAAACCAGACAGCTGAAAACATTGGTGGCGACCAATTAAGATTTTAGCTGTTTGCTGTTCCCTCTCCTCCGTGATTAAGACACTCGCTGATATAAAGAAGCAGCACTAGTTTCACCGCTACGGCCACTTTCACCTTCTGCTATAAAGCTTGTTACATATCAGGGATACGAAAAACATTTGCATTCTGCATGAGAGCCTTAAACATCAGAGTCTGGCTGGCCTGGGACCAGTGGAGAGCCTGCAGTGTGATTGTGTCCCACGCTAGTCCTCCACGCTCACTAAGAGACTGACGGCCAAGCAAATGGACAAATAAATAAGTAAACACCATTAAAAATGCACCACTCATACATGTGCATAAATAAGTGAAACCATAGTTTGGCCAAACACAGGCAGGATTATTTCTTATTAAAGAAATATAAAACTGTGGATTAATTATTCATGTAGATGTCTCCTCCGACACCTCGCTACCCATTAGAATACACAGATGTTGCCTTTATTTTTCTCTGCTGATGTCACTCTTACGGGGAGTGTTTCCTGGCTAATCTAACAGGAAACTCAACACAACTCTCGTCATCTCTCACACAGTTGGCAACATCATGCCTGATGCTAAAGATTAAAGATCCAGTTAAAGATCTTCACCATGCACTGCAATCGATTTTGGGAGGAAAAACTGGCCCAGGGAATAGCTCTTGGTGCTGTTAAGAGTTTTAAATCAATGCAGCTGCAGAAAGTACAATTTTCTCCTTTATTTAGACAGAGTGGCTGGGTGAGAATTTTCCATTCCCCTGCACAGACACCACAAGCCAAAAAAACTTGTTATAAAACATGTTATATCATTCATTAACTTTGCTTGCTAATAGATTAATCCAGGTATTTGCCAAAGAAAAGCTCCTAAAGGCTGTCTAATGTTAAATAAATAATAACCACAAACAATTTAAATTACTGTCAACAAACAAAAGTGTCGGTCCCCGCACTACTTTTTTGCATTATGTGGCAGCAGCTGGGACTTGCACAGGAATGTAAAGGACTGCACTATTCATCCTGAGCAAACAGAGCAGATGCTGTTTGAGGTTCTGTCACTGGCAGATGACACAAAGAGTGAAATGCAGATGAAAAAATCATGTTTACCCTGCACCCTACACTGCGGTAAAACAAACAGATAAACCTTAGACTGAAGAATCAACTTCCTCTTTGGAACAAGGAGCAAGGGGGTTATATGCTTTGAAGGTGTCACACTGAATGTTATAAACATACACTTATTTGCTTTCTTGAAACGGGAAAAGGTCACATGGTTCTGTTCGAAGTAAAAACAATATGCCAAATAGCATCTTAGTTAACACGTTTTGTTTGTTTGTTTGTTATGTTCATGTGCATGGTGCATTCACACAATGTTGATTCTGACGCAATATAAATAAGCATTTCAAACCATCTCCAAATGCACTTTGAATCTTAATTTGGAAAAAAAAAAATATCACATGTCAAGTGTTGCTGTCCAGTGTTTCTACATCCAAAATCTGGATACAGTCTTGGCTATGCCAAAAAATGAACTTGAGCTAGCAGTCTCAACAAGACTGAAGAGTCTTTCCCCAAGTTGCTGCACTGTTTCTTTATATGCTGCAGATAGTATTTTAAAAATGCTAAGCATTCACACCCCTCCAATTTACAATGACTTTTTACGCCTCATCAAACGCTCTCTTGGCACTCAGTATTGTGGCACTTATGTGATGGCTGTCATAACACACAAATAGGCATGAAAAGAAACGATGCCCACCTCTATGAGTTTACGTTCGTAGCTGGCAGCCAGCTCCTCGATGTCACCCATGAACTTATTCTGCGGGGCAGGGGCCTGGTCCTCACTCGACCGCAACATCAACAGCGCTGCAGCAAAAAGAGCAAGAGAGCACAGCTACGCTTACACAAACGCACAGAAACGATGACATGTCAGAAACACACACACTGCAAGGAAAAGGTTTTCTACAACCAATTAAAAACAGTAGGTTTCTGCAAATTGTGCACATCGTGTCAGCCTCTGTAGCGAGCTGTGACACCGGTGGTTTGATGCTTTATTAATTGTGTTTTAAAAGAGGGAGAGGGAGAGAGAGAGAGGGAGGGAGAGAGAGAGAGAGGGAGGGAGAGAGAGAGACAGAGAGAGAGAGAGAGGGAGAGAGAGAGAGAGAGAGAGAGAGAGAGAGAGAGAACAATGCACAGGAAGCAGTGGATCTATATAATATACACATTACCAAGCAGGCATGAATCTCCATTTTATTCAATTGATGGCACACTGAAGGAGATGTGAGTCATGCACATTACAAAAAAACAATCATGCAGGGAGAGGTATACAAACATACCCCCACAGAGAGACACAGACCCTCAAAGAATAAAGCGTGCATGCACACTTCGCTGTATGTGCATGACAAAATTGTGTATCACACACATTTTTCTTGAGAAAACTTCTTTCTCTTCTGTCAAAATGATAAACTCCCGTTCTCTCACCATCGTCTGTTTTACTCCGACTCTCTGCTCAGACAGAGCTTATTGTTTCTTTGCACTACTGCAGCTTGCTAACCAGCTAAAGTCATCACGACGCAGCCAAAAGCGCCGCCTCTGAGCCCATAAGCATCAACTAATCGGGTTCCCTGAGCAAAGAATGACAGAACTTAGAAAAAGTGGGAGCTCTGTATCTTTTTGCAGAAGGGGGTTGGGAGACGGATTCTTTTATCACCTCAGCAAAAGCAAATTAACGCTGTTATTTCACTGTCACCACACACTGCTAACACCAAGACAAACACACTAAGACTAGGAGGAGGGTGAGACAGGGGGGAGAGAGAGTGAAAATAAAGTACAGAGATAGAAATTCAGCGTGTCCAAAGGCTCCACAGAGCTCAAATAAACTTGTGGCGATGGCTCTTCAGGGAGGAGTTTTAGAAACTATATAGCTAGACTGTGATTAGAAAAAAAGTGAAACCCCAGCAAGTGCCTGAAAGTCTAGACACAGTGAGGCAGGAACAGATAAAGAAGCACGCCTTCATAGGGAGAAAAGCTACTGGGAATCTTGTCCAAAGACAAAATATTTCACGCTCAAGCTGATCAATTTGATTTTTTATAAAAATGCACTCAATCTGTCTTTGATATCTGCAACATGTTTCAGATATGTTAGGAAAAGTCAACAAAAAAACATACTGTCACAACACAAGTGACAGTATTTTGATTGGGTATGAAAAGAGCGGCCAAAAAGGCCCAGTCACTTACAACAAAGTATGGAGTGAGGTTCACTGCTTTGTGAAAAACTGCAAACTGAGCAAACAGTCCAACCTTTCTCAAATCAGTTTCACCATCTGCAATCCCTCATATCATTGAAATATTAATAGAGTCTAGAGAAATATCTGTGTGAAAGGAGCAAGGTCGAAAACCAACGGTGAATGTCCTTCGATGAATCAGGTGATACTGCATTAAAAAGCAACATGAGAGGATACTATATGGGCTCAGCAGGAAAACCACTGCTGCTAAACACATTTTATTACATCTTCAAATACAAAGTACAACGCATATATCAACCACATCCAGAAACGCTGCTGACTTCTCTGGACGTGAGCTCACATGAGATGGACTGACGCAAAGTGGAAAAGTGTGCTGTGGTCTGAAGAGTCCACATTTCAAACTGTCCTCCAGGCCAAAGAGGAAAAGGACCATTCAGACTGTTTTTCATGCCCATGGCCTGGGCGACCTGCACGTCTGTGAAGGCACCATTAATGCTGAGAGGCACATACAGATTTTGGAGCAGCATATGCTGCCATCCAGATGATGTCTTCCTCAGTGATGTTCTTGTTTATTCCAGCAAGACAATGAAGACACATTGTGCACATGTTACAACAGCCTGGCTTTGCAGTAAAACACCTGTCTCCTACTGAAAACGTGCTGCACATTATGAACCTCAAAATACAATGCAACACTGTAAACTGTTGGGCACTGAAGTCACATAACGAGCAAGACTGGGAAAGAATTTCACTTGTTTAACAAAGTCCTCAGTTCATGAACACTTACAGAGTGTTGTTTAAAGGACAGCTGATGCAGCACAGTGTAAACATGCCCCGTCAAAACTTTCCTGGAAAGCGTCGCAGGCATCAAATTGAGTCCATACTTACAAAGAAAAAAGTTTGATCAGCTTGAACATTAAATATCTTGATACTATATTCAATGGAAAATAGGTTGAAAAGGCTTTGAAAATCATTGCATTCTCTTTTAATTTTCATTTTAAACAGCATCCCAGGTTTTGATGGATAAAGTCAGCCTGGTTTACGACAGATTCACACACACACACACACACACGAACAGTACACAGTTTGCACTTTCTGGTAAGGCTTTTTGTTTTATGTTTGCATAATACCAGTGTGGTTTCATACTTTACTCACAGGCCACCAGATAATCTTTAATGAAGTAAAGGGGTGTAGATCAAAGAAGATAAACTGAGAGTAAAAATCATGTCCTTTTACCCTTCAAATCATCAACTTTTCCACCCGCTCAATGGAAATCATCCAGCAAAGACGGAGAGAACCATCGTCTCACCTCTCAGGTCTGTGCATCACACTTCAACTCTCCTGTGACTTAGGACGGTGACTACGAAGAGCAGCACGTCAGGTGCGAGTCCAGCCAGAAACATATGCATCTCTCTTTCGTTTCCTGTCATCTATCTACTGGTGCTATGTGATACTAAAGTATTAAATTACTCTATAACACTTTTCATGAAGGTGGTGAAGATGGTCTTTCCTTTGTGAAAGGAAGTTGGTTTTATTTGTATTTAATAATTATGATCTTAAAGAGAGAACAGTTTTCATCTCTTACGTTGGAAGCTCCTCCTTTTTGATTACAGGGACAACAAAACGCCGACAAATTACACACAGAATCTATCAGCCACATTATAAAACAAACAACAGAACCAAGAGCAAACCCCCTCCTAGCTGTAGCTGTAGTCAATAAACTACCTGTAAAGCACTCGATGCAGATGTATACTAAATCAGAGTATAATCAAAGCTGCAGACTGAATATGAAACAGGAGAAACAGAAAGTTGTCGTCTTAATCAAAAACTATTTCTAACTGTCCAATCTAAAGTTAAACTTACCAATCCAGGCATCAAAGAGTCATTTGTGATGTAAAACTGGTGACATTCCAGTAGCAAACCTGCCTCTCTGACCTCTGATCTTTTAAGTCTTCATTAAAACATGTTGCGAGGTGTTCAAATGGCTTTATTTGTCTGAACAACAATTCATATACTGAAAAAGATGAGTTTATTATGGTAAAGGACGAAGGAGACAAAGAGCTGCATCTTTCCACCTTTCCTGCCATTTTTATTTGCTTAGGTAGTTAAACTGTTGTTTCTCATTTTTTCATTTGGTGATAAGCTCATTGATTTATTGCTTCAAGGATTCATTTGGACCTCTTCATAGCACAAAAACTCAGATCACAGTATACAGAGTACGTAGATACAGACCTCAAACTTAAACGACAACATTTTCACATAGTACGACCTAAACTTACTGGATCAGCTTGAAAATTACATGCCCAAACCAGCCCACACAGACATATAGAGGAAGGACACACACAAACACACACACACTGACAGAAATGCATTATCATGGCTCCTGCAAAGGGCCCAGCAGCACAGCAATCCCCAAGCTTATCTTCAGCCCACCAATAGCACTGTACTGTATACCTCAGTCAGCAGCCTAATAGCCTAGAAAGCTATAGTACACACACGCACACACACACAGAATGAAAATACATACATACTGTCAAAAATGCCAAAAGACACACTTCACAGTGAGAAGGGAATCCAAGCGGACACACAAAAGTGGGAACAATGGCATAAAGGTGCTAAACAAACACCTGAAAACACACACACACACACGCACACACAGGAATGCTGACGGTTGCTCTTGCGGTACCAATTTACTGTTTTTTTTTTTTCCCCATTAGGTTGGACTTCTGTTACCTGTCACATTGATAGGCTCTTAATAATAATACACACAGCAGGCACGTGGATGAATGAGACAGACAAACAGAAAGGTAGACAGACAGGCAGATGGACAGAGAGAGAGGGAGAGAGAGAGAGACATGGGGGCGAGTTAGAGAGAGAGAAGGGGGCGCACACAGATGTTCTGTACTCTGGTAAATTGGGTAGACAGCTGGTCTGTAATAACAAAACTAACTGAGCAAAACTCTCCAGCAGCTGTGTGTGTCTGTGCGTGTGTGGCACGCAAAAAAAACATCGAAAATGTCAAGCTACACATGTGCAACTGCTGCAAAAAGAATATCAGATATTATAAAACTGTTTCTTAATGTGTGTATGCGTGTGTGTGTGTGTGTGTGTTGTGCTTCACTGTGCCATTCCCAGAAGAGTGCATCCCCTGGGTTTTCACCTGAGAGTGTGCATCTGTAGAGACACTTCTCTAATGATCACAGTGTGTGCGATACTGAGCCACTTTGCTGGGGAGGTCCGCTGAGAGACGGACACACACAGGCCAGTGGCTTCATCTCCACACCAGGGAGAATTTCCTCCAAACTGGGCTGAATGGTCATGTTTATCCATCCACAAAAAACGGTGGGTAAAACTTTTAGTTTTTGCTTTGGCCACAAATCTTCCAGGGAAGAAAACACCACTTACTTGCTTGGTAAAATAAATCTAGATGAGATTCAGTGAAGAATGAGAGTACAGAAGTTTGAGAAATACCTGAGATCATGTGCAACACCTTCTGTCCTAAAACCCACGCGTCATGTTTGCATACTCGCAAACAAGTTTCATTTGTTATTTTGAAAAATTTTCCTTCTCATTTCAAGTGAGGCGAGAAATGATTTGACCACATTATTCACTAAACTTGAACTCAGATACGTCTGATTTCTCGGATGGCGGGTGATAACAGCGCCGGTGCCTGCTGTTGAGAAAGCAGGGCAGAGGCTGACATGCTTGACTAACGCAGCTCTGTCCATTAGCAGTAAGGAGACGTGGCTCTGCAATCGGCGACCCCCGAGCACGCAGCAGGCTGGAGAACAAACAAAACATCCATCCAGCCGGAGCCTTGCCTGCTAAATAAAACATGTGCGGGCCTTCCTCCACAACAGGACTAATGTGCAATCAAGTGGAGCGTCCCTTGTAATGCCGTAACAGCACAAACCCGCGGCACTCACACCACTGTGAAATTGGGGCTCTTCTGAATCTCGTCTTCCGTATCTTATCTCCTTATGAGCTTGGCTCCATCCCTCCCAGCTCCTGCTTCCCATCGTTTGTTCTTTCTGTTCTTTGTTGCCCCTAACTTTCTCTCAACTATTTTTTTTCACTTAAAAAACATGTCCTTGTTTTTGTTGGGGCTTCTTTTCTGTGAAGTATTGATTTGGTTTCTTTTTTTTTTTTTTTTTGCTTGACTTTGTTGTGTCTTTCTTCCAAACTCTTGTATTCCCCTTCTTATCTTCGCTTATGCAACCTTCATTCATCCTTTTCCTTCACACCTACTTTGAACTCTTCCTCACTTCTTACCCATTCATCTTCCTCCTCATTGTCTTCCTCTCATCTCCCCTTTAATTTCTTTTTTCTGCCTTATCAATCATTCATTGCCATTCAATATAACTTGGCAGCGTACTGTGCTGTGCTGTAACAGCTTTCCCATGCCGCTAATCACGTATGTAATGAAGGACAGCCACCTTCAATCATGCATATCAATGAAAACGTGCATAAAAAGACACGCTTGCACACCTGCGCACACACAGACACACAGCAGCACACAAAGCGAGGGCTGCAGCACATGCAGACGGACGTCAAAGCAGTTTCTGGTTCAAGGTTTTTCATTCTAAAACTACAAGATCAAAAATCAGAAGAAAGAAAATGTCTGTGTCTTGCTACACTAACAATAGCAAGCAATCCCTCTGCTCTCTCTAGCACGCACACACACACACAAAGTTGAGTTAATTACGCAGTCAGGCCATACATTGTTGATGGGCTGGCTAGGGAGCAGGCAGGCGGCTGACTGAGTTAATTAACGAGTGCTAATCAAAAGCAATCTTCTTTCATTTTCTAATCGTTCATAGTTCATTTCGCGCGTTCCCCCTCCTTCAGATAACTGAGGCCTTTGTGTCTCAGTCCATGTACCGTATGTGTGTGAAAGAAAAGAGAGATCAGGCCAGCTCACTGCTTTTTTAATTTGGACACACGTGAGACAGAAGGTGTAAAGATCTCGGATCACACATGTATACACAAAAACACACAGTAACTAATCCACACTTGCCTTTAGCTTTCAGCTTAGTTGTCTGAGGTGGGATGAAAGATGCTGCTGCACACAACAGCATCTTGTGGTTTGAATGCCAGCATGTATACCAAAATGTCCTGCTGCATCTCAATCTGAAAATATCAAAACTTCCTCTGAATCAACTAGCAAATTAAATATGTATGATTGGGATTATCAGGTTAGTATAAAACCCTGCACTATATTCACGTTCACGTTGTTCTACAAACAGTAAAGAAAAAAAACAAGATCTGTATGTATCAAAATATATCTCTAGTACAACACACACACACACGCACACACACACACCATGTGGCTGTTTGTGAGCATGCTCTACTTTCATTTCAAGAGTGCTCTTTGAGCTTTTTCGCTCTGTTCTGGGAAGTGTCCGCAATAGCTCCAATCAGAGCAAACCACTGCCCATCCACCATCTATCACGACTAAACCACAGCCCTTTGCTCAGCCAGCTTCCAGCCCTGCATCACACAAAAAGGTGAAAAACGGTTGAAAGTACATTTCTTCCACCCCAGAAAATCCTTTTTGCACACCACACACCAGGTCAAATTATTTCCCAGCTTTTTGAATAGAAATCTGAAAGCAATTTCATCTCCCTGGAAATGGAAAAGGGACAAAATATGACGTTTTAGCTTGATTGTACTTTTTGATTGTACACTGACCTGCTCCCTTAACACAATGTCTCATTAGAACCAGAGCATCAGCTGAGTAACAAGGATACAAAATGTACGTGTAATATCAGATGGCAGATGGTAAGGAATACTATTTACCAGCCATTCATAGTAACAAGCTGAGATGTTGCAGGCCTGATAACAGCATCAGAAAACAGCCAAGACTCTTTCAGAACATTTGTAATGAAAGGGAACATTAAGGGTGTGTTGCTGAGCTTTCATTCTCACTTTTACACACAAATAACAATATTCTACATCACTCATATATTAATGGTTTTTTCCACTATCACTGACTCAATTACTTAGCTATGAATATTATTAGATCAACAAAGTAAAAAAAAACAAAACTGCACACTGTGAAACTGGTTGAACCAACACAGAATTGTCATCCAGCCATTTACAGCTCCTCAGCACCAAAGACGGACAAAAATAAGCAGCTAGCTGGTGAACACAGTGGAGCCTTCAGCTAAGAGCCAGCAATCTCTATAAGCTGGTGGACATGAAACCAGACCTTTCAAAGAGTCAGAGTCGCCAAGACATTTTTTGATTCTCATTTGGCCTAAAGGTGCAGAAAGCAACAATATACTGACAAACAGCACAATATTGTAATAACATATTTAAAAAGCATCAGTCTTAAGTGGATTGCTAAGACCTCTGGCATCAAAAACTAATTTTCAAGCTCCTTATTAAACCATGGGTTTGTAACTGCTACAACATCAGCCTGGTTTTTGATTGTGCTACTGATGGACATTATGGCTCCAGAAGGAAAACAGAAAGCAGCTCACAGGTGAACAAGAAGCTAAAATGTGAAACGGTGACGGTGAGTTTATTTCTTCTTATCAAGTGACAGTAGTGCTCTATGTCAGAATAAATTAATTAATTAATTGTGTGCATACGATCTTCAAGAAAATGATACTGTTAATGGCTTTGTGACAGCAACAAGGAACTCTCCTTCTTGAGTTTTAGAACCATATTACCTCTCCTTGAACACCTCCTCCAAGTACTGAAGGTCACACAAAAAGACAAATTTCTACTTCAGAGGGTCAATAGAGAATCAGTAAATAAGCTTGTTTCATGTTCCCAACAAAAGAAAAAAAACATACACCTCCGATTGCTGTTACTGTAATGACTCAATTTAGCTACAGGATCAATAAAGATCATTTTACCCTCTTAAAAGGAACATAAAATCTGATTATGTTACACTTGCACTATGTGTTCAGGTCACTATGACCTGAACAAGATGCCACCTTCAACGGTCGTTTTTTAACAGGATTTTTTTTTTTTTTTTTTTTGGCTTCATTAGAAAAAACTGCATGTATCTAAATAGATCTGTAAATGGATGGCTTAGATCTTCAAACATATGTTTGAAGCATATGAACACAAAGTTTCTAACCTCCTGCTGTCAACGACTATGCCCTATCTTAGCTTATCCTGTTTACCCTCACTACAATATGTTCCCTGGTTGTAATTACTTGTTTTATCTACAAGTCTCCATTTTTCTCTGTTCTCGTCTTCTATTCTCCACTTCTGCAATGACCCAGTTTCCCCACAGGGATTATTAAAGTTTCATTTTATCATCTGCTCTAATCTGAAGTACTCAGCCTTTGTTTAGCCTTCACACCTCTGAGCATTACATGAACGCTCACCAGGGTTACAGAGCACAGCTGCATGCAAGCAGATTGCAATACTATGCGGCGAAAATGATGCGATGGGAAGGGATGTGGTTCGTGTAGGGGGAGGGGCACGTGATCAATATTTGGATATGTGGAGTAAAATGATTTAATTAATGTTTATAGCACACGTTGAGGGATGTAAAGTGCTCATAAATTACCATAATCTAAGTGACAACAAAAAGTGGATTATAATGAGCGTGTGTCACTATCAGTATCAGTGTACATGAGGAGAAAAGACACACACATGCACACAGAATCCAAAACCACACAACGTACTTCTCCAACCCTGCTGTGCAAAATCTCATTTCACAAAATTAAACCTGTGGAAAAGAGTTTTCTTCATTCAGTGGATATTTAGCACTTTGATTGTCTTAGGTCTCTGCAGGGGAAGACTCTAAAAACTCTAAACTCAGAAAAATAGACCATTTTGCTATGGTGGTCCAAACTTTTTAGCATATTTGTAATAAAGAAATGTCTTCTTTCTGCTAACTTAAGCCTCAAACTAATACTGTCTTACAGCAGTTATCTCAGACACAGAAATTACATATATTACCGTTTACTGCATAATTACAATTCCATCAACACACCCTTGAAAACAAAAAAAAATACCTAAAACTTGCCAGATTACTCATGCCTCCAAGAATCCACCACGCGTCACGATATGATTGTACTTCTAAGAAAAAAAAAGACTCAGGAGAAAAGAAAGACTGTGGGGGGTGTTGTAATTGAATTTAGGAGTTTTATAAGTGTCCACCTTGAGCACAGCATGCCCAGCTCTATTCATCTATCTATAACCACTTATCCTTTGGAGAGTCGCAGGGGGCTCGTGCTGATTTCAGCTGACTTCAGGCGAGAGGCGGGGTAGTCCCAGGACGGGTCTCCACTTGATCACAGGGTTGAGAAACCGAGACAAAAAAAAGTTCACGCTTATGTTCACAGCAAGTAAGATTTAGACTGTGGGAGGAAGGCAGAGTACCTGGAGAAAAGCCACGCAGATGTGCAAACCCTAAACAAACATAACATAGAAAGGGCCCACCCGGCTGGCGAGCTCCAACCCAGAACCTTACGGCTGTGAGGCGATCGAGCTCACCACTGCACTGTGGTGCCGTCCCAGCTCTGTTCAACAAACATCATCTCTCATCCTGTTACACTAAAGTGGAGGTTCTGTTCAAACTCTTGGCTATGAGCATCAGTTTATTATTAATTACTGACCTGACAGTGCTTTCACACAAAACCTTTTGTCAGTCTATTTTGAAAAGTACACTGAAGGACGAGACAGAAACATGTGTGAGCAGGTGTCTGTGTCCACTAATGTGTGTGTGTGTGTGTGTGTGTGTGTGTGTGCTGAGCAGCAGAAAGAGGAAAACCTAATTAATCCTGTGATCAAAGCAATTATTAGGAGAAAAAAAAGAAAACTGTGACCCAAAAATGTCTCAGCTGGAAAGCATCACAGCTCAATCTGCTGCAACCTATTAAAAGTGTTATCGCAGAGGCTTGAACACTCATGCATGACAAAATTCGCACATTTACAGAATCAATCACATGCAAAATGTGAACTGGATCACTAAGAACAATACATACATACACTGTGCTCACCCATTTGCTTACAAAGGGGCTTACGAACACACAAAGCCACTCAAATAAAGCAGAATTTATATTTAATCATGCATGAAATAGTGTATATGTCTGCATGTACACACGTACACCTGCATAGCCTCTCTTATATCTTATATTCCAGGTCTAGACAGCACAGGAACAACTTGTACCAAACTAAAGAAATTGCACAGAGAATTGCAGTATTATACCATAACTGCAGGTCTTCATCCTGTAAAACCTGCAGCTGAGTTCAGTTTTCTTTGCAGATTTTATTATTTATAAAAAGACCTTTACTTTACTTCCCCTGGACTGGTGAGGAGGACTGAAACCTCACTTTCTTTATTTTAACTTTCAATAAAGATTCATTGCCCTATGATGTTCTGAACACTGTGTCAGAGGCCTGTCTATCCAGCTGAATTAATATTCTGAATATCTGCCAATTTATGTAAGAAAATGTAAAATCTCAGACACTGATTATTGGCACAAAAGCTCCCATGTGCTGGCTCGGCTTTTTGGCACAGGTACAGACTGAAAACCCCGAAGACCGAATCCATACCAGGTTTTACTCCCTGTGTATTTCCTCTCGGTTCAGGCTGAGTCTTTAATTGATATTTTGATTGGCTGCAACAGAACTCAAAAAGGGCCTGAGAAATACACTATATAGACAAAAGTATTGGCATAGGGCCGTAACTCAGTGGTTGGGCTCGGCCCCTTACTTTGCGTGAAGGGAAATAAAGCAGACCAAGACATTTTGGTGTAATGGCCAAGTGGCCCAATACTTTTGTCTATATGGTGTACATCAGGGGCATTATTAGTCAGGTGATCAAAACACTGTAAATTACTGAACTTCATCATAGCGTATCAGAGGCAATGCTTGTCAGTTTAAATAGTTTGTTTCTACTGCCTGTTATTTTCCAGTGGCACTGTTGAGGTGCAAGTCAACATGGGCTGCCATGTCTCAGTGCTTCACTAACCTCCACTGAGCTATTTCCTAGCATTGCTGCATGTTGACAAGCTAAAACAATCAGGGGTTTGATCAAATTCACAGAAAGGAGAGAGCTGGCCAACCTTCACAAACAGGTATCGGTCCCTAGCCACGGCCAACCTGTCCATTATCTGTTCCCATGGCAACACAAGTTTCTTATTTCTCGTCCCTTATAGTAGTGCATTGCACACTGTGAGAAATCTTTATGTACATAGCATACAATCAGACCCAGTGATGTCCTGACATCATTTAATCTTTATTCGCTCTCCAGATCAGAGAGTGCTCCTGCTTCCTAACATGATAGAGCCAAAACATCCCAGTGAGTACCTTTAATTTGCAGGAAAAGACGAGTGCCTTTTTCAGAATTATAGACCAGGCCTCACACACAGACAGGCACGCAAACAGAAGTGTTCTTCAGAGGAGAGAGGAGTTACAAACTTATTCATACACTTCACTTGAAGCTTATAAAGTTTAGATTAATCTATGTCTGTCAATCTGGATCTCTCTGAGGTCTGACAGGAGACAAAGGCAGACGTCTGCACAACAACACTTTCAACAGAAGTCTAACACATACGGTTTGTGAGAACAAGCCTGATAAAGTTTACTTGAAAATTCTCTGTAGCATCTTCAAAAAAGTGCTGCAAGTGGATTTTCCCTTTGCTCTTCAGTGCAATTTTGAAAGAACTAAATCTGAATGCTGCAATGAGTGACCGGACAGACACGGGTCAAAGAAAATGTAGCCCTAGAATAAACTATGTTTTCGTGTGTGTGTTTTCAAATGCACAATATGTAACTTCTGTCACTAGGGGTCTCAGTCAAAAACAAGACAAAAGATATGGGCAGCACAGGATCATGGGAGTTGCATCTTTCTTTTTTAAACAACCACCATTGTATCTGAAATGAGGCAAAAATGCTCACAGACAAGGTAATGTTTAAAGGTTTTATCCTATTTAATTCATGGACTTCTTGCCTCACGCCCAGACACGTTGCAGCAACACTGATCATTGTGAGGAACATTTGGAATAATGTAAGTACACAACTCAGCTTAATACAAAACAGAGGTCTATTCGTTATATATAAAAGCTGATGTTCGAGTTATGGCCAGCAAGAACAACTTTTATTTGAACAGAAATACCAGTTTCATTCACATATTGATCCAAATGTGTCCTGGTTTCTGTTTCTGTATTTTTCAAATGCTGATAACATATCAACACTGAAACATAACACTTAAGCATATAGACATTTCACATTCATGGCCTACTGAAAAAAGCTAGGCTGGAAGACTCTAATGTGAAAGATCTTCTGGAAGCGTTGAGCAGTAGCAATTAGCACCGTGGAAATATACTTTATACTGAATTAATCAAGAAAACATGTAAAGTGGACAAGTACACATGGAGATAGCCAGAGAGTTGACATTAATTGGGAACCATGGGAAATTAAGAATAAAACCTTGTCTGTAATATAAGCCAAATACAGTCCTGGTTCTCTTTGCCAGAGAGGCAAATAAAGGCTGTGGCCACAATGAGAATTTTCATCATATAAAATCAGGATTCAGTCTTAACTGTATCAGACAAACCATAATCAGACATTTGTGTCCCAGGGACATTCAAAGAGCTAACTTTATGACTGTCAGGACCACGGTGATCCACATTATCACCCAGTGTCCCAATCCACTGCTTTCCTCCCCTCACACCCCCACCCCCACCACACGGTGCAGTAGCTTTGCTAATTGACTGCCATTTTAGAAAGTCAAACTAATTGCTTTTTGGTTATTGTGTTAATAGTCTCTGTGCTCTTAAAGGGCACCAGCGCTGCCAACATCAAATTCAATGACAGAGACCATTTGTTTGCTGCAGCTCTCGCTGTTTGGAGCCACCTATTGATCAACCACCACTTAGCACTGATAACCAGCAAGGTTAAAGGGGTCAAATTATTAACAGCTAGATCAGAGGTTAGGTAAAACCTCTAAGTCTCAATCAGATTAGAGGTACAGGAGGATGTGTAAGACTTTTTGAAACAGCCTAAAAGATTTGACTAGGGATAACTGGCCTTATAGACAAAACAGTAAACTATGGGTGGAAAAAGTTGATGAGAGTCAATCTAAGCTCTTAGAGCAATGAAACGCCATGCAGGAATAGACTTAACGCATGGGGAAGGAAAGCTTTAATATGTGGTTTATGAAAAAATGAGCTGTCAGTGCTCCGTCATCATTCCCTTGTGAAATAAAAGTTAACATACTTACAGGATGAAAAAAGAGTGACGAGTTCAATTCTCAGTAAAAGCGTATATTTTTTTCAGATGAAAATGGATATAAAATGAAATGTAAAAGCACATGCCCTACATCACTGTAGCAGAAAGAAATGTAGCTACACAACCAGAAAGCATCTAGACCTGACATTTACAGGTGTATAATGGCTCGCTGCACACTTAAAAGGCAACATGAAGCCAAAGTAACAAATGAGCATGTCTAGCCATCCTGCTTGCCATGGATCGCTGCCCAAACATACATTGAGGCAACAGTGCCTACTGTGATTCGACTATTGCCAGTCTGACAGAAAATACAATGAAACTGCACTTGTGAGACGACGAAATGTTGGTGGAAAATAATGAATAACGGAGCAGAGACTGAAATGACTGGCAGACACAAGTGACATTATATCAGATGACAAACCTATCTAGAAACCTATCTAGCCAAACGGCATTGTTAATAATGCTAAAATCGGTTGATTAACTGATTAGTAGATCAGTGAAAATAAATCTGTGCTATTTTAATAATTGATTAATCCCTTGAGTCATTTATCAAGTAAAACAGCTCCGTAAGGCTAAGCTACTACCGTCAATCTTCCTCTAGAGCCCAATTTGATTTTTATTCCTTGTCATTTTTATTACACGGATAAGGATTGCAAGTAAAATAGAACATCGGGCTAGTAAATCAAGCAACTCACTCGCCCAATCAGACAAGTGGCAAAAAAGAAATAAACATGATTTTTTTTCCTGATAATGACAGGAGTTAAGGAGTGAAAGATGTTGTTTCTTTCTCATCTCTATTGAAAGCTGCAAAAGTTTTAAGTTCTAATATAAAAACTGACATCCAAATAAAGGAAACAGACTGGGGTACATCCTCTAAGACCAACAAACGTCAGTACTAAATTCATCACAATCCAGTTGTCTTGACCGAAGTGGTGGGTCGACTGACCAACACCCCAACATACTACAGTGCTTAAAAAACACAACAAACCTTTACATCTGCTTTTGTTCACTGAATACCCTTATTTATTTTGACACTTTTTTTGTTGATTATCGGTCAGGCAGTAAGTATAAGACTGTAAGTAAGAATACCAAGATCACTAAATAATTTATATGTTCGTGAAAAAGCTAAAGTGAAAAATGAACCTGATGAGAGTAACTTAATACAAGCTGACATTTCACCTTTGATCACACCCATTAGTGGTCTCACAGTGTACAGAGTGCACTGCTTTCTCAATACAGGAATATAAGTACATAAACCTAAGATCAGAACAATATTTTCACTTGGTGTTAAGGTGCTCTTTCATGAAGACAGTTCAGGTGCAATGAAGTGATTTTATTTCCCAGTACAAAAAGGGGATCTTTAATCATTTGGCTTGGGACGAACATGACAAAACTAATTTCCCTGTTATGTCTTTCACTATCTTTCCTGCTGAGCAACTCTGACTCTCTTCATTTCCATTTGTAGTTAACAAAGAATGCTTTTTCATTTTGTGTTGAAAAATATTTTTCTCTCTGTTCTAATACAATGGAGCCAGGCTCCAAACTAATCAAACCCATTAGCACAAAATGGAGAATACCCTGTTGAGGCCAAAGGAGGCTGCCAATCTTCTCAGTGATTGTCTCGTTTGTTGAGAGTAGTTATTCTAATGTCTCAAAATTAATATGTTAATGATCTGTTGATGTGTATGCACTGCATGAAGTACTTTTAATGAGGATTTGGCCCAGGTGTCTTGGGAGTGTTTATTAAAAGAGAAGACTACGTGTTCTTGTCGGTGTTTCAGATAAGGGAAGTGAGATACTGAGTGTTTGAGATTGTGCCCTGTGCTATGGTTTTGTATGCCTAGGGGGAGATTGGTACCAGCGTGGCAGAATGAGCATTAAGAATTGATGTTCCCATCTGGAGGAGAGGAGAGGAGAGAAGAGGAGAGGAGAGGATGAGTTTTTCCTACCTTTTTCAAGAGTTGATAAGAACAGTCCTTTCATTTAGTATCAAATGAAATGTGTTCAGTCCCTAACACTAACTTAAAAAGAAGAAGAAGACAGAGGGTAAGAGAGAGGGAAAACAGTGCTGCTGCAACCTATTAGCAAGTGTAATTTAGACATTTCCTATTTTAGAGTTGAGGGAAAGCCAGGGGGTGGTAGCAGAGGAAGGCTACTGAGAATGACAGAGAGAAAGAGAGAAAGAGAGCGAGAGAGAAATGAAATACAGAGACTTAGACCAAGAGTGCGAGATAATGAGAAATGGTGGACAGAGAGTGAGAGACAGAAAAAGAGAAAATATAGAGGTTGGCATCAGGATCAGCAGAGGGCTTTGATTCTGATGCTATCAGTGGGTTATTATGAGCATAAAGGGAAAGCCGGTGTCATGAAACTATACCACATACACACACACACGCTAAAAAAAATCAGTCTGAAAAAAAGAGAGGGCCAGGAACCTCAATCAGAATAACAATTAGAACACATACAGACTTGGTAAAGAATCACAAGCACAAGATGCACGCACATCTGATCTGTATTCCTTGATAACATCCTCATCAAAAAGTTGCCAGACATAAGACTTCTATGCTTAAATTTAAATTTAATGTTAAAAAAAAGACAATTTTGAGTTACAGATAGTTTGAACTGTCTGCTAAGCATCACCTCAACCCATTTCAATCACTGAACTTGTCTTCTGAACCGTGTTTGACATGTTATTATAATAATAACAAGAAGAATAATCGCTTTATTGACAGTATATATATATATATATGTACATACACACACTGAATTTGTCTTCTGCATTTGACTCATGAACACACACATGCAACGCCCAGCAAATTACATGCAGTGAAACACAGAGGAGCAGTGGGTTGTAACTATCAAGCACCCGGGGAGCAAATTAAGGGGGTTAAGTGTCTTGCTCAAGAGCACCTCAGCTGGCTAATGGAGGGGGGGGGGGCATTTCTCCACCACACCCAAATTTGTCCTGCCCGTTCAGTGAGGGAATCAAACCGCCAACCTTCTGATCACAAGCCGCTTCTCCAACCTCTAGACTGAACAACTCAAACACAAAGACACAAATATCGTCAGTCCAAGTAACATAAATAAACACATGTGAATAACGCAAGGTGAACATTTGTTTCCCTCTATGTGTGAACACCACTAGCCTATTAGCCTGCCTGGTAGCTTTGAGCTAGGTGGGCAAGTTTCAATAACCTGCTCACCTCGGCTCCCATTTTGGTTGGGCGAAGTCAGGCAAAGCCAGAATACAGGATACACTGCAAATCAGCCCTTCTAAAGGGAGTCAAGAATGCTGATATCTATCTGAAGTCCGACTCTTAGTTGGAGCAAGTCAAAGTCACAAAAAAAGTAAATGAAAACAAAATCAATGCAATGAATCAATATTTATCCTTTTTGTCCTAACTTCTGAATATAAACTTTACTGAAAGGCGTCACTATCTTCATCAATATCATCATAATCATCCAGTTGCATCCTGTTCCTGCCCGTCGAGTCTATCAGTGCTTTTACAGCACACACAATGAAGACATCCCTCCATTAAAACAAGTCCAAACGCTGCTCTTACTCCTCGTGGTGTTGATCCATAATGGATGAGGGGAATGACACACACCACTGGCCTCATATGAGCCTCCGGAACAAAAGCCAGCTTTAATTGAGGGACCCAAGTAAAAGGACCAAAGAGGAGCTGGCAGAAGAAAGAGGTGGCAAATCCGCAGCCGATGGGGTGAGAGCATATGTCGATGGTGCTCGTTAATGTACGACCCTTCTGCTTCCACTGCTGCCTCATCAACAGGTTCAGATCACTTCATCCCACGACTTGGCAAAAGAGTGGTGATTAAAAGGAAAAGGACAGAATGTTACAGGTTTCTTTTCCCTTTGTCCTCCCTTCCCACTTCTTCTCATTCGTCAAATCCCTTGTCAAATCAATGATCTGCTCTACTGTTTCTCGCAGAGCAAGGTCAGGCCACGACAGAGCGGAGCAAGATGTCTTTCCAAACTATTTAGCAGCGTACATCTCATTTCCTTGCAGGCCATTATGGTAAATCTACATTACGGAGGCCTGTCAGTGGCTGTCTGCCTGCCTCTCCTCGCAACATTACAGACCAGCAGAGACACAGACGCCATACTGGTGACTCATGGACACACTGCCATCTACGGGTAAAAGATACAGACCTGGAGAGAGCTGCTGCATCGACAGTACAAAAGAGCTTATCACACTAATAGAACGTCACAGCTTCTGTTCAAAACCATCATGTCCATTAACGTCCATAAAGGTCACACTGGAATTAAATATGAAGTCTGAGTGTTTTGTGTCTATGCAGAAAAACACAACGCAGTAGATGTTATCAACACTACGCAGAGAAAATAGTTCATTTTGCCACAAGTGTTTTCCAAACATGAAAGTGGCATCCAAATGAGAAGTGTTAGTGCTGCACTTCATTATTAACTGAAGACAGTGGATTAGAGATTCTGCACGTCTCTTCTCTGTGGAGGATTTTTCTTAGCCTAATTTATCTGCTGTTGCAAGGAAACAACAAAATCTGCTGCGACACTGTGCCATTAAAGTGAAAACTTAAAATCACAACTAAAGGAATAATCCATCCGATAATCCAAAACCATGCTAAGTTAATGTGACATCATAACAAGATATGACCTGTTCATCACTGGCTTCTCCTTGGTCGGGACTGATGGCCAATAGTTTGCTTTGATGATCTGCCTCTACATTTGCCTTTCCTGTTAAACTCATTATGCAGCATACATATGGTGTTGTTCCACAACTTGTTCCAGATCCTGATTGCTGCATCTTGGAGACATCATTGCCAAGCTACCCTCACTGCAGTCTGTTCTGCCTCATAAACAGAGTTATTTAGTTAGTTCAGTGCCTTATGTCTCTGTTAAGTTTAATTAATTTTCCTTGCCCATTCTGGCAGGAGGTTTTTTGTGTTTGTGTTGACTTGAGCAAATAAAAGTTCTCAATTACACATGTGGGCTTTTCATGCATTTGGGTCCTTGTCAAACCTGGCGCACACATTCTCCACAATGCACTTCAATCAGAGAGTTTTTGGCCTACAATCAAGGACAATGTAGCCTTGAGCTGCTTGCCTCAAGCAGAGATGACAAGTGTGGTGTACAGTTCACTTCTTTCTAATTTCTGACTCGTGGCATCATTTGAGCACATTTGTAAGACTTCACACAGCTCCCCCTGAGGCCACAAAAGGTTGAATATATCTTTTTTCCCTAACAATACCCCAAAAACCTATAAATAGATTTTGATGTGTAAAATGAGCAGAGTTTAAGCAAAACTAGAATTTTGATGCTTGAAGTTCCCGTGGCTCAAAGAGCAAAAGCATCTATTCATAGAGATGAACTTTTACCACAAGTACTGCCAAAGAGGCTGAGACGCCTGCGTCTCTCCACATACCTGCCCTCAGCACTGGGAAATGTTACATTTTGAACCAAAAGCATAATTAGAGAAGAGAAAATTTCAACATCATACATATATCATATACATTCATATTACACCACATATAATATATTCTTATCTATCTTATCTATCACATTTCTGTTGTTAAAGTTGATTATCCCGGTAGTGATACAATTACAAACTCAGATAACCAGATGATTCTGTTTGACAGATAAAGCTACTGATCACATATGATGCATGAGAGTGAAACAAATGAAATAAGTAAATCATTAAATAACTACAAAAAGAGCTCTTCGAGTGAGTTAAACATTACATCCTATCAAACAGGCCGGACAGAATCTTAAGAATATGCATCTTTCCTTTTATCAAGCAGCTGCCATTCACAGTGAACCCCAGCATACGACACCTCAACAGCACAAGTTCAAGAACCTCAACTTCCCGAGTTCCTAAACAAACACTACCAACTGCATACGTTATTTAATCAATACGAGAGCCAATTATGCAGGAGATGAGGGTGCTATTACACACTGAAGATCAGACATAGCTAATCACTGAGGGTGACAACATGTTACAATCAGGACCACCTGCTCGTCGCACGTTGCTCTCGAAAACAACTAAGCCGTGCTAGATTTTGTTTTTGTAAACTCTTCAACTTCACCTTGTGGGCCTGTCAGGAGCCTGGCTAATTCATAACCACAAATGGGCTCAGTGTACTGTGGCTAATAAGTTTCGACATCAAAACTTGTCCAACTTTATTAAGTGGCCTTTAATCATGCTAACTTATCCACAGACGTCCAAGCTTCCTCTTTGTCGAGCCTAATCAGCAGAGTAGTGCGGCAGAAAACACCAGGGAGAGACAAAGCATGCAAGCAGTCGAAACAGTGGAATGACCAAAGCTGCCGTGTTGATGCAAAGGGATCTGCATTATGCTTATGATTTATACAACACACAAAAACATCAGATCATCTGTCCTGTCCCTGGCATATGCAAAACATACACACAATCATTAAGCAGTGAACTTCCAGGAAGCAGTCTACAACTTCTCTGATGTCAATAGCTTCCCCCAAAACATCCTGACACTTCGTTCCATATTTATAATTGCACAACGAGGAAAAAACTGAGGAAAAAAAACAGCACTTCAGAAGCTTTTCACACATGCAGACGATGAAAGGGACATGGAGAGCAGCAAAAACACTCCAAAGTGTACTTCTGTGTTTCTTTCTCTTTCGCCATCTACCTCCATTATTGTCTCTCTGACAACGGCTCAGAAATGGCAGCAGCTCCGAAATACAGGCTGTTATTAGCTGCTATAGCTGCTTTCTACGGGTGGTCAAAGGTCCAGGAGATGATCAAATATACATACAGGTTCTTATTTATATCTTCACATTCACTCAGAATTAGCGTGGATTATTAATGCAACAGGATCGGCGGTGTGGAAGAGAATAAACGTGAGAGAGCAGAGATGAGATACGGGGGGACAGCAAAGGAGAAAAGAGGCAGCGGAACAAAATGTAAAGGAAAGAAAATGCATGTGAGTGAAGAAAAAAGGCATGAGAGAGAAAGGGATTGCATGAGGATTGTGTGCCAGTATTAAATATTTCAATCACAGATTGGGTGCTATGAAAATGCTTTTGATCCAGACTCCAAAGTGCTTTTACAAAACAAGCATTTCTTTGAGTTGGCTGAAGCACAGTGGGATTCACCAAGGGAGAAAGTCCAATAAATGCTCTGAAGACAAGAAAAAAAAAAAAAAACTTTTTCCCATGAAGTGGATTCCCTCCAAGTGAGTTATCCTCTCAGTGTTGTAGAAAGCTATTTTTTTTATTCTTCAGGAGTTGTTTTCATTGCAAGATAAAAGATGCCATGGATTTTGCATGTATATTAAATGGTGGGAACATGTTAATTTTGAGGACTCAATTTCAGTGTGAGAGAGATTTCCAATTTAAGAAAGAAAACGGTTGCAGGAGGCTCACAGAGGATGACACCATAATGAAGGTTTTGCTAGTGAATTCAGTCAGCATCACACATTAATGAACCTAACATGTTGAGATCTGATGGCATAATAAATTGTGAAAGCCTGTTATACAAAGAACTAAGACAGGCTAAAGGAAAGCGTTTATTGTCATTATGGCGTAAAACTTTTACTGGGCACTCAACATAATTTGTAAAGGGGATTTCCTGTATCATTACTTCAGAGTCTTTGGAGGTAATTACAGCCAATAAGCACAAAAATACCCATATTTGCAATGCAGTTATAAAGCTGAATCGGATTTGTTTGCATCTGTATGCATGTAAATGACAACACAGATGACGTAAGATGAGAGCAAGACGTGGATGTAAAATCTGTAATTCAGTATTGAATATGAGAACTCAAAAATATGCAGACTTGATTGTCATGCTAAAAACAAACCGTGGATCAAGTTAATCTCAAAACCCCCCATCTCTAATCCTACTGATCTGAACTAATATCGTAATCAGACTTGAGCCAAGACAAAAATCCTATTTATCACAGTCACATTCACAGGACTCGAGTAAACTCAATACAGAATCCATTCAGATCCATGAACTGATTACAGCAGCTATTCACTTTGCAAAGATTTCACTTTAACAGAAAATGCACTCAGACAAAACCACAGCAACTTTCTCTTTCACTATTTGGTTGGTGAACATTCTTTGCTGCAGGTGAGCAGATAATCTGAACTTAAAATATATCGATTGCGTTCCCAGCTAGATTTTATTCATTTCTCACCAATTAAAATTTGCTTACCCTTGATGCATGTTAGTGTCAAAGGTGCTGATGCAGAATACCTGTGCAGCAGACAAACCACTCTCAGACTCTTCATTGGTATTCTGGATCTTATGTGGTACAGCTGGTTGGATAGACCAGGTAAAGCCCTATGTACCGTCCCAGAGGAGGAAAAAGAAATGAGAACAAGAATGGCAAAGGCCTTTAGAGAGCTCTCCTTATCCTCTGCACAGGTGTTGGACTGATACGAAAGAGCTCTCTGGAGTGAAGACGAGAATATCTGTCAGGAAGTGGTTGGAATAAGAAGTTCTGCAGCATCTCATCATTTTCTCAGTCACTACGCTCATCCGTCTCCACCCTCTGTCCCCTGCCTAGTGTTGTCAAGAACAGGGACGCATAAAACTTGGATGCTGTTGGAAAAGACTGAATTCAGTATCTAATTCTATGCACTTCTTCTTTTGCTGAATGCATTCTGCAAGCTCATTTTAATTCAGTATCACGCTGGGTAGAAACTTTAGAAGGAAACTTTCACTTTTCATGAAAGGACATACTGTATAAATCATAACAACTGTTGTGCATGGAAGAGAGGACATATTTGTGGAGACAGAGTCTATATTTCAAGCCTCTAGGTGAGCATTCGCCATGGCATCTGAGACATTCGACACATCTATGAACTGGCAACAGGAGACGCACTAAGTGGAGCTTGTCATAACATTTTATTACCTGTGAATACTGACACAAAATATTTCCACCCCATTAATCAACAAGTGCACGCAGTAGCAGTTATGTCCTAGAAGTGATAAGACGTCTGTCCCTTTACAATAATGAATATTCAGGAGGATCCACCATCATGTTTAGTTTGTATTCCACTCACAAGTTGGAAGCTTTTTAGTCAAGCTCAATAATGTTTCCCGTTAGATCTTACTTCACATTCATGTCATTTCAACACCTGCAGAGTCCAGGAACCAGCAGGTCCTCCAAAACTGCTTGCGCGGCTGTGGGAACTGAATACAAAAACTCAGTTCAACTTTAAGATTTTCAAAGTGCTATTAAGGTTTTTCTCAAAGGACTTCACTGCAACTTTCATGTCCATCTGTGCTCCTCAACCTCTTTTAACTGACTAAAAACCCACTTCTTACCTACTTTTTGTTCCTTTACACTCATTCACATACAGGCACATCTCACCCCCCCACTCACCTGTACCTCTCCTCTTAAACCTCCAGATCTGTGAAGAAGCAGAGAGCGGTGCTCCCCGGCACATAAGATGCAGGATTAATTTGTTTATAGAGCTGGGCTGTTATCACATAGCGCATTACCAAGCTACACTCAGACATTAGTCAAACACACACATACATACACACACAAATACATGGAGTGGGGGTGCGGGGTTGGTGCGAGGAGATGGGGTGAAATGTGCTCTGAGGCAGAGATAAAGAGATAGAGATTTGCTGGTTTGCTGGTGGCACTTATTCAGGAGAGGGCTGCGGCGGCTTCTCAAAGGCTCCATGGGGTTTGAAATGAAAAGGCTCCAAACGAGCGTGGATAGTTATCTGTGTAAGACTCTAAATATTCATATCCAAATCCCAGCGGTGCTCCAAAAAAGAAAAATAAAACTCATAATCAAGGCGAGACATATCACTCAAAACAGATTACTCCCACATGTTTGGGGACTCAATCTGAAAGTTGACAAGAAGAATGACTCCTTTGTGTGGTGAGGCATCCTTGGGTTCCTTGAAAGGCACTCCAAACTAAATTTATTATTATTATTCTTGCAAGAATGCTGGCGAGTAGAATAAATTGGAATGTCTGTCTCCATTCGGCTCTTATTTTCTGCCATTTTCTTAGCGCTTACTGTAGTCTTAGAACATAAACCTGCTCTGGTCGTAATAATTTGTCATGGTATTGTGGGTTTGACCATTGCAGTAGCTGTACTGTCTGCTTGTAATCTCACTGATCAAAGAACAGAAGCTCATCTGTCTGTGTTCAATGAAAATTACTCTGGAAAAGAACAGGAGGATTAGTAAGATACTCATTCTCAAAGTCAGCATTATTTTCCTTGTTCCTGCAAATTGATTTTAAGCATTATTTACATCACCGCACAATGACCTCCCTTTGATTTTGCAGGGACTGCTGCTCTCCAAAGAACAGAGCAAATAAGAATTCAAACAGCCTCTATGGATAGTAATGACTGGTCTCAGCAATTTGACTTTCCATGAAAATTTGGCACAGATATTCATGTTTACCACAGCATGAATCTCAAAAGAAGGGAACCCTTGACTTTCACCATATAGTCAAATTTAAATTTTGTCCAGCATGTTGGTTTATGATCCAAATACCTACAAAATTATTCATCCTCAGCTGTACTTTGCGTTTAATGCCAGTTAGTAAACGCTAGCATGCTAACATGCTAAATTAAGATGGCAAACTTTGCAAACATTTTACCTGCTAAACATCAGCATGTTTTAGCGTCTCATTTGCAGACTTTGAAATAGCATTAATGTCAATGATTTGGCAGTTCTTCTGCTAACATCAGAAGAAAAAAGTACTATTTTTAATGAAATGTAAAAGTAACCTTTAGGAGAGAGAAGAAGACTGACTGCATCACAACAACAAAGGTTCTATACTTATTGAGTAAGGCAGCTGTTTTGACAGGCATCTAATTATTAAATTGATCATGAGAGAAGATGTGTCACCATCTGTCAAACTGACAGTGAATGACTGATCACACTATACTTTCACTTCATGGTAATTAATGAGAGGAGCAAATTGCAAAGCCAAAAAAAAAAGAAAAAACAGAAAACTTTGTGAAAAGCAGAGTCAGTACCTGTAGTGTATTTGAAGGTGTTTAGCTGACGCTGGTATTTTCCACCTGGCATCAAATTGTGGAAATGAAACAAAAAAGAAACATTTAACAGGAATTCAAATGATGTCAGCTGCCTCAAGTCATAAAGATCAAAATAACCAACCGCATTCAAATGGATTTATTCAGACCCTGCTTCTGAAGACTGGGCAACATCTGCTGATGCTATTTCAAATTCAACACGTGAACACATTTAAGTGAAAGCAACAAATTACATTGTGCTGCTTCTTCCGATCGGGAAAAACCAACAGGCAACGCTTGAACATCACGCATCGAATATCACAAATACAATCAACCGCTGTGCTCTGAGACACGTCTGATTCACAGTAAATTCAGTTATGTTCAATCAGCCTAATGAAGATGAGAACAAAAGAAAAGGACACACTAAAGGTGGGGGAAAAAAACAAAACTTTCCTGTAAATAAAATGTTCGTGTCCAACCAAAATGTTTACTAGTATGAGGCGACTAAGAGGGCAAAGGACATCAGAGACAGATGCTCCAACAATTTCATTATCAGCTCTGTGTGTGGGACGCCACGTAGGCTGGCTGTCGCAGAGCACCAATCAGCTCTGATTAATGTCATCCTCGGTTCAACCAAGCCAATGATATCATTGTTACTAAAGTATGCTTGCACGCCAAGCCTCCACCTCCTACCCAGCATGTATTGCAACAACAGTGAAAGGTACTGCCGCAGGTATCCGACATACAGCTGCCGTTTGTCATTAAAAAAAAACAAAAAAAAAACACACACATACACAGACGCTCAACCTCAAACTCTCCTTCTGTTCTTAGTGATGCATGCACCTGAACATCACGCCACTTTGCAGCTCCTCCATGCGCTGCCAAAGCAAAAACGTGTCAAAGTTAAACAACAGCCGGTGTAACAAGTAGCCGTCGTGCTGTCCCTATGTCCTCGACATCTGCTCTCTTCGCAGCAAGGACCACTGAGTCCCCTCGCCTCGCCTGGACTAAATACAAAAGTAAGTCAGTGTGGTGTTAACACCAGGCAGAAGCAGTCATGCAGTAAAAGAGTGGCAGGTCTGCTAATACAGCACCAGCTCCTACACTGGCAGGCAGGTGGGCGAGCTGGGACCAGATCTAATCACTCCCAAGATAGAGGAGGGAGGCAAACGTGGAGAAGACGAAGAGGAGTTGCTGAAAAGAAAGATGCTGGGCTTGTTTAACAGCAGTGCATTCCCGCAAAACGCACCCCGACTCACACACGTGTAAACCAACTAGCAGAGACTTTGTGCACCAAGTACAGCAATCACCAAGAGGCATGTGTGTCTTAATGTGTGTGTGAATTCAAAAATACCCCGAGGCAAAAGAGGAGGTGAATCTCTAGATGCATCACCTGCGGGCTTCCTGCTCAGTCTGTCTCCTCTCTCTTCATAGGCGCTCTCTCTTTACTTAATCCAGTCTCAGAGACAGACACACAGACACTCCATTACAAAGCTTCAAGAGGATTGAATGAGCACAAATATTAGAACTGTCCTCCTTAAACTGAGTTGCTCTGAGTCGCCTGAAAGCTTCAAAATCCCTCTGTGCCTCAGTAAGCTCTTTGCTGATCCCTTTTGAAGATGATTTGATAGTTGAAACAAGTAAAAGATCTTAGCATTCTCTTAGATTCACCTGTTCGGACTCTTAGTTCATGTTTAGCGCAGATTTCAACATGGCAAAGCTACTTATTAAATGACTTGGACTTGCAAACTCAGACTCGCAGTCTCGTTTTTGATTAAAATACAGGCAATTAGAAACAAACCTTTCGGCAAATTTCTTCAGCTACAGCTAATAAATCTAACTGAAAATTCACATCTTTTATTGTTTTTATGCCTTTCAGTAAGGCAGGTTTTAAAAACGTATTATCATTTTTATTACAAGATAATCACCACTCATCTACTTGTGGCGGAGCCGTCCTGTGATTATATGATCCCACCTTGCCATTAATTTACTGTAAAAAAACTGTAATTTTAATTTAAAAAGTTACTGAAGTTTTTAGTTTTAGAGCTACAATGGAATACATTTAACTGCAAAAAAGAAAAAAAAACTGACACTGATTGCAAACACATTACCCAGCACTCCCTGTTGTTTGTTCTAGATGAAGTTTCTTAAGCTGCCACTCTTTTTCTGTCACTGATCATCGGTGGTCTTTCTGTCAAACCACTTATTTTACTTGTTCGCTTAAGCTGCAGAAAAAACAAGACCACAGATTCTGTCACTGCTGTGTTACATCATTAGTGCAGTGGCTTCCAAAGTGGATGCATCATCCTATTAAAAACCCTTTAAAATATGCAGCGGCTAATGACATGACAGCTCACGGTTGGCCAGGTGTCACAGTAATAGTTTCTGGCTAATGAGTTTTCCAGATAAATAACAGCCAATGAAAGACTATCAGAGCAAGTGATGGAAAGTGATGGAAAGATCTGTAAATCAAGCTCAAACACATGCTGATACCACTTGATTTTTACTGTATATTTGGATTTATATTTTTAATTTGTGACATTTTTTTTAACAGTTGACAGTGCAGATAACCAAACAATATAATGTTTGCATTATCAAACGCTGTGATAAAATGGAAGCAAGTCAAACAAATATTAAGATCTTGTTTCCTGAGAGGAACAACAAATGCATCAGATGGGAATCTACAGCCCTGCTGAAGTGCTTTCCCTCCTCTGCCGCTCTTTTCCATATTTATCTCTGGGAAAGGCGGACGTGATGACACCCAGCAGGCTCTGGCATTCAGTGGGATGATTAAAATGTTCATTAACACTGATTCGTCCAGGTGATGAAATCTGTCACACACCCCTGCTGCGTCCACATGGAAACGCCTGAGAGATATGACGACGCAGGTGCATAAATCGGGCGGTGACCACCTGGCCCCACCTGTGACAAACAATATGCGCTATATCACCTCTCTTCTGCCAGGTAAATAAACAATGTGTGTTGAATTAATTGTCACATATATACACACAAACGGACCACCCTCTGCTGAAATAAATGAAAGTCCCTCACACCTCAGAGCTGGTAAACATGCCCAATCTGCTGGATTAAGACCAGAGAGGCTGTGAGGTGTTGCCCAGCTTCTCTTGTTATGATCTGAGGCTACAGATAAACGTGTGGGCACAATTAATCTCAATTCACGTAGAGAATGACTCACCATTTGCTCTTTTACTGTCGGCCTACTGGGATGTAAATAACTTTATAACATAAACCACTTACACACCAGTTACAACAGTTTTGTGTCCACCTACAGCCGCTAACGCACAGTTTAATTTAGTCTTCACACACACGTCCATACACACCGCGTCTCACCTACACTCACTCAAAGGGAAGTGGGACTCGCCCGCAGGACAATTAACACTAATGCAGCACATCAAGGTGCACACATATGCACATTTGCCCTGACGAAACACATACCTACACACATTTGCTTAATAATGACCCCCTCTCGACACTGTGGCCTGCTTTTCTCACATTAACCCCCAAACAAACTCAGCTACTCGCTAGTTAACAAGTAATGAAAATCCACCTCCATAATGACACACACACACACCATATTGTTGGTTTAACAACAGAAAACAGTAGAGCTACACACAACCCAAGTTTTTATTAAACTAACACACCTTCACACTTTAATACATGCGCAAAGCAGGCTTGTGCACAGCAAAAAACACAAACACACACAACTGAAACGTCACAGCAGGATGCCTGACCTCCCCAAGGCCCTACAAGGGCGAGGCCGAGCACACAGAGGGACAATAAATGCAGATCTATGTGTGTAATGAATAAGTTACACACTCCTATTAGGGCAGGCAGCGGTGACAAATGCCTCTCATTCACTCATTAGGCCACTGGCTGTCGGAGAGAGCAGGAGAGACTGAAGCGCAGCAAGGGAAGCTTATTGGGTTTTAAACGGCCGTGTAATCCATTTCCTTATTGGAGATGAATAAGCTGCTGTCCGTGGGTTTATTTATGGAAGAATTAAACATGTACGCAGTGACAGGCAAAAAGCAGAATGAATCAAAGAGCAGGTCTGGCCACTGTTCACATCTAATTCTGATGGGGGAAACACAAGAGAGGGAGAGAGAGGCAGAAACATCAACAGAAGGGGTTATTTACATATAAAGAATTAAAAAAAACGGAGAAAATATAAGAAATAGCAGGGCTTCGAAAACATATGTGCAAAAGACAAACTGCTTCTACAAAATAAGAGCATTCATGTAATGAAATAATGGAGAGCATAGATTTTTAAAAAAAGAGGTGGAGGAAATAGAACTATCACAGAGCTGTTGACAAGAAAATGGAAGAGAGGGAATTCCATCTCGGCAGACTAACAGCCCTCTGACCCTTTATCGATCTCCTCGAGTGTCCTTGGCATGCCCAGCCAGCACTTGACAGGTTAAAAACTCCTGATAGCTATCCCAGCCTTTTTTATATACAGCCCATGCAGCAATTAGCTGTCCCAAGGGGGGAGGAGGTGAAACCCATCTCCCCTTGTTCGGTGACTATCTCCCTTTGGGAATCAATCCCCCGGGTGAAGCAATCAGTCAAACACAAGCCGGTCAACCAGCCAGCCGTTAAACCTCCTCCTGGGAGAACGAAACGTCTTGAAACATTATCTCCTAAGAGACAGAGCGCTTCCACTGAGGATGAGACAGCACAGTTTCTCTAAGAAAACAAATTCTTATCCAGTCAGTGCCCTTGTTTCTAATGCCGAACCTCTATCACTGACAAAGCCCTCTACCAAGTCACACCGGCCTGTGTTTCTCACACACTCACCTCACTTCTCTCCTCTGGCGTTCAGCCAATGGATTCTTTTAATGACATATGCACATGCAAGTACACGTATACACACACACACCTCATCAGAGCACTTAAACACTCAGCTCACCTTGATCGTACATAAATTGGAGTAACGCTAATGTGATATGCTTAGTATAAGAGCATCCTGTCCTCTACTATGGCGACGCTTTTCAAACAGGATTCAAACACGCAGCACACGTTTGCACAGTATTGTGATTCACATTCATAAGAAGAACACAGTAACTCAAACGTACTGTTCTCTCACATACACATACACATACACATACGTATAGTCAGAGAGGGGAAACCCCCCCAAACAAACAGAGATAGAAGGCATCACGCAGGAAAGAATAATTATCACTCCTCTGAAACAGGAGAAAGGGGAACCGTCTTTTGTGGGATGTCAGTGGGGCTGACAGCGCCTGAGGAGCACTCGAGAGATCACGTCTGCAGCACAATCATTAGACAGGAGGGGTTTCAAAAAGGTGCCGCACTGATCACGGGGAAGCACGCTGACAGCACATGAAGAAGGCGCACTTGTGCTTCAATTCATCCTTTTTTTTTTTTTTTTTTTTTTTGCCCCCACCATTTTTGCTCCCCCTAAACTGCTCAAACATTATTCCTCCTCCTCTGCTCCCAACACACACACACACCAATACCAGCAAACTGTGGTAGTCAACATCAAAGTATGATGGAACGAGGCACATCATTAGCAGGAGAAGACAGAGGCGAGGGAGGATGAAATCATTTAGACGCCGCTGTGGAGAGGGAATTACTACGCCTGTCGGGATGAGGGGAGCGAGGACGGAAAAAAAAAAGAGGCAAAGACAAGAGGGATGAAGGAGGGGTGAAAAGGAGAGAGAAAGGGTACAAATGACAAGAGAATGAAAAGTCAACATGAGCAAGAAAGATAATGAGTGGCGGCAAAACAAGAAGGGCAAAAAAAAAAAAAAAACACTAGGAGAGCGGCAAACTAGAGATGAGAGAGAAGAATGGAGGCTTGATGACAAACCGGAACAGGTTTGTCAAGACAATGCAGTTGAGCTGGGTGATGGCTATTTCCTGATAATACGAGTGTCTTTTCATGTGGAAGGGAAATCACCGCCGCTCCCTCCAATCATCTCCCATCGTCAGTGTTCTTCCCCACCGTGCTCTCCGGTGTCAGCAGGCCAGGCGGCCATGTTTGACAAGCTGAACACGGTAATTGGCAGAAAGCAGAAGGATGAAATGTGAAATCCGTTGTGATGTTTTAAACATGACGAGGCTGCAGGCCGGAGTCTCACAGATCTGTCCTGATTTAACAAGTGAGATATGTCGAAGCACCTGACACTATTTGACTGTTTGAACAGAAAGCAACCTTTATCTTTTCTTCTATAAAGATATCCTAAATGTTTTTATAGCCAGTGGATGATCCAGCTTTCGAAAGTGTTCTGAGGACAAACAGAGATCAGAGATCGGTTGGTAGTTGTTTCACGTTAAAGGTAAAGTCCAATTTCACACAGTTTAGATCTTTTTTTGGCTGTTGCCGGCCATCATTTTTAACATCAAGAACAACACCGTACTGACTGTTAATTGCTTGGATCAGGGAACAAATGGACAAACACAAACAATCACATTATCTGACTAGTTTTAAACAAAAACTCTACCTTTCACAAACTTAATTTGGAAGATAAAACAACAGCGAATAGTATTAGCCGAACTATCTGTGTTATACCAGTCCGGTTGGGTGATGTTAGAGTACCTCTTGGGCAGTAATTTGATTCCTTTTAACAGTCATAAATAGTGTATCAGACTACAACTTAAATACCAATAATGACATTAAAATTGCTAATCCCAGTAATGCCATGTTACGCCCTTGTTATTTTGTGGGTCGTTTTGTTTGCATTTACTGGGAGACTGATGGAGGGAACCATTTCTCCTCTCCATACATAAGGAGAAGCTTCTAACAAAAGAGAAACTGGAATGGGTTGAGCTATGACAGCAAAGGATTTTAATTAATCCTTATTTGAGTTGAGTAGAGTTGACTTTGTGACCTCAGACCAGGACAGACAGATCCATTACCAAATAACACTAATCATAAAACTATTTTATAAGAAAGGAGATATTTAAAAAACAAAGTCGCCCAGACTTACATCACAGAAAAACATTCACAGGCAGTTTTGATCTACTGTAATCTAAAACTGCAGCGAATGTTTCCATCTTTTTTAAATCACAGATAGAAATGATTACTTTTTTTTTTCTTCTCACCCATATGAATAAATAAATAACTGAGAAAACAATAACTAAAATCCATGATGGGTTCACATTGCATTATTAAAACTTGGACTAAGACTTATAGAACCATGTAGCTGTTTGTTCTCATGGCTCCTTAAAAAAAAAAAAAAATCATTAACTGGATATTACAAAGTTCTACACATCTCTTTCCCTCTCTGTCCCACAAGAACACACAATCAAACTCACAAACACATAAAACCTTCAGGGCGTCACGGATAACAACTCTCTGTCTGTCCCCCAAAATGCAATCAGCCATTATGTGGCCCTCTATAATCTGCCGTATTCATTTTATTTGCCTTTGATACAGCAGGAGTTTATCTCACTGGAAACAAAGTCAAACTTATCAAATCTATCCAAAAACAAACAACAAAAAGGACAAGTCAGAAAGACGGAGGACTGAGAGGCTCGCTCACAGTTTGATGGGGCTTCACGCTGTAAAAGACAGGTCAGTCCTCTGAGCCCCAGAGAAACGCATCAGAGGTGATCTGGGATGTGGATGGAAACTGATGACCTTATTTTTCTGTGCGTGCGTCTATGAGCATTTATGTTTGAGAGCAAAATAGATGGACTGGGACACAGATATGAAATCTAATTTCAGGTCATAATGATGCAGTGTGTGTGTGTGTGTGTGTGTGTGTGTGTGTTGTTTACCATCATTGCCCTGGCTCCCCTCTCTCTTCAGCATCTGTACCGCCCCCACATACTTCTTCAACTGGACCTTCAGGACCTCATTCTCCCTGCACAAACAGACACACACACAGCTTATAACCTCAGAAGACCAACAGTCAGGAACTGCAATACAGTGCACGCAAGCATTTCAGACTTTTTAATGTCAAACATCCCTGCTGTAATTCATACGAGACCCGATTAGACTTGTGCATTTAGACAACATGATCACCAGCTGACTGTGGTTGTCACAGTAAAGATGTTCCCATGCACAAAGTGACAGAGGGTACATTTTCTGTCCAACAACTCTGGGAGCTGCACCAAGCCAGTAACAGGAAGCTGTTTACTCTGTTTTTTGACAGCATGTGCTAGAGGGAGACGGTGCGAAACTTGGGGTGACATCTTGTCACCTGAGGAAGGATGAAAATAAAAACATTTGAAATCTAATCCAGGTGGTCAGACTGAGATATTTACAGAGATGTGACTTGCCTCACATTTCAACAGCAGTCAGTGGCAGTCAAGCCACTAACAGGAGGCTTTACATCAGATTTGAACATGAACGTTTGTTGCTGTCATCAGATGTTCTGAGCAAAAGACAGAAACCTCAGGTAGGAAAGCACTAAAGATGAATTGAGGATCAGATCATGAATACCAGCTGTGCAAATGGACTGATTTGGACATGCATTTTCAAAATAATGAACTCCTGTACGTGAATCTAAACAGTAAGCAAACAGGTGGCAGGCACTTTGGGTGGTTCATATATTGAACTGGAATGTTATCAACAATGTGTTTTGTGGACTCGCACGTCAAGCTGGCTGATTGGTTGAATCGCAGTGAACAGTGTCAATAACAGTGTCTTCCCACTTTTTGGCAATAGTTTGGGGAAGGTTTCTGTTTGAAAGAGAAGCCCCTCTCAAGCCCACTGGTTCCGTCAACAATAACAAATGATGGCCCTGACCTCAACCTCATCCAACAAATTTGCAATAAACTTTAAACACCGGCTGTGAGCCACGCTTCATCAGCCAACATTAGCGACAAACCTCATTAAATGCCTTTGTGGCTTGAAGGGAGCAAATTCCTGCAACCAGGTTCCTAATTATTGATGAAATCCCCAGAAAACAGGACACTATTAGAGCAGCAGATTAATGCTCGTGGTTTAGGGATTAGATGTTTATCAATCGCAAACAGTTGTGATGTTAAGGTGTCACCTTATCAGATGAATTATTTGTCACTTTCATCAGGCTAAAACTTTGACAAAAGAAAAGTCAGATCAAAATGTCTCTGCCATTCCAAAACTAGGGTAAATATAGTTGTTAGTTTGCAGAAAGTCCACAGACACAACATATCAAAATGAGTTAAGATAACTGAACCCAGAAAGCAGCCGGGAAATTAAATTAACAATATAAATTCATATCAGAAGAAATAAAAGGGAGGGAAAAATTGCACATCGCAACATCTTGAAAACTGCAATAAAGTGCAGCACTGTCGACTCTCAAACAAACAAATCACAAAATAAAAGACTTTATCGACTGCATAATGCCCATATCAAAATCTGCAAAGACAAAGTCCCCTCTACATCCCCTTCCATGCAAATAAAAAAGGCAGCACTGTGCGTTCTTTAGAAGACGCAGGTTAATGTTATTTGGGTCAGAATTATGGTAAGCTACAGTCTTAGATTAGCACGGCTAAGAGGAGTGGTGGTGGCGGTGGCATGTGTGTGTGTGTGTGTGTCTGAAAGCGGATGAGGAAGCAGACACAAAGTCACAGCGATAAAGAAGTGAGAGACAGAAGCAGTCTCTTTACAAGCCATAGCCGGTTGAACATCATCGACTTTGGGGAGGAAATCAATCAGAGTTGGAGTGTGGCTTTATACCCCAGGTGGTTAAATTTAACAGTCTTTGTCTTGCTTCACCGCCGTCCTGCCACCCCTCATTCTCCACGGATGATTTTTGGTGCCCTGCTTATCAGTCCTCATTCCCCCCCAACAAAAGAGGCGTCTGCCGGGAGACCTCCTCAGTCCACAGGACGGGCTCTCAGAGGAGCCGTCCACGTCGTTGTTATCAGAACCACCCGCGGCCCAGACGCCGTTCCAGCCTGATTAAATTATAGCTGATAGACGCCGCTCGCCGTAAATGTGTGCTTGGGTACGGGCTCTGGGTGATACAGACATTCAAATGGGTCTCATTTTACTGAGAATGAGTTTTGTGTCTGTTGTTACACCAGCAGGCAACGTGAGTGATATTTGACACTCAGGTGGTAAAAAAAAAAAAGTACTTTTAGCAATTCTAGAGCTTAATGCCTCAGTTTCTGTCTGTCTTGTTTGTTCTTTTCAGTCTCACTAAGACAGAGATGATACATGTGTCCACTTTGTACACAGACTTCTGATGTTAGTTGACCTTTCAAAGACAATATTAAAACTGTACTAATCGATATTTTTATATTAAGCACAGATAAAATGATGTGTGAAATAACGTGAAAAAGGCATCAGAGCCATAACCCATGAGAATTATCACCTTACTTTGCTCCATGGAGCTTGAGTTTCTCATGAGTTTACCAAATAACAATTTGAAAAAGGAGCTGCAATAAACTTAAATGTCATGTGTTTTTAACTGCATGCTGAGACTGAACTTAGTGCCCTGTCAATCTCAATGAAGATAACTTAAGAAGAAACAGCACCAATTGAGAGGATTATAGTCAAAAAAGTCAAGAAGTATCCCACCATCAAACAGCACACTGACAAATCTGTAGGCTGTAAGGGAACATGAGAGGAAAAAAAAGCTTCTGGAGCGTATGGAAAATTATCTGGTGCCCCCCAGAAACTCTCCTGTAGGTACAACGAAGTTTCCAGTGATCACAAGAAAGTTTTACATGCACACAAGATATATGGTGCACACAGGAAACCACTCAGTGCATCACGACCTGCTTTGTTTTTGTGTCAAAATTCCACTGCCAGTGGCCTGGGCTGTATTACACCTATATCTACCTACATTCACTTTGCTCGCAAGTCTTCACCATTGTACTACTCTAAACAACATTTAAAACCATCGGCATAATCACAGCAGGATGATGGAGGGTCATGTCTTCTACAATACACAAAACATGAAACTTTGTAATTGACACAATATCAGACAAGAACACAAAGGGCTATAAAAAAAAGAAAACAAAATAAAAGCTGGTTTGTTTCATGCAGTGTTGAGAGTTAAATGGACTTTGAAAGGCGCTGGATATGTATCACAGAGGCTTTGAATGTCCTGTTGGTCCTCTGCTGCTGCTGCTGCTTCAGCCTGGCCCGGCACAGTTCTGGTGCTCAGAGCTGGTATTTTAACGTAACTGAGCGCGGCTTAACATGGAACGAGTGGGATAATATGGTGCCGCACATATCACAAGATGGTCAGCAGGAGCAAGCAGGGTGCATGGACCAGGTGGGAGCACACAGAATCCCACATGACCACTTGGGAAGAACCAGCGCGAATTAAGTTTCCCATCCAGTCTGTGTATGACATCCTCCCAAGTCCAGCAAACCTGCATTGTCTGGGCACGGCAGATACTCCAGGTGTATTCAAGAACGGTGCCGCATATATCAAGACACATACTACAGTCCTTGGATGTAGCTATTATAAGATCTGTGAAGTTATTTTTGCAGTCAGGAGAGTAGTCTTCAGTGCTTTTCTCCACCTCTCAGCACAGAGAGTGATTCATAAAGAAAAATGCAGAGAGCACAAGAAACCTCAGGTTGTGGCTTCTGTCAGCAGCACAGCAGGGGACTCATTTATGAAACGGACCTCAATTTTGACCTAAAATATTAGTGCAATATTCCCAGAGTCTTACTTTGACGTGAAAATGATGCAAAGTTTAGACTTAAGGTAAGTGGTTTTCTGCCGGTTGGGTCGAGGTATTGTAGTCTGGGATGCATGTGACTGTGGTGACCTTTGCGTGAGCTTTATGACAAATGTGATAGAAGTGATCAAGCCACAGTTTCCTTTCTGACCCGTTATTCACTGCAGCGGCAACACACTGCCAACCACAATTAGTCTACTGATTAATATACATCGCCTGGCATAAGTCTCCTGATTTGAGATCTGATAGGTGACAGATGTGTGAGTTACACATGGGATTCTTCAATTCTGTTTAAGTTGTTTATGCTCAGCGTCCTTCGTGAACTGAATGTAAGCACATTTTTGGAAATGATCTTCAAATGTTCAAGTATAAATCAAACAACATTTTTATAAACAATTAATCAATTCAATATTTCCTCTGAGTTAACACCTCACATTAAGCATCACACAGCAACTGAAACAATAAGTCAATAAGTTCTTCTTTAGACATGTGGCACAGCAGCTGTAGCTTTGGTCAGCAATTGATTTTCTGTGTTCTGCAACCCATCTCAACAGGTCAGCTGTCTCACACAGATTCAAGGATTTTATGGTGGAATTCTTTGTAATCAAGCAGCCCTTGTGAATTAATCTTGAGCTCCATCAGAGTTATCAGGACATATTTATTTTAAGCAGGTTAAGGTACCAAAATAAGCCTACCACCTCATACCCACTCAGTCCTCACCAATACCTGACTGAAGATTTTGTCCTAAATTAAAATTAAGGTCTAAAGTCTAAGTTTGTTTCAATGTAAGGGATACACATGTTTTGATCAGGTAATTACATTTATTTATCATCATATACAAACATATACTATCTGGCGAAGAACGTGGGTTTAGATGGATGTAGGCTAC
The DNA here is from genome assembly GCF_020382885.2 of Scatophagus argus. Lineage (NCBI taxonomy): Eukaryota > Metazoa > Chordata > Actinopteri > Scatophagidae > Scatophagus > Scatophagus argus. Next base: position 6,618,683 of record NC_058513.1, read on the forward strand.
ACAAAATGCAAGGAGAATGGATTACATGTCAGAGAAGAAGAGCAAAGTGTGTTTTGTCTAAGATAAGCACGAGAAGCTTTCTCAGGCTCTGCAGGTGATCAGAGCGGAGCATTTACAATCTACGCAGCCAGATGGCTCCCAACCAAAAAGGAGCAAAAAGGAAATAAGATACTGAACTGACCTTAGTCGGGTGCCCGGACACACCATTCGCTAGCTGGACGTGTAAATAAGGGGTTTTGTGTTTTTGGCGTGTTTACAGCCAGTTCTGCCCTCCCCACAAGAGACAAAAAATTGTACTGCAGGTTTAAGACAGAAGTACAGACTTGTACAGAAGTCCCCACACAGCAGGAAAAGCACAGGTGTAACTAACAACATCAATGATGTCTCCATACCAGGACACCTGAACTGCCTCACCTCGTTAGTGTTATTAATCACGTGTGCTTTTCCTGCTGGGACATGTCAAAATGCCTGCACCCATAAAAGGTCAATTAGAATTAGTCTTGCTATATTTGCTGGATTAATAATATATTAATATTAGATGTACATGTATTTGTACTTGAACTGCATTAGTTGTGGGTGCTCTGTACGTACTTGCCTGTAATTTGGAATTTTGAGTCTAATTACTCTTATGTTGTGTTGTTCTTTTATTCTTATCATTTCAAACATTTTAACCATTTCATTTCTTTTTTTTTTGATCTGCAGTTATTATGATTATTATTATCATGTCTATTAGTCTAGTACTCATGTCTATATTTGGGTAATTATATATTTTTAGAACATCATCATATTATGAAAGTACTTTCCTTTCACTTCAAATGCTGGAGGATTTCTATTACCCCATAGCACATGAACATTTGATGCAACATGTCACCAAACTCCCAACTGGTGCTGAGAGTCAAGTCAAAACTGGGCCATCAGTGCTGTCACTACCTGGGATCACCTGTTCCTTTTAACCTGCTCCATTAGTCTGTTTTTTGTTTTTTTGTTTTGTTTTGCTTTTTGGGTTTTTTTTTTTTTTCAAATTGCCTGCAATCCATTATGCACCTACATAATTATCTAATGGCACCACAATTCAAGGCGCTGTCAATAGAAAATAATTACCAAGAGCTCTTCAGTTATTCAAGAACAACGTGGTTTGTTCAGAGAATTGTTTATCCACAGCACATTTTCTCTGAAATAAATGATTCTCTGAACAAACAATGCTTTAGGTGTTAGGCCTGTGTTGAAATAGAATTTCTTTTCAACAGCCTGATAATGAACACATTTTTATTGAATTATTGATCACTCTCTCATTCAACTGAAATGTTTTGCATCATTTCATCAAGACAGACAACGCAGCTCAATATGAAAAACAAAAATGTCACCTTGTGAAATATACTGCATCGACTTCAGCCTTGTTAGGCACTGAAGGGCTCATCAGTATTCAGGAATATCCACATGGCTTGTTCTTAAAAAGGTTGAGTTTTTAAGTACTGATTCCAATTGCAGATTTTCTCAAATGTTTCATAACATCAATCAATATTTGGTCACCGGAGACCTTCTTTCCTGGACTTTCTACTAGCTACAGTAAAAAACAGATCTTACATTGGAGTAGCTCCAGCCTTGCATGGAGACATATTCATGTTGCCAGTGTACCACCTGATGTAAGAAAAGATGCTCCAATACAATAACCAAAAGGTAACATAACTGTATCAAATGAAGTCTGAACAGAAAAGACCAATAGGAGCGGAGGTAAAAGGTCAGGGGCTCCCTCATGTCATTAGGCTTCACCCTGAATATCTGTACCAAATTTCATGGCAATTCACCCAGTGCTTGTTGTGAGTCTGGGCTATAGAGGCTTACTGTCAAACAGACCGCTGCACAAGCCGCTAGCACTCCTAATAAAAATATTAATTATTTTGTGGAGATGAAACGTTAGTTCTTCTTCTGTCTTATCTTGTCACTCATCTTGTAGTCTCTTAGATTTATCTCAGGAAACCCCGTGGTGGTGGTGGTGGTTCAGAGCCACAGGTTGAGAACCACAAACTGATTAAATGTCTCAACACTATTTCTATGTGCACCAAGCAGGTATGTGATTTGAACACTGAACTTCTCTACACCTATTAAAAACATCACTGATAGTATTTTTGGTTGTATACCCTGCTAAATTCTGCTTTATATATCTAAGAGAGTGAGTTCACACAATGTTTACGCAGCAACAGGGCATTTGAACAGTTGTATGCCATTTAATACCCATTTACAGTAAGCTGCGAGCTTGTATTTCTGTGCTGCAGTCACTTCCTCACCGCCTCTAGCAAGTCTATCATTGTAATCTCCGTTTAGTGGACAACGGTTATTCAGACCCACAGGACAGAAAATGAATGACTTTGACTCAACGGAGAGTCAAAGCTGCAGTTTCGACTCCCTGTTGATGCTTTCTAATTGAGAACAAGCCATTAAGTTGTTTGATGCTGTGCTTCTAGTGAAAACACTGGATCACAGGAAATGTGGAGCAACTCACCTGAAATGCTTAAAGTGTCTCTTCTACCACAAGGGACAGTAACGTTTAAAATGAGATTGTCGAAAGTTACGTCCTTGCTCGGCATTTCTGTTGCAAACTCTGCAACCTTTGTCCAGCTGATACGGGGCCAGCCACAAGACACTTTCACATTAAGGGCAATAGCCTGCCCCAGAAATATTGTTAGTGTGAATGTCTGCTCAGAGGATAAATCTATTAACACCACTGGTTGTTACAACTGCCGGAACGGATTTTCTTCTATGTGAGAAGCAAGTATGAAAGACTAACCGTGTTCTGTGATTGTTTAAATGTGCAACAGCCTGAGAGCCAGACCTCAAGAAATTAAAACCATTTTGAGTGGAAACAAAGGAGATGGTGAAACAGTTTGCATTTAAAAGGCAGAAACTCTGAATACATGCTGTGATGGAGCGAAGACTGTAAAGTTTGTGCATTTTAAATAAAGCAAATACTGACTAACTATTAGAAAGAGAGGAAGGATGTTGAATGTTCTCTTGAAAGATGAGCTAAAAAGTATCTCAAGAGGGAAGCTTAGACTTCAACCGCACACATTAATTACTTAAATTGAGACAAAAGGGTGATTGTTTTTTTTCCCTCTGTGTCTTGTATTCCCCCTGTATTCCTTTTTTATCGTGATGCTCGGTAGTCTTCTTAATGTGTAAGAAACAAAGCTAAATTGGCTGTTCTTCAGGTACGATGTGGTTGGAAGTAGTAAATGAGAGGCACAAAGATGCTTTCAGAGACAGACAGCCTAGTCGCTGAGCAATGCTCCTGAGTGCAATTTACCGCTCAGTCTCTGAGAAAAAGACAACAACAAAAAAAACTTCAAGAATACACTCTTGTGCCACACTTCCAAAGGCTCAATGCCCAGAACTGTATAAACACACACATACACATCCACACTCAGACACAACAAGGCTATGGGGTACAGGGCTAAGTTGTTAAAACTTCAGCACTGAAGGAAAAAGGACCCCCCTGGGTAGAGTGACATAATTGACTTCCCAGAGAAAGGAAACAGCGAGCCTAAACACTCCCAACAAGTAAACTAGGCAAACTTCACAGCCGCTCTCTCTGCCACTACTTAGATCAGCCATACCAGACAGCCTGGAGAAAAGACAGCAGCTCTGCCAGCTACAAAAAAGGCATCTGCTCCCATTTCTTTTGTGCACGCGTGTGTGTGTGTGTGCGTGCGTGCACACGTATGTTTCCGCCTGTCCAACCGCCCCCTCTCCCAGTGACGAGGTACCACTTCCTGGCCAGAGCCCACTCAACTGGCTGCCTTCCCATCTTTCTGCTGTGAGAGGCCCGCTTTCTGCTCTGCCAACGGACGTCTAAAAAGGGGGACAAGAAGTTGTGTAGTTGTGGGGAAAGAGAGTTTGCGTGTGTGTGTGTGTGTGTGTGCGTGTGTGTGCGCGAGTGTGTGTACCCTTGAGGGAACAAGTTTGAGGGTTAGACATTCAGAGCAAGGCCATTTTGGTTTTGGACATGTATTTTTAGAGCAACAGTTTTTTTTTAATGACTGCCTGTTTTCATTAAGCAGCAATAGTAACTAAATTAAAAGCACTGTGCATATAATGACATACAAAGCCAGATATTATGTGGGCTTTCGGTTATCAATAAGCACTTCAATTTAAACTTAAAGTAGTGCTCAATGAGCTGGGAAATACAGGCAATCAATAAAAGGTACCCTGTGGCTCTTTGTGGTAAATAAACAAAGTTATGTTAACAGTTCTCATAAAACATTTAAAAAGATCATTTTTGGAATATTTTAATCCTACATTATTAACATCCATGTTTCCTCACTATCAGCCTTCTTCCTTACATTTTGTTGGGTTATAACTGTGTTTTTGCAGTGCGCTACCACCAGCTGTCCATCAGCTCGAAAAAAGCAACCACTGGCATGAGTGTGTAATGTATCTCGCATGTGCCTGCCTCTGTGCTCACACACCGCACGTGTCCGCAAGGCACAAACAAAACTGACAGCCACTCATAGAAACATTGCTAATAGTTCTACCAATGAAAAAAACCTTTAAAAACCTTTAAATTGTGATTATTTTCTGTAATTTAAGATTCCATAGTAACATTAAACAAGACAGGTTTGTGCCAAGCATTATTAACTTATTTCAACAACAACAAAAATCAGATCAACCTATGCTGTTGTTGACATCCTCACGGGCTTATTTGTTTAAACAGTACATTTGTAGAAAAGTCAAAATGTAAGCAAGCTTCAGCGATTTTACAAATGTAACCAATTTATAACCACATTTTGAAGATCTTGCAGACTGACACAAACTGTTTGCTGCAGAATAACATGTAAAGTCTGACATGAAGAGGTGAGATTTCAAGTGACGAGGGCAGTCGGTGAGGTTCCCCTATGCTCGTTCGCCACCGAATGGCGAACGAGCATAGGGGAACATACCATAACATATCGGTACATACCTCATGTATGTTCGCCACCGAATGCGAACATACATGAGGTAAGTTACATGTGCGCTCGGATTTCTAAAGTCTGGGAGAGAGAGAGAGAGGATGTGGGCTGCTATGTGTCAATATGTGAGTAAGGGTCGCATATTTTCATGTTATATTTGGATGGATACGTGTGTGTGTGTGTGTGTGTGTGTGTGTGTGTGTGTGTGCGTGTGGGTGGGTGGCAGAGGATGAGCTAGTCGCCATAGATAGACTTCGGCTGACGTAGACTCTGTCAGAGGGTAGTGGGCTAAAATGAGCCGCTGCTCGCTTACTGAGTTACTCACACAAAACTCAGATATACAGCCAGGACCCTTACACACACACACACACACACACACACACACACACTTCCTCAGGTTTTGGTGCTGCTCATTGTTCAGTGTCAGATTTTATATCAAACTTACTGACTCCCAATTCACCCCTAGAGTCAATCCAAAGGAATTGTGGGAAACATAGCAACCAGTGCCAGTAGCCTCTTTCACTGAATGATGCTGACATCTTCCAGCCCTCATTCACTGGCTAGCTGCTCCTTCAGTGGTATTTATAGCCGCTATTGATCGAGACAGATTTGGCTGAGAAGGAAAAGCAGCACTTGAGATTTAGCAGCGGACTGGAGAATAGGCTTTGTGTGTGTGAGTGTGTGCGCACTTGCTTGTGTGGAAAAGCACAGTGTATGTCACATTCACCTGCAGGGAAAGTGAGATGTCATGCTTTTCCTGTTCCTCGTATATTCATTTTCTGTTTACCTCTTTGAAATGGTGGTGAACGGGAAAAACACTACATCTTAAAAAGCTGCACTGTCTTCAGAAAACTGGTCCCTACACACTTCACTTGAATCCCTCGATCAATCCTAGCTGGTGGCTTGACTGACTGTAGGAGGCTACTTTTTGAACACAGACTTGCAGGGGCTTTCTGTTTCGACTGCTGAAGGATGACTAATCCTCTATTTAAAGGGCTCAGGGCCTGACTGAAGACTTCTGGCATACAGGCAATCAATTGGAGATGTAGAGGTGACGCAATTCAGTTTCAAGGAAACTGTAGGGGGTCACTTAATGGGGAAAAAAAAGTGTGTATGTGTGACTCAAAGAGAAGCAACACTCCACAATGAGCTTGAAAGGGGAAAAGTTCCCTATCATGTTCAGACATTCTACTTCCAATATCTTTAACCATGAGCAAACTGAACTGCTCATGTTGCACAAAGTTCCTTTTACTGTTTGGGTAAGAAGTATGAGGCACAAACTAAAAACCATTAGTTTTAGTTTCACAGCTAGAAAACAAAAAGGTCACAAACTTGCTCATCATCACTGACTACTAACACACTGACTTGTCAAACTCTGATGTGGCCAATAACGTTCATAACGGGTCCGTACAACCTATTCATGTCATCAGCGACACCTGCACATTTCCTGCTATGACAAGTCAAAATGCCTGATGTGAGAAATGTCTGTTCAAATGGCTTGGAGACCATGCAATTAAATCCACCTTGTGTAGCACATGCAGTGTCTGTCCCACAGCTCATAGCAGCCATTATATATCTGCAGGGGGGTTGACAGGTTAATGGTCAGTAACAATAACACAATCATTACAATGTCAAGGAATTCAAATTCTTTCTAAAATGTTTTCCAGCAAAATTCCTCACACCAGAAACACAAAAAGTCAAAGCTGTATTACAGGACATGAGATGGATGTTTAGAGATTCCCCTGGCAGCCAACAGGCTCTGTACAGGGTCTGTATTGCTTATCCATCAGGGTTGCAGGGGGGATGGAGCCTATCCCAGCTAACTACGGGTGAGAGGCGGGGTTCACCCTGGACTGGTCGCCAGTCAATCGCAGGGCCGACACACAAAGACTGACAAACACGCATGCGCACACACTCACACCTAATGTGCATGTTTTGGGGATTGTGGGAGGAAGCCGGAGTACCCGGAAAAAACCCACGCAGGCACAGGGAGAACATGCAAATTCTGCACAGAAGGGCCCAGACCGGGATTCGACTTAGGTTTGTCAGGCCATTGAAATCTTAGAAATGTCTTCACTGTATGCTGGAGTAAGGTAAGGTAGCTGTCATCATTCCCTTCATGTCTTTAAAGTGCCAAATCCGCTTTGGAGGAAGACTGGAACCCTCTTGCTATGAGGTGACAGTGCTAACCACTGCTCCACCGTACCGCCCATATAATAATGATAAAAATAATGATAATTAATCTAAAACCAAAGACAGACAGAGGTCACGAGCACTGACAGGAGAATAAACTAATATACACTTTTAAAGATGGGGGCAACAGAGAAAAACCCACGCAAGCACAGAGAAAGCATGGATCATTAGAGGATCAATTTTTTGTCCAAGACTTGTGAAGCACTTGATTTGTTCTGTCGAGAGCAGTAATTCATATTTTCTTTAATTATCGATTGATCTGCTGTTTATTTTCTGAATACAAAAAATCAAATGCCTGTTACAACTTAATTGACTTTAAATGTGAAGCAAAGAAAAGAAGAAAATCCTCACATTCACACAAAAACAGTGAATGGAAGGGATTTTTTCACTATAATCAAAGTAGTTGAAAATAAATAACTTCATTCCAGCTCTGGTTATCTGTCTTAAAATCAAAAGTTGAGCAAACAGGTGAATCTGCACGGTCTCATTTTGGGTTGATGGGAAGCTCTGCTTTGTTACAGTCTCTTGGCAGCTTTGATCTTCCATACTGCAGGCAGAAATGATATCAATGTACATCCTGCAGACATCAAAGCTGTTTCTCACCTGGCCAGTGCCTGGACCTTGGCTGTGTGTCTCTCCTCCATTTCTGCCAGCTTCCTCTTCTGCAGTTCGGTTTCTTGCCTCAGGCCTGCTGAGTGCTCCATCTCCCCATCCAGCAGACTGCGAAGAGACCTGTGAAACGGATGATGCAGATCATGTTTGTTTGTAAAACATACCTAATCCTTTACATTAAGGCATATTAAATGTTTACATGCTCCTCATGTCATTTTCCCAAATAGAAGATCAGATAAACATTATTAAGCTTCTTTAATTAAGTGACTGCCTGAACCACATTCAGCTCTGATATGAAACACTTAATCAACACACATCTGCGACTGCAATAACCGTCGTTATTTTAATGCCCTGACTGCAAATTCACAGTTAATCATGAAAAACACTGCTTGGCAAGAATCACATTTATTTCTGATTAATCACAAAAGCGTATAAACATAATGCTGTGTTCTTTGGTCTTTACAATAGAAAGCCATGCAGTTTGCTCCACGATTGTTTTGTTTTTTTTGCAGCTGAGTGTAAATCACTGTCTCTGGTGGCTTTTTGCTAAAACCAGAGCTCAACAAAACAGTTTCCTGCCTTCAAGTCAGCACAAAAAAAAAACACTCTCATCCCAAGATAAGAAAAAAAAAACAACAAACTGACAAAACTTATCCAGAAAGGTCATTCGATATCTTCTTCCAGTCCAAGTATGTGTGCGTATGTGTGTGTGTGTTTGGGGATTTGCAGGCAGCAGATAAGGAGAATATATCCCAACGTACGCGTTTTGTTCATCCAGTTCGTCCTTCCTGTTCATCATGGCTACGATGGCCTGACGCAGCTCCACTACACAGGAGAGAGAGACCAGAGTGAGACTTCTGCATGACAACTAATTCAAATACATAATGCATAAACTAATAAACTACAGCTTTAACCTACAAATAAGAGAACCCAACCATCACGCCGCACTCGCAGGATTAACTCTCCACTTATGTGCCATCCTTAAGATGGACTACTTTGTTAAAATGTTTTTCCTGCACACATAAGTTATAAGAATGATCTCTATCTGACCTAAAGAGAACACTTTTATTGCTACAGTGCAGCACACTTTTTTTTGGAAGCTTCTATAAAACTCCCAGCATGTTTCAACAACACATCGTGTCTACGTGACATCCAAGTAGACACCTCCTGAACAACGCAATTACAAGTGAAATATAGTCAGATGAAAAAAGTCACTTGCAGTAAAGCTTTTGTTATTCACATCATAAAACTTTCAGCAGGATAAGAAAGCCATCACATTCTTGGTGATTTTTTGCTTATAAATTTCAACACCAACACCAGAGGTTTTCATTGTGTTACCACTCAGAACAGTTTCCAGCCAGAGCAGCCGAAACCCTTTCATGAACTCACTGATAAATTCAGCTGATGTTTGCCCTTAATAATGGAAGTTCTTCCATGACTACAACAAAGTTAAATATTAAACAATATCTTAAAGTTGTAAGTTTAACAAATCTGTCGCAAAACAATAACTGTTTTGGATATTTCTCTACCATTACTGAGCTCTTCTGAAGTACTCTGGTAAACTGGTCAGATCAGTTGTAATGCAGAATTCCTATCTGTATGGAGAATTTTTGCATCAATTGGTGATATGTCCTGTCGTGAGATGCTGATTGAAATACATTTATAACATGACATAACATACTGACTGAGTGCTAGCTGAGCTCATATGACAGAATTGGGTCAAAAAGTGATTTGAATAAATCACCTCTCGACTACTTTCTGCTATGATGAAATTTAAGTAAAATATAAAATGCCAACAACTTCAGTCTAAAATCCTCAGTGCTCTCTAAAGCAGCTGAACTGTACCAGCTACAGCCAAAGTCTGCTAGCAGTCAGCTGCTGGCTGATGTTAATCTCCATCCTGATGCAAAGATCTGGCAGATTTGGGCTGGGCTGCGTGGTGGTACAGTGACTCATCTCCATAATTACGCTTAGAGGTGCACACGAAGTTAGTTCAAAGCCCCTAACTAGGCTGTTACGAGGATTTCCAAAAATAACAACCATGAGACAAGGAGTTAATCTACCCTGCACTTTGCATTCCACCATTTACACACACACACACATACATGCAGAGACCACAACTCTATTCTCATAACTAATGTAGGGTGTCGATGTAGCCCCAGACACAAGTAGGTCTCCACCAGCCCCGGGCTAAGAGCCTGTTTGGAGGAGGAGGAGGAGGAGGAGAGTGATGAAGAGCACAACAGAGAGCAGAGGAGAAAGGAGGAAGTCTATTATCTCCACAGCTTCATTCTCCACATCAGCAGGCCAGAAATAAATGTGACCTTTAGTCTGACCACGCGTTCACAGCGGGTGCCACAGACGAGCCATTAGGGACTTCAGTAGAGCCAAACGCCCTTCTGTCCTCACAGGGGGACATGGACAAATTACAGCACAAGTGTGTGTGTGCGTGCGTGAGCGCATGGAAATACATACGCGTGAAAAATCACATGTGCAACAGCAAGCTTTGCTGGGAAATAAGTGCGTGCATGTGTGCGTGCATGTGTGTGTGTGTGTGTGTGTGTATCTCCAAAGGAACCTACTTGCTCTTGCTCAATTGTTCCAATAATAGATGCATTAGCAGAGAGCTAGGCCATGTAATCGAGGTGCCTTGTGAATTATAGACTCCATACTCTCCAATCAATGCACTGCTTGGCCTCACATGCTGTCAGACCTGAATGGAAATCACTGAGGGATCGCTCTCCAACACTATTTTTCTCTTTCATTTTCTCCCACACACCTTAAATCCAGCAGGTTTCATGTTCATCTGTGTGTGTGTGTGTGTGTGTGTGTGTGTGTGTGTGTGTGTGTGTGCGTGCACGTGTGCACAAATGGTGGAATGCAAAGTGCGGAGCCGATTATGGTTGTTATTTTTGGAAATCCTCGTAACGTTAATCACAAAGAGGACAAACACTGTCATTAGCTGTTTTTTTTTCTTTGCAAATCTTCCTATTCAGGGAAGGTCTTCTTACTCGCTTGTATTATTTGCATATGAGCCAATCATTTTGATCTCTGACTTCATCAACAAGCTCAAGCACTCTAATGCTGCGCTTGCATACATTTGTGGACACACAATTCTTTTAAAAAAGAATGGTCAAGACAATCTGATTTTGAAGTATGATTTCCTGCCTCGTGCTCAAGCCAATGACGCTGACCGTGATGACATCACTATGACATCATCAGGGTTATTAAAGCATTACACAAGCGTTTTGTGTAAGTGACAGTAAGAAATAAGTTCAATTGCAGACCAATGAAAAGTGTGTTTAACTTGGAGAAAATCTACAAAGACACTGTGATAAAATTAATATCATCAATGTGTGATAAGTGCTGTCCATGAGTTTTTCCTGATTTTCTTCTTCCTTGGTGGTTTCCTATGTTTCCCAGAATTATTTTGCACAACCCCTCAAAAAACCACGTGTACACACTGCTTCGGGTTACATGAGTAGGTGGGCAGAGCGAAATCAAAAGTCAGCGAGTGATAGCAAGACCAAGAGAGCGAGATTTCTCTAGTCAAGAAAAAGTCATGGTCTTTCACTCAAAATGCAAAATCTGTTTTGGCTGGGTTGCACTCTGCTCTACTGAGCTGACAGTAGGCGAAGAAACTGGAATTTCTGCCTCTGCTGCGATGGATTTCTCCCGATGAGGGAAGCTGGAGAGGAGCTCTTTTCTCTTTGATTCTGAGGAACTGGCACCAAAACCAGGTGTTACAGTGATGTTACAGTGTTTCAGGGTGGATCTGACTCTCAAATAAAACCTTCCCCTTGTCTGAAGGTCTGCTGTTTTACATCCTCCCATGGCCTCATGGAGCTCTGTACCTTGCAGACTATTTTCTCTGCCGTCGCACCAGTGATTTTCTCTCTCTCTGTGACCCCGCGGCCTCCTCTTACCGAGGGCTAATAGATTGGACAACGGCTCAATCCCAGCGCTTACAGGCAGCTCCACTCACCTTTCCCTCCCTGGCTCTCGGTCTCTTTCTCTCTGTCCCTCACACACACACACACACACACACACACACACAATCCAAGTAATCAAATAGCTTCCACATGAGCCTCTAAGAATCTGATGAGCTCCAGGGCATCGTGTAGAACTCCAACTTGTGAGTGGGTGTCTCACACACACAGCAAAATAATAATAATAACAATAAAGTGCTCATCAAGTGATTCACAATCAGGATTTTTTTTTTATCTACATCTGAAACCACATAGCAGATGTAAATGGCAGGCATTCACACACTCTGACTTTGTGTCACACTCCCTTTTTCTCACAAGCAGAATTCTTTTAAGCGAGCAGACGAGTGTGTGTGTGTGTGTGTGTGTGTGTGTGTGTGTGTGTATACACAGTAAAACATGTGCATACTCTGGACCAAGAGTGCCACCTGGTGGTCATTTCTCTTCAGAAAAAAATGAACAATCTTCACTCAAAGCAATTATATCACTTAAACTGCAAAGAAAAACGGAGGTTTGAAAATACAAATGAGTGAGTTTGATTCAATTTGCTGCAGAGGACAGCTGTCCAGACTTGTCAGAGATGTGTCAGGTCTTCTATGGGACTCATTACCATCACAAACTTCTTGACAATATACTCTTAGTAGAGATTAGTATGACTGGTTGCTGAATGAACAAGTGCAAAACAAGGGCAGTCCAAACAAATAATCTAATTTCAAGCATCTTTAACTTAAATTTCTGTGAAGGGTCCAAACAAAAAATATTTGCTTTGACATTCCTGAAATGGTTAGATTTTTATGCTACCTTTATTAAGAAATTTGTTTCTTAACAATTATAAAAATAAACATTTTTTGGCCTAAAATGAACTAATTTCAGTACTTCAGAGAATGTTGTGCTGTTTGTAGTTGGCAGCAATGCATGACTGTTGACCCTGCAGTTCCTCTTGAGGTTTTATTAGAGCTTTAGTCATGATAATGAATCTGCATCATGAGAGCAAAACCCTAGACATGTCTTTATGTGATCCACAGGAACTGAAATTTACAATGCTGGTTAACATGTACAAACCCCAAATTCCGATGCAGTCAAGTCATATGTCTGGACGCTTGCTCACATAGCATAAGCTGTGACGATTCAACTCAGAAAACCGGTTTGTGCACAAATGTAGAGAGAGAGAAAGAACCAAACAGGTATAAAAAGGAGAGACTTACCCACTGTCATGGACTCTGGCAGACCAGATGTTGGCAGCACACTGGCGAGTGGAGCAGACAGCGTTGGTGGACTGGACTCCATACTGAAACGCATGATGAGAGGACTCACGTATGTCGAATCTCCTTGAGTTCTTCACACACAATTTATTTTTTGTCAGGATAGCTGAGGCTGCAAAAGCAGCCCAACCGGATTTTCAAGTTTAGATGAATGTTTTGCCCTTCAAATAATTCACAAAACAACCCCATCATTCCCACCTGAAACTGTAACTTACTTGAATGTTAGCAGCGATGTGCTGCTCTCACAGTTTCCCACCGGTGCTGTTGACTCACACTGAGCAGGAAATGCAGCCGTGTCCTCCACAGAGCTCGCTGAGGCAAAGTGGAAGTGAAAGTGAAGGTACAGACAGAGAACGGAGAAAGTACCGAGATTTCATCTGACAGACATCTGATCCCTGGACTGAAGCCACGAGCAACTGCTGTAAGCAGTAAAAACAGTGAATCGAACATAACATGATATTAAACAGGGGAAGTAAAAGATTTAGAAACCAGGGATCTGAGCAGCAGGTAAGGCTAAAGGCAGCCAAGAAATATACTGGTCCTGGAGCAGGGTGTATCAGGAAGTGTTTTTAATATGCTTTTATTTTCCTTGGGGTAGTAGTTTCCTTGTAGAGTACAGTCGACAGCTCGCAGTTTTTCAGACTTAAGTACCTGGCTGAGGATCTGTAGGGTTCACAGGGATCAGGATGTCTGAGCTGCTGTGGTCGGTCATCACCTGTAGAGGACTCCATGTGGACACACTGGACAGGCTGCCTACCACCACCCTAAAACAAGAGCAATTAGCATGTTTCACTTGCGTTCAGCCCCAGAGGTCAGTTACGGACATTTTAGTTTTAAAACGCCACAAACAGGCTATAGTTTATAACAGGGATTTTCAAAGTCTGACTCTTTAAACCCAGGCAAAATCAAAACAACTGCACCTCCCATAAAGCTTTGGCCATGTAAACATGAAGTATAATATTGCCATGGGTCCAGTGAGTTATGCTGTGGGCTAAAGCTTGAGTTCTTTTCTTTAAGTTAGTATTTGTTTACATTTTGGCAAACACAGCCTGTAGAGTTAAACAAAAATATGAGCATGTTTTAATTAATTAAACTAATTTCTTTATGCACCCATTGAACAACCTAAAAGGGTGCTGTGTCCCGAGAGCATGTCCATTTATGTCAGACTAAAATAATGCGAAATATTTTTTTTTCTATTTTTTAATAACTTTTTTTTATAACATTCAGCTGATCTGACTCACTGATCGGAGCTGAACCTTTCCTCCTCCTGGGTTTGTGCTCTGGGTTTGTACACTTCCTCCTCTTCTTCCTCGTCCTCCTCGTTGTCTACACTCTTACTGTCAGGCAGAGGGGGAGTAACATCAGGGGGGTTACGGGAGGGATGAGGGGACCCCACCCAGCTGACTATGCCCGGCTCAGTCGCACCGTTCTGGGCCGGTGACTGGGAGAAGACTGGTTCCAAAGGATCTATTCCTTCCTCCACACTGTTCTGTGCAGGAGCCGTGTGACTTTTCCTCATCGCACCCATCTTTTGAGAGTCATCCTCTCCCTCCTCCTCATCCTCAGCCCCTCCATCCAGATCATCATCAAAGGAAATGATGTTGGTGATTTTCTTTTTCCTCCTGCGCTCTTTTCTCAGTCCTGAGTCTGGGTTGGATAAGATGAAAAAGAAGTGAACAAAAAGCTAAATCTAACCTTGAATTAAGTGAAACTTTAATGAATTCAGCACTTTCCTCCTGTCCAGACCAGCATCGTCCAAAAAGTTTAGCACATCAGCATCTTAAGTTTATTTCAATCGGGCCTTCAAGGATGCATTTTGAATAGACTGGGGTTAAACTCTCTTTTCCTCTTCCGAGCCAAAGAGCCTGGCTGTGTATTAGCAAGTCTTCTACCAGTGAATAATGTGAATGGGTTTTACCACCTCGAGGAGCTGGCACACCAACTTAAAATTTCATTCACATTTGTTCCAGTGGAAAGTTTTAACACCAAACAGTTAAAATTTAAAGTGGAACATAAAGAGTGAAAACAGTGTAGGTTTTCCCCTGACGGGATGGACCGGGGCAGACGTCTTAAACGAGGTCAAACGAGGAGGCCGACATTCTAGAAGTTTATTAATTTCATGAGGGAGCTCATTGCTGCTGCAGCAGTATTGGTAATTCATTCACAAGATTTGTTCTATCAGTGCATTAATTATGCAGGCTCAAATTGAACTGTAAATTGTGGTGGACCATGTTGTATAACACTGCATTAAAGGAGTGAACAAAACAAAAGATACACCTCCTAATACAGTGAAATAATCCAGAAGTAGATACTGTGTCTGCCAAGTTTTCTCCAAAGAAATGTTTTATTTCAGTGGCTTGTGTATCATTTGCAAAAAAGTGCAAAATTATGTTATCTGTTAAAGAAAAGAAAACTTGAGGAAACTGTTAGCAAAAAGGAACACTGCTCACAAGAAACAGTCTCAGAAAAAACAAAACCTTCATACCAGCAGAGGTGCTCCGTGGCAGGACAGGTAGGGGATCTGAAGCTCCGTCCACTCTGGTGGTGAAGCCTGGCACCACAGCCGTGGCGGTGCTGATCTCTCGGAGGAGGCTGCTGACCCCCTGAGTCGACTCTTTCCACAGGCTGCCAATGCCTTGCGTAGACTCTTTGAGCAGGTGGGACACTGAGGGGCCTCCTCCTCGAGCCAATCCACCATTCAGGTCATTATTGTCGATGTTGATGGCAAACAAGATGGAGTTCAGACCTGAAGAACGCAGCAGAGAGAAAGAGAAAGAAAGAGAGAGAGAGAGAGAGAGAGAGAGAGAGAGAGAGAGAGAGAGAGAGGCAAAATGTAATCTGTTGCGGCAGATTAGTCAAGTTAAATCCAAGGAAGATTTCGAACTTCTGCAAAGTGCTTCATAAGCTTTTTGGGGCACAGACAGTGAAAGTGGGCAACCTAAGATGAACTCAGGCTATCTGCCTGTGTATAAAAACAGAGAAAAGCTCTGGCATAAGATCAGTGGCAAATATTCTTAATATTTTAGAGTTTATGCTTATCCGAGTTGTGTACCAGAAGATACAACTTTTGGATGGATTAAAAAAAAAAAAAATGGCCTTTGCTATTCTTAGATCCTTTACACTAATGGGGAAAAAAATATGGCCTGGCATGGCTTAACATTTGACAAATCTGCATCCACGCTACAGTCTGGCAATTACCTAACATCAAAACAGAAACTCACCTGCAGCCATTGTGGGGAGCATACTCGCTCTCTCTTCATCGAGAATAAAAGCCCAGTCTTCATAATAAGTTCTAGGAAACAGAGAGGCAAAGTAACATTTCTAATCAAGAAAACAGAGGAAAGTGCTGCATACCTGAGGTGACAGAGCAAAGCTTCAGATTCAGGAGTGCCAGTATAACTTATGAAACGAGCAAGCATGATCACACTGCACGTCTTTGTTCTTGTGTTCACTGAACTATAGTGAAAGTGGTACATCATAAACCACCCACACACAATTTACTAACCCCAGCCGTGGGCGGTCAGCCAGGAGTGTGTGCAGGTAGCGCTCCAGCGAGTGCTCATTGAGGGCGCAACGCAGCCAGGCACGACCCCGGCCCAGCTCTGAGGAGATGTGATGTAGGGAGTAGAACCGCTGGAGCTCATGGCGGTTGAGATGCTCCTTCACATAGAACCAGAAAGTCAACTCTGGTGGTGGGAGTTAAGAAATAAAAAAAAGAGAGAGAAGGAGGAGAGACAAGGGGGTAAAATGTCCCAAGACAAAAGACAGGAAAAGGAGGGAAGACAGTGGGGTGATGGTTTAGAGGGAAAAGCCACGATAAGGTGAAAAGTTGGAGGGGTGGGTGAAAAAAACAAGACGAAAAGTAAGGGGTACGAAAGTGGAGTGATGAGAAACAGAAGTGGTAAGAGGCACAGAGAGGGTGCACAAAGTAAATAAAGCATGGAGGACAGAAGAAGAGACAAAAAAAGGAGAAAATCAGTTAAATTTCATTTGTGAAAAACAACTTCTTGAGTTAGGCAACAGGTTCCAAAGGGCAGTGAGGCAGAGGCAAAGAAACACCTCCGGTGTATTGAGAGTCAGCACTCTCTGCTCAGTCTCTCATTAACAAATATCAACACTCTCTTTCACACAGCTCCATGATGACTCTCAACCTGTAACCTCTCCATATTTTGCACTCACCTCTGAACTTGCAAAACTGTATTATTTTCTACAAAAATATAAGATAAAAGACAAGAAAAACTTTGGTGGCTCTGTTTCAGTGTTAAGTTTTCTAAGGTGTGCTAATTGATAGTGAATGAGTGCTAGTCTTTTGCATATGATTAGCATATAACCTCAGAACACTGCATTAAAAATTATGGCTGCTATTTCTGGATTTGTCAGAGGGCTTGGCTTAATTAGGGAGCTGCAAATCCATGAGTTCAGCCACAATCCTTTCTTCTAATTGACTGTGGAAAACGTCAGATATGCTAATGGTCATGATGTGGTATCCATTACAGAAGTCATGCATTTCTCCTCCATCTGGAATTAATAGCCACAAGGTTCTTAAATGTGGCACAGCAGAAACAATTTAGTCTAATGTAAAACTAATTTCTCTCAACCAGCAGACTGGTCTTTATACTTTTTATTTCCTCATGGTGATACTACAGTGGTTCACAATGAGGGGTACTTATAAACCATGGAGTGCTTCTGCAGTTGTAAGTGGGTACATGGAGAGATAGAGTACCTCAAAGTAATTTGGTAAAACAGAAATTACAATTTTGAAAAAAAGTCCACATATTTAGTTAACGTTAACTAAATATATCGCAAAAAGCAAGATAATCAACTACAAGCACAGTTGGTGGAAGAATGGCTGCAAATGGAACTATATACTATATCAAAGTTAATGTGTAATTAGTTAACATAAATAATTAAAGCTGGCCTGAAGCAAAGAAGAAACAGTAAAGACATAAAAGTAACATTAATGTTAAGTTGAAAAATTGAAATGTGTGCTGTGGAATGGAATAGCTTAAAATAAAGGATAAATTGTCAAAATAGCTAGCTAAAGTAATGGATAAACATCGCACTTGTTAGCTTAAGTAATGTACAAACAGTTGAAATAGTTAGTTTCAAATAAAGGATAAATGGTTGAAATAGTTAGCTAAAAAAAAAAAAGCTTGCAAAAACTTGCATAAAAAAGTGCTATGTTTCCTTTCCATCACTTCATTACAGCTAAATATTAGTTCTATTACACTGAATTAAATACTGAAGCCCAAGTGGTTTTTGTTTGGCTGCACAATCACATCAACTGGAAATATCCCAGATATCTTCTGCATTTTTGCACCAGTTGTCTTTTCATATTGCTGTGGCACAGCATGCCATAGGCTGTTTGGAATCTGTGGGATCTTGCCTGAAATTTAAAACACATTTTTGTGGGTTTTAACATCGCATGAGCACACAGCTTGCATTTACAACGGCAGCACTTTTTAGTAGTGTAAAGCCACAGCAGGTGTGCTACCCATCTCAGACTGAGACGGAGAGACACAAGTTTAAAGGGTGAGACAGGTGAGCACAGTAGAGAGAGTGAAACTGGGAAGCAGAGGTCTTCCTCTGCAGGCCTGTACATCTGTAGTCTGTCTCTCTGTCCATCATCCACCACACAGCTGCATCCTCTCAACCTTCATGACTTCTAAAATAACAAGCCAAGCTACCTTGTAGCAAGGTCAGCATTCTCAGATCTCCTATTTCCACAGTAAAGACCAGAGGCTAAAGTTAAGTTGCCTTGTAATTCAACTTTGGACTTGAGTTTAACAGACCATACAGCCACTTAAGTATCGTACCTGCTTCGGTCTTGCTGCTGAAACCCGCAGCCTGCTTGAGAGCGGCGGCAGTGAGGGCCAGGCCTCGGCTCTTCCTCAGGCCATGCTGCAGCACTGCTTCAAACTGGGCACACAGACAGATCACCCTGCAGAGACAAAGCCCAGTGACTGTGAGGAGAGAAAGGCCATTTATCATTCACTGGTCGATGTGAACGGTTCATGTACAGTGCTAGGAAGGAGTACGCACGCCCCTCAAGAGCTGCTATGCCACTTGAAAGTATGCCCCTGAAGACTGGAGACTGAAGGTGAGATAAGTACATAGTGGAGTCTAAAGCACCACAGCATCAAGTGGTGGGCCTGTTCCATTAAGCTTGAATGACAGCCCGAGAGGTCGAACGTAAATCAAAACAATCCACCGTGGCGAACAGCAGTGGTAAGGAGGGAGCAGCGATGTTCAGACCATCAGGCAGTGCTTACTAGTAGCAACATATGAAGAATTCAAACATTTACTAACTCAAAAACAGTAATATAGCTACCCTAAACAAAACCAGAGAGAAAGACTGGGAAGAAATTGCTGATAGACTGAATGCATAACTAGCAACTAAATTAAAATGTAACCAAAGTGGTGAAAGGCAGCGGTTAGTAAAATCAAACAATATGGCAGCACACCAGAGAGTGAGTGGTAAATCCTCACTTTTCTGTTCAGTCCAAATAAAGTGCTGGCTAGTAAAAGAGTAGTATTCCCAGTCATTTTGAGCGTGGGTAGTGCAAGGAAACTGCACAAATGATTCAGCGAACTCGTTGTGGATAGAGAAAGTCTCTATGGAGAAACTGGCTGCTTCCCAGTCGGAGTTCAAGCACGAAACGATGATGATCTTCCACTTGTGTCCTCCCACACAGCACAATCCTGTGCTGATCACCACAACACCTGACGCTGTCTGAATGAGCCCTTACAGGGATTTTGGTTAAGCAACAACTGACCAGGTTAGGTTCACAACATCAGTTGCTATACTAACTGAGCTTTAACTATGCTGAATTTGTTTTATGGAACCGGATCAACTGTAAATGTGTCAGACTAACGGCAATAAGCCTGGCTTATTTGGCAAACTTGCTTTATGGAACAGAACCATCGAACTAAACATGCAAACCAAAGAATCTCTTGGGTGCTAAATAAACTCAGATACAACAAAAGAATGTGTTGTTAACAGGCACCTTCTCCTACCTGCTGTCTGAGTCGGTAGCAATCTCCTTTCTTCCTCCAAAGCGGATTTGGCACTGGAAAGACATGAAGGGAATGATAACAGCTGCCTTAACTTACTCCAGCATACAGTGAAGACATTTCTAAGATTTCAGCGGCCTGACTCACTGAAGTAAATACACAAGAGACATAGTTTTATTCTGATGAACAGCGCTGATGTTGCACTATATGGGAAATATGTAATATGTTTGGCCAATAACTGGAGTGCCGATTATGACCTGGTGAAGTGAACTGGATTACAGAAAAAAACTCAGAGCCTCAATTCAAATCTCTAAGAATCCTCACTTGAATGAATACCCCATAATGGTTATTTGTCAAATGCTGTGACAAACATCATGATGAACTGCTATAACAAAACTCTTTTGCTTGAAACTTGAAACCAGTCCACGCGTTCCCACTTTCTTTATCCCACTTTGTATTGGAAAGCACATCCAAGTACATCTGCCAGTGTTATGTTTCCTTGGCAAAAAAATGAATGAATGAATTCCACACAAATGCTGCCATATACAGAAACATACGTGGACTTGATTCAATAGAAGATCAACTTCTATAGATGTAAATTGTGCTCAGTTTTACTTCCTCTAGTGGGTTTAGGTATACAGTAGATAAAGGAACAAGAACAAACAAAGGAACTGTTCTTTTTCCAGTTAAATTCCATTAGAAATTCACAGTTCACTAATGAAATTAAATAAATATTTGTTTATATTAAAGCCAATCTGACGGACACATGGTGTTTTAGGCCTTTTCCTACAATGCTGATAAAAGCCCTTGCAGATTTTGGTATAAAGTTTGGAACCATATTTTCTGCCCCCCATAAAGAACTTACAGCTAAGAGGTGACTAACCTGCTTCACAGCATCCAGCAGCCTCTCCAGGAGGTGTTGTCTCTTGGTATCACTCTGCTGAGTGCCTGCAGAGGTGAACACAGAAACAAACAAGGGAAATGATCCAAATTCAGTCCAAAAGGAAATAAAAGAAAGGAACAGTTTCAGTAGGTTTGGATATACAGTATGTTATAATTACTACAGCGTGAGAGCAAACAGTCACCTATATCATACCCCAACAAAGAGAAACTCAGTATTACAAGACCTTCCAGTGTGTCTGCAACATTCAACAGTGACTTAGTCATGAGAAAACTATTCTTTCTTTGCATTAATGTTAAAAGGATCACTAGTGGACACACTATATTAATTTTGGGCTCATAGCAGAGCAGATTAGAAATATCTCTCGTTGTCAAGTTGTGTCTATGGTTCATCTCCTTTATGTGAGAACTGAATGTATTAGGTAAGGTATTAGTCAAAGCTTCAGCTGTTACCAGGGAGATTAATTTTTTAAGTTTTTCTAGGTTTTTTTTCTTAAATTTTACAATTACAAAATGCATGAACATTAATGGTCTTAACTTGTTTTTCTTCAGTAAGTGATGTGGTATAAGCACTTTGAGGTGTCCATTATCAGGAATTAATGGGCAACACAGAGGCCAGAATCATCGGATGACAACACAGAATCCATTAATTCCTGTATGGAGACCTCGTTGGGCATTATCCCATACTTCAGCTACTGCAGCAAGTCTTTCAATTTCATCTTCTTCCTTTTAGGGTGACTATGTAATATATGGATTACTACAGATGAAAAATAGCTTTTTGGCCAAAGTTTTATCAATGAGTTGATAAGTGAGTGAGTTTGTTTATTTTTTAATTTAACTGTATCTGATGTTCATTTCCTACTTCAAAACAAAACTATCAGGTGTATTCCATGTTCTCACAGTGAATACCTGAACTGCATGCGGACAGATTGACATAAAGTGTGTGTTCATACATATTTAGAGCCTTGGAAAATGCATGTTCTCTGGAGCTAAAGCTGAGTATCGATCTGTGAGCCCAAGTAGGTTTGATAGATGAGGGAGCCGTTAGCTGAATATGAACATCAGGGAAGTAGTGGAAGTGGCTACAGGGCAGTTAACAAGTCAGCAGAAATCCCTAACTTAGTGTCGAGCTCCGAGGCTACGAACAAGTCACTCAACCCGCTCTTGCATGCATGATTTTCCATGTGTTTGTCTTTTATAAGTGAGTGGAAAACAAACGGCAATGAAACAACTCACCGTTCATTCTGATAGCCAGACTCGGTTAGCAGTGACATCCAAGTCAAACAGTTCCTCTACCATATGATTCATCCCTTTCTGTAGCCTTGAAGAAGCAGAGGCTAGCTATGCACCGGGCCCATGCTGCCTCTGTGGCCGAGCTGGGCCCACCCAACAACGGCGTGAGGAATGATGCTTACACGACGAACAGAGAGGCCTGCCGGTGAGCCGCTGGGGATGTGAGTCTACCACAGTCTGACATGTAAGACTTGTGAAAAGCCCAGTAAGGAGATAAACTTTACTAAACACAAGACGGACTGTAATTCCGCAGGCATGAAATCTCACGTCTTGACTGGAGTGGAGAGAAATGATGTACTTTCAGTATAGAGCCTGTGCCACTGCGAAATAGGGAAACGGAGCACTGAGTGAGCAGTGTCGAGGTCACGTGACAAAACACACAGCGGTCATATGATGGGAAGGCGCGAGTGGGAGTTGTAGTCTTTTGTGGAAAAAAGTGGTGGGAACTACAAAACTATCATTTTAGTGTAGAGATAGATATGATAAAAACACATTAAGCCTTAAAATATCCGTGTATTTCTCTGACTGGCAAAATCATGCTTGTAAAACTACATGTCCATCATCCTCAGCTGTAGTTTGTGTTAATTGCTAATCAGCAAATGTTAGCATCATTCACAAAAGGTTTGTTGACTAAACACATGATGAATTCTAATCATACTTACTATTTACAGTCTGTTATTAAAACTAAAACTGAAACACCTGCTGCTATTGCTCATACCATTGCTCTTCATATTTTCTGTGAATTATATTATATTATATTATATTATATTATATTATATTATATTATATTATATTATATTATATTATATTATATTATATTATATTATATTATCAAAACTATTTAGATGTTTAATTAATTGTACTCTATACTCTGCTTGCTAATATTACTACAACTTTTACTAGGATTGCTCTTCTTATCTTATTATAATTCATTGTGAAAACTACTGGGAGCAAAGCAGTTAAGTCAAAGTGTGTTCGACAAGCTTCAGCCACAAGAGATCAGCAGTGCGCAGTTCTTAAGTGGTCGTACAAGCTCCACTACAGGAACCCTGAGGAGGTGTTGGTCACTGGTGGAACTGTGGAACAGTGTTTTCATGACTGGCAGCCTCTTTGTTTGCTTGTTTGTTTGTTTGTTTGTTTGTGTCCTATGTTCTACTTGCCTGTGGACAATAGATACATGTATGTGCAGGAGCCTGTGGGTCACATGATACACTTTCCTGTTGACAGATCACATTATTCCACTGATGAACATGCCAAAAAAAGCACTAATATTACTGACCTACACAAAACACTGCTGAAAAAGAAAATCACATTTCAAAACTGTTTGAAATCTGCTTTGCAAAAGTTTTATCATAAAAAATAAAATGCTTTAAACATTTTACTTTCCGAACAAATCTGCTTTAGTGAGAGATAGATGAACATTGTTTGCTTACAAGAAAACCACAAGCTGTCCTTAAAATAATTACATTTCACCTATCTTAATGACTGTTATTCATTACTCCCTAAATTTATCTTAATATCTAAATAACCAGTGATAAAAATGCTCAGAGCTTCTTTTTAAGCCTCTCAGTCTTTGATATGGCTCAGACTTTGACAAGCTGAGACCAGACTTTGACATTAAAAAAAAAAAAGAGAAACATGCATGATGAAATGCAATAGCAATAGTTATATTCTTTACTTATTTGGAGGAAACAAACTACTAAATGGTTGACATGACGACAAAAGTTGCAGTTCTTGGTTCAGACATCCACTAGTTGCTGATTAGACCTCTGGCAGAGCTCCACCCAAATTCAACCTGAGAACAGAACTAACTGCCTTCAGCATGATGGTTCAATAAAACAGTTCTCTGAAAAACACGCTTCTAAGCTGTGTCAAACTGGTAAATTCTGATAATCACATCAGACATCAGTCCCTGGCCTTCATGCAGCAGCTCTCTTGATTTAAAAAAAAAAAGCAGTGGTCTTTTCAAGAAACACACTGATGTTGATGTTCGCCCTCAAACTATAAAAAGATTCTCTAATCACATTAATCTAACAGGTAACTTCAACTCCCCTCTTTTGTGTTGAATGTGGATGATGAATGGGCTCCAGTGGTACAAACAACAAGCGCACAGGACCTCCAGCACAGAAACCAGGTGAGTGAGGCTGCTCAGTTTCAACAGCTCAACCAACACAGTCCAGATCACTAAAGGTGAAAAAATGCATCTGCTGAATTTAACTGATGCAACTAATTTTAAGTTAATCAGGCCAGTGGGGGAGATTCCGATGGGCTCCAGTAGTGCGATTGGTCAGCATTTGGTACTCATAAGTAACCTGTAGAGTGATGCTGAGGCTGTGAGTTTGAGCCTCACCTGGAGCAGAGAAGCTTTACCTGCACCAGGTGAGGTTTTAATGATCACCTGATAAGAGTCAGTTGTAGGTAACTCATAGAAAGGACAGTTTTTGGTTACATCAGAAAAGCCACATACACAGTAATTCTTTTTGGTTTACTTTAATGTTTAGTGCAAATATTCAACATTAAAACTCATTTTCAAGAAAATAAATTGTAGTGTATTTGTTTCTTTCACAAAAATGACAACTGAAAATTTCATCCCATAATCTATGTATAGTATTAAACACTTCTGAAACAACAAAATTAGAAGAGCAGTTTAATAATTTTATGTAATGTAATAGAGTAAGATAGAAGAGGATTTTGATTCTGGATTTGATTTTTGTTATTAAGGCTTTCCTCTTATGTCATTTTAGCTGTGTCACGAGCCAACTGTACTGAGACAAAAAGCATGACTGTGCATTTTTCTCACTCATGAGAGGACATGAGATCCCCTCATTATGCTGAGTCAGCCTTCATCACTCCACTGGGTAACAGCTGACACCCAAACATCTGGTGGTGCTTCAAATAAATAAAAACCAACTTAAAAAATATATAAAATATTTGAAAGATATAAAACACTGGAGTTAATAAAGACATGCACTACATGGTATTTAGATAATCTGTCAACCGTGTGTGTGTGTGGGGGGGGGGGGGGGGGGGCATGCTGTCACCATAACTACTGTAAAGCCTTGTGATAACCCATGTGATAACTTCACTGGCACAGACTCCCCCCTCTCAGACAACCCAAGAGGGGACTCTTTTGTCTTACTGCAGAGACATCCTTAGACAACCCATTCATGAAACAACACATTTGACATTTGTTGTTGCGGCAATTAACTGCTTGAACTGGTGAAAATCTATTCAGCTGCAAAAGCTCAATTTATAACCACAGCTGATCTGACTCCATTCGAAAGATTTCCCTCCCATCTCTTGAGACCATTATAAGATCGGAGAGGACTTAGCTTTCTTCACTTCAGCTGATGCAGAGTTGAAAGGTAAATTGCCCCCGGAACCCCACAAGGTTCACCACGTGGCATGTGATGTGGGTTAATATAATTAATTATAACTTTGTTTGGAAATATGCACCACAGAAAGCACAGTATCAGCATGTCGTAATACATACTTTATTGAATTGCCACACACAATTAGCAGGAGCTTTATTTGACTGTAGTCAGATGTTGGTGTGGTTGAGCTGCATGAATAAAAGACAAACACTGTGTTACAGGGTGTTAGAGGCAGTCCTCTGGGTGATGGAGCTCAGTGGTCCTCACTGTGGTATCTAATGCAGGATGGCCTCACACCCACTGTTCCAGATGACCTAGAGCTTATGGAGCTGCTGATAGCACCAGCTGAGACTTTATCTGAAAAAGCCTTCGACGCACTGTTGCCTCTGGCCCACAGTTACTTTCCTTGTCATGGTGCAGAATCAGCCTTTTTTAAGAAATTGTAGCTCAAAGAAAAGTAATGAAAAAGAACTTATTTAAGAATTGCTCCCCACCCCCATTGCAAATAAAATGTGGCAGCTGAAGATCCACCATCTGAAGAGCCTGTACCAGAGTAATGACATGTTAGAAATATCCAGTGTGACGCGCAGAAAGCAGCAGATAGCGCAGTGGTGTGGAGCCTCCACCCTGCCCTGGCTGTAGTCTGATAACGCAGAGGACTGGATCAACACCGACACTTTTACCATTACTCCTCGGTTTTTGCTTTTCACAAAGGGAAGGAATATTATTTCATCTCCTTTACTCACCCTCTGCTTCTGCATACTGTTAAACGGCGTTAATGCAGTGATTTTTGTTTTAAAAAAATGGTTGATTAACACTTTTTAATGCACATATTTGCCGCCTTTTGTGAATCTGACTGTGGCCTCCGCTGTAGACTCATTTCACTCTCTGGATGCAATGCTCTCGAAGAGGGAAAAAGAGCTTATTGCAGAAATATGGACAAAACTGATTCCGGTGGCAGAAGATATTGGGTCAGATGCCCTTCTTAGGTAGGTACATATGAAACATTTACAAAACATCTAAATCTGTGTTTGAAATGACTTAAAAGAATCGGTATCTGAAAATACTGACTTAGCATCTCATCATGGAGAGAAAGTCTCTTATTACAATGACTAACAGGATCTTTTTCATCAGATCAGTGGAAATGGGATGACTTAATCAACCCGTGTTACTTGGAAAATAATCTTTCTCATTTGGTTACTATCATTTATAAGTGTAGACTTGAACACTGTAAAGAACTGGTAAATGGTTTAGCTGTTAGTTAGCATAGCAAAATATTTGCTAATTCATCAAACTTTAGATAGTGGTTTAGGTGCTGGCTGTGATCCAACATCAGTGAAATGACTATGATGATGATGATGATGATGATGATGATGATGATGATGATGGCAGCAAAGAGACGCAGCAATCCTCGTCTCCCTTTTCTGATCATCAATTAAGTTCTGGTATTTTAATTAAAAAAATGGATCACTGTCACCGGTGGAAGAAGTATTCAGATACTTTACCAAAGTAGAAATACTGCATTCAAAACCTTGCTTAAGTAAAACTATCTGCATTTGATCAGCCAAATTACTTTAAGTACTCATTGTGCAGTAAAATCAACCCAGATTCAGAATCAACCCAATTCAAAATAATCAATCTGATTTCACCTTTTCTCCAATGCTTCCACAGGATGTTTGCCTCCTACCCAGGTACCAAGACGTACTTTTCCCATCTGGACATCAGTCCTCGCTCCGCTCACCTGCTCGCTCACGGGAAGAAGATTGTAATGGCCATAGCAGAGGGAGCCCAAGATATCAGCCAGCTGGCCGAGAATCTGGCTCCCCTGCAAACCCTGCACGCCTACCAGCTCCGGATAGACCCGACCAACTTCAAGGTGCCTTCACTGAGAGCATCATTTCCACTGCTGGATCACACTCATAATAACGTGTGTTCTTAAGGTTTTAATCACAAAATGAGTTTTCAGATCTGACTGACCGTTTACAGCTGTTTACAGCTTCAGAACCAGGACGTCTGTCATGTTTTTCAGACCAGCTCATGAGGTTTAATGCATAATGCGTTAGTCTTTATGCAGCAGAAATATGTTCACCATATAGAGATAAAAATATTCTGACACACATTTAGGAACATAAAATGTTGTAAAATAGACCAAATGATACATTTCCATTGCCTATCTAGTGTTGTTTCAATTTCAAAACCTGCTTAATTTTACTCTATAGTTTTTGGTGGTGCATCTGTCAATATAATTTAATACTGGAGCATTTTGGACATGTTTGGACATCATCTGGGACAGAGACCTCTGCGTAGTCTTCAGTATTGTATTTTAACTTGCTGGCTGCTCCTGCATTTTGCAAGGGTCACTGCTGAAGCACGGATACGCCACTGGAAGGATTTTATTGTGAAGTAGCAGCAGGAAGTGTTTGGTTTTGACATGAAATAGTCCACATTAGTCTCTGGTCTGTAGTCTTTTTACTGACAGTAGGCCAGTCTCAAATATTTCAAATTACAGCACTGCCAGAGCTTATCACAGAGGTGCCGCTCACAGCGCAGTGAGGCTCACATCAGTTCATATCAGGTGTACAAAATTACAGTCCAGCATCCTCTTTGTTCAGCAGGTTTTACACATTTTATTAAGCTTCTGTTTTCAGCTTCAAGTTACTTGGGAAAAGCAAGTGGTGGCCTAACCTAACAAGTTTGTTTGCAGCTGCCTTTACATTTATATTAATTGATTAGAGTTCATTGAACTGAGGCCAAACTGGATTCCAGCTTCCACTCTTTTTGTCAGTAACAAACCTCTTTCCTCTCTGCAGCTTTTCTCACACTGTATGCTCGTCACCTTGGCCTGTTACATGGGTGACAACTTCACACCGGTTGCACACGCAGCAATGGACAAGTACCTGTCAGCTTTCGCAGCCGTGCTCGCCGAGAAATACAGATGAGACCCAACCGCCTGTTTGTAGGAAGTATACAAACCATTTACGATGCCATATGATATGAAATATTTAAGCTTTTGTGGTTGTTATAATGCAATATTTTGTTATAATAAAACATGCAAAACACCTTTCCTGTTGTTGTATTGTGTTATCATATAAAGTCTGATCTGTTTTATCCCATTAATTCCAAATGACGTACTGCTGAACATTTTAAAAGCTACCATAATTCATCAGATTGACTGCAGCCACATCTGAAAACCTGCCTGAGATGAGTAATCCTTCACAGTGAACTCACTAACCTTCATTATTTTTGTTTTCAAAGTAACGTTCATGTGGTTATGCAGATGTAATGCAAATGAGGACTCTTAGAGCTCATCCATGCTGGTGGGTTTCAGCAGCTGAACAGAGAGGTGCTTAGTACAGGGACAAACTACTAAATTCAAGCGGTTTGATTGTGTATGCAGTGCTAATCAGTGCCCTATCTCAGACGGACAGACATCATTAATATACGATGATGACATACTGTGTGTGATCTAACTAATTTGACTGACATGACTATAAACCAATGGCAGTCTGAAACATAAAAAAAAAATTAATCCAAGCATCAATAAGAAAAAGCCTACTGGACAGAATCAGAATAACAGCAGAAAGGCCTGTGTTATAAACACAGCAACAGCGCCATCATCTGGTAAGATAATATTACACTCACAATCAGATGTAAAATTAATTTATTTCATTTATTTATTTATTGGCTGAATTGACCTTGAGATACCTTTCTGTTTTTCTTTCTCAACATCAAATTCTGAGGTCAAGAATAAAGCTTAATCAATTAAGCTCAGAACAGATTTAATGTCTTTTATCATCAAGTATACTTTTAAAAAACTCAATGCTCAAGCTTAATGAATTTTTCCCAAAGGATGAGAAAGATGAGAAAGACTCTTACCCAAAAGGTAACCTAATAACCTTATTTGATGATTTGCATTTTCTATTGCTGGGTTAAAGCCGTTCGGTTCTTCTGTCCTCACCAGCCGTCCTGACAAGTGAAAGTCAAGCAGGGACACGTGCGTCCAAAGGAAATCGTTCACGAGGAGATGAAGGAAGATGATCTTGCTGATGTGTCTTGGGAGGCTGTTTCCAAACATGCTAATGTACAATCTGGACTACATTTCATGGGAGAAAATAGCTAACATACTGATGTATTTATTAGTGCAATTTTGCCATCCTTATTGGAGCTGTGAACTGATACATGAAATTCTATATATGCATAAGATGGAAACTTCCACTGTTTCCAGCTTTGAAAACTTTGAAATAATGGCAGGTTATTGACCATTACTTTCTTTGCTGATGTCTGGAGCACATTTGCTGTATTTTATCATATTTTATGCTACGTTTTGGATCATATTTCATGAAATGGAATATTCCTTAAACAGAGAAACACTACGAAAGGCTCGTGTGGTGACCTTTAGGAGTGTTTCACTTTGGATTTAATGGGCATGCTGGGAGATGTTGCTATTTAAGCTCCATAATAAAACTGCTTCCCTTGATGCTGCATCATTTTATAGGATGTTCATGTACTAATTGAATATTATTTTTCCTAGAAACAAAGATTAAAATCAGTCAGCATGCACAATGTTTTGTTATCTTTTTAGTATTAAGTGTTCCCACAGGTTTTCTTTAAATTCCAGCTTTTTACTCGTCTCCAAAGCCTTGCGTGACTTCATTTTGATGTCTGTTCCCACGTACATTTTCCATCCTACAGCATGCTAGCCCCCTGAAAGTTTTAGCAGTAATGAGGGGGGCTTTTTTTGGTGCTGAAACAAATGTAGAAAGAATACTGAGCTGTCTGTGGTCTGTGGAAAGTTGCCAGCTCTCGTCAGCACAGAGCTATTCACGGTGTTTCTGTGGCGGTGAAATGAAATAAAACTGTGATGCCTTTGGGAAAGAAGCATACAGCACTTCTGACAACCGTGGGAACTTACTTCCCAGCTGATCCATCAGGAACTATACATCATGCTGTGCTGACTTTCACCAAGACAATCCAAATTATTACACTATCACAAAATGATCTGAAAACATTGATACTAGTGAAAATATAAATGTGACATTGTGTACTTGGGTCTAGTAGATGTACACTATTTAGTTTCTGTGGTTAGACTTTCAAATACACATTAATTAAGCTTAAAATGAAGTGCAGAGAATTCTGTCACTATCACAAGGCCCACAAGTGAAGCCACCTACAGGACTCAACAAGCAGTTGCACGGTGTTTGTCCAACACTGCCACACAGCCTGTGATGTATACATCTCATACAGGACATATGAGGGATGACTTTGAATGGGCGGGGCCAAAGTTGATCCTATCAGCTGTGCCATTGTTTCTGTGTTTGAGCTGAATTTTATTGCTCATTTCTTCGTTTATTTTCTTATTCAGGGAAATATGGTTCCCCTAGTGACTGAAAACGTTTGAACCTTATCCAGGGTTTGTAACTGTTTGCCCATCAGTGCACCACGGCATGCAGCTGGTCCAGCATGTTTTTTCAGATAGCCTGACTTTATCTACCTCTAAATATTTATGTGTCGTGCGTAAAGGCAAAAAGCTCATGCTACTTTTACAGGTCACTTTAATCTTTGTCTTTCTTTGAAAAGTGTAGATGTTTTTATTATGACAGCTTCTTATTAGGCTTTGTCAATTTGCCCGTGCACCCTCCTCAATGAGAACCTGACCTCTATGGCTATGCGTAATTACGCACGCGTTAAAAGGGAAAAAAGGACAATAAATAAGCTTTGCTTCGGTGGGCTTTTATTTCCTCATTGGGGAGACACATAGCACATGTTAACAGACGTTAGATCTCCCTCGGGTGTCCACGCGAGGAAGCTGCTGGGTTTAGTGGTACTGCCTTCCCAGAGCAGACACCACCACGGCCAGGAACTTCTGCCAGGCTCCCTGGGTTTCGGGGGTGAAGTTGGCTCCCATTTTGCTGGCGATGACGATGGTCAGGCAGTCAGACAGCAGCTATGAGAAGGGGAAAAACTTAGTTAGTTCATGCGAGAATTTCAAATGTAAATCTAATGCGTACATTTTGGTTTGCAGTGAAATTTTCTTCAGGTGAGGGGTTTTATACCCCAACATATTGTCAAGGTGTCATTAAATTTCGTGTGGGGTGAACCGACTATGAAATGAGAGATTGTGAAGATGCTGAAACTTTACCCTGAAGTTGTCGGGGTCGACGTGCAGCTTCTCGGAGTGCAGGACGCTCAGCTCGGCGTAGGTGGCCTTGATGTTGTCCATGTTCTTCACAGCCCTGTCCAGGCCGTGCAGAATCTTAGTGCCGTGGGCTGCGATGTTCGGGTTGTTCTTGATGGCCTCTGCATTGTAGAGGTTTCCGAAGCCGCCGAAATACCTCTGGGTCCAGGGGTAAACGATCAAGCACCTGCAAGGGGGAAGAGACATAAAATGACAGTTACGCCTGGAATAATACCAGTGTGAGGCGGAAGGATTCTTTTGGATGTTCAAGAAACTGTCAAATCGTCTCTCAAGTTTACATAGAAGCTGGGTGTCAGGAGCTGCGTTTTCCGTACCTGCTCAGAGCCTTGGACCCGACGTCCTCGTAGTCCAGGCCGGCAAAGATGTTGTTGATGATGGTGCGCTCCTGTTCAGTCCACTCAACCATGGCGGCTCTTGTTTATGTTTTGTTCAGGCTTGAAAGAAAAGGCTGAATAGTTCTCCAGTTCGACCCCCGTCTATTTAAACGCGTCAGAGCTTCCCCCACCCAAAAGGAGAGGTCAGCTGTGATAGGCTGCAGATGAAAGGTTTGAGATAAACTATACAAACTCTTCCAGAACTTTCTGGAAAGTTTTTGTTATTGCTTTAATAGTCTTAAGTTAGATTTACAAAGACTTGATGTTTTCCGAATCGGATAAAAACTGGTCAAATGTGTCGTGAGGCTAAACTCTCACAAAGCATGAAGGCAATTTGCGCTTTTAATGGTTTGATTTTGTGTCGGAAACTTGAGTTCTTGTACAACTATGCTAAGTTAACAACCTTTGTTATTATTAGTCTAAATCAAATGAATTATCTTCAAAACGGAATTTCAACTCAGAACAATTGTGCACATTCAGCCCTTTTGAAATTTTAGTTTTTCCAAATTTAAAGACGCTGGCTTTGTGAGTATCTTCCCAGGATTCTTTCTGCTCCTTGCTTTAAGCTGCAGGATTATCTTTCTTTTACACGTTTAGGACGACAATTCTTTTCATAACCAACAGACTCAACAACTTGATCAGGTATTAAACAATTCTCGTAGCAAAGCATTTTTTTTTTGAATCTCACTGACTTTGCCAAGCAGTAGGACGGTGGTGTTATCTGCAGAAGCACACTGGCGTTATCTCCAGCAGCGCCCCCTCCCCACCCAGACAGCCTCTGCCAAAATTCACTTAACTTTTGATTAAGGAAATACTTGAGGCCGGTGATAAAGACTGTGAGCGTTATTTCCTCCCCTTGATAGGTAATAAATTTGTAGCTGGAGCCAAAAAAATTGGCTCGAATTAAAAAAAAAAAAAAGAAGAAATCACTGATAAATCCTGCAGAGCTTTCACAGCTACAGTGTGATAAAACTATGATCATTTATTTACAGGAAATAATTAATGCAATACACGTGGCTCCTGTGCCGGGGGGGCAGGAAGTCCAAATTAATTTTTGTTTCTGCGTCGTTTGTCTCTGATGAAAATGCAAGCTTATGAGTTCTTGTGTCCTTAAATGACCCATCATTTTCCGGCTCGATTAATTTTTTAATTTTATTTATTTATTTTTGCAGAACATTTTGTGAATTAAATTAAAAAAATATATATATGTACTTGAAAATAAAAGTGAAAGGAAATGTTACTAATAAATAACAAACAGCGATTGCCTTTAGAAAATGTTACATTTTTGTAAGTTTTTAAATTGTTTCAGGCCAGAGCAATAAATAAATAAATAAATGAATAAATAAATGTCACACGCCTCCCAGCTGCTGATGGCTTGTAAGACTTGGAGGCCTGTTTCTCTCGGTGTGAGTTTTGATCTGTCTTTAAGGTCACGTTCACTGATGTTGACTTCACGTCTCTCACTATTCCACCCCAGGCCTCTGAGGTCCTGTCTCTGCACCTGACGTCGCTGCTCTTTCATCCTGTGACCTGGGATGCCCTCCTGCACGCCCGCCCCTCACTTTTAAACCAACAAGCCACAGGACTGGGTGCATGTGAGGACACGTCGACATTTTACATACATTATCTTATTTTTGCCACCTGATACCCAGGATGTGAGAAGCTGATAGAACCTGGCATCCTGCCACTGAAGTTTCTATCAGGCTGAGAAGAAGGGTCCGATCTGCGTCAAGGGACGTGGCTTGGCATCCATTCCAGTGGGTGTGACTCTGGACCAAACTGAATTTAAGCAGAGGTCCAAACTAACCAGGGATCACCATCGAATTCAGGTGGAGAGAGAGAACGAGAGACCCAAGCCGAGATGAGTTTGAATGAGAAAGACAAGGCTGTCGTCAAGGCCTTGTGGGCCAAGATTTCCAAGTCAGCAGATGCTGTCGGCTCTGACGCTCTGAGCAGGTAAGAATCACGTCCAGTTAGCAACAGCTTCACTTTGTTTTTGCAGCCTATCAATGATTTTCTCGACTGACGCACGACACCAACCACTGATATCACGACTGGTGATATTATCCCGTGAAGGTGCTCTAAAGGGGGGGTGTGATCTGTTACATTTTAAACTTTTTTAAACGTTGCTCATATTGTTTATGCTCAAAATCGTTTTTAGAAAGTGATGAGCCTGTCTGACATGGCAGCAATGGAAGCGAAACTGCTACAGAGCGCAAAATATTCCTGATTGAGAAATGATGCAAAGTAGCTCGTCAGAGACGCTTGAACTTATTTTTCAGACCAAAAGCAGATACACCTCAATCAGAAAGGGTTCTAGTGTTCGTCATCACCAATGACTAAAATAATTGAGTGCTCCAGGTGAGGCTCGAACTCACAACCTCGGCATCACTTCGCAGGTATCTGTCTTATAAGTACCGCGCGCTGACCGATTGCGCCACTGGAGCCTGTCCGGCAGGGATGCTTAACACGGATAGAATCATCTGAAATCAGATTCTAGTGGGAATCCCCTCAGTGGTTTGTTTGCCATTTAACGTCCTCTCCACGTCCACAGGATGCTCTGCGTCTACCCACAAACCAAGACCTACTTCTCCCACTGGCCTGACATGAGTCCCGGCTCTGCCCCCGTGAAGGCCCACGCAAAGAAAGTGATGAGCGGAGTCGGTCAGGCTGTGGCCAAGATTGACGACCTGACTAACGGCCTGCTGGAGCTGAGCGAACAGCACGCCTTCCAGCTGAGAGTGGACCCGGCCAACTTCAAGGTGAGACGCACACACTTGGCACAAATGGTGACGTAAGAAATGTGCTGGAGTTCATTTCACCGACATGAAAGTTTAATATTACGCATTCATAATATCTTGATTTAGGTTATACTACCAAAAGAAATCTTTTGTTTTCAAAGCTGATTCCGAGATTGTGCTTGGAACTTGTTTTTAATAAAACCACTGAGACACTGTTTTTGTTTTTTGGTTTTATGCCACGATTGCTTCCTCTGTCATCCACAGATCTTGTCCCACTGCCTTCTCGTGGTGATCGCCACCATGTTCCCCAATGACTTTACTCCTGAGGCCCACGTCGCCATGGATAAATTCCTTGCCGCCGTGGCCCTGGCTCTGGCTGAGAGATACCGCTGAGGCGACCGCAGTGTGGCATGAGTTCTGCCCCACAAAACCATATAACGCATGGTGAAAAAATAAAGAAAGAATAAACTTCATGCCGCAAAAAAATAAATATGATTCCACTGTCTTTTATCTCTCCTGAAATGTGTGCAGACTTTATCCACTGACGAGCCTATACGTGCTTTTATTTTTACTTTTAGGGAACAAATGTAAAGATCGTCAATATGCGAACAAAATTTGACATAAGAAAAGAACAGCATCAAACTGACCGTCATCATCAAGTCATCATCAAAAGTACCCGTGGTGACACAGATATTGTTTACAGGTTTATTGTTTGTGCATGGCAATAAACTCACAATGGAGCCTGTTATGATTTCATAACGATTCGTAACTTGTTATCGCCGAGAATGAGCCTGGAACAGAAGAGAGACATTGCGAGGCCGTTTGTTAAGGTATTCATTTATTTCAGTCCCAGCATCCAATCATATGTGGCTTGTCTTACCTGAGCAGAATA
Organism: Scatophagus argus; assembly: GCF_020382885.2. Classification (NCBI taxonomy): domain Eukaryota; kingdom Metazoa; phylum Chordata; class Actinopteri; family Scatophagidae; genus Scatophagus; species Scatophagus argus. The sequence goes on from NC_058513.1 coordinate 6,654,463, forward strand.
GCGGCCAGTACACCTCCGCCTATGGGCCCCACCCAGTACACCCAGTGGTAGTGCCAGTAGTTAGTCATCACCGCTGGACCGAAAGCTCTGGCAGGGTTCAGACACGTCCCGGATACATCACCTCTGCAAGAAAAATAAAGACATTAAATCAAATTAAATTAAAGAAATTAAAGAAAAGAATTCAAAATGTCTTAGGAAATATGCAAAAATATATTAACTTAAATTGGCACCATGGTAATAATGTGGAGTTTTTTTTAATAAATTAGATTTAAAAAATGTAAACATATTTATTTTATTTATTAATTAGAGCGATTAAAGAATTTGTTGATTGACTTAGACGTCATTTTATTTCGCAGTTACTGAATAATATAAAACCTTTGCAAAAAAAAAGTAAAATTTCATTAATTTAATAAAGATAACTGAGCTATTGCGTTTCAAATAAAGTAAATGGAAACAATTTAAAAAAATAATTAATTCAAATTCAAATAAAACCATACATGTCTAACATCTTTACGTATTTAGCTGCTCTCCCAATACAAAACAAACAAACAAATGAAAAACATGCGCAAATCAACATTTACGAAACTTAATCTGCTTGCTTTGATAAATGTTTTTTGTGGATGTTTGCAATTTTTGTCACTACTGTCCCTTTAGAAAACTTAATTGTCAAACGTGAGAGTAAAATGTCAGGAGGGAGGGGGTTTATTATCAGAGGGCCGCCGTGCGCTTTGACAAGCTGATCTGAGAAGTAAAAATAGCAAACAGCAACGTCCGAGCGGTGTAAATGTTTAACACAGTGCAGACTCCATAAACTTTATGATCAACGCCCATTTATCTCACCCTGCCAGGATGTTAACGATGACGGTACAGCCCACTAGGAAAGGAGCCAGTGGGGTTTTGGTCTTTCCGTTGACCGCCACTAGCAGAACCACCATGGTGACCAGGCAGGTCATGGCCACTTCTCCAAAGATGGCTCCAGACAGCTGGCTGTCTGACTTGAGGATATCAAACGCTGCTCCTGTGGCGTTTTTGTAGCGATCTGGAGGGGTCATCACCTATAAAATGTGTTATTAAGGATTCTGTGAAGCCAAAAATATGCATCTTTTCAGAATATTCTGCAGTTAACTTGGACTCGACCTTGGCCATTCCAGCTCCCAGCACTCCTCCGATCAGCTGGCTGGCGAGGTAGGGTCCCACCATCATCAGCTCCATGCCTCCACACAAGTAGATAGCAATAGTGAAGGGCGGATTGAAATGGGAGCCGCTGGAGGAAGAGGAGCAGCAGATAAAAGTTGAGATCAGCTTGTGCAAAGGGGCTCAAGTCATACGAGTCTGCCAAATGTCTGGGGGCTGGTTATTATCATGCATCAAAGATAACACGAAGCGCGCACAAAACTAGCATGCAAAAACACAAATTTCCTGTCCTCATTTCTTTGTGTCCTTCACACAGATTACCTGATATTATCCATGACCGCCACCAGCACTGCCACAGCCAGCCCATGCACCAGGGCCGGCTGCAGACGTCCAGCTGCAGGCACATTCTCGATGACAGACACGCAGCCGATGAAAACAAAGAACATGGTGCCAATTATCTCGGCCAGGCAGGGCTGGAGCAGTGTCTCAAATTTGTTGGGAACTTTGGACACAGGTGGCTTCTTGCCCTTTTCCATTAGAGTAGAGTCTGCGTTCTCCATTTCAATTTTGTCAGCTGCCATCGTTGCCTGTTCGATGTTCAGTAACAAGACGTTTCTGTTAGAGGATGATTCTCAGAGCAGGTCCTCCAGCACGCAGGTACTGCAAGGTGTAAAGGTGTTGTTTATTTATAATTATCACCAGCAGTGGGCACACTGAACCTGATATGCGTCACACCATGTTGTAAAATGCATTATATCAATGCAGTCCCTGCACTAAAAAAGTTCGTTGACACCTGTCCAGCCAGGTAATCCAGCACTCCAGGAGTCCTCAGAGTGACCTTTTGTAAAAGGGACGATAAGACTCAAAACAAGCCACGAGCTAATCATGAGCGAAGTCACTCAGAGGGAATGAAGTGCACTTTACTCATCATCACACTTGCTCTTGCAGGAGCCTGTAGATAAGATAACCTGCACCACAGACATTATTCAGTATGCGCTTGTGTAATCCACATTGGAAGTGTGTTATGCTCTAAATTTCCCTTGGGATCAATAAAGTATCTATCTAATTACTGTTTTCTGGGTGTTGGGCTCAGCCACTTACTTCCAGTGAAGGGAAATGCTTCAGTATACCAAGACATTTTGGACAATGCTATGCTTCCAACATTGTGGCAGCAGTTAGGGGAAGGCCCTTTTCTATTCCAGCCCCAGTGCTTTCTTTTCGTCCAACATCAGTGTCTCACCTCACAAATGCTCTACTGCATGAATATGCAAAAAATTCCCACAGAAACACCCCAAAATCATGTAGGAAGTTTCCCAGAAGAGTGGAAGGTGTTACAGCTACAAAGCTGTCTGTGTATTTAGAATGAGATGCTATCGAAGTCCCAGGTGTTTGTGGTCAAGAGGCTCAATGCTTTTGCATATCATGTGTTTTACTGCACTGATTTTTTTTTTCACTTGTTTAAAGGACAAATGTTTAGGACTGAATTGCTCCATGTCAACCAGCTACAGCAGCACTGACACATTAATGCATCATTGATAATAACAAACTTACACATGTAGCATTCAGCACCACAATGAGCACATTTGCTTTAACATCGAGCTTTCTGCAGCTCTCAGCATGCATTTTATCATATGTTTTTAATGAAACAAATAATATTACACTGAGAAACGGCATAACAACAGTTTTGCACCTGCACACATGAATGCACAGCACAGATGATCTATCCTCATCATCATCATTGTTACAACTATCACCATTAGTTTTACAGGATGCATATTGTATTATTTTGATCTTTCATTTGATCTAAGGGCACAAGTTTACAAGTAATCTAATCTTGCTTTATTACATAGTGCAATGCCCTTGTACTGTCTTTTAAGAATTAAAGCTAGCGACAGTTTTCTACTCAGGACTTTGTCCAAGACAATGAGTGCAAAATGACTATAAAAAGATAACAAAGAGTGATCATTCAACGAGTACTGCCTGTGTGGAATTTATTATCAAATGTCTCTTGTAGTTTTCCATCATCATCACCAACAAGTCCAAATCAGATTGCTATCATAACATCAAACAACTGAATCTTGACTCTGCAGCTTTTCAAGGACGAATATATTTGAACACACTTTGCCGCAAATTTCAAGTCCCTCTCTGGTCGAAAGTGTGTTTTTCTTCTTGTTCTTGCAGTTGAATGTTTGAGCTTCACCATGCAGCGATGAATGAGCAGAGTCTGTTTTCTCTGAGCACATTTGGGTATACCCTTGTACATGTGTGGCAGGGAATCTCAAGTGTTACAGTCTGATTGTTGAGTAATGTATCATAATAAAACTTATACAATAAAAAATATACATATAATTCAAAGGGAATAGCTGTCAACAAGGCAACGGGGATGCCCTTTCTCTCCTCTTCTTTAATAAATTAGACGGTCACTTCAAAATAATTCGAGTCTTCTGGTCACCAAAGAAAAACCTGAAAAAGAGTGATAAGTCAATTAGTGAACTTGTCATTACTGGTCATTCACGACAACACTGAGTATGACTTTAGGTCAGCAATATGGATGATTGTACTCTCAGATTCACCTACAAAATTTTACTGAAAGAGAAAAAACTAAAAGAAGCAAAACACAAAGAAATACAATAAGTTGTGCTTGTTGTATTTCTTTTTATTTTGCAGAACAACCACCAGTTGTAATCATGGCGCTTGTTTAATCTGTTTGTGGGTAATAAACATATGAATTGAATAGTTTTTTGACTCTGTGTAAGGTTAGACTGCAGGCTAGTGGAAAAGAAAGGAATTAAAGTTGCTCCTGGTACTTCTAAACTAGAAAAACATATTTAGTAAAGGTATTTCCAGGTGTAAACGTGCTCTTATCTATACACTTTTCTATCTACAAGTACAGCAGATAAGACTCCTATGTTATCTTTGCATCATATGTGGCATATGAACTGAAAAGAAGTGCCATCTCTGTAGTCTTTACACTTTACACTGTGAACTTTTGCATATTTCCTGGTCAATAAGTCGCACACACAAAAACAAATTTGTGAGCTCATTTGCTCTGATAAATGTGTCTGAGCCCCTACCATTCACAATATTTTCTTTCCCCAGAGTCGTGAAGGTATGACTTGCCCTACTTTGCCTCTGATTGGTTTATCCTGATTCTCTTAGCATAGCCTTAACCAAGTACCAGTCAGTCAGAGGCATAGTGGGGGAGATCATGACCAGTTCAGTGGAACATCACACGTTTTGTTGCCATGATTGGTTGCAGGTCTATCCAGCTGTGTTCAGAGGCAGTGACCAAAAGTTCACATTTATAAACTGGTCTGGCAGGTTACTTGGTCATATACCTGATTCTGATTTATTTATATTTTGACCCCTTTGCTAATGAAAAAATGTGCTTGTGGCTCCACACACACATAGACTATTCTGCAATGACCTGCGCTATACTGACAAAAGTAATGGGACTTCAAGTGAAGGGAAACCTTAACGCGTCGGCATACCAAGACATTTTGGACAATGCTATGCTTTCAACTTTGTGGCAACAGTTTAGTGAAGGCCCTTTTCAACTCCAGCATGACTGTGTCCCAGTGCGCAAAGCAAAGTCCATAAAGACACAGCTGGATGAGTTTGGTGTGGAAGAACTTGACTGGCCCTCACAGACTCCTGACCTCAACCCCATCCAACACCTTGAATGGTCAAAAATTCCCACAGAAACACTGCAAAATCTTTTAGAAAGCCTTCACAGAAGAGTGGAAGCTGTTATAGCTGCAAATCTGTCTGTGTATTTAGAATGGAATATCATAAGAGGCCTGTTGGTGTTAGGTCACTGTCCCAATACTTTTGTCTATATTATGTGAATGTTTTTATTAAAGTACCCTACGGAGTATTCTTGTAAACAAATAAGTTTACACTCAATGTTGTTCATCAAAAGAACGTGTGTCTGTCGTTGAGGTCTGCCAAACACCCTTTAAGAAATTTAAGGATTTTATTACATTCAAATAAATAAATAAATAACGAGCCTGTTAAACAGCCTTCAGGGGAAACCTGTTTGAAGCTAAACCACCACTGTGTTCTGAGCTACACATACCTGACAAGAGTGACAGAGACCAGCGCACCACAAGCGGGTCCGACCCAGAAGACCCAGTGATGGATCCAGTAACCGGCAACCACAGCTGGACCAAAGGCTCGGACAGGGTTCATACAGGCTCCAGACAGAACCCCTCTGAAACAACAGCCAGCACAAAGCAATGCAGTGACACAGCTACACAGCTTTGAGCAGCTTTGAACATTTAGGCCCTCATATAAGGAAAACACTGACACTCTTTTCTTATGGGTCCATGATTTCTTCTGGAGAAAATCATGCATTGTGTATAGATTAGAGACAGTTATCTTAGCTTGAATTCAGCTAGTTGAGTTTCTGAGGATTTTAGAAATATCTCGTATCGGTTAGTTAAGTTAGTTATAACTTGAAGACTGATAGACACAAAAGGCACAACAGGAGTAATGGTGATTTTGTAGACAACTTCAATGCCGAGGCTCTTACCCAGCAAATATGTTGGCTGTCACAGTGAGGCCGATGCAGATAGGAGCCATTGGTGAGCTGGTTTTGCCGTTGATGGCCCCCATGCACACCACCATGGTAAGGAAGGTAGTCATTATCAGCTCTGCCAGGGTGGCTAAAGCCAGATCATTGTTTTCTATCTTAAAGGCGGCTCCCGAGGCAAGATCATACACAGCAGGAGGGCAAACAGCCTGAAAATAAAAACAAACTGAGCATATGGTATTTCATCAAGTACATGATAAACCTGACTGGCTGTCACTTATGTTCACCCTTCATTTTTCTCCTACCCAACAAAGCATACCCCAAGACACGAAAATATCTGTTTTGTGTCATAGTGAGATCCAAATCCATTTATACTGAAGGCCAAAGTTGAACTTACTCTGTCATACTACTACTGCTCTGTAATCAACATTTTGTCAAATTTGAGTGATAGGTCAAAATTCTGCATAACCATATCAAAAGCATGAGGGAAAATTTAAGAAAAATGGATTCATTTTCATTTTTTCCTGCTAGAGATGGGCTTCCACAGTTTTCCTTACCCTGGCCAAACCAGCACCGGCCATCCCTCCCAACATCTGAGCCAGGACATAAGGCAGCAGCAGACGAAGCTCCATCCCCCCACACAGGTAGGCGCACAGAGACACAGCAGGGTTAAAGTGTCCCCCGCTGCAATAAACATAATGGACTTTACTCTTCCTCTCAAATGATGTTATGAAATGATGATGTAAAACCTGTCCATCCAACATGGGATAAACAGAATTTCTAAATGAATTTCTTTGGATTCGTACAAATTTCTTGCATCAAATTGAACAAGTCGGTGAATGACAGAAAATTATGAGAAATTATTCAGAACCCCGTTTGCCCGTTCTGCTGTAGTTGCCAGTTTACTTGATAAAAAGAGCAGTTTATATCAGGTAAATTTCACTCACACCTCAAGGTAAATTTGCTTTAAATAAGTATAACCAAATGAACAAAATAACACACTTTTCTAATATTGCAAAAATTAAAAAATCCAGAGAATGCAATATCGAGCACACAAACCAACACAAAACAAAGCTGAATGACATCAGTCGATACCTAATTTGCCCAAAGATCATGATCATCACTCCCAGCGCCAATCCGTGTGCCACAGCAGGCTGGAGGACACCAGGCACTTCATTGTTTCCAATAACAGACGCACATCCCACAAACACAAACAGGCTAGTCCCAACCAGCTCAGCCAGACAGGGCTGCACATACTGCTCAAAGATATATAATTTCTTGTTTGTGTTGCTCCTGTTTCGTTCTGCCGTCTCCTCTCCCATCTCTGTCATGGAAAACTCTGTTTTGTTTTCTGTCTGGGACATACTGAATTGCAATTTAAAAAAGAAAAAAAAATGTAACCCTTCTAACTTGTGCACTTGTTCCACTGATGGACTGCAGCTGAAAACTAGGAGGTCTGAGGTGTGTTCTTATGTATACCGTGATGAATAAAGGACCTACGCACATCCCCATTTTTTTCTCTGATGCCCCACCTTCCTGCGATTGTTTATACTCCCAAGACTTTTCACACTCATGAGAAGCTCATAAATATACCAGCACTACAGATAAGAAAGATGAGCGTCTTATCAGTCAACAGCAGAACATCAACCACGTCCCTTAGTTTTCTATCAGTAAATTTTAATACATCTGAAGATTGCGAAAACTTTGCTTTTCTTTAGGTTCAATCTGCAATAATTGATTTTTGGGCACATGGGGGCAGCAGAAACAAGCTATGAACGCAACACTTAAAAATGATCAATTTTAAGTTGATAGGGTGACTTTTTAGTAGCAATGGAAGAAGTATTCATATTTTATTTTAGTAAAAGTAGGAGTACCACAGTGTAATAATGTAGTCTTGCAATCAATGTCTTTGTCAAGTAAAAGCAAAAGTATTAATATCAAATATACTTATATCACTAAAGGTATAAGTGCTCATTAATACTCATTAATGGGCCATTTCAGTAACAACTCATTACATAAGTTAGTGCTGCATTTACACATACACCATTTTAATGTTGTGGATTACATTACATACTTAACCCCAAATAATATTTGATTACTTTATGAGTTATAGTTAGTATAACTATTGAAACATTCAAAATGTGAGTTTTTAAAGTTTTATAATGCAACCTTAGACCACAGTTAAATAGACAGAGAGGTCCACAGTGTCAGGTCCAACCAAACCAACAACCCTCCTCTGCACGTGTCCATTATCAGATGACAGAAGGATTCAAGGTTTATTATGGGTGTTACCTAATAGGTGAGTTTAATGTTTATATTTAATGCTTAATAACTGTCCAGGGACAGCTCTCATGGAATTCTTCATTTTGGAATGACCATTTAAATATGCAAAGTAAAGAGTAACATGCTGTCAGATAAATTTAGTGCAACAGAACATAAAGTACAAATAGCATATTAGTATTAAGCACAATCAAAAGAAAAAATTAAACTAAAGTACAGTTACCCACCTACCTATTGCCACTTGAGTAGACCACTGAGTCACATTCACATTCTCCTAGGTAACATTTTCCAGAAGTTCATGTTCTTGCAGATTAAAGTCCAATATACGCTGTTCTTTTAGCTCTACTTTGGTCTCCACCTGCCTATGAGGGAAATATCTGGCTCTTTAGCTGCTCTATCATGTTCACCAGTTTGTTGCCAACCCTAAAACAACAAAAGAATACAAACTAAAAAGTATAAAATTGACATTTAGAGACAAAAATTAAAAGGTAAAGTGTTGTCATCAATAACAGAAGAGTCCCCATGTCTGTGCAATCAGCAAACTATAATAGAAGCTGGGCTAACACAGAATATAAAGTTAATGTAATCTTAACATTGCACAGTATGCAATAGTATAAAGTGAAATGCAATGACAGAGTACAATATAATATCAGTCACAGCATTAAAACCACTGACAGGTAAAGTGTATAACACTGATCACCTGTTTACAATGGAAAAACTGCTGCAGATCAAGGCAATGGCATTCTCTAATGGCAGTTGCCGCCTCCCCCCGCAGGTTCAATGTGCAATGCTGCACCACAAAAACATTCAGAAATGGGTAGAAGAACATGACAAAGAGATCAAGCTGCTGACTGGGCTACCAGACTCTGCAGATTTCAAACCCATCAATGACATGGGGCCTCTGGGGGTGTGCCGTGATGTATGGCACCAGGGCATTAGCAGAAGATCTTTTCGGTTCATGTTCTTGTGGTCAGCACCTTGAGCTCTTTGTAATGCTCCGACTGCAGATTACCCATCTGATAAGTTGATATGAGCTCTATGACAAAGTGTATAAACAAATAGAGACCCAGTCTTACACAAAAGGAAACTATTTTATTCAGCTGCACTTAATCAGCCTTCATCAAATATAATCACAAACCAATCAGTAATATTCTTTTTGTTGTTTGAAATCAGAGTTTAAGAATAGGCTGTATACATGATGCATTTCTTACAGTTTGACACTTCTTCTAAAGCATGCGTTTATGTTTTGTAAGGAAATAAGTCTGGGAAGTACAATTGATTAATAAATAAAATCAAAATGGCACATAGAAACCAGACAAGAACAATTAATTGTTCAAACATCACACATTCTTTAATCTCCAACACAGGGGAGCAGATTTTAAAACAATACTTCCATGTGTAATCACAGAATAACAAAATACATCAGTGAGCAAATGAATAAAACAAACTCGATCCATTTTACAGATGGTAATTAAGTGCCAGTGTAGTGACAAACATCTTCACAGCTCTCATATCACCCCTTATCACAGTGATACAGGGTTAGAAAGGACGCTCCAGAAGTCACATTCTGCTGACAGAGGGAGTTCTCATGCTGGGATAGCACTAAGACCAGGGCTTGACGGAGCTTAATGGCTTCCTCTTTTCCGACGTTGCCCTTCACACATGTTCTCCTGTTGTTGATTTTGGCGTACACACATTTAAAGCATGTCCAACAGTGGAGCAGTTGCACATTCAAAATGCCAACTGTGACAGACCTGAGGAAACAGAATGCAACCTGTTCTTGTAAATGACCACAGCAGACATTCAAGCTGGACGGATGGGTGGAAATGTGAAGAATTTAACACACATGAGTAATGTTAAGTAAATAAACTAAAGGACAGCGTGGCGCCAGTGTGGTCACAGACGATATTGGACCCGAACAAGTCACAGTTTCAAATTTCTTACAACAAGCTACCATTCATATAAATGTAACTGTAACGTCAATGTGAGTTACCCAGTTTGAGTTTGTCCTTGGTGGCCCAGCAGATGCTGTAATGTTGCAGCAGTTGTTGCAGCAGCTCCCTCTCATCGAGGAACTCCAGATGCTCAATTCTGCAAGAAACAGAACGAAGGAGGGAATTTCATCGCAGAATGTGATATTTTCACATCAAGGTGTGAACAGAAAAGGCCTTAAAAAGCAACAGATATCAGCAGCAGCTCATACTCAAAATGTTTTTTATGGTCATTCAGCTTTGCTAATGCAGGTTTCCTGATCAAAATCAATGAAATGCATCAGTCATTAATAACACCAAATTAAATAAATAATAAAGTAAAATTTCCAGTGACTCACAAGAGACAGACTTGAAGATTTTAAAGAGAATAACCAAAATTGTTGCAGCAGAAATTCAGGATCCAGAAATCTGGATGTTTTGGTGTGGAGGATGAATTGAGCAGTTTCACAGCCTGAGGAAAGACTGTGATTTTTGATATTGTTTCCCAGGAAGTTGAAACTTTCCCATTTTAAGTACTCGTACTTTGGCAAGTAAACTGACCTTCTTGAGTAAAAACGGACAAACACACAGTGAAGAACTGTAACAACTAGTTTTTACTTTGGTAGACCCTTACCTTGCCACATCATTCTGGGGCAGCATACTGTAGACTGTCATCATGTCCAGAGCATCAGCATGCTCCCAGCCTGTCCTCAGAAACCTCTCCTTCTGCAAACAACACACATTAAAATACTTCATGTCTGGGTATTGTACAGAAAAAAGGTACAAGAAGCAGCAGAGGTCACCTGAGAGTCCAGAGACTGGCAGGCCTCCACTCCTGCCAGGGTGCAGTGGCGACGCTGCAGGTTCTCAATCATCACCTGGCCAAATCTATCGCTCATGTTCACCTGGACACACAGATCACGTTGAGTGGATGAAGCCTCATTTTAGGCAAAAATCTCAGCTGAGTGTTTTGAAGCCTCTCTCATCCATCAGTTACATATATAAAGAGGAACGTCTGAGTTTTTAAAAGGCTTGTACGAGTAATTAATTTATAATTGTTGTGTATTGACTTCAATAATCCCATACAGTCAAATAAAAAAAAGTATCTTAACATATATGAAATCCAGATAAGTGCTTAAAGGTTGAGATGGATTAACAGAAGCCAACATCTGTATATTTTTGCTGCATTTGCCTTGTTTACCTGTTCGTAGTTGATGAACATGGCAGTGTGGAAGGTTTCTGCTGCCCAGCGAACTAGATTGGAGGACTGGGAGGGCGTCATGTAGACCAGCACACACTCTGACAGGAGCACTGTGGGTAATCTGGGAGTGAAAACAAGACACTTAACGACAGCAGTCAGAGAGACCATACCTCTGCCATACCTCCAAACACTCCTTCAAATCTGTTAATTTAATTTTGAAAAATGTTTGACTTTGTGGAATCTGGATCCAGATATGCATCAAACATTCAATCATTCATTCATCAATCATTGCAGCACAGTAGAAAAAGTGAAACTGTTTTGGAATGGTGAAAATATCCTGGACAAAAGAGGGTCAAGAAAGAAACTGGAGCCATTTCCTTTCCATCAAATTTCATTGAAACTTCCAAGGCTTTTGAGGTACCTTGCTATTTAACCAATGATGATGAACAAGTGACTTTAGGATGACAGCTTGACTGCAGATTAATAAGGACTCTGGAGTCTTTACCCTTTGTACTCTATGATCTTAAAACTATTTACACTATAATTTTTTTTATATATATATTCACAGAGGAATGTTACATTATCCCTCCAGCCTTTGGTGTGGTCAGGTAGAACAGAGACACGTAGTGAACCCATGTTCTTAAATAATCAAGGCTATTAAAAATAAATAAATAAATAAATTCACACATCCACACCCAGCTGCTTCCTGTCAAAGAGAGCCTCACTCTTTGTCAAACTTCCCTGGATAAATAAAGGTAATAATGTGTGAGTTAGGAGCTGAGATGAAAGAGTCTGAGCTGTCTTCGCTATGGAAAACATCCCATCGTACCAAAAAGGATCTCTGTGCCATCTAACATCCTACAATAAAAGACTAATTTGCCTCAGTCCACTGCCATACCACTACCAATAAAATTAGAAACTGACTGGTATCTGTCAGCTGATATTGGCCTATCACGTATTATCAATATTAATCATCTTCATTTATATTCCTTGTGAGGTTTGCCATTTTCAGTTCACCGATGTCAGTTCAAAGACCCGATTTAAAAAGCACTTTAGCAAGCAAATGTTTACTGAGATCCTTCTATTATGTGTTGAAACCCAAAATTTACTGATTTAGGAAGTGTGTGTCCCAAACTCTAACCCCTAAATTTCAACAAATGATACTTAAGCAATTTTAGCAAATTTTTCCATTATTGTTTCTAAAAAGATCTTTTTGATTTTTTTTTTTTTATTACGTTCAATAAATACATTTATTTTTAGATATCATTTTTAAATCATGAAGCTTTATGCTTAACATTTTTGTGTCACTACCGAAGACAGATGATAAAAACCTCCACAGGAACCTCTCACTGCTCTCATGTCATGCTACCACCCTCCTTGATACACAAAACATCCATGATGGGTGGGGCGTCTTTTTGAATCAGGCTGCACACGTCACATCTGCTTTACAGCCATACAGACGCTCTGTACAGTGACTCTGTTATCTAGAGTTGGTCACAGTGAGAAACCACAGAGATAAACTTCATTTCTTGGACTTCTCATGACATGCTGGGAAAACAAACGACAACTGACAGAAAGAGAAATGAGGAACTTATTCCACTAAAATAGCATCGACCTTACTCGTCTTGTCCTTGTCCAAACTTAAATCATTAGCATGAAACAGAGATGTAAGACAGACATATTCACATACTCTGGATTGAGCTGGAACTTTTTCAGTTTTTCATCCAAATTAGAGATGTCTCTGAGGTCTGCTCCAATGATACAGTAACGATCTGAGTCAAGGCTGTGGGCATCTGAGCAAACAAAAACACAAACACACCCTTTAAGGACATGTAAAAGACGCTCAACAGAGTCACACAAAGATGTTCTGACAATAAGTGTATTATTACTTAAACTGCACAGATGTGTCATGTGATAACTTTTGTTCATTACCTAGTATTAAGGAGTCTGCTGAGTGGGTTTCAATAAGAGGTTTGGAGAGGGGGGGTTTAGTCCTTGTAAAAGAAAAAAAAAACACGTTACAATTTATATTTCAAATTGTCTCTCATTACTATACTTCAAACAGTATAAAAAAATTTTTTCATACACTTCTCTATTCCAGATGTCTAAAAAGCATCATATAAAATCCAGTGAATACATATTCTCAGTCATATTCTTGTACGCACTGTATAATACACGTACTCAGTTGTTACTTTATTAGGGAGACATAGCTACGACTAATGCACTTTAATAAAACAGTCCTGCAATAAATCCTACCTTCATGATGGTTGTAGTGTTAAGTTTTTGTTGAAACTGTTGGAGAAGGCGTTAATTCAACTTACTGTATTGCAGAGTACCATGAGTTGTTCCTAATATTTTATTCACATTCATATAAGTGGGAGTAGACTACATAGAGTGTTTGCATGACATTAAATGAGTTAATTATAATTACTATTGACAGTTTATAAGAACCCACCTAGTTATTATTTTTTTTACATGTTGTTGTATTTTTTAGTGTAGATTCCATTGAAGTAACTATGACTATATTACACATATTACACATTCATGAAGAGCTTAGTCTGAATATAAATTCTTATTGTTTACATGTCATAGACATGTGTGATATATATCAGACATCTTCACATACAGGTTATAATAATACACAGCATAGATACGCTGCCACTGCCCAAATGTAAAGATGTTACTCCTGTTAACAGAGAGCTTTGTCTCCCTCTACAGATGTTGACCTCACATTGCAACACTAAAGCAAAAGAGGAAAAAACACTTGTGCTGCTTAACCTACTTCCCTCTAATGGCACTTATGCTAACTAAACTTCAATTAGAAAGGAGATTTTCTATATTAGCATGCATGTTTTTGCAGCAACATAGTTTATTGATAATGGTTTAACAATTATAATAAACACAATCACAACAGGCCCATCTTACTTAATATTGTGTATTTTCCTGGCCACAACTGTTGGAAAGTCAACTTCAAAGAACTTCCGTGGCATGAGATCTTCATCCTATAACACACACACAAACACAAAATATCTGTGCATTGCGCAACGCTTTAAAGATCAAGTGTATCTGTTGCAGCCCGAGTCAGATCAGACCACAGTGCTGGCTGTGAGCTGCAACGCTGCAAACCTTTAATCTCCAAAACGTAGTGTCTAGTCCAGCACCCAGGTTGATTACTTGACAGTCACACTCTGTTTTTCTAATAAATGTATCCAGGAGGTGGTTAACTCCTTGAACACGGGCATAGTAACCTGACAAATGAGATACACAGAGAGAAAAATAATAATAAAAAAAAACATACACAAAACATACAAAATGACATTTCTTTGATTATTTTTACAATGTGATTTTGCATTGTAGCATTTATAATATGGAGGGCAAAAGCCTATAAAAATTTTGTAAGACATTATGACTGTGCGTGTGGGAGGATTTACTGATGACAGCTCCTCACAAACCACACTGTAAAGTGAGATTTGGATAATTGTTATATAAAATGTAATCACTAGTCTATGCACTGCACACATTCTTTCAGCTCCACAGTATGGTACATATGAAGCACTTACTGCACATGTTCATTTTATATACTGTCAATGCTGTGATTTGCAGTGCCACTTAAAATATCATAGTTTGCAACACGCGTTGATTCTGAAGAAAGTAAAAATGTGAATAATAGAAGACTTACTTACCTCTGCTGATTTCAGGTGCCTTCCTCTCCCCTACAGATCTTGCAAAGTACTGTATATAAGGGTCCTTCCAGTAGCCTTTACTGGTAGCAAACCTAGCATACCAATTATAAAAGACACAAGGAGGTGACATACATACTTCAAGCTCTGATGAAAAACACTTTTTACATTATCATTGAATCAAATGACTCTTTGAAATGTAAAAAAGGCTACTAGTAGTGCTAATTGCACAAAGAATCAACACCCAGTTCAATAGATCTGTACAGTCTTCCTGCTCCAGTCAGCATTAATCTCAGCTGTAATTCAAACATTATGCTTTGTAAGATCTTATTTCTTTCAAGCTTATTGTTGATGTCTTGATACTCAGCTGTATACTATTACAAAGTAAATTAAGCAATATTTGGACACTGTGCACTACAACAGTTTACTAGCATATATTGAGTTATGCGGGTATGACATAGTAGTCCTGAAAAAAAAAAATATATATATATATATTTTTTTAGCCCTGGTATGTATGGCTGTCTTCATTATCCAGCTGATGGCTGTCAGTTGTTTCACAGTGGGCAGTCGCAGTTTGTTTGACATGTATGTTTTGATCTACACAGTAAGCTTGAAGGAAATCAAATTTATACAGCATAATTTTTAAAATTACAGCTGAGATTAATGCTGACTAACGTTGTTTACATGTAGCAACCACGTTGAAGTAACATGACCAGCATGGCATGAAAGAACACCTTTAATTCTTCAACTTTAGTTACCTTGAAATGATGATATTAAAGCCAGGGAACCGTATCATTAAAAGATTAATTCTCGCCGTTACCTTTTGCATGTGGTTGCATCGTCACAGGTCGCCCTCACTGCTTCATCGGAAGTATCCGTGTCTGTGAAGGTCTGCCGAGATGCCATTAATAAACCTCTTTCTGACTTTATGTAGTCAACATTAAAGCTATAAGCGCTGAAAAATCTCGCCCACCTACTTAACCGTTAGCTACACTAGCTAGCTACCACAAGCTAACTGGCTAGATCAATTTGACAGGTGGGCTTATTTAACAAAACGGGAAGTAAGAACAATAAAATTGTGAGCATAGTCGAATTACTCAGGTACCTGTGTACTGTATAAAAACTGCGAGATGGATAAAAGTACGCAGTATTTAACGAGAAAATGATATTTTGCTGGCTAATAACTTCTACAGAGCAAGATAGATAGCGACAAGTTCGACCTGACGTCACTTCCGGCTTCTGATTATTCAGATTAAAAGCATCACGGCTAGAGTTCAAGCACAGAAAAAAATAAACGCAGTAAATGCACAGCGCTACACGGCCAATTTCACTCCACCTCCTCCCAGAAATAGGCCGGTTAAACTTTTCAATCGTTTGCTTTTTACCAGAAACTGACAAATGTGCTTAGGAACAGACAGCCGGTTTGGAGAGTATTGTAGAGGCTTCCACAGGGTCACTTTGGCTTCTGAATGACTTTTACATTCAAAACATTATTTGTAATGTTTATTTATCTCCCTTGTTGTCTCTAGAAGCAGGTGTTCTAATTCTACTGAATAGTCAGAATCAAGTTAACCAATGAAAAATGCACCTGAATGAACACCTGAACAGGCACCGGAACCAGCCAGCCACTCTCATCTGTTTTATTCTGAAGATGAGAGTGAAGACAGCAAGAATGATAAAAAAAGCAAACCGAGAGTGAAGTGGGATCAAACTTTGGGGTCAAAAAGATTCACAGATGGGGGAAACATCAAAAAGGTGCAAAACACCGACATGGCATCAAATCACATGCGAAATCTGTAATTTAAAATATCTCACAAAGGTCTGTGAAAAATCTTACCATTACAAAGCCAGCCTCATTGAAGACACCACATATCCCACAGATAATCAAGAATTAGTCTAATTTGGGGCATCGGAAGAGCGTGTCTGAATTCCACAGAGAACCTGATGCGGCATGTTAAAAGTTCCGTGAAAGAGAGACAGCATTGTCCTACTTGTGGAAGAAGCTTTATTAAAAAAATCCATTTGAGAGGCCCCATTGGGGAGAAACCATAGAGAGTAGAGCTCTGGCTTTTTGGGCTCAGATGAAACAAAGTGTCCAGTGTCAACAAAACGCAATTTGGACAAATTGCAAAGGAAACATATGGGATGCCAAATGGATTATAGATAATAAACCAGACTTTCTTCTCTTCTTCTCTTTTGGCCCCTTATTACAGCGCAGCATTGCATTCTTTAGATATGAAGTACCATTGCGTTTTTAGCTCATTCAAAATGGAATGGTAATTATCAAATTATCAACAAAAATAGAGACGCACACATTCATTTGAATGAAATGAGTTCACTCAAAAAGTGGTCATGCAAAATAGCAGCTTATATAACTTTTATATACCAAACTAATAATAACAATAATAAAACAACATCAAGTAGGTGCCTGTACTTAATGTGTTTCAATAATTTTGACAAGTTTAATTACAGGTATCGTCTACGTATTCTGTGTGGACACTACAAATAAAGGTAAAAGCTAAGCAACATTATGAATGCATTATTTTAAATCTAAAGTGAGTACTCTTTTTTAAATTGCGGCACTTTATTATTGCAATGATTTTGTTTTTCTTCCATCAGCACAATGCTCCATCTGGAGAAGGGTTCCTCCTCCTGTCAGTGTCCAGGGGGAGGTGTTGCTGTGTGGCAGATGCTGCGGTGCTCTAACGTTACTTCCTGCTGCTCTCTCTGCGTGCTGGCAGTGGCAGAGGTGAGCTGCGGCTGCTGTTCACTCGGCTCCCTGCTCCGCTCTGGGAAAAAAGCGGTCGACGGATTATCCAGCTCGGTAACGTTAGCTCCTCAGCTAACGGTCAAGACAACAACCGAGAAGAGCCATGAAAAGCCGCTGGAGCCAGTGAAAGTTAGTCGCGGCTTACTGCGGGGCTTTAATGTGCGGATATAAACAAAAAAAGGAGGTTCGCGGATCATGCCGTCGCCAGTAACGGGAACTTATCTCTAGAATTTCCACTTGGGAAAGGCTAGCTCAGGGGCTAGCGAGGCTACAAACTATTTTTAATTGGCTTTCGGCTCAATGGCTCCCTGTCATAGCGACAGCTCGGAAAATTAAAACGGGGGAGAGACCCTGTGAACTTCATGACAAACCAAAGCCCAACTTTGAAGCGTAAATTCGGAAGGCTAAACTGGCAAGGGACCGAAAATGAAGAAGCAGTTCAATCGGATGAAACAGCTCGCCAATCAAACAGTTGGCAGGCAAGTATTGAAGTCAGCACTGTTTACTGAAGCTCATCAGCAAACTAGGCGACCCTTTTTCTTTTGGTCTTTCTGACCTGATATCCTTTTAACCACTCGCCGTACTTTTCCTCAACTTGTTTTCTAGCAGTAATGACACTGAAATGAAAAAAAAAACCTCACATGAGCTAATACAAAAGTGTAGTCGGTTGTCTGTGTTGACATGTAGGACTCTGATGAATGAATCATTTGCTTTTAATGCCTGACAGCCTTGCTTATGACACCGTCTGTATAAACAAAGCCTGAATGGGGTAATGCTGCTGTCTGAACCCAACCAGATGTCCTGTTCAAAAGACGGAATCAGCCATGTACGCAGTGTTAAGACTGCTGCGTGGGAAATAAACAGCAGCAGCATTTTTCTCATTCGGTCTTCCACACTTTATTTCAATGCAAGGCCATCTTCTCCTGGGTAAAAGAACAGAAATGCCAGGAGAATCTTTGGAAAACATAGAGTAAGGCATGTGGCCAAGGTTAGGGATGCACCGACACATATTTTTGAAGGCAGTATGGCTATCAGAGGTTTCCCTGTACTGTCAACATGTTGTTTTTTTTTTTTTTTTTTGCAAGAGCCTTCCTATAAATGCTCCAGTGGAACAGGATTTCAGACATGTCTGTATGGGAACTGATTCTGCTGTGTAAGATGTTCAAACTTTACAACGTTTTTGTGGCGTAAGATAAGAGATCGCAAAACTTTTCCCCATACCAGCTATAGACAGTTAAAAATATCTTTTTTTGGGTTTGCACTGATGAGGCTTGCGAGGTTGATAACAGATGCCAAATTATAACAGTGTATTGGTGCATCCAAAACGAGGGCCAGACCTGTCCTGTCTGGTGTATGTCTGGTCTCACTTACCCTTGTGCAGCTGAGTCCAGACGTCAGCTGCAGAGAAAATGATGAGAACTCAGTTCAAGTGTTGTCTGCTCTGCACTTTGAGGGAAGGTTAACTTTCATTTTGTACTGAGAATGTGGCAGTAAGAGCCTCTCCATTTGTGAAACAGTAGACGCCCAGCTTCAACCGGACATCAAATTTAAAACATATAAAACAACTTAATGTGTGTAAGTGATGATAAGGATCTGTCTGTCTCAACTCCATCTGAACGTAAAACACCCTGTGGTGTCTAAGCCATTAAGTGAATGGACCTACCCTTTGAAAAAGAGTCTGAATCCGGACAATGACATTGCATTCTGTACTGCTTTGGCCTTGTTAACTACTGCCAGTTTTCTTTGTGTGATGACACACAGTGTCCCTCTGGATATCTAAATTAGGGATGGCTTCAGCCTGGCCTTGTGTGGACAGGATGGCAAGACCTGTCAGAGGATGTTTTCATCATGAGAGCTTGGCTCTTGTGTGTGTGTTTGTTGGTGTCGGCAGTGTTTGGCACCTCAGGCGGACAGTGGGTGCTCCCAGTGCTGGATGGTACCAGATAAAACTACCAACAGGCTGGAAACAATAATGTATCACCTTTGAATAGGCAGAGGCAGTGTTGACAAATACATTTCTCCATTAAAAAAACAGAAATATTTTCATGTTAATATGTCATGAGTTGCTTCCCCTTTTCTGCAGGAGTGCATGATGAAGAACTTGATGCTGCCAGCAAAAAATAAACCATCGGGAGGAAAAACAGAGGCTTTATTGATAAATGTTAATTGTTTAAAACAGGATGTTTTGGCCTCTAATCTGAGGAATAAACATTTTTAAGATATTACTTTGGGCTCTGATAACTTTAATGTGCATGAGTCGTTATTTATGTCATATTAAAAACCACATGATAAATTGTCTCATTCATAAATGTAGCAAGTTAATGAAAAATGAAAATAGTCACGGGTAAGCAGACAAATCAGAGGAACTTTAAAGGGACTTGTAGAACTAGAGTGTTTGGCAGTGATGCTCTACACACTGTAATTTGCCTTCTTCCCATCCCTGCAGTGTTAATTTGATGGTAATACCATCAACAGAGTCTACAAAGAAAAGAAATGTTCCTCCTGCCAAAATTCAAGACCAGGAGAAGCAGGGCAGCTGGAATACTCATAATTTCCCCACTGCAGTAAATTAGACTTGGAGAGAGTGTAATGCAGAAAACAGACATTTGTATGTGTGTGTGTGCGCGTCTGCAGTAGTTGCTTGTTCTTTTGTACGCACAAGTGGGGTTAATCACACGCTGTTACACATGCCGTACTGAATGAGCGATCTGTCAGCGTTTGGATATGGGCGAATCAAACGCACTCTGCTTTGTCCATTAGCTGGTTTGTGCCTCCTTCTTTATCTGCATGTGCACAAGTTTGGAGTGCAAAGGCCCTCTCCGCTGCCCCCTGGGTTCCTGTGATTGTGCAAAAGCAGAACACTGTGTCCAGCGAGCAGCCGCTCTAAGGAAATCTCTCCTTCGTCTTCTGCAAACAGGAAACTGCGTCCCAGAGTCGTGCTTGTTGCCTTCTAGAGAAGAGGAGAGGGAAAGCTTGGGAGTTTGACGTAGAGGGACAGGGTGAAAATGAGGCACAGGGGAAACAAAAACAGCATGATTCATGTCAGGAACATGGTGAGGGTTTTTAGCTCTCTGTGGAAACTTGTTTCACATTGCTACCTCTGAACCCTCTGATCCCTGCCCATGCATGTTTTCTTCAGGTTAATGTGGGCAGACTGTAACACCTTTTAAAGGAAGTAACGTGAATAGGGTGTCAGAAGCTACATTATCTGGGCATAGATTAACTAACAATCATGCTCCTTAGACTGAGTGTGAGGTTAGAATTTTGAACTGTACTTGTGATGTTAGAGTTATCATTTTCTGTTTTGCTTGTGATAAAATGACATCCCCTCTGACTGTCTGGAAATCAGCCTTAGATAGGATTATTTTTAGTCAGCTGAGAAAGGAATTTGATTATCTCTCATTCACATGGTCCAATCAAAGAGTGTGGACAGAGGAGAACTGACAAAACCTGTATCTGACTTTATTTTAGCTGCTTGAACTGTTGTCCTGATTTTTAGCTAGTAGCATTTAATAGAAGCCATTCTGCTGGTTGGTTGCAAACATTTCAGATTGACATTTTGTCACTCATGCAAGGTTCCCTCTGCAATGCTTTGTAGTGTAGGTGTCCCACCTGGCTTATGCTGAGTTGTAGAAAATGATTATATTATTTATGAAAGAAGCTATTGGGCTTGTTAAAACATTGGTTCGATATTTTAGGTAATATGCTTTTTCACTGTCATATGTGTCGGCTTATTATGAAGCTGTAGCCTACAGCTTGGTAGCCTAGCATAAAGACTGGAAAGGGACGGGGGAGGCAGGACACTTGCCTGATTCTGTTCAACCGTAACAGCACCTCCAAGGCTGTATTCATATAGATAGTAGCCGTGTTTGAAAAAAAAAAACCCCTCTTTTGTTTCTAGGTGCAGTGGGGGTGCCAAAGCATGGGTATCTGACCAAACACAGCACAGTCATATGGTAAAAAAAAAACAAAACAAAAAAAATTGAAATGGGCTCAATCAGCAGCACATTGTGACATCACCTGGCAAGTCACTACGTTTGCCGGCTCACATGCGTGTTGCCTTGCGATTGTTATGATGAAAGATACAGTAGTTGCGGCAGTGATAACTTTCCAGACTTGTAAAATCCTGTGTGGGTGTCTGACAGGTTGTTTTGCAGAGTGTGTGTCTGATAAGCCTTTAAACACATTAGTCTCTTAGGCTGGACTTGCAAGATTGCTTTTCATTGTCTCACTCATGAACAACAGGCCCCATCCAAAGCAGGGCTAGTTTTGGTCTGAATCACTGTTAAAGCTCACAAATTAATACACCACGGCAGCTTGTTTGTTTAATCCCAGTTTAGGTGACTGATGACATTATCTTCAGATCGCATTGTGGGGGCGGGGGTTATTTGCTGCATCACTTTGAGCTTATTTGGGTTCTAAGGTAGTTACTTTTCCACACCTGAGTAACATCAGTCAGTCAGTTAGTACAGACATGAACTTACAACAACTCTGAATCTCTAAAGTGGGGTCAACAAAATCACAAATAGTTCAAGTGAGAGAGGTGACAGAATGTGTAAAGTTTTCATCTGAGCTTTCCTCCTATCCTCTGTGTTAATCATTCACCTGCACTGTAAACATTTGCACCATTTTACCCTGTTTGATGCCATATGTAACAGCAACAAACTTTGCAGTCTAATATGGACCTATTGTATTAGGAAGTCCTTGATTCTCTTGAGAGGGAGTTGTGTTGAAAAGATATTTAACCCGCAGGGATCGGTGAAATGTCACTGTTGAATTAACAAGGATAGGTGACTCTGGGCGTTTCCCGTGTCACACCAAGCCTGTGCCTCGAGGACAAAGAGGTGCGTCAGCTGGGATCGCTTTGTGGTGCTGCTAGAGTTAGAAGTGAACTCTCAGGCGGAGCTGTTTGTTTTCTGTCAAAGTTGTGTTTGCTTTCATCCAAATTATAGATTGGTCAAATAGAAAAACATATTGAGTCATGAGATTTGATCAGGACAAACAGTGACAAAAAGTTTCTGTGATTAGTAACAGACTTCACGATATATTTTCACGATGCTAGAGCTTAATCAATTGTCAAATCAAATGAAAGTGAATTATAGACAAACAAATACAACAAAACAAGCTAAATCATGATATCATGGGGTGTTCTAGGAAGTTGTTCTCCCTATTTTCTGAAATGTTATCGTGTAGGCAAAACCATGCATCATGTTACAACACTGGGACATAAACCTCCACCTGGATGGAAACGTCCTGCTTTGTCATGATGCGTGATCTTTACTCCACATCAGTACACGCTGGTGAAAAGTCTGTCAGCTTTTACCTTTAGCTCTGTGTTTTGCTCACTCTAGTCCAGGCCTGATGTTAGTATAACAGCTCACATAATCAGCTCACATTAGAGACTTTGTATGGGCTGAGTCACTCAGTTATTCTCCAGCTGCTTTCATCTAGGTCCAGTATCCATTACCTTTCGCCTTAAGCTGCCAACTGTTGCGTCCGTAAGAGGCAGACCCTCCCTGCTTCTCAGCACGCTGATTGTGTTGAGTGGCTGGTAACAGCCGCTCTATTGTGCTTATGGCTGCAGTATTCACTTACTCCCCTTCCACTTTGATAGTAGATCGTCATGGTTACCATTCTGATGCAGTGGCCATGGCTGTGCAACGAGAACCTCTTGTTAAGGAGTCACATGCAGTACACAGTGACACACTTTCTCCAACGGCTGCTGCTTCCGTGAGGCACGATGGGGTCAGCTCTGATCACTCTCGGTCAGCTGATGCCGGCAAAACAATTATTGTTTTGTTTGTTGTTGTTTGTGCTCTGCCGAGGCTGCACTCAGGCTATTTTTGCCTCTGTGACGCAGTGCTTTTTAGGGTTGATTCACACAAGTGTTGCTTTTACAAGCACTTCTAAAGGCTTTGCATGTGGTCTAATCAATGAATTACAACCAGGTTAGTATTTGCAAGTGTCATATAAACCCTCTCACCAAGTTTTCTTGTTCATATTGACGTCAGTAAGCAGAATATAATTATATCTAGCTCAGTTTTCCTTGTATAGTTCTGTTGGTATTTGTGCTGTACTCTGTCACAGTCACCCTGGACATAACTGTGCTGGCACCTCCAGTGTAAACAAAAGTTATGGGGGAAGTTATTTGTGTGCATGTACACATACTGAATGATCAGTTTTCACAGGCAGTGTATGATCCATAACCGTGTGTTCAACAAAGGATAAGTCTGCTTGACGAGCAGTCTGGTTTTTAAGATTAGGCACTCGTCAGGACCACATGAAGAGCTCTGTCGCACATAGAATGCACCAGAACATGGATTTCTTATTGTGGCTTTATAATCACTCTTTTTTTTCCCTGCAGCTAGCTGGATGTCTAGTTTGCAGGTTTCTGTGGGTTATAGGTTCTCTGTATGTGTGACCTCACCGACTTGGTTATGGCTCTTCCCCAATGAAAATCTTTCCTTTCGTATTCAGTTTCTAGGTTATTACAGTTTGACAGCTTTAGGCGTCCTTAAGCCCCCAGCCCCAAACATCTCCTATTTATGTTTCTTTCCTTCAAAACCCCCCAAATGGTTATCCCCTCTCTGTCAGTCTTTGTCAGTTTCTTTCAGCCTCTGTTTTTGTAATTGTAATTGAAAGCAGCTGTGATGAGGTTACTATAGTTCAAAGAGAGCAGTTTTTGTGAGAGGGCACAGCCTTTGTTTAGAGCTCCAGTTACTCAAAAGGCAGGCAAGCAACTGTCTACAGGTCACTTCAGCCAGAAAGCTGGAAGTTTACCCATTAGTTAGGCACAAAAATACCTGCACGGTCTTCATTCTGGGTAACTGTGAAGAGGAAGAGGAACAGGAAGTTTGACGATAGAGTCACGTGAGAGTGAGGGGGAATAGGGGCATATTATTGGGGCTCTGCTCATTACCTCCATTCACATTAGACCTGTTAGATGTCACGCCTCCTGTTTTGTTCAGATTCACATTTACATCTGCCATGCTTTTATTGCAACACATGAAGCATTCACACCAGTTGGATGTATTTCCTTCAGAATGTAATATTTGTACCTGAACAAAACAGCCAGTGTCTGCTTTCAACCACACCAGCATCTGGCCATAACTTTATTTGTTAAATGAGTCCTTGTAGCTGCAGTTAAAACCATAGTGTTCAGCTTGTCTCCAGTGACCGCCCCTGTGACTGCACTGATGCCTTCCCCTCCAGTAGCCACAGAATCCTTCATCCCTGTGTGAAGGTGTTGATAAGCAGTATGAGCTGGGCCATGTGTTTCCCAGCCTTCTCCCTTTAAGTGAATCTAATCTGTCTGACCTCTCCAAGTCCAACTATTAGTTTACTATTAATAGGCTGAGACAGAGCAGGACTGTACATGACAGTACATGAGCCCAGCTAACTGTGTCTCATGGAAATTAAAACTTGTTGAGTAACAGAAACATGCCTTCGTAAGAGCGTCTCAGCATTTAATATCATCAGCTATCATTGGAGCTTGTGACACTTCAAGCAGCTGCAGCTGTGTGGTCTGCAGACATTTTGTTTTGTTTTGTTGGATACCGGTCTGTTACTAAGCCATGGCAACTCAATACAGAGACCCGCCCGTTCTTAAAACATTCCCACGGATGCCCGGGTCAGTACCTGCCACTATTTTATTGTTCAGACTCAACATGGAAACCAGCCTTTCAGGACAGGCATCAGGCAGATATTTTCACTGTGACTGCGCACTGTGCTGCAGTACAGATGCTTATGTGCTATCACTGTCTGTCAGCACTAACCTCTGCACTCTCTGTTGTTTTGTCTTCTCACCCACAGAGCGGAGAAAACAGAAGTCCTCAGCGATGACCTCTTGCAGGTAAATCATTAATGTGACTACAGAGCTCTGACCAGCTCTTAACACTGGTACGGTCAGCTTGAGTTAGGCAGAGGCTGCAGTTATCAGGTTTTTCTCCCTTCTGAATCGAATCACTTGGTTTCACAAATCCTCCCAAACACTTCTGTATAAAATAATGCAAAAAGGTCAGCTTTTGACATCCCATACAGCAAGGAGCCAGAACTGAACACTGAAATTGACAGAAATGCAATCAGTTCTACACTTTATAACACAACAAATAAAAAAAAACCAAAACACGTAACAGAACATGCTAAGTATAGTTTTAGATTGAAGCTTAAAGAGCATCTTGACCATGTACTGACAAAGTCTCCAAAGTATGCAAGTCTTCATGCCACCCAAACAGCAGCTGACATCACTTCTGTGTGGTTGAAGATTGCTAATGAGTGAATTCAGCTGGTGCTGAATTTAAGATCTGCAAATCTTTGGACTTCTGCAGACACGTATGATTGAGAAGCGCTTCTGCATTGACAACAAAGGCTCGAGAATGGTGTTCACTTTGTCAGCTGTTCTTTTATTTAGAAAACTAACCACCATCACATTATATTGAACATTTCAATCAGCCAGGAACAATGGAAAAAAAAGAATGTCATTGTAGTTGTGGATATATCTCTATAAGTGACAAATGTGCATGTGTTGGTGCAGGCTTGGCGAGGACAAAATACTTGCTGCTCAGCAAAGACATTCCTGCAATGAAGATTGTCTTTGTGTTTGAATGGGAGGTGTCATAGACATTACAACAAACTCTGCTGGCTTTGCATTACTCCATGAGAACACCCAAAGCCACTGTTCTTATTCCTCTCCCACACCCTCTTTAAACATCATCAACCTCTTTTGTAGGCAGTATAAATAAAATAAAATAAGATAAAATGTACATATATCATATTAAATATATTATTTATGTAAAATAAATATTTAAATAAATATACAAACAGCACCTTTTGTTTCTCAGGTGATAGGGACTTTTACATGGGGAAAAAAATAATTGAGTGACTGCTAGAACGTCAGAGTGTGATTCATTGCCAGCATGCTGTAATGCAAGTAGACAAGTGAACAGCGGTGACTAACCGCTTAAGGAACTTTTCAGAGGAGAGGACGTTAAGGCTGACAGTTGACATTCACGGTTCCTCTGCCTTCTCCCTGGAAATTAGCTGGCAAGACTTGGCAGGGCTCTGTCCCTCACTTCATAGGAACTTTGCTGTCTGATAAAGGAAAAAGGGAGTGAGGGATGGAGGGAGAATTCACTTGACCCCTTTAATTCCTGAGATGGCTGAGTTACTCCTCACTTCAAAACAAAAATTCTTAGTTTATCCTTTAATTCATGGAAAAGCCATCTAGGAATATTTGTCCAGGGAGCTATGCTCTTATCCCAGCTTTCCACTACAGATAGGGATTTTCTATCACTTCCCCTCCCATACGTGTCAGAAAAAACACTGTGTGGTCACTCAGTGGCTCCCTTCATTTGACTCCATTTATATCTCAGGTGTGATTCCTTGGCATTTGGCTTATTTTTAGCCTCTTAATCTCATGCCCTTTTTTGACTTTGGTCCTACAGGGTGCCAGAGAGCCACCCAGCATTCTTGTGCCAGCTGTCCATCCCTCGCAGCAGCTCATCCACCGGGGGGGGGTACCACCAGAAATACTCTAGAAACACCAGGGTGCTTGCTTGAGCACACCCTTGCAGTTAGATATAAAAACTGAGGGCATTTTGTAAGGTTGCAGCCAGCCATTTTAAACACCCCTGTCACAAATCCCCAATGCAAATAATAAGTATTTTGATTGCCAACAGTGACTCACTGTTTAATTCCCCAATTAATGTGTCATGCTATTTTATTTTTGTTCATTCTGGACTTGTCCAGACATGTTAACATCCTTGCTCTTGGGAACCAAAAAACAAAAACAAAGGCACACACTCATTCAGACCCTCCCTGTCTACTTGGTCCTCATCTATCCCCCTCGGTGTTGGGATTCCCTGCTCAGTGACGTGCCCTGGGATTGACCGTGTGTTGACATCATCACATAGCAGTAGGGAAAACACACCCAGCCTCCCGTCTGCCTTTTGGCCCAGGTCCTCCCCCACCTTACATATGATATTTATTTTTTGTGTATATGGCATTGTTCATCCAACCCCCAGTTTGTTACAATGAAAGGAAGAATATTCCCAGTGCCATGTAACCCAAACATTTCCACTACTCCCACACAGGAACAGGGAGGGGAATCCCCTGCTTGTTTTGTGCCAGGTACTAACTGGGCTGAGTCTGCTAAGTGTTCCCAAGCCTATAGTCTATGGAAGCAGAGCGTTTCTGTGTGCGAGTGCGTGTTTGGTCAAGTTTGTATTTGACCCAGCTGTTTTGGGAATGCCTGGGGCCACCACGGGTCGGGAATGACGTAAGAGCGCGAGAACAGAGGGAGGGAAAGTAGAAGAGGGGGGTGGCGTATGGAGGCGGATGTCTGCAGTGGAATTCCTGAGTTCCGACTCCGTTCTGTTTTTGGAACACAATTGTCTGGTATTTGGTTGATCCTCCCTTTGCATTTGTCTCCCTTCATTTCTGCACATTTTGCCCTCTAGATCTCAGTGTTCCCATTTATATTTGGAACGTTGTTTGTGCCAACTTTCGATTACATGTTTGTCCCTTTGAGACAATTAGACTCCCACTTTCTCTCGTTGTTTTTTGTTTTTTATTTAAATAAGAAAGGAACAGAGGACACACCTGTGTCTGTGTGGAACTAGTGCATGCAGCCTGCATTTGGCTTTCTCACAAGCGCTGCCAACATAAACCAGTTTTTTTACATCATCGCACTAAGTAGACTTGAACTGTAACCTGTAATCATCCGTTTCTATTCATGGGGTAGTGACAGCCAGCCTAACGTTGACACTGTCCCAGTCAGACACCTGGCATGACAAGGACAGTGAATAGTCATCCTACAGAGCTTCACTTGGCCTCTGTCTTTAAGCCAGAATAGCTGTGACTCCCTTCAATGACAGTATTATATGTTGTCAGGCTAAAAGCACAGAGTGGATCTGTGTAGTTAGGCTCACACACAGGAGAAAGCTTGTATAATCAAAAAGACCTTTTTATAGCTGAAGAACCTCTTGCTTTCGGTCGCAGCCCAGTGGCCGTTGCTATAGGGACGCTTCCGATGAGTCATGTGTTTCACAGATAACATTCCAGCGTTGTTCCGAAGTGACCAGCCTTATCAATCACGCATGACCTTTGACCGCTGACTCCCTCAAGCCGTGGTCGGTGCGTGGAACTGGACCTCATCAGCCATCGACACCGCAGGCACACTGTTGTGTTGGTTTGTGGAGACAATCTCATTTGCGTTCCTGAGATTAAGCAAAAATACAAACATGACACAATGAAGTCCCAGTCTAAGTGTGTGAGGTTATAAGAATAAAGCTTGCATTGAGCTGAAATGATACTTTCTGTGTCGACGAGTGCTCTGGGGTTCACGTGGCATAAATTTCGTCATCAGACAGTGTACGCATTGGCTCTGTGCAGATACATTTTTTGTGACCACACGAATTTGTCCACTGTGCTGCAACAAGCTACAGAACACGTGTATAAAGTGTCCTCTAAGCAGACTCCAGAAGGAATCATAAACAGAGCTACTACGTGTCTGTGTTGTCCACAGCTGTGGACAGCTGTCCGTCTGGGAGTTTTTTCAGAAACTTTTAGCAAAACAAATTTGTCATCTAACCTGCAGCTTTTAAATTGTTGCACCTTGTTCTGGGATGACTTGTATATAGAGGTTACTTGCTGTCTCTCCTTAACATGTCCTGTTTTATGCACAGATTGAACGGCGCATGGAGCTGGTGCGTGTGGTGTCCCATAACACACACAAGAAGATGGTGTCATGTCTGCAGGGACACATCGGTGCAGATGCAGAGAAGAGACATGTAAGACATCAAGTTGTTACAGTGAAACCTTTGTTGTAGCTCCAGTTTAGCCTTCCAAAGGAAACTTATCAGATCAATCAACTGTCCCAGAATGCAATAACTTCCCACACAGATTTTCAGTTCTCACTGTTTTCAAAGTGTCCACAGTAGGCCTACAGACCATGATTTGTCTTTTGTGTTTTCTACCCCACAACACCCAAAAATGCACTACAGTCGGTACCACGCCTCTATACAGGAAATGGTCAGGTAAAACCACTGATTAATTCTTCCACCTCTCTGATTCTCCACTTCATTTCCCATTCAGGCATCTGTCATCTTTACTCACTACGCACGACGCTTTTATCTTTGGGATTCTTTGGCTAAAAACAGGATATTGCACTCTCATAAATGTTTTCCACAAATGTGTAGCTGTGAAAGTAAGCCCCGGTGTTGTCACGTGATAGATGTTTGACTTCCCTTGTTTGCATCTTTAATCCTGTATTTCTGGGTAAATCTGTATTTTCCTCTGTTGCTCAGAAAGCTCTCTTCCTCTTTCCTGACTGTGAATTCACTCCACAATGGAAAGTTTTGAAAATTTCCATTGGTTTCAATGTCAAATAAGGAAGCGATTGTATAGAAATTTGTACTTCTTTGCATGTGTATAGTTTTGAAGTCTGTTATGTTTCAATACAAGTCTAATCATTGTCTTGTTTTGTCCCTCATCTACACACACACACCACAGAAAAAGCTTCCCCTGACTTCACTGTCCCAGGCAATGGTTGAAGGCGGAAACCAGTTGGGAGAAGACTCCTTGATAGGGTGAGTTTGTGATTGATTGACAGACTATATAACCAATTGCTCCCCCTTGGCAACTGTTGCTAATGGAGAAGATGCACCCCAGAGAGTGTGAAATATGAGGCCATCTTTTCAGGGCAAGCAGTCTGCTCAGTTTGGTTTTCTGTCAGTGGGACTTTCAGTAGTTCCCTTTCCTTGTGATTGAGAGCAACACACAAAACTCGACCAGGCAGATTGGAGTTGAGGATCTAGAAAGTCTCCAAATCGTGTCTGTCTGGTGGTAATGAGGAAGGGAAAGTACACCAGTTTGTCTGCTGGTAAATGTGATGCATTCATGTCTACCATCAGCTTAGACAGTGTTGATCTTTTTCTGTTTCTGTTGGCCCCAGACCCCAATTTCTTCAAATGTCACCAGGTCAGTGTGTGCCCCTGGCTTTGGACAGCTAGAAATGATGACATTACAATGACCTGGTTTTGCTTTCAGCTATTGATTGGAAACAGAGGGAGAGCTGGTGGCCCAGATTGTCATCCCTGTATGCTGTTACATCTTGTCAGGAAGATGTGTGATCACACAGAATGCAGAAGATGTCACATCCTCACCTAATAGTGCTGAAGAGATAATAAGCGTGACTAGGCAGATTATGTTGTGATTTTAACGCCCTTTTCTGTCTTTGTGCTGATGCATGCATTAACAGGAAGATGATGGAAGTGTGCGGTGAGGCAGAGAACCGCCTGGCATCAGAACTGATGCAACATGAGCTGCAGATAGAGAAGGACGTTTTGGATCCCCTCAGCCAGCTAGCAGAGGTAAGAAACCACACACATTCTGAGTGCAACAGCAACTAAACACAAATTAAATATTTAAAATTCTTTCATAGCTCTTGGCTTGTTTTTAAATATAGTCACACCCCTATTATTTGCTTTCTTTGGTCTAATATTAGTGGAATAGATTATTGAATAGAGTTATTGCGGTCTACACGCGAGCTTTCAAGCGAAGATCACATGGACCGGACATGGACTGAAGTGTTCCACACTGACCCGTTTTGGTAAAATGATCCTGTGAGGTTGGAGAAGTCCAAACAAACTGATGCCAATCCTGGTAACGTTAGCTAAACATGAGGTCTTTTCCCCTTGTCATTATATACTGTGGTTTGCCACCATTTTCTTTTACCAAGTTTCCCAAACATGAGTAACTGACATTTATCAGTCATGTGCATCTTTGTACCTGTAAACCTTACATTTCAGGTTGTTTCTTGTACAACTGCACTTGCTGGGGTTGTTACTCCTAACGAGCTGCTCTGCAGGGCCAAGATCTTCATTCACAGTGTCTTGCTGTCATAGTTTCTGACATTTAAGTGTAAAAGACTTCATGAACTTAACAAAGTAAAATGAGAGTAAATACTGCAAGACAAATATCACAAACTTGTATTTCTGTTTAGTAGGGAAAAATCCAGGAATAACAATCTCAGCATCTTTGTCATTCTAACTTCTCAGGCTTATTGAAGTTGTGTGTGTGTGTGTGTGTGTGTGTGTGTTTTGGATATGATTTTTGTAGGTGGACATTCCCAACATCCTGAAGCAGAGGAAACAACTGGCCAAGTTGGTGCTGGACTATGATTCTGCCAGAGCAAGGTTTGTACACAGCTCAGTCTTTTCACACGTCAGAGGATGCATCCAGACCCTTGTATGGAACAAGATTTGACCTTCCACGACTGATTCTGTGCAGATTAGTTCTGAATTATGCATGTCTTGTCTTTCTATACCACAAAGGTAGACTCAATTCATTCCATCCAATTTTCCCTTGTCTCTCCAAACTCAGATGGTTGCAGGCAACCAAATCAATAATCTCAGGAACAAACACTCAAGCACTGACGGCCAAGGCTGACCTACTCAAGGAGGAGATGGATGAGGCCATGAACAAAATGGAGCTTTGCAAGGTAACCAGCAAATAGATGACTCAGATGTTTTAATGTAAAAACATTGCTTCATTATGGTCTTGTACTGCCTGTCATTTGCTTTAAGATCACATTTATGCCATGTCATGGAAGAGCCTTTGAAAATTTTGGCAATAAAACTGGTTTAATGTCACCATATGCAGACAACAAGCTTTTAATAGATGAAGGCAGTATATAATGTTGTAATACTGTAAACAAGGCAGTATATTGTTTCATAGTTTGTTCTTTGTGTGTGCCGTAGTGATATGTGCTTCCTGTCTCAGTTGACAGTGGAAGTGGAAGAGTCAAATAGTTGAAGACAGATTACAACACTGCTGCTCTCTCTGTCGGGTGTTTAAACAGAACATAAAATAAACCAGAGCCATGAAACTTTACATATAAGCTATTCAAAATTGGTACAGCGTTTTTGACAATCAGTGGTGTCTCACAAAAGAAAATACTGCAATATTCCAGTGTATAAATATTTTCTTACTGCTGTAGTTTCTATTCTGATCCTGGTTCATATGCTGTCGGAAGAGATGGTGCCTTTGATCTTGACTGATATGTAGGCCAGAGGTCATTTGTGACCTTATGAGTAGACCTCAGAGGTGTAAACTTTGGGGGAGGCAACAACTTGACTTCCCAAGACCCCTGGGCCCTCTGACCCAATTTACTGAGGAGACAAATCCCTGAAAGTGCCCTGTCAGCTCATTGCGTGTGTTTGCATCTATTTGAATCACTGCTGAGTTTTAGTCTGTAGCGGCCGCCTGATGTGACGGGTTTTCTGTCCAGGAAGTACAGAGCCCTGTGTTTCCCTTTCACAAGTTTTCCCTCCCAGTCTCCCAGAGTTTTGGCAACAGCAGGAGGATTTGTGACTCACATAGAGCACAGACGAGCAGCTTAGCTGACCGCTGACGTCCGTTCTTGTGCCACTTGAAATACACTCATCTGATGGATGACACTGTGTAGTGGAAATAGAGGGTCTTTTATAAATTAACAAGAGTTCTCACTGACAGCCGTTTTTAATGTCACATTACATTGTCACTGGGTCTAGAAAGTAAGTACATTATGACTATCATCTTTCAGCACTCTAACAGTTTAAATTCCTTTCTTTATTGCCCAGGATCAACTCGCTGCAGACATGTACAGTTTTTTCTCAAAAGAAGGGGACTATGCCTGCTACTTCGTAACTGTGAGTACAGCGTGTCAACAGGCCAAACATGTTTTTTTGTGGGAACACTCACAGCTGCAGTGGAACTGGGGAGCAGAGACTTGGCCAGTCATTTTATTTACTTTGTTGTCATGTCTTTTACTGCCTGTCTGATTCGAGTCACCCTCCCTAAACTATTTCTCTGTCTGTGTGTGTGTGTGTGTTTTTGTTTCTGTAGCTCTTAGAAGCTCAAGCTGATTACCACAGAAAGTCTCTCACTGTTCTGGAGAATGTCTTGCCAACCATCCAGGCACAGCAAGGTAATATTACATGCAAACATGCCTTTATACACACACAGCCATTTAACACAAAACACTGCAGTGTTGTTTAAAAAAGGAGTCACATACAAGAGGGCTCTGTGTGGTGCATGATATAGGACCTCTTTACGTATTTCCTGGAGAATGCACGTGTGCCTCTTTCCGAGCGACAGCCCCTGTTTTTCTTTGCTCTCTGTGTTGTTTGGTGTCCCTTTAAACAAACCTTTTCCTGTTAGACACTGGGGAAGCTTGAGAAGCTTGCCCAAAGGTGTGCTGACAAGTTGCTGGGAGGAGAAGCAGTTTCTTATTCACTTTTCCTATTGGCTTGCAAAATGAAACCAGCTACTGTACCTTTCAATTATATCACTCTGCTCTGTTTTTCTACCTTCTGGACAGCCAGAAGTTGTTCCAGTTCAGTAATTGTTGAAGTCCACCAACAAGGCCCAGATATTAAAGAACAGTCTTTTGTTTTTCACCAGTTTTCTTCTCTGAAAGTAATCTAACTTTCCTTTTGCAAACATAATGTCTCCTCTCCTAGCTCCTTCACTTGGTTTTTGCCTTCTCTTGGAGGCATGAAGCTGTTTTTTTTCCCCTAGTACTAAACACATGTGGTCTAAACCAGACAAGCCTGGTCTCCCAGCATGTGGCGATGACTCAGGAACTCCACATGCAGACGCAAGCCCCCACCCCTCCTCATATCACACCCACCTGGGCTTTGCAAGCCCACCCCGCCCCTCTGCCTCCCTGTTTACTCACACATTAGCACAAACACAGCGACGGTGGGTCAGAGCATGTGATTATTATTTGATGGCACCCTGTGGGTGGGGGGGTGAGGGTTGGGGGGGACTGGTTAGGAACTGGCCGCTGGGAGAGCTGACCCAGAAACCTGCAATCCAGATGAGCACTAGGCTTGTTCACTTCTCCTTTGCCAGCTTTTTGGCATATTAGCATGACAGATGGGTCATACAAATAATCTGCAACAGCCTCATCAACACTCTCAGATTTGAAAGAATGCAAATGAAATTAAACTCGTGTATTGCTGCCCCTCTCTTCTCACTATTAATCTTAAACTTTAAACTTTATTGTCAGTATATTTTTACATACACCAGTTCTTCTCTGCATTTAACCCATCACTGATTGAACACACATGCAACACAACAACACTACATGCAGTGAACACACAGGAGCAGTGGGCTGCCATGTCAGGTGCCTGGGGAGCAGTTGGTGCCTTGCTCAAGGGGACTTCAGCCATTAATAATGGAGGGGGAGAGCGTTGATTAATTACAGCAATCCCCTCCACTAATTGCTCTGTGTGTGTTTAGAGTCGTGGACGGAGAAGCCTGCATTTGGCACTGGGCTGGATGAGCACCTGAAAAGGAGTGGAAGGGAGATTGCGCTGCCAATAGAGGCGTGTGTCATGATGCTTCTAGAGACTGGCATGAAGGAAGAGGTAAGGAAGTTAAGTCAAAGAGGAGGGGATGTCTGTGCCCAATCTGTTAAATGATAACAAACTTCTTATCTAACACCAAGCTGATTCACTGCACAGTCAAAGTAACCAAGTCACCATCAAAGTAAAAGAAGTGCAGATGAAGCTCATTAAAGTTCACATGGAGCTGTGGCTGCGATTAGCAGCTCCACTGGTCATTGAAATAATTGAAATCAAGATGTAAATTGTTTATCCACATGAACATCTTAAGACTCAAGGCGGACAGACAAACTGTAAACACGGGAAACTCCTTTTGTGTAATGCTGTTCCAAAGAAACCACCCCCCTGTTATTCTGCAGCGATGATTTATGAAATGTTTGCGATGTCTCCTTCCCAAAATAAAAGTAGAATACAATAGAATCTACTTGTCTCCTGTCCATAAATCAGATTCCTGTGTGTGTACATGCTAGAGAGAGTGCAAGTGTTAACTGCAAAGCACATTATTTGTCTCCCTATTCATTCCCTGGTGAGTCCACTCTGTGTCATTATAGTGTGAAGACAGCCTTTGTTTATGTGTCAAAGTAAAGAGCTTGCTGTGCTGTGAGTGGTGGGTGTGTTTGTTTGCCTGCTTTAAGGTTTCATTATGTGCAGCTGGCGGGGGGGGGGGGTTCATGTAGTGGATTTATACAGAGCCTATCTGTAAATAAGTGTAAAGAAAGTGCGTGTGAGTGTTCGATGGTGATGTTACTGTGGTTTATTGGTTTTTATGTGTGTGTGTTTGTGTTTCAGGGTCTTTTCAGAATCGCAGCAGGGGCATCCAAGCTAAAGAAGCTAAAGGCAGCACTGGATTGTTCCACGTCGCAACTGGAGGAGTTTTACTCGGACCCCCACGCTGTCGCTGGTACATTCCAAACCAGAGCCATTTTTGTGCTCTGTGCTTTGTTTCTTGATAACTTACTTAAATTCTCCAATTTCTAGTGTGGTAATCCAAAAACTTACGGTTGTGTGTTATATTAAGTATTCATGTAGATTCTGAGATGACATCAGATG
This sequence comes from Scatophagus argus, assembly GCF_020382885.2. Classification (NCBI taxonomy): domain Eukaryota; kingdom Metazoa; phylum Chordata; class Actinopteri; family Scatophagidae; genus Scatophagus; species Scatophagus argus. The sequence continues at coordinate 6,690,472 of NC_058513.1, forward strand.
ACAGACTGATTTCAACTTTCACAAATGTATTTGAAATCTCACTAAACAGTTTGACTGTCGAATATAGTGAATATATACTGTATATATTTGATATATTTGTTTTGTTTCTTAAATATTCAGAATGACTGAATATGTTGTTTCAGGAGCACTGAAGTCCTACCTGAGGGAGCTCCCTGAACCTCTCATGACTTACCAGCTTTACGATGAATGGATCCAGGCATCCAGGCAAGGCTCATACCATTCTTACTAGGAATAAAATCTATCATTATTAAGTGGATCCGTCACTGTACAGCAGTGAGGAATGGTGGGATATTTAATTTTGGTCATCTGGAGACTGGACTAAGAATGTGTCCTGCTTTCAGTCATCTTTTATTTTCTTTTTTCTTCCTCTCTTTTCCAGTGTGTCAGACCCAGACAAGAGGCTCCAGGCACTCTGGGTTGTATGTGATAAGCTACCAAAGAACAACAAAACCAACCTGAGGTTAGTTGAGAAGAAGGTAATGACAGCATTGCTTCATTGTGTCCACCTTTACTCATTAACCCCCATGTTTTTTGTGCAGGTATCTGGTGAAGTTTCTATCTAAACTGGCTCAGGACAGTGAGGTGAACAAAATGACTCCTAGTAACATCGCCATTGTCCTGGGGCCCAATCTGCTGTGGGCCAAGACTGAGGGGTGAGAGGCAATTGAGAGGAACATAATACTGCTAATACAATATCACGTTAGTTATCGTTTGAAACAAGGGGAATGTAATAATCTCTGTGAGCATTTATCCCAGCATAGGGTGGTGAAGACTTCTACAGTCGACAATCTGTTATTTTAGCTTCTTCCAGCTGCTCATTATGTTGGAAAAGCATCTAATTTTTGCTCATCTGTGTGTGTCCACCCAGGAGTCTGGCTGAGATGGCTGCAGCTACCTCTGTGCACGTGGTGGCCATCATAGAGCCCATCATCCAGCATGCGGACTGGTTCTTTCCTGATGGTAGGATCTGGGTTTCCTCTGCAGCGGTTGTTTTCAGTTAGATTTTATCTTTCTTTTTTCTTTGCAGCCTATTTCACGCCAGAGATGCACGTTGAATGCTATTGATATTAACGGTCCTGAAAGAAATAAAGAGTCAGCAGTAATCAGGCTCCCAAGGACAAAGATTAGAATCTGTCTCAAACTGTGGGTGGTTCCATGGAGGTCAGCTTAAAGGCTACCATGAAAACAGAGAAAACAGATGTTATATATTCCTTAATTTAACTTGAGTTATGTCAAAAACACACCAAATCAAATGAGAAGAAGACGATAGAAATATGGCCCCACATTAACACTATTTTCCAGGAATTTGTTATGTCTTGGAAAACGTCTTTAAAACTAAAATTCTGTACATCATGTCTTAGGCTGTAAATTATGTGTTATCATGTCTTCGGTCCAACATTATGCATTATTCTCATGGTTTATCTAGCTGTTCAAGCTTGTCTATAGTCCTTATATCTTAGGCTTTCACAGTTTGTAGACATTTTCAGGCACATTTAAGACTTTAAATCTCTTTCCCTTGTCCTACAGGGGCTTTTCCACAGGGTTAAGGTTAGGGTAGCAGTATAACAGTTTCCGTCTCTGTTCCACAGAGGTGGACTTCAACGTGTCCGGCATGTTTGCGATGCCTACACCTGCATCCAACCACAACAACCATCTTGACTACGACTGTGGCACCATAGAGAGGAAGAGACCTGTCAGTATGGTGGGACCAGAGAACGACACAACACGCAAAGACAAGTAATCAAGCAGGAGTTTTTCAGTACCGTTACCAAGTAGACCTCCTGGTTTCCAAGGTTTCTCTGGGCCACAACATTTGTCACTTACCCCACTTAATTGCTCTGTAAATGATTTTGGCTTTAATCCAAGTGCTTTTTCTGGTTCCTTTCATCTGCTTCTTGTATATTTTGGGGTAGCTTTAATAGAATCCTTACAATATGATCCTTAACACTGTTTTAATGACTCTCTGTGCTCTGGGTTTCTGGTAATTCTTTATCCTGGTCTAATCTGTAACTTTCTGATCAAAGCTTGGTGTTTTTTGTTTTTCCCCTTCACCGTCTCCCTCGTCTCTCTGTGTAGCGCCCCTAACAAGCACTCGGACCACACCCTCCGTAGAGGCAGTAACACCTTAGGTAGAAAGCAGCACACTTCACCTGCCTTCCAGCCTCCTTTGCCCCCTGTAGAGGCTCCAGGGCAGGGGCACGGGGCCGGGCAGGTCCCCCAGCCCTCAGCTGAGCCCCAGCCCCAGCCACAAGCTCCCTCAGGGGGCTCAGGGCTTGATGCTTCCCAACAAAGCTTGGCGCAGGGTCTGGCTGCTCTGGCAGCCGCTCAGCAGCTTCTAGCCCAGCATACAGAGGAGCTCAGGTAAGGGCTGCTTCTCTGCATCTCTGCTGCTGGTGGAGAGTGACACAGCATGCCAGACAGACAGACAGACAAATGCTTTTATACTTTTTAATGGTGATGTTACAGGAAGACGTGATTGCCGGATGAGGTCAGCCTCATCAGCTTTTTGAAGTATAGTGGATTGTTAATGCATGTTTTACTGATATCTTGCAGACACTGACTCTTCTCGTGGTCACTGTACTTCAGCTTGTTGTTTCTGTAGCAAAACCACAAGTTTTCTTACACCACCACCAGTTCCAGCAATGCAGACTTGCCTGAGTTCAGCCCACAGACACAGAGCAACAATGGCTGCTGTCATTCTGTTAACAGTCACTCATAGCCTCTTGACTTCCCATCCCCCTGCTCATTTCCTCAATCACTGGAATCGCTAGGACCCTCACCCTAACTGGCCCAAACTGCTTTGAAAAGCCTGGTGCCTGTTATGCAACGACTGAAGGGTGTCTTTGATTTAGCTGGTGAAAGGACAACATTCATATCCAGACAGATAACACTATTCAGTCCAACATTCTTTTAGTCCTACAGACTCTGTTGGGAAGGTGCATTTAGATGAGACACCCAGATTGGATTTGTAAGCAGTCAACATGGTGGATAAGGTTGCAATTAAAATCTCTTATGTATCCATTTTAAAAGCTCCAGCCTTCAGTAAAAAAACATTCATCAGTGTTGTATAAGCAGCACAGGGTTCAGAAAGCTTGTATAACCTTAGAAGACTCTCTTTTCTTTCTTCCTTTTTCTGTAAAGCAACCCAAAGCTACGTGACTCTACACCTGCCCAGACCCCTCAGCTCCAGAGGAATGGCTCTGGAGGAGGGGGCCAGGCTGCAGGCCAGCTGGGTACTGGGACTTCCGGAGCTGGATCCATGGGGCCCAGTCCACATATGACACGCAGAGGTAAGAGTCTGTGTAATAATCTAGTTCAAATAGGGATAATTTTTGTCCGTCATACAGATCTCAAGGGGTATTGAGTTTAAGGCAACTTTTTTGTTTTTTTTTCCATTTTGAAAAAGATCTCCGACCATTTTTTATGAGAACCTAAGAGAGTTAATCCATATGATAAATCATCATATGCTGCTCTTGCTCCTAAAACCTCCCCACACTCACAGCTAATCCATCACATAGCTTCCAGACCGAACTACTTGTATTTTAATTTCACTGTCACATGCACTCACTACCTTTTAAAACAGAGAATTGATTCTTGAGCCTTTTTGAACTCTTGCATAGCTAAGCTGTTATTAGCCTATTCTTCGTAGATGGGCTCATGAGACCTTATGCACTCAGCAGTTTATCTCTGTGCTCAAATGTGTTGATTCCTTAGATCAGACTGAAGGCAGAACGCAGACCAGGCTTGCAGGCGCACTTTATTTTACCATTTATTGATTCCCAGTTTTGTTGCTTTTTGCCTCTTAAAGAAATAGTTGAAGAATAGTTTTCAGAAAATGGTGAATAATTGTTGTTATTTTTCAGTTTTTGCAAAGCTTATACAAACCTTCTAGGCAGATTTTGTTTCTTTTGGACAAAACTAAGTGGCTGCACAGGCTCATTAATTACACCCATTTTCAGTCTTAATGCTAAGCTAACCAAACTGGCTGTTAGTTCCAGCCTCATATTAACCTGTCAGCGTCATGAGCGGTGTGGATCTTACTCTCAACTCTTTGAAGATTGAAGTAGAATGTATACTGCAGGACAGTTTGTTATTTTTTCTTTTCTACCAATAATCACAACATGCACCTCAAATTCCAGGGACCAAGAAGCAAGCTCCTGCCCCTCCAAAACCGCCAAACCCTCCACCCAGCCAGCCGTGTAATTCAGCGAACCACGCCTCTTCCTCAGGCTCCTCCCAGTCGCTCAGCCCCACTCCCAGACCCCTGTCCAGCCACTCACCCACCTCGCCCACCTCGTCCACCTCGCAGCCATGTGCCACACCCAGACGCCACTCCAGTAACCAGACCACAATCCAGGCGCCCAGTCATCCACCCCCAGAGCCCCCGACGCAGGCCAGCCCTCCAACGCAGCCGGCATCACTCAGCCGGTCCAGCGGCGACCAACAGAGTGCAGACTCCTCGCCTCCGGGAACCCCGACCCCTCCAGACACCCCTCCGCCCTCCACTACCACCCAGGATGTAGTTGCTCCTCCGTCCCCATCTCCCTACCAGTCAGGCTCCCTTCCCCGTCCACGGCCCGTCCCTAAACCCCGGAGCAGACCCAGTGTCCCGCCACCACCCCAGCCCACTGCGCCGGCCAGTGATACCAATGGCATCTGTGCCACTGCTTATAAGATGATGGGTGAGTGTCATCTCTCATGTTATTACAGCATGTCAGATTGTTTTGCTCTTACTGTTTATTCACTGCTGAATACTAATGTGCTCTCTTTCTAATAGTCTTGCATTGTAATACCTCCACAGGTTAAAGATTCACTTGTTAGAGGTTTGTTGTTAATTGACCTTTTCACTAGCAGCACCTTCACTTTTGCTATGCCTCTTTTGTTACCCATCACCACGGCCATTTTGTTCTGCCTGCTGCCTCTACCAGATATCATTTATCTAGGCCTGATGCTACCGTCATGCTGTGGCACACACCTATTTCTGACCTTAACATTACTCTAATCAGACAAAAGATGAAGGTACAAACCCACAGGAGGGAAAGTGAACCGCAAGTAGTCCAAACGGAAAGAGAATGATGTTCATCCGGTTCAGATTGTTCAACAAAGAGCACCAGTCAAACCTCAAATGGTTAAAAACCTTTTAGGAAATGTGATGGAAAAGGCCCAATATGATTTGTTTCATTTCTGAATTTGTGGGAGGTTAGAATCTCCTTGTCACTCCATGCTGATATAGGTCATGTAGGCAGGTTTCCACCTTTACCTTCAGTTCATGAGCCATCTAATGTAGACTGGATATTTAATGTCAGAAATGGGTGCTTCATGTGAGTGACAGTGAAAAGCTACTATATCTAATATCAGGGCCGTCATTTATCGTGAGTCACCATTTATAGTCATTCAGATGTACTGTCATCACTTTTAGTCCTGTTTTTTTCTCTTTTTTTATTTGAGGCATTTTATATTGTTAGTTGTTGTAGTTATTGTAAGTCTTTCTTTATGACGCATGTGTAACTCTGACATGCATGTTTGTAACTTGAATGTTGTCACTAACTTCCCAGCTAAAGCTCATGTACATGCTCACAAAATCCATTCAGCTTGTATGTAACATGCACGTTCAGAGTTTTGTATTCACGTGCAAACTGGGGATTTCCAGCTTCATGTTTCTCTACGGTTCTGCTCTCACGGCTGGTGAATTTGAAACTGGTTTGCCACTCTTCACTTTTTCCATATGCTTTCACCACTTGTTGCTTTACGCTCACAGTCTCTGGCTAAACGCTGCCACCTGCTGTTCAGATGTTCAACCTGACAGAGGTTTCGCTGTGGAGCCTCAGCCTCTGTCTAAGCTTATGGAAAACATTACACTGCTGCATGGGATGGCATAACTGCAACCGATTTAAATGTTCTCATACTGCATGATGAAGCTGCATATGTTTGTCATTATGGCCATTGTTAAACAGTGTATACATCTTTATGGGATGTTTATGTTGTGTTTTGTGTGAATGTCTGCGTGCATGAAAAGCATAGTAAGTTGCTAACACAAATAGACACTGAACTGATCTCTTCTAGTTGATGTTATTCAGTTTATTTTTATGTGAAGATTCTGTATTCTTAGAAAACAAACATTTTCACCAGTGCAGCTTTGAAAGATGTTTATGATAGCTATTGTTTGCTCTCTGCTGTCAGTGTGACTTGCTTTTATTCCATTTCTCTCGCTGTCTAGATCCGGCGATGTCTTTCAAAGGGCTGAGTCGAGCTTTGGTCCCTGAGCTCGCTGTAGACCAGCAGCCAGTGACGGCCTCCTCTTCCTCCTCATCCACCTCCTCCTCCTCTTCCTCCTCCTCCTCTTCCTCCTCCTGCTCCCTGCCTCTTCCCAAAGACTGCGACCTGGACACCGAGAGCACTGTCCTATAAGGAGGAGACGACGACACGCTCTGGTCCAGTGCCCCCACACATCTCCTCCCATCATACACACACCTCATGTAATCTGCTCGTGTTTCGTCCCAGCTCTCCTGCAGCCCTCCTCAAACAGAATAAACTTGTGCTGTTGTGCTCTCTAAGTCCAGGTTGTATGTAGGATTTTAATGTGACATAAAGCACCTCATGGCAGCCGTGATGGAGGCCCGCAGCTCTTGGTCAAAAAATGGCTATGACAGTAGATTGTGTTTGTGTGGCTGTTTGCAACAAAACTTAATAGACAAAGTTAACACAGTTCATGCTTTTACAGCAAATGGCTCATTCCCCCAGTTACGCACACAATGGTGTGTTTAATTCTCAGCATTTTAAGTTTGACACCAGCGTATTTGATCAGTTTAACTGTAAGCACATCTTTCTAATGCATGTTGCATTTCTTGATTTTTGTAGCGACTCTCAGACACACAAACATCACATAGTTAAGTAAGTTGATCCTTTAATTTAGGTTATCCTTACAGTGCGGACTGAAGGTTTTTAAAGCAAAAACACCAAAAAACAAGCTACTTGAGCATATAAATTTGAGTTTTGGGAAAATGTGGCATTTTTGGAATTCTTTCAAATTGCACAGTCACGATGATTAACTGTAATAAGCAGATAAGCAAGTTAATTAGTCATAGTCAGAAAGCAAATCACCATATTGGCTCACTTCCTTTGACTTGGTGTATTTAAACTGACCTCCAGTCACACCATTCACAGTCCTTTCCTGACTAGCTGTTTATTTACTCAGAGTCCTCCTGACCTCCATGATGGTGTCAGATGCTTCCATGAGGAGACTTGTGACACAAAGCTTCTATACTGCAATGCAAACCACTGCCACCTCGGTCTTTATACTGCCCCCCACTCCCCTCAAGGATTAACCTCCAGACAATCACCAACAAACAGTGGACAGCTGAGTCACCAATAACACCAATACATAACTGCATCACAGAGATGTCATTGTTATATAAATGGAAGAATGGGTCGGGGGGGGTGCCGCCAAATTATGAACTGATGAGACTCGTTTGGAATTTGGTGTGAGGTGTTTTGCCTCTTTTTCTTTTCTTTTTTTAAACATTTTTTTTATGTTGAATGAAAAATGGTTTCGGGGCAAAAAAGAAAAAAAATAAAAGGTCTTTCTACAGCACACAGAGGAGGGGAAAAGGTCGGCAGGTTGAAGTAAAAACCAAAACTTAAAGTGTAGCTGGTGACTGCAAGTTTCCAGGCTTCTCAAACACTTGATGGATCCCGTCCCCGTCCCCTGTCCCCACCCCCCCTATTTATTTACCAGTATCAAAACACACATTCCTTGTGGCTTGACATAATTAATGCAGTCTTTAAATGTAAATCATGCCTTACCGGTTCCTCCCAGAACCATGTAATAAGCATTATATATTTACTGTACGGAGGATATACTTGGCTCCTAATACTACAGTATTTCCAAGAAGCTGTCATGGCAACAGGTTTGTTTCAGGGATGAAAGGAAGGTGATTGGACCCTCTGCGATAGATGTCTTGTATGGTTGTGTATTTAAATGTGTTTTGGTTGATTTGTTTCGGTTTTATAAGCAGAAGTAGCAGGGTTAACCGCTCTACCAGCCTGAACACAGTCAGTATTTTTGCCTTTCTGTTTTTCCATCTTTGTTTTTGGGTTGGTTTTTTTTTTTTTTTTTTCTTTTTGCCTTTCTTTTATCTGGTGGGGAATTACAACACGCAATAGGCTGTGTGGGAGTGAATGTAGTGAAAGGACTTCTTATCAGCCTTTTCATCCTGAACAGAAAGACGCATAAACAGCTGATGTTGCACTTGACCAATGAGTGGTTTCCTAGTGAACTGGTTTCAAGGATTTTTTTTTTTTCTGTCTTTCCCACTGAGCTGAGCACACAGCACTGTGAAACCTCAGTAGTGATGTGGTGTTAGATTTTTGCCAGGTCAAAAGAATTTAAAAAAAAAAATGTTTTGTTGTATTTTCTGTGTAAACTTTGCTTTTTTTGGCTTTTTTTTTTTTATTTGGATGTGAGACCCAATATGGTACCAGTGGAGAAAGTCTTGGATGCTGCAGTTGCCCTGAGAACGAGTTTTGTTTTTCAGAGACAATCGAGCATTATAATCCCCTTATTTCTCTCTTTGCTCCTGTACCTCGCTGCCTTATCCCTATGTATCAAGAGAGCTTCTCAAGGCTCTTTAGGATGAACAAATGCCATTAAACTAGAAATGCTGCACTTTTAAGCTCCATACATTTGTATGTATGCCATCTGAGCTTAAATATGGAAAAAAATATGTAATATGAATGCTTGGTTATACCCCCTTTCCAAAGAAAATAAAGTATATGAAGAAACTATTTAAATCTGCTCACGGTTTATTGTTTTGTTTGATGTTCATTCAGTAATATTTCAGATTGAGTCATGTCTCTTATCATTAAGTCTGACTGGAGGTGGATTATTATTATTCATCAGAACACATGAGACACAGGGTGATATTTATGATATTTAAAGGGAAGGCAAGCTGGTTTAGCATTGCAAAGGAAAAACTGCGTCTGGTCAACTTTAAATAACATGATGAGACAACAAAGGTTCAGAGATGTAGTCACAGGTTTTCCATTAAAAATTGGTAGTGTCCTATTCATGCCTGTGTAAAGCAGTATTCCACATAGCGGGGAAACTGAACTTCATGTGTAGAATGTGTGGAATGCTCCTTTAAGGAAAAGGCACTCTTCATATGTATAGAATACATGTGTTGAATGAAAGAAAAAATTTCAATCTAAATTGATTATGGGCTAAAAAAAAAACATCAGATAGAGACAATACTGCACTGAAATGTGATTTTGAAGGCTTTTTACACTAAAGCTTATCATAGATAACTGCACATGCTGATGGTACGTCAAAGTGTTGGCCATGAATCTGCAGCCATGCTAGCAGCTCTATGAGGATGTACTGCACGCTTGCAATGACGAATCACCAAAGTGACTATAAATCATCCTCTTGGGAACATGAACGGCAATATGGCATAGTAATTAATCCAACAGATACTTCAGTTTGTACCAAAGTGGGAGAGCAACTGATCCAGAAGGAAGCTGCTAGCATGTCTAAATATCACCAGTTTGTTTTTCTCCTGAGCTCCAAAGATTAAAGTGACAAATCCAGACCTAAAGCAATGTGATATATACAGCATAGAAGGAATGTTTAGGGTTATGTGGTGATGACATCAAAACTCACATTAGTTTATAAAGTCGCTGCAATTCAATGAATACCACATACTGTATGTACCAGAAGCTTTGCGGTTAACATCACGAGGTACAGATAAGTGGGCCAGTTTTTACTTTCAAGCATTATAATTTTATAGATCAAAACATATGCTTCATTTCAAAGCTCTGAACAAAACATAAAGGTCAAACAATCACAAAAACAACTTCCCATGAAAACAGAGAAAACATTAAACAACAACCAGAAAATAAAACTAACTAGACTAACAAATGTATTCATTTTAAACTTAAATATCCAGGGAGGGTAAATGCTACCAGCTGCACATCTTAAAACATTAACTGCACCAACATGCAAATTATTTGGACAGGAAACACCATTACTACACTAGTAGCAGCTAGAAGAGCATTATTTATTTATCTTTTTTTAACGAGATCACAGTCACCTCGTAAGCCAGCTGCACATAAAGAATAAATAAAATGGTAATTTCCGGATGACATTCTTGAATGAGAAAATAAACTAGGACTTGGAGGACACACAAGCATATAATATAAAATAATGAGCAGTGCATAGCAAAAACAGTAAATTTACAATCTCAACAATGTTTCATCAACATAAATACAACACAGCCACGGGTATAGTGTGCTGTAGATGAGTCATGAGATCACCATGACAACCTGAAAAGCAGGAAATGACCATTTACAGTTAGGTGTTTTTTTCCCCCCACATGCATTTGACATTCATTCATTCAGCAGTGATTCACCCACTTGTTTACACAGGGCAGTGTTCACGACACTCGAAATGCTTGACAAAGAGCAGAACTATTAGCTGTCCTCTCTGCCAGCACTCAGCGTAGCCTCAGCCTAAACCTTCTTTTTGTCTTTTTACACCAATAACAAGACTGATCGTAGAAAAAGATTTGCTATTCCACCCACGCGTCCTACCAATCTGATGATTTTTGAGCCAATTTCACCATGTAATGACGCAGTAATTGTAACCTCGCTGTGAAAGGCATAATGTTGCTCATATGAATGATGTTTTGCATGGAAATGTGTGTTACTGAATGAATTTGGCTCCACACAGGCAGAAAAATTACAAAGCAGATGCGCAATGGTCGACAAACAAGGGACATCAAGTGTTGATTGGAGGCTTCTCAGTTCATGTGTTGCAAACCGGCCTGGCCTTCAGTGGCAGTTAATGATCAGGACTGAGTCCAGCTGGGATGTGATGACCGAGTAGACATTCCAGAAAAAATCTAACACAATGTATAGGGAGCTGAAGCTGAAGTTAACCACACCTGCCCACTGGCCCACTGGTTTACTGGCAGTAAGTTGGCTAATGTGATTTTTCCATGGACATGTCTTAACTGTGGTCAAAAAGCAACAGATTATGCTGAAATTTAGGGAGGCCAAGTAAAGCCAAATTGATTAAAAGATTATAAGCAACTTCATTTATAATGATGAAATGTAATGTAACCAGAGTTTGGTGTGGATGACTAACTTCAGCTGTGTATAGAAAGGAAAATCATTATTATTGTAATTTATTTTAAGTCCCATAACAGATGCCTTATAAATTCACAGTAGGTTAGATGACAATGACCACATCTGTAAGTATTGATCAGCAATGTGGATACTTGATGATGGGAAAAAAACCCAATTTGCATTATTTTTTCAAATCAAATCCTGCCATAACCTTGATTCTACAACTGTCTGCAGCCTACATCTATGCTTAATCTTTACAATTTCAAATATGATCTGATAGAAAATATAAACTTTATATAGTCATATAATAAACATAGTAAGTAATCTGTAAATACTCAGATGAGTTGTTCATTACTTACATGTCATTTTAGTAGAGCATCAAGATGCACTGGAGCAGTCAAATATACACAGACGGTTCCTTGAGTGTATCTTGTACTATCTGCAATGTAATGTGTACTTAAAAAGAGATGTAAATAATGTGAAGACTGGTTTGAGTTATCAATGTGCGGTGATTTCCTTTTGACCTGTGGACACCTGAATGTTCCTGCTCTACTCAGCACCTGAAAAAAAACAGCAATGCTGCACACGGGGCACTTATTACCTGTTGTGATTATCTACACGTACGTAAAGTTTATTTCCATTCTGTTTGCTATAGAGGACGTGGTCTCTGTTCCTGTTGGTTTGAGTGTCTCTGTGTGTGATCTTGGCACTTTGGTTGTGGAGAGCAGAGTGAAAATGGAGCTGACAGGCTTGTCGGTTTGGCCCGACGTTCATCCGTATTTCTTGCTTCTACCAGGCCAGAGGGGAAGACAGTCTGGGGCTTCTGGGGTTTTCTGGAGTCTGGGTCTCACTGAGAGCTCTCTGCAGGACAAAACCCATAATCTCATCTGAGTCATGCTTATGTTGCTACATTATTTTCAGATTCAGAGCACATTCGGTTATTCCACAGACAGCAGCACTTTGCGGCTTAATCATTTTATAGCTTCAGGCTGCTGCTACTCTGTGCGAGAGCACCAGCTAGCTCCCTAATTGTTTTGGGAGTCTGAATCTGTCAAACAACCTGCTGCATATATCAAAATATGAGCTGCTCAGAATTGGGAACAAATCAAATTTATCCTAGTTATCCACACTGCTGAAGTAGCTCACCTCAAACTTGGAGATGAACTCTGCAAAGATGCCGAAGAAGGACTCTGTTCTGGTGGACTTGCTGTCCTCTCCGAAATAGGAGGCCACCTTGGAGAACTCCTCCATCGCTCGGGTCTGCAGGGACTCCAGAGACTGGATTGCGGGATGGCTGTTCTCCAAGAAACTCTGTGGGTGGGTTTTTACACATCAAAGTCAGCTTACTTGTCATGAGGAGTACAACTCAGACTGTGAAAACAGCTGTGTAATGTCTTCTGTGGTTCAAGAAGAGCGTTTTACAGATGCTAATAAGTTGCATGAATATATTCAGAGTTTTGAGGGAGTGACTCATACTAGGGGACTAAAAGTCAAGAGCCTCAGTTTCTTTGATTCTTACCATTCTTTTGAAAATTATTCTCTCATGAGTCCCTCAGAAGTACAGTACTAAACTGCTAATTGACCACTTTACGAATCAGAAATCAGCTTTATTTATTTTTTCATTACTGTTTTCATTTCAGTAGTCTGCCTTCTTGTCGAGAGTTCAATGAATGGATTGAATGCAATCATTCTCAATTCCATGTGTTTAATATAAAGCTGGAGCTAGGAAACAGCTAGCTTAGCTTATATTAGCTTAGCATAAAGACCATGCACGCTATATTTCAGTTATATACCTTTGTTGCTCTTACACTTCGGTTTTTGCTTGAATTAAATAAATTGGATTATTAGCCAGACTTGTTGTTTCCTCCAATTTATGCTAAGCTAAGATAGCCAGCTGCTGGCCCCAGTGTCATATTTACCAAGACATGAGAGTGGCATCAAACTCATTTAACTCTCAGAAAGAAAGCAAGTAATGGTATTAAATGGTATTTAAAAAGTATCAGCAATCAGTAGTTGCTATTTATTTTGTTATATTTATTGTTATATATTTAATGCAGTTAGCGTACACTCATGACAGAGGCAAAGTGGTCGTCAGAGGTGGGCGGGATCTTCAGACAGGCCGTCCTGATGTCCTGGATGGTGGAGTGAAGGTCACTCAGCTCTGCTGTGATGGCCCTCTGGTTCACTGAACAAGTTACATGGCAATATTACATGATGAGTTACCACAAAAGTAGTACTTATTAAACACCTCATACAGTGAATGTAAAACACTAGCAAGGAAATGTGCATACAGTGCATCCAGAAAGTATTCACACTGCTTTGCTTTTTGCACATTTTGTTATGTTACAGTCTCATTCCAAAATGGATTAAACTCATTTTTTCCCTCAAAAGTCTACACAAAATACCACAAAATGACAAAGTGAAACAAGTTTGCTTGAATTTTTTTGTATATTTGTTAAAAATCAAAAATATAACATGTTCATGAGTATTCACATCCTGTGATCAATACTTTGTTGAAGCCCCTTTGGCAGCAATAGGGCTTATATAGACTGGTGTGCGCCTTTCCAATGCCCAATCAACTGAATTTACCACAGGTGGACTCAACTCAAGTTGTAGAAACCTCTGAAGGATGATCAGTGGAAACAGGATGCACCTGAGTTCAATTCTGAGTGTAAAGCAAACCTCTCTTTGTCATTATGAGGTGTTTTGTGTAGAATTTTGAGGAAGAAATTCAATTTAATCCATTTTGGAATGAGACTGTAACATAACAAAATATGGAAAAACTGAAGCGGTGTGAATACTTTCTGGATGCACTGTACAACAGCCAGGATTTTACAATGCCATTTAATATGTGCTAACCATTACCCTGTGTTATTATAAATATGAGCATTAAAGCACTAACCTTAACACAGCATAAATTGACTTCAAATAAGATGTTTTTAAAAAAGACTGTGAGGCCTGCATGACATCCAGAACACTTTATGTTGACACTTTATAAATGATCAAGATAGCACACATACATTCTGCTACTAAATAATTTTCAAGAGAAAAAGCAGAGTTAAAGAGCCCTGCTGCTGAAACATCATCGTACCCTTGGCTGCCAGAGGCACTGTTGTAAGGTCTCTGGAAAAGTTGAGCAGCTCAGGAAAGTGTTGGCACAGCGACTTGGCCAGAATGTGGAGGAAGGTTGATTTCCCATCTACTGTTTTCGTTGTGCTTAGCTGCAAGGCAAGAAGGAAAGAATGAATGACAAAAAAACACAATAAAGATGAACTTAACATGGTTCAATCACAGGTGTCCTGGTGTACCTCAGTTAGGAAGTTGATCTTAAAACTGGTTGTCCTGTGGCTCTTAGGCTGGCCATTGTTCAAGTAATTCCCCATTGCAAGTACAAACTGTGGGCAAGAGAAACACTCAATAACTAAAATCAACTTTCAGGAGATGTGTTTTCTCAACTGCTCTGGATGTTCACCTCCAGGATTTTGGCCAGTTTCTTGCTGCTCTTCAGCTCCACTGAAGCTTTGTAGATGTAATCGTACGCAACCTTCATCTCCTCAGTCCTCTCCTGCAAGGTCGTCTTAAAGTGGAGGCTCCGCAGACGGGTCTTATACTCAGGCACCATCAGCATCTGAAACATACAAGACATTCATTTACTGAAATAGTTCGACCTTGCTTTTTAAAACTCTGCCCTTTGCCGTGGTGATTTTCATGGGGGTACCTGGAAAATGAACTGGTCAGGTTCGCTCAGTTTGGCAGGGTCCTGGTCAAACTGCTCGTACTGCTTGACCTCGTCATCATCGGGAGCGTAGAGCAGCAGCTGCTTGATGTGAGCAGGCTCCAGCCTGTCAGTGGTCATGTTCATCAAGACCTGACGCAGCTCGGCTGTGGAGAGCTTCAGATGGGCGATGAGAATGGCTACGGAGAGGAGGAGGAAGAGGAGGAAGAGGGGGAGGAGGAGGGAAAATGTGGTGGAATTGAGTCTCTTTTTTCTCATTACAGAGAGGATCATTGAAATCCTGACTAAAGACAAAACCTTTCATCTGCCTCTGGTGATGTGCAACTGTGTATTATTCATATTTCTATCTTTCTGTGTCAGATTGATTACAAAATCCCAAATCCCAGTATAACCCAAGTAATACACATCGATAAAAACTATTACTTATAATGTAGGAGTGAACATCCACAGTATAATATAGTGGGACAGTAAATACATGTTTCAAAAGGTGTTATTATTCCCACATAGATAACTGAGTTATCCTGATTAGCATGCTGGCATGACTCTGGAGCGTTTTGGCTCTTGGAAGCTGCTTAAAATCTATTGAGGCCATCATAGCAACCAGCCCTTAAGCCCAAACCTGCCAAAGCGCTGCCCGACCTGCTGACATTTGGATCAAGATGTTTTATGGTGAAACCGACACATGAAACCATTTTCAAATACAAAATGTCGGGCTTTCTTAGACTGATAATGAGAGAGAGATAAGAAAATGCAGGTTATTGTAAAATCACTACGCCCTGTTGGTATAACTATTCTAATTAAATTTTCATAATGAAGAGTTTTTGATTCTTAAACACGTTAAAAATATGAAACAAAATAAAAGTTGGATCCGAGCCAAATGTCGTTTTAGATGTGTAATGTAAATGTAATTTGAGAATAGAATTTAGAATCAAAAACTCAAAGATTCTAACAGTTAAAAACCAATGGAGTCCAGACATATGGCACTTAATTTGACATTAAAATGACATTTGTCATTTGAACATTGAAATTCATTCAATATTTAACTGTAGATCCTCAATGAAAACAATTTTTGTAGCACACACCTGCTGTCATGTTTCACGTACAGATACCTTAAATAGAAAAGCTTTGTGTGACAAATCCAATCTTGCCATGAATGTGAAATTGCATAACAAACTGCTCTGAGGTCTGATGGAACCTTCTGCTGTCTGGTGTGACAATGTGACAAAGACAACCTCTGTCCTTTCACTGGGATTGTGAGCAGATCTGACACTTCAGGGTCACATCTGTTATTGTGTGGTAGTTGTGTGAAAAGTCTTTGTCAGTACATGATGATTTACTTTCTAAACTCCTCAGAGAACTGCTGAATTGAACCGACTACACTCTGCCTTAGTAAATAACGAGCTAAATACATTTGTGTTACCCCATTTTCTTGGTTTATTTGCCTCTTTGAGTTTTACACTTGGTGTGAACAAAATTTTCTGTTTAAAAGGTAAGATTTTAGTGACTCAGATCAGCTCTTTGTATTATGTCAGATTGAGATTGAGATTCAGATTGATGTTTTTGTCTGTTACGAGGGTGTCAACGTGTCACATTAGGTGATTACAGAGTCAAATTCTTGCCATGACTTGGCTGAGACATAATTACACCCTGGTCCCCAACCAATCAAACGAGTGCATCTGAAAAAATGTGTATGATACTGGCTGTCTCGTGTTCAGAAAAACCTAAAGAAATATGTTTTCGTCGTGCATGAAAGAGTTTGCTGTACTCCTGTTTATCAACATCACAGAAGATGCTGTGGAGTTTGAAAAAAGACAAAAAAACTGTCAGTTAAACTGACATGTTAGTCTTAGCTAGCCTGTTATTTTGGGCTATGATCAGGCTGGTCTTAATGTGGTATGAGAAGTTAAAACTATGCTGTGAAAATTAAGCTAAAACGATCCTGAAATACTCTAATATGTTATTTCGTTGGAGCCTCAACTACAAAATATACACAACAGTAATGGCATGGAGCTGTTTTTCAAGTGTTGGACTCGGCACCTCACTTCCAGTGAAGGGAAACCTTAATGCTTCAGCATACCAAGACATTTTGGACAATGCTATGCTTCCAACTTTGTGGCAACAGTTTGGGGAAGACTCTTTTCAACTCCAGCATGACTGTGCCCCAGTGCACACAGCAAAGTCCATAAAGACATGGTTGGATGAGTTTGGTGTGGAAGAACTTGACTGGCCCACACAGAGCCCTGACCTCAACCCCATCCAACACCTTTGGGATGAACTGGAATGGACTGGAACAGCCAGGCCTTTCGGTCCAACATCAGAGCCTGACCTCACAAGTGCTCTACTGCATGAATGAGTCCTTCCCAGAAGAGTGGAAGCTGTTACAGCTGCAAAGCTGTCCGTCTATTTTAAATGTCATGTCACTAAAGTCCCTGTTGGTGTGATGTTTTGTCTATATAGTGTGCTTGAGCCACGTGTGGGTGTGTGTGTCTGACTCATGACCGTGGGTACTCACAGACATTATAGGCTTTCTTATGGGAAAGAATCTCCACCACGTCTTTCTTTTTAAAGTTCTCTGGCAAGAAGGCTGGCTCTGGAGGAGAGACTGATAATTTCAACAAACAGTGTAAGGATGTGCTCTCCAGGCACCAGGGGTCAACACACACACTTACACACACACACACACTGGATACATGTTGCAAGTTAATAACACAGCTCTGCCATTTGAGTGGCTAGAGGCCAGAACGTGTGAGATATCCACAATGAATAATAGTACAGTGTGCTTTTCCTCTGGCAGAGCTGTGTTATTACTGAGCAGGAGAAGAGTGGGGGGTAATGGTGCCTTATGGAGAATGGATTTGAAGAACAGGTGAATGGAGCAGCTCCAAAACAGGTTATGGAGAACATCATAACTGTGAAGGTACAAGGAAAACAGAAGAAGTCAATAGATAAACACATAGATTCACTTTTACCATAAAGTAGTCTTCTGATAATTAATTTGATGGAATGTTATGACTGTATGACATTAAGCATGGTGAACATAAAGATACGTGCTATTGCAGATGACGACGCAGTATGATAAAGACTCATCACAAATACACAACTACTTACTGGATCTGCGTTGAGTCCCGAAGTGCAGATCAAGGTCCAAGTACTTCACCATGTCAGTGAGCTTGTCATAGTCTGAATCCTCTCCAAGCTAAACATAGGCAAGGACACACTCTGTACTCTCCACACACACAGTCAAGGCTTTGTTATCTAAAGGTAGCTATCTAAAAAAGTCTTTTTATATACAGACATTCGACTATATTTATGTCTGAAGGGGTTGTACATGCGCGAGAGAAGCGTGCAACATTTTAGTGGACGTGAGCAGATGAGATCCAGCATGTTGTCTGTTTACAAAGAAATGACTCATCAGAGACCCAACAGAGTACATGAGTTGGTCTCTCCATTAATGTAGGAGTGAGAACTTTCACAGCCAAGGTGGGAAGATTCACAAGTGAAGTTACTGTTTACTGTATTTGTTTGGGTCTTAAGACACTTGATTTTTCAGACGGAGTCATGCACGCTTTGTTCACCGCTCACCTGACCCCATATGGTTCCCTCAGAGTTCTCCACCTGCTCCCAGCGCAGCCTCTTCACGCTCATGTGGTTGGCGTCCGAGGCGTGATGGCCCGGCTTGGGCAGTGGAGGTGGGTCACAAGGTGGAGGCAGGGGCGGAGGTGGGGGCGGCGGTGCCTTGGAGATAAAGAAATGCTTTTTTAAAGTAAAACGTGCAAGATATTTTAATCAGTTTGCATCTAGCAATTTTCATCAAGGGAGCGTTTTATTTAAACACCCACTACGTACCAAAGCCTCAGGGAATGCAGTGCACTCTTGAGTTGTTTATAGTGAGTGAAACATCAGTGAGTGTGATCACTCACTGATGTTTCAACAGCTGCTGTTGTTTGATTGAGGTTTACCTTGTTTTAGTTGTCATCTTATTCATATAGAAACAAAGCGTGGGTGAACTGCCAAAAGCTGCAGAAGATTTATGGTCCGTCAGTCTCATAGTCTTCATTTGCATTCACATACTGTGTGATGCCAAATATAGCAATGAGACTTTGAAGCCTTGCAAGGTGCCAGTTCTTGATTTTTTTTCTAAGACTTGATGATTTTTCTGTTCTGGCCGGTATCTCATTCATGTCATGTATTCCAGGTAAAAAAGTCAAGACACAACAGCTTGCATTACTCATTACGTCAAATGCAGATGTTACCTGTTGCAACTGGTTTTCCTGCCGTGGGTTTTCATAGGTCTTATTATGACTGGGGAGGGTGGAGTGAGGGGCCGGAGCCTGTGAGAGCAGTGAGGCTCCTTGGCTCTGACTATGGGACGGGTTGGGATCCTGCAGGGACGGTGGCAGCGGGCCCTGGTAGCTGTGTTGGTGGTGCAGCTGGTGGTGCCTCTGGAGGACGAGCTGGCTCGGTCTCAGCGGCTGAGGGGAGGGCTGGGGGGACGGCTGGTGAATAGGCTGGGGCTGGCTGAGCTGCCGGGGGAGGTAGCTGGGGCGGGACGGCTGGGAGGAGCGCAAGGTTGCAGAGACCAGGGGGGTGTGGATGTGTGAGAGGCGGGTGGAGGTGGTCTGGAAGCGCTGGTGAGTTTTTTCTGCTTCTTCCGTGGTGCTGAGCACTTTGTGCAGAGGCGAGCGACTGGACAGGAGGGTCCTCGGTGGGGGCGGCGGAGGAGGGATGATGGGATGGTGGGGCTGGAAGGGCATCCGACTTCGGGGCATGTGTTCAGGGGAGAAGCGGACTGGCGGCAGGGGATCAGTGAACTGAACAGGAGGCGGTATCAAAGCCTGGAAGGGCGGGGGAGGTGGAGGGCTCTGGGTGGGAGGAGGTGGGATGGGCTCAGATCCTGAGGAATAGGAGGGAGAGGAGGCCTCATCGCTGCTACTGTGATCCTCGCTGCTGCCACTGCTGAGCTGCCGGGGCATGAAGCCCAGGTCCTGGTCCTCCTGGAAACTCATCTGTTGGGGGGAGAAGCGCACCATCAGACCTGATAATCACAACTTTCACCTCCACCTGCACACAGCTGTGTCAAAACAGAGGTTTAAAAATGCATTGTGCATTGTTTTTAAAATTTATACTCTTTTTCATTCATTTGCTGTCCTTTTTTTGTTGTTTTTTTTTAAAACAAAAATTAACTACTGATCTACATAATTCTAAAACACATGCACTTAAATGTCATCAGTACTCCAACTCATTTATTTAGGGAAAACAAGAAATATAATGTAATAACGTGTGAAGTTGACTGTTAAATTATGAAAAGAATATTAACAGGATCAGTTATGAAAGTTACGTGAAGCCCAGAGAGTTATGTCAATATGCTCCTCTCCCCACTTCCCAGATGACACAAAACACAAAAACACAAAACCACTGTGACAAAGACATAACACGGCTATGTTTGTTTCATGATTCAACGTCAGCCAGCACCTCATTATAACCTTAGAGTTCTACTCAGAAATAGGCAGATATAAAATTAGACTCTACTGTATTACCGAGTATTGTGTTTTACTTACAGGCACCCCTCTTCTTCTGAAACCATGACAACCACCTTCATATATCTGTTCATGTAACACAAGTGTTCATTGTAGCGTACATTAGAAATGCTCTAATGTAAACATGCAACACTACAATGTAATAACTTTGCTTGTTAATTGATAATAAGAAAATGCACAACACTAAGACTGTATGTGAAGCATGCTACTTGTAATATTTGGGTGTCAAAGAAGTACTAAAATATTAACAGCTTACATTTAATGACATTGTTTCCTACCCAAACAATATTCAGAATTTCGTTTGTGGCAGTTCAGGTCTAAAATTTGAATATTATTATATTATTATAATATTAATTTAATTTAAAAATAGAAATAACATTCAGTATGAACATTATTCTTATCCTAATGATACTTTGCATGCTTGATGGGTTAATTTCCAGTCACTCCTTTCACTGAACGTGAGACAGTTAGCGGTATGCTAAAAGAGCTTTTGGAGAACTAACTGATGTGAGAAAACAGTGTGTTGCACCTTGAATGGGACAATGTGATGATACTTCTGCTTTCTACTACAGAGAAAGTGGCCTCAGGTCATTTCCAGAAGCACATTTAGCTACTTTATTGATTCTGCTAAAGTTGAGACATAACTCCCTCCGTTGACAAGTGGACATACACTATTTTGACAAAATAGTGGCACCTGACCATTACACCAAAAGGGACCGATGTCAGATTCTAAATACATAGACCTTAATATGAAGTTGTTCCCCCTTTCAGCTATAACAGCTTCCACTCTTTTGGAAAGGGTCTTCCACACCAAACTCATCCAACCAAGTGTTTGTAGACTTTGCTTTGTCATGCTGGAATAGAAAAGGTCGTCCCCTAAACTGTGTAACATAGCATTGTGCAAAATATCTTGGTATGATGAAGTATTAAGATTTCACTTCACTGGAAGTAAGGGGCAGAGCCCAATCCCTGAGAAAGAGCCCCGTCCCAATACTTTTGTCTATATAGTGCACAGTGAAATCTGTTCTTTTGGATTTGTCCTCTCTTGTTTAAACACACATTCAGTTTAATTCGACTGTTGATGGAGCCGTGCAACCAGACCCTCAGCTCCCTGTTACATGTTAGCTAATTTTAAGCTAACTGGGTTTGTTAGTGCTATCCAAGGCTTGTGTTCCGGCTTCATTTATTTCACCAAAAAGCTCCAAGACACGTCTAACATAATGCTAACACTCACAGTCACCAGTCCAGTGAGAGGAATAACTGAAGTTCCATTACCCATAATACACAGTAATAGGAAACAAGAAATAACAAGATTATACTATTAAATACTATTAAAACATTTTCTCTACAGTACTGTCATTCTACACTAAAAAAATCTGAAAAGACCTAAATACAGAAAACAAAGCTGTACTGTACAGTTCTGTATGTACTGTATGTGTATGCATATATTCCTCATCCTGACCTCCTCATAGTCGTTCTCCCCGGGTACAAAGTCATCCACCAGAGTGACCCGGTGGCCCAGCTGCTCACTCAGAGCATCCAGGAACTTGTCTGTGTCCCGGCTGCGAGGCGGGCGAGAGAAAGTGAACAGCTTCTTGCGGCGGGTCAGTGTGCTGGGGCCACCATCCGAGTGCTGAGGGGAGGCAGGGGGGCTTTCCAGGCTGACATAGGGGTTGGAGTCCACACTGCTCTGGTGGTGGATCTCATACACAGGAGTGGGGAGAGGCTCCTTCCAGGACAGGGATAGGCCGGATTTACGGTTACCTGTGAGGAAGGAAATCAAAGATGGTTGCTATCAGGGCAGTCCTTGTAGGTATTTGAAGTTCACTCTGCAGATGTTTGCACCAACAATTTCTAACTGGATGACTTGGCTTTTATGTTACAAACAGTATAACATAAACGCCAAGTCGTCCAGTATATTCCCTTCAAGAAACTAGCGTGACATTTTCGGTCATGTTGTTGCCTTGAAGATTCTTTTTACTGGGAAGTTACCATGGCAACACAAAGATAAACTGCAGGCTTATACACACATATGGACTATAGAATCTAGTAGCTCTAACACAGTGAAAAATCAGTGGTTCCTTAGCCATGTTAAAATCAGAATGGTAAAAACAATTTGTTTAAACAGTTGATTTGATAAATATTAAGTCAGTCATAATCACAAGGCTGCAGATGAGGAAATCATGTGAAGATTGCTGATACATGTGACATTTTTAGTGGGTGAGTGGATGGATATTTGTCACCTGTAATAACCAATGTCCAATGTGTCATTACCAATCACATGAACATTCTTTCCCATTTAGCAGCTTGTATTTACAACAAATGTAACAAGACATGAACATGGCATCAGTCATGTGCCATCGAGGTCCAAAGTTGCAGTGTTCATTCCTGCCAAGTACTACATCTGATTTCAATTCGCTCTACAAATGGATCGAGCCTAAATGGCACATGGTTGTATACCAGTGATGAAAGCATGTGTCTGAAAGCATGTGCGAATTGTGTGTGTGTGCATGTCATTGAGTGTTTGGGCGTGTGTCAGCCCCAGTGTACCTGTGAGAGGGGGGAGGGTGAGGGGGGAGAGAGAGCGCCCGTAGGCCTCAGTCTGTGCCGGCACCTCGGGCTCTGCCGAGGAGCCACCCTGCAGTGGCGACACACTCTTCCCCGCATACAAGTTCTCCAGCTCTGTGTACACACCTGTCATCTACGGGTGGAGGGCATGATCAGCTGGTTAGCACGCAACTACTGCGACACATTTGCTTTGAAGGTCGTCTGATTTCAAGTATCTTTGGAGAAATTTGCAGACCACAGGATAATTGCAGCCTCAAATTTAATACCAGAAGTTAAATTGCAGTAATTACGAGCAGACCTTCAAATGATGTGAGAGCACAAATGGCATGACTGGCACTCATTTTGTAAGTTGCTGGAAAGCAAGGCGCTGAAATGCTGCAGTTATACCTACATGACTGAGGTCAGGGGACTCAGGGAACGAGGTTCCATCGCCTGACTGCCTCTCCTCCGGGCTCCCAGATTCATCCACATGAATTCCTAAAGCACAATAAGGCATGAACTGTGACATATGGATGTAAGCCTCCTCCTTCCATTCACCCCAAGCCAAGAAAAGGGAGAGAGGAAGGAGCTGAGCAGAACAGCATGAAGGAGCAAAAAGGCAAAAGCTTGGCTCCTGGAGCAGGAGTTAGTAATGGCAATGGAAAACAGGGGAAAGAGAAACCTATCATGGAAATAAACACTGTATGTGCTTCCAGACTGATTGGAGACATTATTAAAAGCAAAGATGGCTAAAATATGACATTCATGAATGAACCGATGATGGCAATTTTTGTGTTATGCAGCCTTTACGTATCCACACATCTTCTACACGTTCTAACAGTTACACACATTCCCACCTGGGAGCCAACCACAGCAAACACAAGCCTTATCAATCAGCTTTGAGCAGTTCAACTGGAGCAGCTGGGGTTTAGGTGCCTTGCTCTAGGGAATATTAACAGTACAGTAACCACTGAGGGAATCGGTCTCTACCCGGATTTCCCTTGTAGGTCAAAAGAAGTTGTGTTAACCTTGTAGTAACAGGTTGGCACTGGCATATCATCACTTTTTAAGCTTCTCACCTCCAGCACTTATAGAGCTATACTAGCAATCATTTTGGGTCATGGTCACGGTTCACCTGGAGAATAGCAGTCCAATATTAGCTCTGTTCTTGGGCTCTACCAACTCCTGAGGGAAATATCTGGCTCTTTAGCCATTAAATGCTCCACTATGTTCAATACCTAGTGCGAGGAATTGCAATAACTTTGTTCTTTCAATTTCACATCTGTGACTAACTGAAAAGTGGGATAGCAGTCTAGATTTCAGTGATTTGGTGCTAAAGGGCAGTAAATCCTTTCTTGTTATGTGCAGCGTACCCATTCCCAGGTGAGTCCCGATGATGCAGTCATCGGAGCTCCTCTCTCGGATGCAGCTGCGGTACGAAGTCCCCGTCACTCGCATGGAGCTGCTCCTCCGGTGGTGTTCTGGACCGATATCAGGCTCCAACACTGCTGCAAAACACACACATACAGTATAGACACATTCAGTACTGCTTCGTTGGTACTCACAAGCTAAGTATGCACAGTTGCTCCTTTGTGGCTATATTTGTCACAAAAAAGGTCACTTAACTTTCTTTATTTTCATGATCAGGATGCCTCGCATAATAGACGAACTCAACAGTCAACAATTATACGTGTATTATCGACTATATGTGTATTCCCCCAAATGCAGATCATTTTCATGTTGTGTTTTTGGCTCACCGCTGCTTTTGAAACCCAGGAAGCGTGAGAGCTTGCTCTGGCAGCGTTCTTGTTCATCATAGGTCAGTAGCTGGTGAATAAACTGCCAGATCACCTGTTTGGCCGGAGTGTCCAACACCGGAAACACGTCCACTATCAAAGTGTCCACATTCCTGCGAACACACGTACAATGCATCTATGCACACAGACATCATCTTTATGTAACCAATGCCCTGTTTACTGCTGGGTAATTGATGTAGCTCTGATTTACATTCTTTGCTGTAATGACACGTATATCTGAGAATACAGGATGAAAAAAGATTATAGTGGGAGGATAACAGGGATGTCAGTTATGGTATGATTTATGCCTTTGGGTGTTTATAATGCATGCACATCACTTTTGCTTATAACCATCCTGCAGCATCGCATGTTTGCATCATCTGCAGAGGTAATACTCCATCCATCGCTTTCTCTGGTTCAAGCCTTCATCATTGAGGAAATGTTATCAGCGCCATTGGGTGGAATAAACTTCCTGCTTAGCTATGCACATTTGTTTCTTCACTGCTTTTCCTCTCGTCGTCCCTCATTCATTTTCTCCACCTCTCTTTCTTTTTCATCTCCATTAAGATCATCCTTCACAGCCCGATTTGTTGCGATTAAAAAGTTTCCCTGGCAACAGCTAATTTTCAACACAGCCACTGTCAGCTAGCTAGTCAACAGAGTCTTACCACAAATACAGTCTGGCACATGTTGAAAACCCAACTTAAAGTTACATTACATTTCATTTAGCAGAAGCTTTTATCCAAAACGACTTATAGAATCACAAGTTTCAGCACAATAAAATTACTCTCAAGCAATAAGAGCTAAAACACAATTAAAAGTGCTTAAGTAGAAGAGCAAGAGTAGAAAGCAGGAGAACATGAGAGAGTGAAGGGGTGTTAGAGGGTTAGGGTTGTTAGGGGAGAAGGTGCAGTTGGAAGAGCTGAGTTTTCAGTTACATTATTACTCCTCTCTGTCTACTTCTGTTAAGAGACCCTCTCTATCCCTCCATCCCACTGACCTGTGCTGGAAGAAGGTCTCCAGTGCCTTGCAGACTGTGTACCTCTCCTGGATGGTCAGCAGGTGCTCCAGCTGCTGGCTGAAGGTTCGCCCATGGACTTTGATGCTCGGTGGAAGAATCTCTGCCACCCACTGCAGAGAGCTGAGGGCTGGAGACCTGGACAATGGGAGATTATCATTCATTTTTCTACACATATATTGTCACTAGTATTGTTTTTCCTTTGTTTATCCTACTTTAGTTAAAAAATGCAGACTTATGTGACAGAGAGTCTGATGATAGTTTGTTTGTCTCTGTAGACCTGCTGGAAATGTCAAATCAAAATGTCAGGTTTGCTGGTGTGTATTGACCTGGAGCGTGGTAATGTGGTGGTGGTGGTGGGAGGCAGGCTTGGAGACTCCTCTGGGTCAGTTTGGTCTGAGGAGTAGTCAGAAGGACCCTCCTCCACCACCAGAGTAGGCATTGCCCCACTGCCCTGCAGCATAGACACCACCTTCTCATGGGAACAGTTTCTACAAAGAGAGGCAGGACAAGAGAGTGCACACATAAGAGCGACAGAAATAAGCGATGGACAGGTGATAGACTTTTGGCTATAAAGCAGGTGGATTAAAGAAATTAAATCCACTGCATGACTTCTAGCAAACAGAGGGAACACTGATATGATAAAGTGTTTCCATTTTTTGGCCTGTGCCACCTTAAAACATCAAAACCAAAAGAGTGATCCCCCCTCCCTTCTTATACAGTATCTAAATAATTTTCAGAGTTGTAAATAACCAAAATTATCCACTAATGTCTCCCCCAAAAAGTAAAAAGTAAAAGTGGTGACAGCTAAGCAAAAGCTTGTCAGAAGATGCTTAAGCTGTGCTGTAATCATAAAATGATATTTTAAGCATATAAATAGATTTACAGACAGAAAGATTTCCTAAAGGAGATCTTCAGAGAGAATTGTAAAATTGTCTATGTCTAAAACCTAAATTTGCAAGAAACATTAACATAAACCTAAATAGTTATTCTGTGAACTGCAGTAATTCTTGAATTACTGAATCTTCCCAGCAACGTGACAACTCCTCTTCAAACCCTTGCAAGACTCACGCTTGTGTTATGGTACAAAACGTGAAAACATTTTAGTCTTTACATGACATTTACTGTATTTATCAGATGAGCCCAAGTCCGAGCCATAATGCTGGAAAGTTTGATTTTGACAAACTATTTCACCTCAGCTGTAACAGAAAGATGAAGATGACTGTTCTGGTACAAACCAGTTTTTGCATTAATTTTACAAATATTTAATTTTCTACATTTTTTAGATAATTGGATAGTTGGAATATTATGGTAAAAACAAGTTTTTGCCTTAATAAAAAATGTAATTTTCCACATTTTTGTAAATACCATGGACCATATTCTCACAACAACACTGAAGGCTATCTTGCACTTTATTTTCTTTCTCCCTCTCTGGTGAGCAACTTTATTTTGCTGATCACCTCCCACTGCTGCAGCACCGTGTCATCAGGGAGAGCAGCGAAATTATACAGCGCCAATCAAATCAGTACATCAGGCAGCCATGGGAACAACTCTGCGATTCTTCTTTCACATGGCTATCAGGGTTGCAGAACGAGTAATACTATTTTTTCACACAGCACTGGATAGATTGGCTGATAGATTGTATTTGCTGAGCTCATATAAGATACAATTCAATTTCAATCCAAACTGAAATTCTTATCTGCACTCCCACAAACTGAAAATCCAGAGGCAGAGGGTCATGAAGTTGTAAAGTCCACAAAACAATGATGGATACTCCCACAAGAAAACTTCTGTTTACATAAAGGCTGCGTTCATGTGCATCGCCCCATACATAAGGGGGATGTTGTATGCTGTATTGATTGTAAAGCCTCATTGAGGTAAATTTGCAATACAAGGCTATATATACAAACTGACTCCACAGAAACATGCGATGGTTGAATGGTATCAAGCCTACAGAGCACTATTGATCTGCTCTTGGCAGGAAAGTGAATAAGTCAAATTGTTCAGCCTATTTCCAGTATATCCACCTATGTATTTGATTTTTCCCAAATTAAAATTTTGCACAGAAACAGTAAAAAAAAAAGATTAAGATAAAAGATATATAGCTTCAGGTGTTGTGTGATGGATTATCTGGCAGGAGGATTTTCATAGTGGCAGCAGATGGTTTCTGCTGAAGAAAAACAAGCCCTGATATCTCAAAATATGCCGCTCAAAAACTTGGACAGAAGGCATAAAAGAAAATACTACTACAACTGCTGCTAATAATAATGTTATCCATTAAAGACAAACCTCATGTCCAGTCCATTGAGGAAGAGGATACGGTCACCTGGTTTCAGTCCGCATTCCTCAGCAGGACTATCTGAGAGGGAGACAGCAATGGCAGAAAATCAAGCATCAGAGAGTGAAAACAGATCCTGGCACAACCTCACCGGCTAACAAGGTGCACTGAACAGATGGGCACAACATGGTGACTTGTGATGCTGTCAGTCAGTGTATGGCATCCAACAAAGCCCATCAACAGATGAGATCTCCGTGATAAATCTTATTACGTAAGGAAACAGTGCTGTCAAAACAACTCCCTGTGGAATCTTTTCTGACTGCACTGTACTCATCCACCATCGCCTCCTCATCTGTCAAATCAATTGTCCTCACATTGAATGTCATGTCATCTTTTTTTTTTTTTTTTTACCCAAAGTTTGGATGTAGCAAACTCTTTAAGTGATAACATAGTGTATGCAAGTTTAGGCACATTCACAGGCCACGAGACGGACTTTCAATCACTTTGTGGTTTCCTGCTTATCCGTAACGGATCTGTGTACAGATCACGATGAGAGACATGCTCTCCACCCCCACCATCTCCATACCAACCTCCATAAGGCCCACTGAGTCAGTCCACTCTGGCTGCTTCAGCACATGATGGTGGGAGATGATGGTGGGCGGGAGCAGTGCCGTCATCATCGAACACACACACACACATATCACACACCTCCCTCCTCACAGAGGAACCTGGCAAATTCCTGCAACAGTAACTTCACAGCCTCTCTTGTCTGACTGTTATTTAGAAAATCAGTTAATTGAATGACCTTTAACTGCTTGTTTAGTCTAAGTACGTAGCAGCAATTCATGTTTGATTTTCATGCCAACAATCTCCAAAAGCAGTGTGTTGTATTTCATTCAAAAACTCGTTCAGCAGAGGAAATGCGGCAACTCACCATACTATTGCAACTCTAAATTAAAACAATTTGTGGTTTTTATGAGGGCCACGATTACCGACATATTTTTCTGTCAATACACATAAAGTATTTTTTCACACTTCACACAGATTAACAAGGTATAATATGTTTCAGAGGTGGCTCTGGTCAGAGTCAGACTAGCTTTTTACCCTCTGCGCTAAGTTAAGCTAAGCTAACTGGCTGTAGCCTCATATTTAGCTGACAGACATGAGGATGGCGTTGATCATCTAACTCTCTGCTAAAAGAGAGTGAGCTCATTTCCCAAAATGCTGAAGTATTTCTTGAAGAAATTATTTTAGTATTTGGATGCAATAGGGTCTGCTGTCTTACCATGACTGTTTGTAATGAATCTTAATTTGCAGAGGCATTACAGGGCGCTCACAGTACAACCTCCTCTGTGGGTGTCCATTAAATAAACTCAAGAAATAAAGTCGGAAAACAAGGGAGCTTTTCTGTGGTGCTATAAAGGAAATTATAGCAGAGTCTAAATTTACCTGGCATCTCTCTTAGGCAAAACCATAAATTCAGTAGTCAAAGTATTGTTTATAACACTCCCTGAATGTAACCGTGTAGTACTGGCTGACAGCTGAGTGTCTGTCACTGTACCGTACAGCTTGTTCTGAGTGTTTTCCTCTTAACATTTCATTGGTGAGTCAGACAAATCCACTTCCTGGTACACTCACAGTCACACACACAAAAACACCTCCTGATCACCTTCAACCCCCAGCGGCTGGCACCTCAACAGACTCACCCACATAAAACGCATCCGCCTCACCTCCCTCGCCAGCCAACAATGTTTGGGTCAAGCCACCATACACAGAGAGAGAGGAGGCATCTACCAGGAATGTACTCTTATTCCTTTTTAATATAGAAGCAGTACCTGGAATAACAGAGTCGATGCAGACGGGAGCGTGACCTCGCAACGTGAAGCCGAAGTTCTTCTTCCCCCTGTAGACACGAATGACCCTGAGAAAAGACAGGAAGTGAGAAAAACTATTAAAGGCAAATGTCTTTTTAACTCAAGCTGATACACAATATCATAAAGTTTTTCTGCTTTTCACTTTATGTTGTTCTGAGTCATCCTCTTTAAACTGGAAATACATCAAATTACAAAATCAATACACCAATGAAAGTGAGCGTATCTTCAAGCTTAAGCCCAGGTTATTTCCTCTCAGTTACATTTCTCTTCCTTTCACTGAGAATGTGCTGCAATTAACGATTATTTCAATTATTGAATAATATATAAATTATCTTTTTAAACCATTTGTCTATCATTTGGTTGATAAAATGTCAGACAAATGTCAAGGGTTGTCTCCACATTTGTCCCACCAACAGTCCAAAACCAAAACATATTCAGTGTTTTAAGATTTTTTTTGTTTGACTCATTAAATTCGATCCACTATCCAGAGAATCTTTTCATCATTTTTTCTCATTAGCTACTCCGATGTTTAACAGCCTCTCTGTGAATGGTCGGAGAGCCCAGCTGTCTCAGGATGGAGCACTCACTTACTCACTGCTGTTTACAAGGCTGTTGTTGTGCTTCACTTTTGATTTGAAATGTCACTTCCTGTAGGTGGGAGTCTGAACATGTGGGGATATGATGCTAGTCTTTAATGCAATCCAACTTTGTGATTTAAGCTGGTAAGTGGCTTTTTCGACTCAGCCTCAGACTGGACATCACACTACGTCTTTTCCTCTGAATGTTATGCTCCAGTTTCTGGATCTAAATAAAAATAATTCAGGACAGACTCAACGCAGAAAAACAAAAGAGCTTTGAGATTTTGCTGATTTGCTACTTTGCCCTCATCAGGAGGAACAGATTGTGGAACCTCCCGTTACATCAAAAACGAGACACTGTCTCGCTGTCTGTTGCGCGTTGCTATGGAAACGACTCAAGGCTGCACTGCCTCTATATGTAAACAGGGGTAAGACAAAAAAACAGTAAGATGGGAGAGAAAACAGACAGATCTATTCTTTGATAGTTACTGGCTGTTATGCAAGATGGGCTAAATGCAGATGGGAGCTTTGGGTGCTGTATATCTGTGTGTGTATATTTCAGAGTTCCTGTCATCTAGTGAGGACTTTTTTCCAGTATAAACCCAAGTAGCACTCAGGACAAAAGCTTTATTATAAGGCAAAATGTCATTTCTGAGGTTCTGGTAACAGTTAGGGTTTAGATTAGGCTGTCCACAAGTAATGAAAGTCAGTGCAATACCCCAACAAAGATAGCTGCACACAAAAAGACATGGAGGATTAGCCTTTCACACACTTGACAAACTGAGTGTCCACAACTATCAGGTGTCTCAAGGCCTTTCCTGATTACCAGCAGTCTACACCAGCTGCATTTCATAAATTTACTTCTAAGTGGTTTCACATGACGCCATCGAGCCAAAACTAAATTAATCTATTTGACATTACTGACTGAAATCACAGATTCTGAGCAAATGCTGGCTCATTGTGTAGTAGCAGCTCTGATATTGGCCTGAATAGACTAATTACCAATCTGTAGTACCAATCCTGCCAAACATATTATGCTTTTATTTTTGAAATGAGTTAAACGAGTTAATGTACAGATTCATGTCATTTTATTGTTATTACTATTACTATAATTATTATTATATTACTACTATTATCTATCTGTCTATCGAGGTACAGTAGAGACACAACAATGTTACACAACACTCTTCACTTCTGAGAAAGCACCTACATGCAGCACATTTTCTTCCTATGGGTACCACTTACAGTATGCCACATGAAGTAACCTCTCTCATTCAACACAGTAGGCTCTTTTTGTTGTGTCACCTGCCAATATGATCACACTTGACATACTGGGCCAACCATTTTCACTCCGATATGAAGGCAGATCTTTAGTTGGGATTTAGTTGGCTGGCTTAGTGTGGGAGTGCGCTGCCATCCTCGTAATCCTGTGCTCCGCTGTGGTGTTATTTGTTGGACAGTCGTGTAATCAGTGTGTTGGTGGGTGGAGGATGAGCGGGAGAGGTTGAATGGTCAGGAGCTCTACAGCAGTGCAGGATTAGCATGTTGAATAGGTGAAGAGACACACACGAGCAAGATGGCTCAAGTGGTTACATGCCTGGGCTTTAGCTAACTTATATTGTAGGGTGTACTGACAGCTTTATAATGAGAACAAGAGCTTTTGGATGAAAGAATTTGACACCAAATCAGCAAAGATGGAAAAAGACACACAAACCTGAATGTCCTCCTTCATTTCCATAATATCCTACCTTTAAATGTGTGAATGCTAAAGTCAGTCTGCAGCTGCAATATGTGTTGAGTTTAACCTGCTGATAGCCTGGTTCCCAACAGTAAACAACACTTAAAACAGAGCCAAAGACGTTCTTAAACATCATCACAAAAACAACAAGTCAGCAGTCTCACACATGTGGGCTCACCTCTGATTGGGTCCAATGGGGGGATGTGCAGGTATCCCAGAGGCGGACTTTCTTAACCCCCTGTCTCTCTCAGCATCACCCCTCCCTCCAGGTTCTCCGTCTCTGGGCACCGAGCTGGCCCGTTTGGACCCACGGTGGCGATCGGAGTGGTCCTCACTCCGACTGCGACGGATCCTGCCCTGCGGCTCGCTGATGCTCTTGCTGCGGCAGAGCCGGTTGATCACGTTCTGGGACACAGCCTCGTCAAAGCGCTGCCGGTGCTTCTTGGGAATGAAGATTCTGGCAAACATGGTGGCATGTGAGAAAAATAAAGGGGCTGATATTAGTTATCGTCCACAAGATTCAGAAAAAAAGAAAGAGTGGGAAGGAGAATGGATCTACATCACAGATCCACCTCAATCCATTTTGAAAAGTCCAAAACCAAACCCATTAGATTTCCATTCAAATAATAGCAAAGAGTAGAAAATCCAGTAGAAGCAGAGATTAAAAAGTGTTCAACTCGTTCGCTGCTGAAATAATCGTCACAGTTCACACTAATTCAAATCAACAGGCTTGAAGACTCAAATTCAAAGGAAAGAAGAAGGCTTTTGATGGACAGATGAGGCAGTCCCCGGAGAGAGGAAAGAAAGAGAAGTTGAAAAAGAAAAGCCAGAGAGAAAAGATCTTTCCCTGAGCAGAGAGTCAGTGAGAAAATCTTGGCATCTCTCGCTGCTTGCTGGGGTCTCACTGCTGCAGCGTGAGATACCAGAACCAGAATACAGCAAGAGAAAAAGGTGTGGGAGTGAGCAAGCATGGGATTTCTCCTCTCTCTCTCTCTCTCTCTCGCTCTCTCCCTCCTTCTATTTACATCATCTCCCTCTTACTCGATCGCTCTCCTACACTTCCGTCCACGCCTCACCTCTGTGTCACTCTGTCGGTGTGAGCACAGAGCAGGAAGCTGTCATCAGCTGGGATCTTTCCAATGTTCCCCATGTTCCACAACACTGTGTTGTTTTAGCTTTGAGAACAAAAACAACAAGCATAATGAACCCATTCAAACGCAGAAATCAGTAGGTGTACAGGTTTTAATAAAGTTAATCACTCCCATTTCAATTAATAATTATTTAAACAATTAAAAATATCTAAGATTTTTCCAACAGCTTCATCTCAAGAAAAGAAAAAAGCTCAGCTGATGACACACACTAACAAGGCGGAAAAAACATCACACTAGAAAGCCGGACGTCTTGTATTTTCCTACTCCAGAGATTCACCATTACACGTGCATGAGGCTGGGAGACTTATGAAAGGAACGTTTCCAAACTGTTGAGATATACTGACGTTCAGTCCAAGGGGCGGGTCAAGCACAAAAAATGCAAGATCCTACAATTCCACAATGCTTGATAAAATTCACCCTCTTGTCCACAGTTAGATGAGTCTGTGCAGTAAATATATGGCTACTGCCAGTAGCCAGATAACTTAGCTCTACACTGTCCAGCACTTGCTGACAAGGTGGATTTTGTTACCCTTAGAAAGAGTCAGACTTTATATTTCCAAATCTTTATATGCTAATCTAAGCTAACCACCCTCTGCCTGAAGCTTCATGATTCCCATATAGATACTGAATGTGAATTTTGTCAAAACGTCCAGCTATTGCTTTAAGCTCATTAAACTAGTCCCTTAAAGGAGTGAGAAATAGAAAAAATATATCACCTCATTTTGGAGGATTTATTAAGACAACAATGTGCTTGCATGTCCTCACAAAAAGGGGAGTCAGAAGTTATTTATTTGATTCAATGTTTTTTTTTTTTTAAGTCACAGTGGCATTAAGATCCAACCGAAAGTGTGTGCTCAAATTCAGATTTGCACAAACAAACTGTTTTGATTCCCACCTACACCAGTCTGTTGTGTTCTGACCAGCTGATTCGCTGCAGATCTGCTGATCAGATGAATCAGTTATAATCAGACTGGGCGTAGCGCGGCCTGTGAAAAACAGCACCAGTGGAGTAATTAGCAAGGAACTCTCTGATATGAGAGAGAGAGATAACAGCTACCACTGTACATGTCCAAGAGAGGCTAATTAAGCTGCATAAAAACAACTTTGACAGCTAAATAAAGCAATTAGGACAAGCTCATCGTACAGAGAGGCAGAGAAAGAGAGAGAGAGATCGAGAGAGGGAAACAATCTTCACAGAAAACGTGAGGCCTGACCACAGTTCATTCCATTATCCAGAACTGTTTAAGCACTTTATTAAAAGGTACTCAGGAAAATGTAGAGCCAGCCCAGTCCTGTGCCGTTCCTGCTGTGTGGCATATAATGAAATCCCATTTACAGGTGGAACCTAAAGGTCACAGCTTCTGCTAACAGGACTGGTCGCATGTATGAAAAACACGTTTTGTAAAGACTGCACATCATAGGTCCAGATCTATTCAGAGCCTGACCAAGTCTGTCCTTAATAAGCCGATGCCAGTACTGCTATTCAAGAGTTTTAAAAAATGGAATAACAATGCAACAGCGGATAATACTTACAATACACAAAGAACATAAACAAATGAAAACAAACATTTCTTTGGCCTTAATGTACTGCAGTTTCTGCTTGTCTGTAATAAGACACAGACAAAACACTGCAGCTGAGCTCCTGCAGTTCCACTATTATCTGAGAGCAGAAGGAAGCAGGACGTACAGTACCTTGCACAATGCTCTATTACAGATTCAACAAAAACATACACAAAGAAATACACTTCCGGACTTGGGGTCCTCCAGTGGTGGCATCAAAAAGTACACTGTGGTAGAGAACAATGTGTGCTGCTACTGTCTGTGCAGGAGCTCTCCATTCAGCACCACAACAACACAAGACAAAAGGACTTTCAGATTATGACATGATTCTCCTGCCTCGTGCTTGAATTATGTATTTTTCCCTGACTTTTAATGGCTCGCATCAGGTTAAGTGCAACTCAATATGTTTAAAGGAGCCAATTAAATGGTTCTGAAAGGGGCACTTTAGCACCTTTACACATTAAGAGCTGATTAATTATTATGAGAAGTATTCAGAGGAAAACAGCTTTACAGAGTTTAAGAAAATAACCCAGACAATGTCACTGTGATGTTAATAGGGTTATCTCGGTTTTATCTCGGTTTTTTTCAAAACATTTTTATCAGAAAGAAAGTTTGACACTTTCAGTCTAAGGTACACTAATGTATCACTGATATATAATTACTTAATAATTAATTATTTAAACAATAACAATTACTATTGTTATGTGCACAATCGCACATTAACAAGTAACATCTATTCAATAATAATCTTGACAGTAAAGACAGCTTTTTCTCCATCACAATAATTTTAAAGACACTAAAATTGCATCACATTACAGAATAAACAGACGAAGGCTTTAAGTGGCCACCTTTCCATTTAAAAGCACACCATTCCTTACAACTGCGATGGGGGGATGTGCAGGTATCCCAGAGACGGACTGATTTCGTGTCAAATTCTTTCATCCAACTGCGTGCGATCAGTCATTTTAGTGCAGCTGTCATCTTTAAGAGGCGGTGGGCATCTCTTTTTTTGGAACAAATCTATTCAGTTAAAGATATAGGCCACATATTCTTAGCCCTGCTGTCACTGTCTCTGCAGATTCTGATAAGGTTTGAGGTGTATATGTAGTCAAGTGCAGCCTGAGACTGTTTTGCTTGAGCACAGACTTCTGGCTACAATGAGCAGACTCCTGAGATATAAATAAATGTTCTGTAGTGATGTAGGTGTAGCAACCCACACAGAGCCTCACTGTTTGCTATCTGTGCTTCCCTGCTATTTGTCATCTATTCATATCACAGTGCTAATATGCCTCTGTCTCTCACACAGTACATGTCTGTGGAAGGACGTGTGTGTGTGTTTGTGGCTGCTACTGTTCAGCGTTATACTTTGGTAAATGCAGATGTTCATTTACCTCTGACTGCACAGACATCTGTTGAAACAGCCACCTCATCACAAAAAGTTTTCCACGTCAACTCTTGGAAACTAAATGAGTGTTCTGATTTGACCTCATTTATAAAGAACAGAGATCTATAATTATCTGAAGGAGGATTGTGGAGGAGGAAGCAAGCAAGGGACGGATTTCTCAAAAGGGAGGAATGACAAGCGGAAAACTGCAAAAAGGAGACCTCATTTCATTTCGAGTGTGCGGCTCAGCTGTCAAACGTGTGACTGATGCCCTGTCTGAACACACATAGAGAGGTGTAAAATAATAGACAATGTGCGGGAGAAAATTTCCCTTTCTTACGGGATCTGTTTGCCTTGCTTCTCTTGCTCACTGCCAAAAAAAAGTGAAGCAAAGTGGCACGTCACACATTGAAGCATAAAGCCAGTGGAATGATAACATAATTATGTGATTTCAAATCCGTTGTGAGCTTCACTGAAAGCTGAAATAAAAGAAAAAGAGGGAAATCTCTAAGAATAGGTCACACAACATAAAACGTTTCAGGTTAAATGCAAATTGAAAATTCATTTGACTCATACCACACTCATACCAATGCAGTATGTGGTGGATATGCTGTACTATAGTTTATATCTCTACTAAAGTTGATTTCTGTGAATTTGCAATGATCTTTAGAGTTGTAACTTGGCAAAGCTAACCTGTCAACTACTGTGTGAGCTTTGTTTTCTCTCCATGTCTAAAATACATCAACAGAGCCTACATGAATCTTTTTTAATCTAAATTCAATGAGACTGTACTGCAGGCCTACTTTGAGCTAAATGCTAAAGTCAGCATGCTAACAGACCGATGTTTAGCGGGTACAAGAGTTATCATGATCATCATCTTCAGCATGTAAGCGTGCTAACATTTGCTAATTAGCACTCAACACAAATTGTAACTGAGGCTGATGGGAATTTGGTCATAAACCAAAGAGAGTTTGATATAATGGTGGCTCTGGACAAAAAGTCGCACAATCATTTGAAGTTATTACATTTAATTCTCAGGGGGACATGACTTTATGTGCAAAATGTCGTGGCAAACCATCCAGCAGCAGTGAAGATGTTTCACTAAAAAAACGACTATGGTGGTGCTAAACCAAATGGCCAGCTGTCACTGATCTCTAGATCTCTAATCAGTCATGGATGGTCCATTGTGGTTTATGGTCTCCCTTCAGCCTGAACAAGCTGGTCACAAAGAGCAGCACCCAATTATACCACAAAAGATAAATGCACAGTGAATATAACGAGGCAACCTGTTCAGTCCAAGTTATGAATGCACTGGCTTTAGCGCTGTTTGTGCCCATCGCAGACAGTGTGCAAGGCACTTGTTTCTCATCTGGTGCAGTGTAGCAGCTCAGCAGTACTTACAAACAAGCTGCAGTCGCTGCCTCCTGCAGTTAAGATTAAACACCATCATTAGCGGCACCATTGAAAACCAAAAGCTTTGCACACAGCGTGCGCTGTAGATCAAGATGAGCAGATAAAGTTCTACATAGCTAAAAAAGCAAACCTTCTTTGAAGCAAATCTCCATGAGCACAATGCTTCCCATGTCGTTACTGACAGACATCATGTGGTACAGAAAGTGCAGAGAAAGTAATATTTATGTAATCAGAAAAATAAACATTCACACATTCACACACACACACACGTGGAAAGAGATTACGTACAAAAAGCAGAGTGTTTGTGTTGCTAACTGTATTAAACTAGCATTCTCCATCCAAGTGTGGTTGCATCACATCAGACTATATGAAGAGAATGATGGCACTTCTTTGAATTAATAAATTATAGATTTAGAGCTCAAAATTGCCTTGGAAAAAAAAACCCCAAACATCTAGGGAATAGAGGGTAAAAACATCAGATATCAAACATCAATAGCAGTCATCCTCTTGTGCTTGGTCTCCAAATTCATTAAATATTCACTCACCTCCCATCTCACATACATAACTACACTGATGGCACTTTGTAAAAACAGTGCGGTGCAAAATATCCCCTCATAAACAAAGAAGCAAACACAACCACGTTACATTAAACCTTAACACAAACAACACTGAACTGTAAAGAATGGAAAAGCGTACTCACCCCAGACAATTCATCGTTTCAGCTGTCACCCATAGCTTAGAAATGAACTAAACCTAAGCTCTAAGTTGCACCATCTAATGGTGACACCTACTGCTTCAGTGCTGCTTCTCTGAGGGGAATAAAAGAGGTGGTGGGACCTTGGTGCATGCAGAAGGCTGTCTTTACCAAGTGCCAAGGGAAAACGGTCACCACAGAAGGAGAGAGGGAGAGGGAGGGAGCTGAGCTCTGAGCAGAATAATGAGAAGAAAATCCATCAGAGGAACATATAAACATCTCTTAGAGAGGGGGAGTGGTGAGAGGTAACAGAGCTGTGTTGAAAAAAAAAAAACACAGAGATGGCATTAATGTTATTATTGGTGGTGGTGCAAATCGAGTGTCCTTCATTACACAAACACTAATGAGGAGTCGTTGGTTGACAAGAGTTTGAATTATTCATGACCAATTTAAGGCAGAAAAATCCTGTTGCCTTGCGTCATTTCAGGTGGGGAAACAATGAAACTACCTGAGTGCTGACTTCATACTGCTGGATACCTTTCTTACGGTATATTAATACCACTAGAAAGAGTTCAGAGTGATGTAGTAGTGGAGGGAGCCAGTGGAGTAAGAGAACAAAGGATTTGATTGGCTCCACTTGTAGAAGAAGTACAATCTGTGGACGAACTGTCTTGGGGATTTAGAGAGAGGAAGGAGTGCTGGTCATTTTGGCACATGGACAGACACAGAACTCGGAGTAGTTTTTCATGGTTAGTCACCTGGCATTATTCAAATTCATAGAAACGCAGCCACACACCTTCAAATAAACCTGTTGGCTGCAGATCCAGCCTTTATTCCCTTTTTTTGATGGGACTGCAGGAATAAATTATGTTTTCATGAGGTGAGTACTCAATGCAATCTGTCCATGGCTCATCAGTTCATGTCGTCAATTCTCATTTCCTGCAAAAATCTGCAAGCTTGAACCCCTTCACATCAGTTTACATTCTTGGTTTCAGTAATACTGATGACACTTTAAGCAACTTGGAAGGTCACAGTGGAGTTACCCCCCCCCCTTACCCAAGTGACAGATGGGGTCTACCTAAACCTAAAGTGTAACTCTGAAAGGGTTGGCAGCAGACGGGACCCCCTCTAATCCTTCCAGTGACAGATCAGGGACAGGAAAAGCCTGTTCAGATTGCAGATTATTTTACTTTTCACTGCAACTTGAAAAGAACAAGTGGGTATGTGTGTGGGCTAAAATACCAAGAGTGGGAGTAATAATCAATCATCACTGGAAGCTTCGCAATAGCACAAACTGCAATATTGATGATCTTGGTTCTTATGTTCCCAGATAACAGCCTGGAGTGGGAAAGTAACACAATACGTTCAGGTTTTGGAGGAGTATTTTGGCTTTAGTGGACTGTTTGTCACAGAATGACAGGAAACTTGGAAACTTACAGAGGAGGATTCAAATAAAGGGTGTCTTGGCAACACAATACGCATCTCAAACTGCATAGGAATGCTTTTTCATGCAGTCTCAAAGGGTGAGTTAGAAAGGCCGGGCCAGAAACAGGAAAGATGCTCTCCCCTGGATCAGTAGTCATCTTTCTACCAGCAGTTTATTCTACAGCGGGAGCTGAAATGACTGGCTCTTACCTAATGCTGGAGATAAGCTGTCGATGCTCGTCAGTGGTGAGCACATCAGGCAGGACCGAGGCCAACCACTCGACTCTCTTCTCGGCTGCATACTGCTTCAGCACACTGAAGAGTTTCTCTTTCACTTCAGGTTCGTCACCCAGGATCTGCTCCACCTGATGTAGATTGGGCAATGTTAGAGGCTGGGAGTAGTTTCAGGGCAACTCCGTAAAAAATGAAAAAAAATGATGGAGGATGCCATGACCTCGTAATTTTACACAATGTCAGGTTGTTACCGCAGTTTCCAAAAAACAAATTACTGAAGGCTTTATTACTTGAGTTTTGGCATGTCGTGCCTTGACCTTAGTCCATTTTAAATTAATATATTTTCTGGTCCTACCAATCCCTTTAGTATTACTATTACATTTGACAGTTTCTTTTCTTTTCTTTCTTAAAGCCACTGAAAGCCTGGTTTCAGTACTCCTCCATAACAATAACTATTCATGACTAAATAAGCAATCATTAAAATTTGTAAAGCTCAAATTTGATTGGAGCACAGAAACACGTCAAAAAAAAAAATCAACCTTGTGAATCAACAAAACTGTTTGGCAGAAAAGTTTGTGTTTATGTTGGATTTTATGACGGACTGCTCACAGTAAAAACCTGATTGAGAAAGTACATTTTCAAGGCCTTTAAACTCCACAGGTCAACAGGAGCAGGTATAGGACTTAACTGGGACCTAGATGTTAAAATTAAACAGCTGGGAATTTATTAAAATGTACCTTCCTATTGAACTCCAGAGCTTTATGTTTACGGTCCTGTCTCGCCCCGTCTCCTCCTATCTGACTGTCCTCTATGCTGATTCTGTGTTTCTGCCTCGGGCCAAGACACAGCACCCCCAGACGGAGCGTCCTCCCCTGGGAGGCCTTGATCAGCGCTGCTGCCATCTCGTGCTGCCTGACGGGGATGCCGTTGACCTCCATGACGTAATCCCCCGCCCTGAGACCTGCGCGGCCAGCTGGTGAGCAAGGAGAGCAGTCCTCCACCAGCAGGGGGCAGTCTCCTACGATGGTGAACCCGAAACGACCGTCTGGACCTGGTACAATGTCCATCTGTAATTATAAATATATATAACTTAATCTAAGAATTTACCTCAATATTTGACCAGAGAAGGGCGGCACGGTGGTGCAGTGGTTAGTACTGTCGCCTCATAGCAAGAGGGTTCCAGGTTCGAATCCCGGTCTGGGCCCTTCTATGTGGAGTTTGCATGTTCTCCCTGTGCCTGCGTGGGTTTTCTCCGGGTACTCCGGCTTCCTCCCACAATACCAAAAACATGCACATTAGGTTAATTGGCTACTCTAAATTGCCCCTAGGTGTGAGTGTGAGAGTGTGTGGTTGTCTGTCTTTGTGTGTTGGCCCTGCGATTGACTGGCGACCAGTCCAGGGTGTACCCCGCCTCTCGCCCCGTAGTCAGCTGGGATAGGCCCCAGCTCCCCCACGACCCTGACGGATAAGCGGTATAGAAAATGGATGGATGGATTTGACCAGAGAACACCAACACCAAAATGCGCTCAATCAGTCATTCTAAGACAGACTTGTAACTCCACTGACTTCAATACATACGGTATATTTATCACTGCTGTAATGCATTCAAAAGCCGTAAGACCTGCTGTATGCGGGACACCACGCCGATACTGGGAGGGATGTTCTTCTGAGTCTGGGCGATGGCAATAACAGCTTGGGGACCCAGTGTTGACACATTGTGGCCCTCGATCTCCAGGACCTGGTCACCGGCCTGCAACCCTGCCAGATGGGCGCTGCTGCCCTCCTCCACAGACAGGATGTAGCTGGGTCCATTCCCACCCAGCTTGAAGCCGAAGTCTTCAGGCCAGCCCTGGTTGGACGACGGCATGCTGAGGACTTAAGAAAAGAGAAGGATATGATAAAATAGTTGACGTGGATCTAAGATTTGAGGGAGGGACAGTAACAACACATAATCCAAGGGCTTCACAGAGTGAGGTCCTGCACATTGGAGCAGACAAATGTGTGAGGTTATGAAAGAACACGCTAATAAAATGAAGAAAGACATGCACTTACCCACTGTGGCCAACACATTCAAGTCTATCGACATTGCAAAAACACCTTCGGATCAAATAATCCTTTGCACGTTTTAAAAGAGCTCCAATCCTAGGCACTGGTGCCCTGTCTCTCCTCCCTCCTGCTATCTCCCGTGTCTCAAGTTGTACTGAGTGCAGCTCTGTAACCCTGTACCCTGAACCATGACACACTCAGCGGTCCCTGACCTGGTTCACAAACTCCACAGCAGCCAATCAAAGTAAGGCAGGCAGAGATTGTGACCTTAATTAGTTTGAGAGACAAAAGTTCCTCCAGCTATTCTTTTTTTTTACTCAGTGCACATGCACGTCTGTCCTGTTGAATGGTAATTATGCAATGAAGCAACAGAGCACAGCACTGAGTGCACTGACTGTTTCAAAGCAGGTAGGACATACAAAATGGCAACAAACAACAACCAAAGAGGTAAACTGACAACTATAAAGGCACTTGAAGGTCAATCTTTGGACTGAAATACTCAAATGAGAATAAATTAATTCCCATGTGGCAGTTCTCAAATACATCTCTAATATGACAAGCACAGAATTACACAAACTGACATGCTGGCTTTTGCCAAATATGATCAACCATAAACCCTGTGGAGCAGCTGGAAGCTAATGATGTGCTCCACAGCCTCCAAAGCCACAGCAGGATTCACATAGTGGACGAAACTGATAAAGGACTTACAGAAATCTTTAGATGGACACCGAGAGCGTTTGCTGTGCCGAAAAGAGTATCTGCCTTTTTTGTTTTGCAAAAACTTCTTCATCTTGAATCTGAAATAGCAGGTGGCCTGCTAGCAGCCTGATATCCAATCTGTCTTCCCAAATACGTTTAAAAAAAATCCCCCCTTGAGCACCCTGCAAACCAAAGTCAAACACAAAGGGTGACAATCTCAAAACATTGCCCCATTCTTCCACTCTGAAGTCACAGCAGCGTCCTCATGAGCAAAGGGTGAGTGTGCATGAGAAGCCAGTGTAGTCTCTCTGTGAGTGTGTCAAGGAGTTAGTCCTGCGTTTCATCCCTGATTC
Organism: Scatophagus argus; assembly: GCF_020382885.2. Taxonomy (NCBI): domain Eukaryota; kingdom Metazoa; phylum Chordata; class Actinopteri; family Scatophagidae; genus Scatophagus; species Scatophagus argus. The sequence continues at coordinate 6,733,678 of NC_058513.1, forward strand.
ATCCCAGGGCCAGTCTGCTTGCACAGTGTTAATCAGAAAACTGGGACGCATGCACCCGCGCACCTCGGTTCCTTAATAATTCTCTCTCCAAAAAGGGTATTGTGAGGCCTCATTTTTCTATAAATACACCAATGTGTCTTTTTCCTCCTCCTCCTCTCTCGGTTAGGTGGCTCTCCGAGGGACCGCTGCTGGCCCAGAATCACTCTGCGTCGATGCAACGAAGCCTGATGAGTACTAAGTGGAGCGTCTGCTTGCCTGGAATTCTGAATGTTTCCGTGTGTGTGTGTGTGTGTGTGTGTTTCTGCGAGTGTGAGCACACTGAAATGTCCATTGAGAAGGAGCAGGGGCAATTTAAGACTTCAGCCTGTAGGATTAGTAGGATTATGTGCTGAATCTTCTCATCCACCACCCCCCCGTCATTAATACTGAAGGAACACATGCTCCCCTCCTATAATCAATGCATACACACTGATTATAATGGAACCGTAAAAAAATAGTGCATACCACAGGACAAGTAATATCGGGTGATAAGTCAGAATGTGTGACAAAACATTGCAGTCAAGATACAGTCTGTAGATACTATGTAATAATTGCATCTACCAAATTGTTCTGATGAAGTTTGTTTGTAGAAAAATGAGAAAATCCTGGCATAAATTGGTCTGTGCATTTGCTTCAGCCCATTCAGTCTTGATCTCCTCATGAGCTAGTAGCTGTGTGCACAGCTGTCTCCCAGAGAGCCATTTATATCACAATTATTCTGTTTAAGTCATCATGTCCATCCATAACAGCAATGGACCTAATGACTAAACGCGAAAGGGCCCTCTCCTTGAAGTGGTAGTTTTTGTTTGTTTGTTTTTTTGGGGTTTTTTCTTTTTTTTACTTATTAATGTGGGATGACTTCAACCTTCATGAGTTCATTAAATTAAGTAACCCCACATAACACACAACTTAATCCAACTTTAATCATCCAGCCAACTTTAATACAATGTACTGTGATTTTTATGCCTGTAAAAAGCCATTTTTTTATATTTGTTTTAAACTGAATATTAGGGCCAACTTAATAGTACACAAAGCAACTCAGTTACAATAGCGGAACTAAATGTAATTAGTTAAATCCATCCTTGAATGTGAGCTGCCAAAAGAGGTGATTATGTCATTTAATATTATTGCTATGACACCTCAGATACACTTATTATATGATATTAAGTCAGTAATGGGTTTGTCAGTGATAGCAGTCGACATGTTGTAGTCTGTAAATTTAAATAAGAATTTATCACAGCTGAAGAGAAAGTAAAGGGGAAGCCTGCACGTTATTGGAGTGTAAACTGCGATGAGCACCAGATATGTAATGAGTAGTCCAGTACCGAATAAATAATTAAACACAAATGGCTGCATCTGTAAACAGACACTGCTCACTTCAATCAAACTCTCCACTTACACTACAGCCAATACGGTTACTCTTGTGTGACATGAGGATGTAAAATTGTAATCAATTCTTATTCAGAGACATAATTTACATATTTTCACATATATATATATGTAAAAACACATCTGAAGTATTTCAGAACATGGTATTTAAAAACAACAGACCTGAAAACAAGCAAAGCTTGCTTCATCAGTCATGAATGAGGTAAAAAGTATTGAGGAACACTACTCAGTGCCAAACTAAAACTGCAAAAATACTCAATGCACAGTGACCAAGCACATATCTAATATAAATTACATCTAGAATGATCAACACACCAGCAAAGTCACACGCCCCGTACCTTTTTAAACAGCATTCATAGATGTGCGTGCAGCGCTCCTGAGTAATGCCCCCCTCTCCAGCACTGTGAGCCGTAACATGAGTGTTGGGCCATGTCAGCAACCAGATCCAACAGGTGTCTTGTGATGCTTTGCTGCATTGTGTGGAGCCCTGCATGGCGGTGACAGAGAGAATTAACAATACCAAGAAACTGGGAGTTAGTTATTTATGTTAGCATTGGGGCATGTTCAAAAACAGCAAATGTTCAAAATAGTCCACTCTTCTATGGCAGTCTGTATGTATAACTTGGATGAAGTAATGTATTCCTTGCATGTAATACACTGACCTCCTAAATCCAAGTGAAAGCTTAAGTGTACATCACACAGTCTGATGTATTGTTATGGAAACTTTATGAAATCTTTTTCTCACTGCTTGCAAGGTTTAAATACTTTATTAATGTAAGTGTGGATTTTGTCAACATTAAGTATAACCATCAATAACAGAGCTCACCGCATATAACACATATACTTACATCCTTTCCTCCCACATTCCTGCAGCAGTGTCAGCACAGCCCATCAGCTGTTAGCTGATGCTAAGGAAGTAGCATTGTTTACAGAGCACGCTCATGGACCTAAAGTGAAGCTGGTGGCCAACGCGCAAACAAAACCAACTATGTGGACGTGAGATAAAACACTTATTGGCAGCTATGTGTGTCCTTGACTAGATGGTAGGTGACCAATAAAGGTGTAAATGGCTTCAGTAAGTAAAGAAAGCGGGAGTAGATGTGCAGGTTTGCTAACGTTGGGTACTAACGTAGGTTAGCATGCTAGCGTGAACTTGTTCACCTGAGTCGCTTTTTGAGACACACTCCACATTATCGCTCTTAAAGGTCTTCGCGATGTTTAAACAGAATGAAGAAAAACTTAGTAGGAACGAATGTAAAGCTTCTCGTTTATTTTGCTACCTGTCCATTGTGAGTTTGTACCTTAAACACCTGTTGTTTTGTGCCTCTGAAGCTGCCAGATGAGACATGGATTTCCTCACTCTGTTTGCCATCTACGTCGTAGTGGTGCTCACGTGTATAGTCTTAGTCTGCAAATACTCAGGCCAGCAGCAAACTCCGTTTACTATCTTCTTCAATTCTGTAGGAAAGGTAAGAAAAACACTGACGCTGTAAGTCCACCAATCGACACTGTGTGGCGCTGTCGGGCTGATTTTATCACTTGTTAAAGACAATAAAACCACTGCAAGTAAAGCTGATGACAATTTTCTTTACAGGTAGTTGCACCATTTACTCCAAAATGGCTCCAAACATTTTCACAGTGGACATTACACAGACTGTTTCATCAAAGGTAAATAATAATAAATTCAGAATAAATTGCAAATCTGTATCACTGACCTAATTTATCTAATGTTATATTTTAGTGCTGAACAATTCTAATCTTGTCTATCTGATTTCATTCTCTTCCATTTGCTTCTGTTTGCAGGAACAATATGTTCATATATCTGCATATCCTGCTAGAGGCTGCTGTGTATGCGGAGTTCACCTATGAGGTGTTTGGCTTCTGCAGGGAGATGGAAACCACCCTGACCAGCCTGTCTGTGCCTTACATCCTGCTGGCCCTCAAGACCTTCTTCTTCTACCTCTGCATCAAGAGAGATCCAGGTTAATTTGTCGCAAACACATTTGTTATTTGCTGCAGTATTGGTACACATTATGTGAGGCCTATCGTGCTAGACATTTATTCTTTGTCAGTGCGCTGCAGTATTTTGAGTTTTGAGTAGAAACTAGGTATACTGGTAATAAGATAATAAGATAATCCTTTATTAGTCCCATTACTGGGAAATTACAATGTTACAGCAGCAAACAGGATATAGAGGGTGCAATGCATGCAAGAATAAGGGAAGGATGAGCATTCAAAAAGAATAAATACACAGAAAACAAGTACCTGCAGCAGTACACAGTACAGAAAAGAAAAATACTATTCACACTAGAGTTCCTCAAGTTATGATTAGTGGATGGATTGATTATTGTACCGATTTGTTTCAGGAAAAGACAAAGTATGTACTGATCCTAGTAGTAGTGTTACATGAGTAAGGATTATTGCACAATTGCACAATTAATTATACCATACATCACCCATGCATATCAATAATTACATTTTGTCACCTGGGACCAAAACTATTTTTCTGGGGGAGTCTGGTAATCAAGAGACAAGCTAAGAGTGTCACCCACAGCACAGTAAAACAAGCAAATTTTTGCTCATGTAAGTCCAGGTCTTGGGAATGCCAGGTTCAGCTACTGTGCTCATTTCCACTGTCTTTGTCCGCTTTGTTCTTTGTACCAAACTCAGCTTGAATGAATGCTGCGCTTTGTGCTCTTTGTGTTTTAGTCCTGTTACATTACATTTCCCTACAAAGATTAGTCAAGATTCATTCAGTGTTGTCATTAAGAGTGTTTTTTTTTTCTCAACTCTCTCCTCTTGACTTTGGCAGGCACGGTGACGAAGAGGAAAGTTGCTGGCCAGCTGCACATCTATCCTTACGACAGGAGGTTGTTTCACCCTGGAGTATCCTGTCCCACGTGCCAGCTTGTCAAACCGGCTCGCTCCAAACACTGCAGTGAGTGCTTCCTTACGTTATACCAGCTGTTCCTCTTAGAGTTTGACCATTAAGAAAAAAAATTCACCCCTCATTGCTTTTCCTCAGCGCTCATTGTCTGTATTTCAGGGCTCTGCAACAGATGTGTCCAGCGTTTTGACCACCACTGTGTATGGGTGAACAACTGTATTGGTGCTCAGAACACACGTTACTTCCTGCTTTACCTCTTCAGCGTGTGTGCTATGGCAGGAGACATCGCCTTACTAACAGGAGACATGCTGCTTCATGCTGTGCTGCGGTCAGGGCTTTTGATGGCCCGTTATATAGATGAGTACGGCGAGCAGCAGCCAGCAGGGCCTCTGTTTGTTGTGCAGGTGAGACTCAGTAAAGCTGACATTATATACTGTGTATTAAATAGATATGATGCAGCCATATTTATTTACAGTGTTGAACTGAAATAATTTTTCTTTTTCCCCTCTGTCCCTCTAGCATCTGTTCCTGACCTTCCCCCGAATTGTCTTCATGCTGGGATTTCTTGTCTTTGTCTTTTTCCTTCTGATGGGTTATGCCCTGTTCCATTCCTACCTGGCTCTCGTTAACCAGACCTCCAATGAGTGGTACAAAAGTCGAGGTTACGTATGTCAGCACTGCCACCCAACTAGAACAGCAGACAATCTCTGTGACCCAGCACCAGACCACTCTAAAAGATACTACTACAGCAGAGGGCTGCTCAGAAACTTGGGAGAGATTTTCTTCCCTCCACAAGCTGTTCAGAAAAAAGACAACTAAAAACAGATATTGCCTTCTGTGTCACTATGCTGCGTATATTTTACATCCAACAGAGTTTACGTTCACTAAAAACTACTGCTGACATTAGAAATAAAGTTTATCTTTGTGATTTCTTTATGGGATCTCGTCTCTTTTTCCCCTCGGGGTGTCATGAATTGGACAATATTGTCAACAAACACAAAGTAATCCTTGTTGGATCATTGTCTGTTAAATATTGCAGCCAAAGATATCTCATCCAATCCCTTTATATCCTTTGCCCACCATGAACTAAAAAATGAATGCTTCCAGTGCTGGAGCAACCTACTGTCTTCGTATTCACTTATGTCCCGTCATTCTTCATGTGTAATTTCTTCAATACATCTTCATGGCATTATGTCTCAGGTTTTGAATATGTTGTACTTACTAATTTTTAAATCGGGATTGTGTATGTTCAATTTATAGTTTAGGTAAGTCATAATTCTTTGGAGTCTAGTTCCAGTTCTGTTTTGTTTTCTGAAATGTTGAGTTTTTTGTTCTTGTATTCTGTGAAATCTTGTAGTGATTTATGGTAAATGTGTTGGCTCTGTGGTTGTGTTTTCCCACCACAGGACCATGATAGAGAGAGCTTTTTCCCTAAATCTCTAATAAATAAACCTGGCTCCCACTGTGTCTTTAAGACTCATTGGGAGCTATAACTCAGTGCTAAGAAAATTACTTAAATAGTTTAGTAGTAGATGTGAAGCTTAGAGTACTCCAGTGTCCATCTTTTTGAAGGATAAAAATGCAAGTGATAAGGCGCGTTTAAGCTTGACCGGAAGTGGCACTAGACTTCTTCGTGTGTGGTTCCTGTCACTTTAAGCCGGTGCGGAAGTAAAAGCAGAATTGACGCAACAGTCGGTAGAAGGTCAGCGACTTTATCAGGTGAATTTCAACACTGCTCTTAGCAAACCAAACCGATTTACAGAACTGCTCGTTATTTGTCCCAGACGAGAAGCGCAATCTTACACACTGTGCTACTCAACTTTATGACAGCCTTAGTTAACGTTCGCGACTTTGCTCAGTAGGGAAAGCAACGTGCACTGACGGCACGTAACAGTCAGGTATTCATTTTTAAATCTGACAGCGCGTAACGGCTCACTTTAAAACTACCTCGATTATGTCTGGGTCAAAATGCACTCGGCTGAGCGGAGCGTTGGTGAAACAGCTACTGGACTCGGTGGACAGCGTCCTGTTTGACTGCGACGGGGTCCTCTGGCGGGGGGACCAGGCCGTCCCCGGCGCTGCTCAAGTTATAAACCTGCTCAAGGAAAACGGGAAGAAGGTCTTCTTCGTCACCAACAACAGCAGTAAGACGAGGAAGATGTACGTCGAGAAAATGTCAACGCTGGGGTTCAGCGCGAACGAAGACGAAGTGTTCGGGACCGCGTACTGCTGCGCCATGTACCTGAAGACGGTGTGCAAGCTGGAGGGCAAAGTGTACCTGATAGGGAGCAACGCGATGAAGCAGGAGCTGGAGGCGATGGGGATCCAGCAGACCGGAATGGGACCCGACCACATTTGCGGAAAACAGACCGACTGGGCCAACGTACCTCTGGATCCCGAGGTGAAGGCGGTGGTGGTCGGTTTCGACGAACATTTCAGCTACATGAAGCTGAACAGAGCCATGCAGTACCTGACCCAGCAGGGCTGTCTGTTTGTGGGAACCAACAGGGACACCAGGCTGCCTCTGGAGGGGGGCAAGGCCGTACCAGGTAGGGCTTACCTACTGAACACTCAATGCACACGTTACAGTGGCTGGCAGCAGATAAACACACTGCAGCACAAGCTGAGCTAGTGGAGCCGCAGTCAAGTTTTAAGTTGTGAAAAATAAGGCTTAATTTCTGCTTTAGTCCTTGAAATAAAAGTGAACCATTCATTTTAAGGGCAATCTTGTTTTTGGTTGTAGGATTTGAGGCTTATTACTGAGGTAATCGTGCACTCTCAGAAACCTAAACCTGCATAGACCAGACTGATAAATGCCAGACACTTGTCAGATGCACAAATTTAATTTTCTTATTTGTATATTTTTAACTCATTATTAAAAGGGATTCTTGTAGGTATGCAAATATTTCCATTTGGCACCTACCTGTTTGAAGCTACAAACTCTTTCCATTTTCTCTAGAAATACTACAGGTGTTCAGAGCATATGAGAATTTAGACTTTGTATTTGGAGTAGCAGTGGTCCCTCACAAAGTTTTAAGTTCTACAGTAACTGAGATTTTTTATCTAAGTGGATTGATTTCTTTACAAAGATAAATAAAATGCTCTTGATCTGTAAGATATTGAAATAAAAGGTCCCCTTGTCTCCCTGTCCCAGGTACAGGCTGCTTGCTGCAGGCCGTCGAGACAGCAGCTCAAAGCCAGGCCCAGACCGTGGGCAAACCCAACAACTTCATGTTCGACTGTGTGGCCTCCCAGTTTGGCCTGGACCCTGACCGCTGCCTGATGGTGGGCGACCGTCTCGACACAGACATTATGCTGGGCTCCAACTGTGGCCTGAAGACCCTCCTCACGCTCACGGGGGTCAGCACCGTGGCGGACGCTGAGGCTCATCAGAAGAGCGGCTGTGCAGAGAGGCAGAGGATGGTGCCGGATTATTACGTGGAGAGCATCGCAGACATTCTTCCTGCTCTGCAGGGGTGAAACTACAGTGTAGCTACATAGAAGCCAATGAGCTTTAAAGCCTGTCACGAATCAGGCTCCGCTGACTTTTGAAAGGGAATATTTTTCATTAATGTTAATATGATAAAAACCATCTCTATTACAAAGCTACAATCAAGCAGGTAGTTGTTGTGCAACAGAGGAAACAAAGACTCCTATTTAACTAAACCATTATTAATAGCTGTTAATTTGACTTGATGCTGATGTTTTATTATAATAACACAACGCCAATTATTTCCAGTATTGTTTCATTGTAATTGTTAAAGAGAGGAGCAGAGCATATGCTCCTTTTTTAGGAAGGTGAGTGTACTTTAAAGATCCTTACCCTGTCTGTGATGCAATCTCTTAAGCGCCTCCAATTCAAACTCAAGGAGGGAAATGAGCACACAAAATTTGTCAACCGTTTGATAATATGCGTGTCCAGGTTTATAGTTCTGTTCCAAAGTGTATAAACAACAGCCACAGTATGGGGCTAAATGGCACTGAACTGGTCTAACTTGAGTTTTCTTTTTTTTACCTCAGCAGAAAGTGCTAACTCTTGCAGTTACATTCATGGGGTGGTGCAATGATATCCTGTTTTGTCATGTCGTTAGTGAAACAGATTAAAAGACTGGCGTATGTGTTTTAAAAGTGATTTAATCTTCCTGTTATCATCTGTTGTTCTTGTGACTTGTTCTCAGCTCACAGAACACCTGAAAACAATTCTCATATTCCCAATAAAACACAAACTATCTCCACTAAATCAGCATCTGCTCTCTGTGGCTTTCGATTCAAACTTCCCTCTAAGTCCTGTGCTTAAAGTCACCTTGGGCTGTCATCGGCTGGATGTCACAACCACGTATCACCTCTCACCCGATGATAGAGGCTTTCAGAGTTGCGCCTGCTCCAACCCTTTTGTCCATTGTTTGGGCTGGGGAGGGTGGCCAGTTCCACTCGTGTATGTTTGAATGAGGGGGCAGTGGAAAGATGGATAATGTTAGAGGTGCATCAAGTCATATTAGGCAGTGGGGGGGGGATTACAGGAAGACAAATGTTGAAAAATTAATTTTGGCAACATGCAGAGTTTTGTGTGAAATGGGTGACTGTTTTGGGAGGGAAACGGTGAGGACAAAGGAGGAGGAGGAGGAAGGGGGGAGGTCTGCGAGGACAAAGAGGAGCTGGCCAGGTGTACGGAGTCTCAGCTCAGTCACTGGTCATGACCACAGCTCCGTGCCGATAGCTGCGACGAGAAGGGAGCAGACCGAGTGAGGAGCCGTCAAGGGACACAGGATGGTGAGGTGTTGGAAACATCCAGCCGATCGTTTGGAGGAAGCGCAGTGCGCGGTAAGAGGATGGCTTTTCATTACAGAGCAAGTACTGACTGAGGAAAGATGCATGTTATCTGGCAGGGGGTATCAAAGAAGGAAACATTTTGCATACATCCAAAACCAGACACTTTTTCTACGCTACAAGCTAGCAACAGTTGCACAATATGATGTTATTGTCACATATATGGCTTTAGGTAGAAATCTCTGCAGCCACTCAAAATACAGAATGAGAGCGATAAAGAGAAGAGGAAATTGAGGAATTTTTAGTGGATGAGTGTGATTCTGGGCTTCATGTTGGGTTGCATACATTTGTGTTTACATCCCATACTAAGATTGTTTAAGCAGCTTGTCACTGCTTCTTGTGTCTGTCTTCAGGATGGGGACTCTGCTGCGTCTTCCCAGTCCCACTTCCCACACAAGGCATTCTGGGTCAGCCTCTCAGCCTCTCTGCTCCTGGTCATCGTTGCTCTTGGCTTGACAGGACACCTGGGGCTGTCGCAGTCTTCTCAGGTATGTACGCTATGACTGTCACGACACCCAGCAGGTGTTTCTGACCTTGCCTAAATTAAACAGAGTCTGCTCTTTTTAGTCCTCACAGATTGTGCGAATCACAGTTCCAGATCAGACTGGAGTTCTGATCAACCAGTCAGCCGTAGTGGATCAGCAGAATGACCTGGTGACCTTTCTTGTGACCTCACCGGCAAATAAGACATCCGCTGTGCTCTTTGATGTTAAACATGTACGTGTAGATGATCTTTGTTTGATTTTACATGTTTTATGGAGAATAATGCGAGAAGACGTGCCTGATTGAAAAAAGTTCTCCAGATCGTGATGGGGAAAAAAGGTCTTATTATGTGCTGATGTGTTGCAGGGTTTAATATGTTACAAACCTGTGGACCAGGAGAGCTGCTTTCTGCAGAAGATGGAAAAGTCCGACTACGACAACGTGCGCTCCCTCCTCCACGAGTCAACGCACAAGGTAACGGGCAGCGCCATTTCAACATGTGAGAACTGAACTGTTGTGTTATATAACAGGGTCTCCCGCGCTGCGATCAGGATATCTAACACTACAAAATTCAACCTGAAAAATGCACCAAAGGGCAAATGAAAGCAAAAGAAAGTCGTGGTTGCCCTTTAAGCTCTGCCAGGTGTTTCTAAAGTCGCCCACACTAATGTGCGACTTGGCATTTCTGACCGTGACTTATAGCTTTACCCCAGAAGCCACTGTGCCATTGAGCCAGGCCCTGCTGGGTTTTATGCGTTCTGCATGACTTCTTCACTGGGGTGAAGTGCTCAGACCCTTGAGGGCAAGTATAGTCTGCCTCTCTTGCCTCCACGGCTGAATTCCTCAGCACATCTGATCCCTCCAGGCCACCTCGGCGTTGCCCAGGATCTTCTTACAGGGGACAGCGAGCCAGAGCTCTGGAGTGGGCACAATGGCCACTCTGTGTGAGGGCTCTTTAGCTTTTAAAGCTCCTCTGTTGGATTAAAATACAGCCTGGTGCATTGGTGAGTCAGGGAGATCCCTGTGTGTGTGTGCTTTGTGGTGAATACCCGGACCTCTAATATTTATATCCAGAGTCTATCTTGAATCTTAATTGTAAATTGGCAGTATGAGCAGGTGAAAGGCCACAGATGTGATTTAAATAGAGACTGGATATGTGAGGTGGGACCTAGCAGGTAAACTGAGATGGAGTCCTGTTTCTTCACCTTATCATCTTTTCTTTTTGCACAATAGCCCATTTCCACTCACCAAAAGCCGAGTCTCCGAGCATTTCTGTGATCCTGTCTCCTGGAGTCACATATCTCATCCAGCTCCTCAGTATTCAAACCAAGCAGTCACTTGTGGTCACTTAATCTTATGATGGGGGGATAGGCCTTCTATGGACGGAGAGTAGCTGTGGTTTGTCCCCACTATTCTGCAGTACAATGGTCCTCTTGGTTGGCAAACTGGATGTTATGTGACTCACTCGAGCATAAACACACTTTAAGTGGTTCACTATCAGAGCCAATCAGAAGTGTAAGTGGTGCAATTACACACAGCCTTTGTATCGAATAAGAGCGCAAATATGCAGCCGCGTTGAGCTCATCAGTGAAATTATCTGGCTAATAGCGGCTTGAGTTTCACTCTTCTTCATATCTCCCTCGCTTTGACTCCAAGTTCTTCATTTTACTTTGTGAATGTTCAGTTGAATATGATTTCTCACACTTACTAAATGACACTGCAGCTTCAGAGTGTCTTTTCATCATCACAGAGGACAAAACTCTGAGTCTGTTGTGGATTTTCTGCTGAGATGTTGTGATACGGTCCTCAGCAGAGTCAGTTCCAGCTGTCTGGAAATGAGACCCACAGGCAGATGGAGTTCCTGGGAGTGCTGGGGGCCAGCCAAGTGGATGTGTCCACGCTGGAGGAGCCTGTCCAGGCTCTGTGCCAGGACAGGTCTGTCCACTGGACCAGGAGGACCGAGGGTGAGAACAGCCAGGCTAAACAGACATTAACATCCAAAGTAATGTTTAAAAAAACAATCTTTACAAATTTTTGGAGAATGAAAATCTAACTCTGATCACCAGCCTTGGTTATTATGTATGCATGTCTCCATAGAGTTCCAATGTTAAAACACATCAGTGAGACATCAGTGAGTGCTGGGTAGCATGTTTCTTCATTACCGTACATTAATAAAGTATTTACAGATGGGTTAATACATTGTTGGTTTGTTTCTCTTCATGGGATCTGCAGACAATAAGAAAAATATAGAATACTTCCAGCCTCATTGTTTAAGTCCTGGTCTAATAAATAAAATAGATAAGAACTGATTTCTGAAGTGTTCTTATCATAGCAGAACTTCCTGTGCCAACAGAGAACAGAGCAAACCTTTGTTCAAACCAGTCAGGCTGCAGGTAATGATCATTTTAAGGCTCATTTGATGCCAGGATCAATATATGAATCATTTTTCAGTTAACTATAATTTATGACTAAAAAGCAGCAAATCACTTCAGCTGGTTATGATGAACTACTGTTATGCTTTTATTTTAGTTTGATATAACCAGAAGAGACAGGGACCAGTTTGTCAGTATCCACAGACACTGTATGAAGTTTGACTTTTTAAATTTAGTCAACTGGCAACTCCATAATGAAGCAACGTGTCAGGCTGTGAAACCTGAGCTCTGTCACTCAGTGACCTTTCCACTGATGCAGTGAACGACGGGCTGAAAAGCATTAGACTTGTACTCACTCAGTAGTGAATGTGTGGCTGTAGATGGTGTGCTGAGGACAGACGGAAGGAGCTTTAACATCATACTACAATAAGACTGCTTTTTGACTGTCAGTTGTGTTTAATTTGTAAAAACTGACAAAAATATACAGATCAATGTAGCCGGTGTATAGTAGATTTTATGCAATTATACACTGTGAAGTTTAAGTAATATTTGCAGAATTAGGTGATAATATTGCAAATTTAGGGAGACAGTAAATGCTCTCTGCTATTTTGTCGTGCTTTTTATGAGTCACTGTGATCTCCGTGTTGTGTTCAGGTCCGGGCAAGCAGAGGCTGGTCTACTTTTGCATCGACATCTGCTTTCCCAGCAACATCTGCGTGTCTGTGTGCTTCTACTACCTACCAGAGTGACTGTGTCTTCTCTTCCCAGCAAAAGATCAGGGAAGACAAAGTTGTCATTTTAGCTCCCTCTACAAGGAAAAAAAAGAACAAAAAAAAAAAAAAAAACCTCAAACAAAAGCCGGCTTTGACTGTTTCTTTTGTGCCATACAGCCGCCAGTAAACCAGTGAAGCAGCCAACCCTCCCAGTCTGTTTTCATCCTTCCGTGAGAGAAGAGATAGAGGCAAGCTGTCATGGTTATCGCCGCAGCCCCGTCGTCACTCCCTTCATGTGTAATACCCTCTCTAGTGGCGCACTTCAGAGATCACAGAAGAAAGACCTCTTTTTTTTTTTTGTACATGCCTCTGATTGCATTTCCTGTAACCCACTGCTGCAGCGTCATTATGTGTAACCGTCCCTCTTGCAATGAGAGTGTTTTGATCTGTCTAGTAAAAGACTGCTGTGTACTTTTTTTTGGGACTTTTATTTCTGCAAAAACAAAGATGAAAACTCAAAGACTGTAAGAGCTTGTATGAATAACACCTTTACTGCGAAATCATTTTGTGTACATCATTTTCCCTCGACACTAAGAATAGTACATAGCATGAATTAAAAGAACCAAATGAATTATACAAATCACACGAGAAATAAATCAATTCCACAGCACATCTAAGTTAATGTAAATAATGTGGTCCTTTTGATATAATAAATATGGTGTATTATAAAAACAAAATGCTGAAAAAGGATCTCCAGTTGTGCACAGAGTGATGAAGTTAAAAACATTACCTGATGGTACCTGATGAATATTATCATGTATTTCAATCTGAGGAATTTCTATGCTGTTGTTGCAGAAGTTTCCCAGTATGACCACTTAAATTTGATGCACAACGGCGTGCTGTTCCTTTAAACTGAACGTTTACTTCATGAAGTCTGGCCTTGCTGTGATGCTGAATACTTACAGGCAAGGAAGGACACTGCAGACATCTTGGAACAAACAGTGGATATTCACTGAAATGATCAAACACACAACTCCACGTTCTCAAGATGATCATGTCTGGGAAATTTTTAAGGAACTCCTGTTAGTGCCAACCACACATCTTCCAAAGAGTCCATTGCTTTTCTGTCTGTCCTTTTCTGTCCAACACTGCACAGACTCTCTGCCATCTCCTGTCTCGTCATCTCTTTCCTCCTCCTCAGCCCAGAACGCTGTCATTAAAGGCCAGACACACCACGGCCTTCTGGTGGCCGCTGTATTCCCTCTTGATCTCCCCGGTCTCCACGCACCACAGACGAGCCAGGTTGTCCGAGGAGGCTATTGTACGGGAACAAGAGATATTTACCTCAGCGATATTAAACATTTACCTGCTGCTCGTTGATGTAAGTGTACTGATGCTACATCTATTGTAGTGATAACCCATTTGCCAGGGCTCATGTACTAACCAGTGACAATATACTGGGAGTCTCCAGAGAAAGCACAGTCCCACATCCACCCTCTAGACGTCTCTCCAGGGTTGTTGCTCTTGATGCTCAGCTCTGTCATCAGTGAGAAATTAGACGTCCTCCAGATCTTACAGGTCTGGTCTGCTGAGCAGGTGGCCAGCAGACTGAATACGAACACAAACAGAAAGAACTGTCTCATGAGCAACAACATCACAGCAGGAAGTTACCTTTTAGTTATTGTTTCAACAATTTTACTATAGCAGAACTTTAAAAAAAAACATTCAATGGGACAAACAAGGTAAAATTAGTTAAACTTCTGTGTTTTCTGGCTACAATAACACTGTTTGATTTTCAAGAGTTAACAAGCAGAGAGAGACTTGGCGTGTAGAAGAGAAGGGCACTGACGTGGAATCAGGGCTGAACTTGCAGCGGAGGGAGTAGCGTTTGTGAGCAGGGATCTTAGTCTTGGGAATGAGCTGAGTCACCTCATCTCCTATGCCTCCAGCAAGGTTCCACACATAACAGTTTCCCTGATATAGGAGAACAAAAGAGCTGAAGGAAGCTGCTTTAATCATTTAATGTAACTTAATGATGTATCAATTAACAGCACCCTTTTCAGACTGCTTGGGGACTGACCGAGCTGTTGACCGCTGCCATGTAACTTGCATCTGGGTCAATGTGAACTGAGTTGACCGAGACCTCTGGTTCAGGAATCAGCTGTTCATTGTGGTCAGTCTTCAGATCCCAGATATGAATCACTCCGCTCTGGTCTCCAACAATTAGCTCTGCCTGAAAAACATACAACACTGACTTTTTACAGACTGATTAGAGCAGTTGACTAACTCACTTACAAAAACATTTAAACAAAAATGTATCCTTGACTATTACATGACAAGCAAACAACAGTATCAATACCGATTTATGCATTAGTATACAAAGTCTCACCTGGTTGGGATGCAGACAAACACAGTTAATGGGAGCATTGACTTGAAATATCCTCTGACACTGGAGATTTCTTGACCTGAGAGGAGCAGTAATGATCAAAATTAGGTTAGCTGACCACAGAGCAAATGTGCTTTAGAAAAAGCGAGCTTCCTTTTGCTGTACCTCAGGTCCCATATGCGAGCCATGCAGTCTTCTCCTCCCGTGTACATCCAGCGTCCATCCTCATGGAAGCCTACAGATGTGATGTTCTTGCTGACGCCGTCGTAGTTGATCACCGGGTTGGGGTTGTTGGAGTTCAGGTCATACATGCGGATGTGCTGATAACCTAAAAGTGTGAATTTCAGTGAAACATAGCAGCTGTGAATTTAAATGTGCATGTTTGTGTTTGAAGAGTAACACTAATATTACAAATGAGGTCTAAGAACAAACCTGCAGCTGCAATCATACTCCTGTCGGGTGTGACCTCAAGTGAATTGACTTGCTGGAAGCAAATGTTAAGGAAGTGGATTGTTTGGGTTTAAGAAATGTCTAGATTTTAAATTTAAATTTTTAAATTAAATTTAGATTAAGGAGCTGTTTCATAAATAGTAAACAACAGCCCCTTTACCAGCATGCATGTTGATTTTACTGAGGAATTTTCAGAGCCCTAGACAAAACTGTTTTAATGGGATATATTAAATTGCGTTTTTGGTGGGCCAGTATGACAATGTAATACTTCTTACTGTCCAAAATGATTTGAACATCACAGTGTAGATTTTGTTTGTTGTTAGTCGGAGTGAGGATACAGAGTCCTGATGCTGGACTGTCCTGGTGCAGATCCCGCTGTGGGCCTGCCAGAAACGGACAGTGTGGTCGTATCCAGCCGTAGCCAGAATGACCGGGTCGCTGCCCACCGTCCCCTGGTTCACATTCATGCTTGACTGCAGGCTATCACTGCTCGGAGTGAGGCATGTATGACACTGCATAGAAATACAGGAGACAATCGGCTACTGCAGTTTTATGACTGCTGTTTAAGGACAACTCTGAACATAAACACAGTTTACGGTCATACGGTGAAAATTAAACATTTAACTTCTTGTAACGTACAGGCTAACGTTAGCAAAGCAGCCTAGCTATGTTTGAGGACTGACACTGGCACTTTGAGAGCCAACACACTGTTACTGAAGAGTTTATAACACTGTAGGGTATTGTTTATGACAATTTTGATTGCCCAAAAGAATAAATCTAACAAGTTTGATTACCTTGAGTTGTTCGTATTGACGACAAATCAGTACATCGCCGTAATGTGTCCCCCGGCAACATACACGATGATTCAGTAGTTCCGTTTTGACAAGCAGCGCTTTGTCGCCATCTACTGGCTGATGTTTTTTTTTTTATCTTTGCAGCGCAAGTGAACCACAGCAGCGAGACTATGGAAATAAAAGTTGTCAGTATTAAGTATAGTAATAGTGTCAGTATTAAGACTGTGCCAGAGAGTAGTAATACCACAGGGTATAAATACTCTGTTAAAAGTTAAAGCCGTATACTCAAATGAAAATTGAAAAATGTGAGATGAAAAAATGTAAAATGAAAAATGTACTACAACAGAAAATTGTTAGTAGATACATCTACCAAGTCAACAGTAAAAGTACCAAAAGCACTAGTTTCGCAGAAGGCCACATTTTAGAATAACTCATATTATGTATGTGGATTCTAATTATTAATTCATTAATTTGTATGTCACTTTAATGTTGCAGTTGCTAAAGGTGGAGCTAATTTTAATTAAAGGTCCAGTGTAGGAATTAGAGGCAGAAATGGAAGATAGTATTCAGAATCATGTTTTCGTTTACAATGACCTGAAACTTGGAATCGTGTTTTTGTTACTTTAGAATAAGCCTTTTGTATTTGTTGAGAGGTAAAGTCTCTACCCTTCCACCATCTCCACTGGGGTTGTATGCTACATTCCACTGTACTCTGAACTCAGAAAAAAATGACCTCAGCATAACAGTACAGCACTTTAATACATATGTTTATTTAAATAAATAAGTTAAATAAATACATGAACAGCGCAGTGAATGTTCCCAGTCAAAAAACACAAAGACCAAACGACTATTGTCCTTGTTAACATGTCAGTCAGAACAGTACCACAGGGCAGGTAAAGCAGAAAGCTGCCACACGAGTGCTTTCCCGCCCAGTCAGTGTGCGCTGTGATCACAGCCGGTGCAGCAGGGCAGACATGTGCTGTTTCACCTCTCCTGGGTCGGCCAGTGAGCAGGCCAGGACCACCCCTCGGATCCCGCTCTTCGTTTTAGTGGAAGGGAGAATCTAAAATATATTGTAAAAATATCTGAGCATATGATTTGCTTTTATAGCTAACCTACAGCACATAACTGAAAGCTACAGCACCTTGATGTATATTTTGCATCTCTCCAAAAGAAATTTCCACTTCATTGCAGTCCGCTGGTCATCAGTCAAACTGGTAAACTCCTCTGTCTGCAAGATATGAAATGAAACATCAAAAGTCTAAAAATGTCATGTGTTGGAACTACAACTAGAGTTTATTTGAACTATAAAATACAAAATATAAAAACTGACATGACTTTCAGCTTAGTTGGAAACATAAATATAATACAACAATGTAGTGTTGTTTGTATTAGTTTTTACATGTACTGGTACTCCACTCTCTCATGTTATCTAGCTTATTCCAGCACATACAGGCTACTCCCTGTAGAAATGAGGCTGAATAATCATCTTTCTAAGTGCTACTGACTGTACAACCAAGTGTCTTCTCCGCCACCGGGCTCCTGAGGGTGCAGGAGTGCAGGGTGCCGGTGTGGTCTGTGAAGTCCACCAGCAGGTCAAAGCCTGAGGTGGCTGAAAAAGCCTCATCCCTGCCCGGACAAAACTGGTTGGTGCAGCTGTGCACATCCTCAGTCACCTGAAACTTACACCTGGAGCTGAGACAGGAGAGAGAACAGACTGATCAAGGAAGGGCTTATAAAGCTAGTGGATTTTATTTAGTATACTCAAATGACTGAAGTAGAACATCAGGGGGGAAGGGAAGCTACATCTGTGGACTCACCACCGTGTCCTGATAACTTTTGAAACAGAGGAGTCGAGGTCGAGCTTGGAGATGAAGCTGTATGTGATGCCAAAGAAAGTCTCAGGATTCTCCTGGGCCTTCTTCTTCAGCTGGCTCACTGTGTACACATCAGTGATGGAATCCACTGCAGATGGAAAAACAGCACAACATATTCATGTAATGGTAATAATACTTAGTTTCTTTTTATTATTGTTGACAAATCCTGTGAAAAGACCAAAACAAAGGTCTAGTCATTTTAGACATTTTAATGTGGAAATGCTACATATTATATATTTAAGTGCAACAGTGTTAATATTTTGATGTATTACCAAAGTGTATTATTATCGTCTGCATCAAAAATTCTATTAAACAGTTGTTAAAGGGAGTTCTGGCTTTGTTGGCTGATACAGTATGAAGAAACTTTTGAGCCTGAGCTATGATGAGTCTTATCCTTCGAAGAACAGAAACAAACAGCAGTCACCATTTTCCTGCTAGGGCGGTCAGATACACTGCAGCTAATGGCTCACACATTCCTCAGCACATTCCCTTCTGACTCTGATTTTAAACCTTAATGGATTTAATGGACAAATTCCAACGACTGCATTCACTGTGCAGTTCAAAGAACCAAAAAGCACCCATAATTGTGTAGTGTGGTAAAGGGTTGTTAATTGACGACGCTGGATCCAAAGTTCCCGGGTAAAGGTTGAGGTCTACCTAATTATACACGGAAGAAGTCATTGGATTCATTACTGAAACAAATTTAATGTCAGTAAAAGGTTATTGAGTGTATATCCAAAGTTGAGTTTTTGTATGGCAATGTGTTGCTCTGCTTCTTTGAATACACAGTACCCTTTGTGCCCAGAGCTTGATCATTATATACTTTTACAAGTTCCCTCCCTCACAGAGTTCGGTCAGAGCACACAGCGCAGTCTATTAACATTATGCCCGGAGAGATGATTTAAAAGGGACAAGAAACAAACAAAATGACAGAAACGAGAGCTGAGGGCTAAAATACAAAGAAACATTTAACATGTGATGAATGTGGGGTCTTCACTGTAACCTACCAGTCTCATCTTCTGATTTCTCATCCTGATCCAGAGCACCAGACTCAGATGCTTCTTTAGCATAGCTGAACAGCACACTGGCCTCTCTGGTATCTGAGAGCAAAGGACTGACTTGGACAACAGCAAACTGACAATACGTTACTTTACAGCAGGAAGACGTTTTTCCCCTCACACTGCACAACGAGGTCTTCATGTACAAAATGCACATAAGCAGAAAACCACATATAAGTAGTTATTAACAAAAACCTTAGTCTGATCTTTAAGTTTAGGCTTGCCATAAGTGACTTTCCTACTGGTTGTGTAGAGGTATTGTAGTTTGGGATGTATATGCCTGTGGTCAACTTTGCGTGAGTTTTATGAACAATGTGATATAAATTATCGATTTAAGATGTGAAGAATTGATAGACCCTTTCTTTTAAACACCAGCCACAGTTCTGTCTCTCTGCCAAACTGTCCACTGAATAACACATGTGTCTTGTCTTCTTGTATTTTGTCCTCCAAAAAGTTTGATTTTCTCTTTTAGTCCACGGCTGCTCCTCACTAAACTCTCATTAGTGCTGACATTATATGGAAATCAAACTGGAAATCACAAAGCAGGTGCCATCAATTGTATCAGTTATAAATGTTATTCTTAGAACCTGCTTAAGCAAGATTTTTTATGTTCAACATCTTTTATGATTTGAATGTCAACACACAATTGGAAATCTTAAGATTGGTAAAGACTGCTGTGATGTCTTACCAGGGTTGACAGTGATAATGGTTTTCGAGTTCACGGTTGCTGTCATGCCATTGCGAAAGCTGTCAAAACTAATCTTTGCATCAGCTATGAAGAGCACTTTGAAAAATAAAAGTTAAAACAACAGTAAGCTATCTTAAACACAAACACACAGTCACATCTCAGATATCCACGTCCATGTTTCTCTTCAGCACAGTATGTTAATGGGACGTGACAGGCAGGAATAACATTTAAATAAAGATTCATTATGCGGTTGAGAATGAGTAGCAGCTGTTAACCTACCCGTCTCCTTCGGTATCAAAGTTTGCACAAGCTGAATGGCTTCTCTGTCCCAGCTGTGAGTGAAACAGAGGTCAGGGAGTTACTCAGGGGAGAGCACAGTGAAAATCAAACACGCATGCAGGTTAATCTAAAGCTTTCTGTGCTAAAGATACAGAGGGGTGATCCAAGGGGCCAGTGAGATGTAATACGGCACAAAAGCATCAGAAGTAATAAATCTTTATTCATTTTCCAAATGAATAAACAAGCTTGACACACCAGACCAGAGGGAAGGAAGAGACAGAGTCATCAAAGAGCTTTACTTCCAGCCGCTGCCCTTTGCGTCTGTCTGAAGTGGTGAACTGCTTCGGCTCTCCGATCTGCAAAATGTAAACAGAATCATCTGCAGTTCCTATCACAATATCTTCCCTTCCTGTAAGAAATGCAGAAACTTTAAGTGTGGGGTCTGGCCTCTCTATGAACCATGATGTAGCCACACAGACAATACAGACAGTGTACGCTGTTAAGAAATTTATAAGATATGGATTAAGTCAATTTGGAAAACTGCGATATGCTTGATTTTCAAACTTGTTTTAGCCAAAGAAATATTTGCTCAGCATCCACACTCATTGTCAAAAACAGTTCACTTCATGCTTATCACGCCTGACTTTTCCATAGCTCACTTTCATAATGTTACACTTTGTAACAAGCCTTCCCTTCTTGTTAATGTTGTTTTTAAGGTCAGGAAACTTTAACAACCTATTTTCCACCATAGTCGAGCTTACTGTGGAGAAAAAAAAACATCTGAAAAACCACCATCTAATGCAATCAGCGTGTGAAGAAGTTGGAAAATGTATTTTGGTTTTGAATCAATTTTCCTTCACATTCTGCATGAAAATACCTCTCGAAAATCAATATTTTCATTACCAGTTGGAACTATGATTGCTTCAATGACAAACACCTATTTGACTGCAAATCATGACTGTAGGCTCATCAAAATCCTCCCAGCAGGATTCAAACTGTTTTTGAAAGACTCAGTCGATCACATAAACATACCACAATTTTTTTTAAAAAAAGGGGGGCATTAAAAAAAAGAAAAGTAATAAAAAACAAGCTAATGGCCCTCAACTCCCAAACATCCACCCTAAAACACTGTAATTAAGGCAGCTATAAGGCAGCCTGTTCATGTCAGGCAACATGCACAAAGCTGTACCATGACTTTGAATATTTCCTCCAAAAATACAGTCTGTCAGTCCTACTGGACCAAAGTGCTGGACACCTCTGGAGGGCTGTCCACAGGTACGGCCGTGTTATTTGTGCTTTAAAATGTGGCCAGTATGAAACAATCAGAGAATAACGATATAATGTTTCTTTACTGCTTCGTTTGTTGTAATACCACTCTCTCTCTCTTCATTCACTATCTAGCTCACTTTAATTTAAAAAAAAAACCTGTTAAAAAAACAACAATTCCTAGAAATGCTTAAACTGATACATAAAAGCATGAATTCATTCAAAGGTGAACTTCTCCCTTAATACTGCTCAACACTGAATAACGGTGATCAAAGCTTTAAAGCTTTCTACCAACTTCACTGCAGCCAGTATATTTATCACTGCTCCATCCAGCCTCTGCCCATTGGCCACAATGTCTCCCAGAGAGTAGAAATCCCTGGAGTCCTTCACTGGCAGGTGGATCAGTGGCAGAAGCCTGTCATTGGTGTCCATGTCAGCACAAAGACACACCTGGGAATGAGCCTCCGTCACCAGCAGCCTGTAGAGGCTGAGACAGTAGATGCAGTCATTACACACAGTTACATCATACTTTACTCAGTATTACATTGTGTTAACCCCACTACCCTTAAGCTGTCTAAAAGCAAAGAGTGAGGACAACTCTGATGCAACATCTGTATCGAAAGTGTCGATTACCTTGGTGTTGTGGGACAGAATCTGTCCCCTTTCTCTGGGTCTTTGTTGGCAACTAAAGGGTTTTCAATGATGACTGAAAAAAATAATAAGAAACAAATTTGTGCATAGACATGAAGGTAAACTTCATGCTTTTTGTTTTAAAAGTTTATCAGTTATATTCCATGTTACTACATTGTCCTTTTTGCAAAGATTTTTATGTTGCTTGTTTTTCATTCTACAATTACATAAATGTGTCATAACAAGATTATGGTTTTACTGTAATTAATATATTTTTCCCCCACAAATTCTATTGAATTTTTAAGCTTATGGGAACTTTGAAAGTGACTTCCTGACCACAGTCTCCAATGCTGAAACTGCTGGAGAGCCCATTGATGTATTCATCGTTTCCCCAGGCTGTCACATTAATGAAGAAGTCAGGTGAGTCCTTAACAGTGAAGCCGAACGTGAATCTGTCCATGCCAATGTCTGAAATTCAAACCTACAGGTTAGATAGGTGCTGCAGAGACATCCTTTGGTCTATCATCCACAAGAGGGCGCTGGTGTACAGGATACCGAGATGCTGCCCTGTTAGGGGAATTTCTTATTGAAAGCGACAGCTTAGGTGTGCTAATATAAAAAGATACTTACTTTTTCTGTCAGGAAAGCTTTTGACATCAGTTTTCCCAATGATGATTCCTGCCACTTTCTGGAAATACAATGCAAGGACAAATACAATGACAATGTGCAAACTTGTGTATTTTTACAGTACAACATGAAAGTACAAAACGACAAATCCTGTTCCAAGGTGTACCAGTACAATTTAAGATTGTCTCTATTACTTATTAGATACTAATTTGTTTTAGGGGCTACAGTGAGAGAATATATATGTAAAAAAAAACTGCGGTACTATTTAATTGCGGTAACTGGCTGAAAATGATATGAACTCACCGGGTGGGAGAAGTTGGGATGCAGCTCAGAGATGGCAATGTAGGTCTGAGCAGCCATTTTGTTTAATCATTAATTAGCTAATCCCTACCCAATCCACTTTTAACTACATTTACAGACCCTGTAAATTGAAGTAAAACAAATAAAAAACGAGAGTTAACAGTCTGGTTTTAAATCTACCCGGGTAAAAAGTATTGTCATATCTCACAAGGATTAAGCAGTTGCCTAACAGTGAAACACAACTGATGTTAGCTTACTTATTCAGTGTCGTCACTCCTTAGACGTTACACAGATACACAACACACCTCTAACGCACAACTGGAAGTGATTCTGTAGGGATTTGATCAGATTTATTTCACAACTAATTTCAATAAACTAATTTTTAGCTGTTTTTAGTAGTATTATTTTTACCTCTTCCTGTTTACCTGGATCTGTTTGCCTCAGTATGCAGTTCTTCCGACAGAGTTTGCGGGCCTCAGATGATGCCTTCAAAACACTCGGAAATATCCCAATTTCAAACGAAACTTATTTGATAAAAAAAAAACGGGTAAGTATGAAATTGAAAATGTCCTCATGCATAGTTTCCTATCCTTATCAGACCAATGCTATACGCTATAATCCTATAGCATATAGCTTCCTATTAAAAAGTAAAATAAATACATATTGACAAATGTGTATATCTGGTTATTTTGATTTTTTTGATTTTTTTGAATACATCCTTATACTTAATACTTACATCCTACAGACAGGGTCATCTCAACAGCATAATTTCTCTACCACCACATTGTTAGACTTTACATAAAATAAGACATGAGGTGAAATCTACAATTTCAACACACATTCATTACAGTAAATATCTGTACAGCTGAGCAAATATGTAGGAAATGGTACTGAACAATACAGCTGCTATCGCTGATGGGCCCGTTGATTGCAAGCTGTCAGCCATACACTCATTCATCTCCTCTCACACACTGACAAACACACACACACATACTGTATCATATTTGTACACAGTGTGAGTCATTCAGACTTTGATATAACCTTGATAATCCATCCCAGTCATCATTCACAGCATGGGATTTGTTCTCAGACGGCTCTGCTAAGATGAATTTGACAGTTTCCTGGTTTGTTTTGATAACGCAAAGCTGTATTTGACATGTGATACTGTCTTATACACCTAGGCAGCAATCAAATGGTGAAACAGTAAACCCTTATTCCGATATACACAGCGTAAGTCTTCTTTGACAGTGAGTAATCCTTGCAGTCGGGTGATTGGATTGGATGTCTTATCCCTGTGACTAATGTTGATTTTCAGGTAGTAATATGCCAGTTGATGCGATTCTACAGTCAATGTGTTCCTAATCACTGATAAAAAAACCAAAAACAAATAAAACCCAAAAAGTAAAAGCCATAAAGGCCTGTCATAACACGAAAACAGAACTTGACATGGTAAGATGAGTCGTCCTCAGACAGCCTGGTGTGTAATATTTCATCAGTATCATGCTGTATAATGTGAAACTGTGTAAATTAAATGCATATACCTACAAGGCGGAATCAATTTGCTATTTGCTCTGAAGCATGGCTATTCAAATGAAGCAAAATTTCAAATTCTAATTTCATTAGGTTTTTCTGACTACTATTTGTGAGTTCATTAATCACAGCAGCACTGTAAAGCATCATCACATAAATCAAGTGAAACTTACTTTAGGTTCAATGATTTATCTATAATGAATTCATGGCTTCTGTTCATCTGTCATCAATCATACTTTGATCCAATATTCAGTTTGGTTTTTTGAAGTAATTTGAACAGCCTATTTAAATTAAGATACCTTAAGCAGTCATAGGTCCTGGCTTGTCATCTCTGATGGCATGACTTTATTCAGAGACAAGGAGGGCGCACCTGCAGGGTGTCCTATCTGCAGGGCTGCAAACACAGTAACTGCAGGAAAGTGCTGTGATTGGGTGGCCTCTCCGCCCTCAGGTCGGCTCCCTGGGGAATCTGCAGCCGTCTGACTACTCCTCAACTATTAATCCATCATCTCACTGCATGTGCGGGTGTGTGTGTGTGTTTATAAGTAAGTCTGTCTGTGTGTGTGTTCTGGCTTGCATGCTAGTGCATACAGTAGGTTTGTAAAATAGCATGTGGTTTGTATCCATCATATTCACTGTAGTTCTAAGTGCAGAAAATCAACTTAAATAAGGCAAAGTAATTGCAATCAAGGGTAATACATTATGTTGTTGTAGTGTTTAACTACTAGTACACCTTCAAGGTGGCCATATTGGAGGTCTTCAGCACTTGATTAAGCTCACTGAAATACACCGAGCAGCTGCGACATCAAAACAGTGGCTTTGATGTTGTGGCTGATCGGTGTATAATCTCTGCAGACCAGAACGTCTCATTTAACAATGTTCAGTACGGCCTTAGTGGTCTACGAAGGTCCCTGAATTGAAATGCAACCTTTGTGTCGTGTGTGCATGTGTGTTCTCTACTGCCATTTTGGTCTGGACTTTCTTGCAAAAGAGGAAATGTGTCTCAAGAGGCTGAGGAGGTAAATAATGGTTAAATTCAAATTATGAAATAACAAATTAAAAACAAAGATATAATTTACTTTACTAATAGGTGGCAAACAGCAAACAAATGACTCCTTTGAAATATTTTAGCTTGTGGTGCCATATAGACATTCCAATCAAAGGCACTCAAAGGCAAAATCTGAACCCAAAGCTGCCACATAAAAGTACTCCCGTTTACAGATGCCAGTACAAACTGAACCACACCCATCTCTCAACAATAAGGTATTTCTCCTTTTCTTAGCTGGTTATTATATTATAGCGGTGGAGCAAAATACAACAACAACAAAATACATTCACTTAGGTACTTTGGTACAATTCTTGGTCAAATATTGTATTTATTGTTACATTTACATACGCATTTTTTGTTTGACAGCTATAATAATGAATTTTTTGCAGAACATGAGATTATAAAATATGATGCATTGATATGCTGTATATTAAACTACCATCTCAACCATCTGCAACACTGAAAGCTGCTCACATGATAATGCATCAGTAATGAAAACATAAAAACAGTATCCAACAATGCCATAATATGATATTGAATTATAAAACACAAACAGAGGCCATTCTGTATTGGTCATCGGTGCTTTAACTTTTGAGACTTCAAGTATATTTTGCTGACTGTGTGTTCTTGTACTTGAGCGACTTTTTTTAATGCAACTGTCCACCGGACCTCCATGCTGGAACCAGGCAGGAGATCTGTGGTTTAGCTGCACGCACTATGTAAAGTACAGACACCAGTGACTGCTCAGAGGCATGGCAACACCGAGACAGCACCAAGCCAAGCTCGCGTCCGTTTAGAGCTGCAGGGATTGAAAGGATATGACAGCTACAGGTTTCCTCTATACTTTTCTCTGTGTTCTTTCTTTGTCCAAGAACAGAGCTGCACAGATTCAGGGTTTGAACTAAATGTCCGTTTCAAATCAGGAAGACTACGAACTGGTGTTTACACTATATCCACATGTGACGTCTTGAAAAAACCCTGCAACCTCTGGGTTTGCACTACTGAAATTTGCTGTACAGGAAATAGGCAGACAAGTTGGATTATTTACGTCAGTGAACCAAAGGATTTAGTTCACATTCAAGCATGCACACGTACTGTATGAGTGCACACACACACACAGAGACAGTAGGCCTATTGTTAAGAATCAAATAGGAAGTGTCACTGCACCAACTCCTGATAGAGATATTCTGTAAGGATCTAATAGAACCAGCCATCATTATTTTATTGAATCTGATCATTAAAACATGTTGTTCTGCAAGAGCTGCGATTGGTGAGCAATATCTTGGCATGCCTCAAACTTCTACATCCAAGTATAGCTTTTGCAGTTGTTGGCAGCAGACTGTGCAGTCTTTATAGACTTCCAGAAGTGGAAGACATCCAAACTACAAGTATGTGTACAGCGCAATTTCCCTGCCACCTGTGTGACTAACTATACTGTAGCTGCTGTACCATCGGGTCTGCTCACAGCCATCGAATCCAGCTGGGCTCTGGGGGAACAATGCACTCTGTCTCCTCATCCCTGTGCATGTCCATTGGGGTGGTGGGGGGGCATATGACTTTGGAGGAAACCTCAAATGATGTTAATAACATGCTGTTGAAAAGCAGCACAAAGAAAGAAATCAGTGGCATGCATGATGTCAGATCCCATCATTATGCCACCATACTGAGGTAATGGGAGGAACACTGTGGCATCGGTCACGTTATTGCTATGAGTCCTCTTGTTTTGGAGGGCCAATGTATTAAGTCAGATAGGAAACATTACATTACATGACATAAAAATGAAAAGTAAAGGAGGGGGAAACTTAAAGTGACATTTCTGTCCCCTGACATGACTGAAAAGAAACAAAAACACTTTTCTGTTATGGTGTTTTCAGTTCCATTCTGTTAACGTATAAAAAAAAAAAAAGAAAGACTGCTGTTTTGATGTAGTTGTGGTTTGGAAGCTCTTATGTCTCTGTCTATTCAAAACAGGTATCACCACCTACACGCCCAGTTCAGGTAGTTCAGGCATGTTTTCTGTTTTGCTGCTGTCTGGATTGCACAGTTGTGGCCCTAATCCAAAATTGCAGCGTCCTCATGCATGTTTGGTTGAGAGGGGGATGGGCAAAATATCCAGTTTGTGGCATTGCTTCACAAACCTCTGAGCGCTGCTTGTGTCGTTATGCAAGTTGAGTCAAGAATTGGCTGTGCATAAATAATGCCAAAAAAACTTTAAGTCTAAATGTTGTTTCCCAAATCTCAGTCCATTCTCAGTCCCGTTTGTCAAATACCGACATTTTGTCACAGTCACACAGTCTCACAAGGCACCCGTTAATGTCTGCATAAAACTGCCACAAAGATTTTCTATCGGAAACTATATCTCTACACTATATAGACAAAAGGAATGGGACAACTGAACATTGCACCAACAGAGACTTTAATGACAGCATATTCTAAATACATAGACTGTGACAACAGCTTCCACTCTTCTGGGAAGTCTGGGAAGACGTTCCAAAAGATTTTTTGTAATTTTGTGTTACTGTGGGAGTTTTTGTCTATTCATGCAGTAGAGCATGTGTGAGGTCAGACACTAATGCTGGACTAAAAGGTCTGGCTCATAATCTCCGTTCCAGCTCATCCCACAGTTGTTGGATGGGGTTGAGGTCAGGACTCTGTGTGGGCCAGTCAAGTTCTTCCACATCAAACTCAAATCCAACCATGTGTTTATGGACCTGAAGTGGGAAGCGTAGCATTGTCCAAACTCTTGATATGATGTGTCCCAATACTTTTGTCTACATAGTGTATGGTGTATGTTGATACACCATACAAGCTATCAGTATCAGGTTTTTATGCAGTCAGACAAAAAAAATCCCCTTCTGATATACTGCTACTGTCAATGTAATGTAAGCCAAAGAAATTTTCACACATTCATCATTTTAACTGTGGAAGGGTTGAAAGCTGAATTTCAGCTACATCAAAGCCCATCCTGCTGTCCCACTCTATCAAAAACATCTTCACAACATCCACTGTTTAGATAGTTCCCCTGTGACATGTGCTGACAGAAATATCTTGGTCCAGATTTGACCCTCTTTCTTCCAAATCTAGAGGTAAAAAAAAAAAAAAAAAAAGATTTTTTTTTTCTCAAATGAAGGGACAGACACATTTATTCAATTATTATTGAGTGATATATGAAACAGAAGCTTTCATTTCTTTAGCCACATGTGTTCCACTGAACAATGAAATCATTATAGGCTGGAGCATTGCCCCTAAATGTGGTGCAAAGCAGGACACAGTTTCACGCTATAATGGCATTTATGAGCTGATTGTTAAATGATTTCAGTGTTGCTTTGTTTAGGTGCTGGATTTATAGCATGAAGGACTGATGATCTGTCTAGCATCATCTGTGTGACCTCAGCATATGCAGACAAACTGCTTTTCTATTATTTGCAGTGGAATATTGGGTCCAGAAAGTTTCATTAGAGAGTGAAATATGCAATGTTTGAACAACAGTGACATCGAGTCAAGTAAAATACTCACTGTTTAGAATATAAAACTCATTATGGTGTAGCATTGGACCTATTGTGAAACCTTGACTTTCCAGTGCTGTGCCAGATTTAAGAATGAATCATTTGTATTTGTTTAAAACGTGGAATGAGCACACTGGAATTTTTTATCCGCTAATTAACTGATGCCAAATCTCCAGTATTTTTATTCATTGGCATCGTTTATGTTCATTGTGTGGTCAAAAGTGTATTTGTTTTTATCTTGCTCTAAATGTCTTTCTATTTATCCTAGTTATGATAAGCTTCTTGAGGGATTTAGTATGTGGAATAACAGAGACACTGATGCTGTGTGGTCTTAATGTCTCAAAGTTATTGTGCCCATTACCAAGAGATCTCCGCTGTCTGTGCTGTACACGTATAGCAAGGAAATAGTAAGTCCTTCATCTGATTGAAGATTGATGATTGAACCGGTACTTCGGTCTTTCTTGGTGATGTTATGCAAGTTTTTCTTAAACTTTCAGACATAGTCGGCTAGCCTTCCCACACTCTTCATGCTAAGCTAACCAACTCTTTAGCGTACAGACATGAGAGTGCTGTCTATCTTCTCTTCAAACTCTCAGCAAGAAAGCAAATGGCCTAAGCTTATTTCTCAAATTGTTGAACTATTCCTTTAACATATTAAAAAAGCAGGATTCCTGTCAAAGTGAGGCCTAAAAAATAAAAAAAAAAACACATTAATGTCACTGACGATGTCTAACTATTTCATACAGTTTGATAAATTGCTGCTTTTACATGTTGCCATTAAAGATAAAAAGCAATACACTCTATTTTTTAAGTGAAACATTGCTGATTTTTATCACCAGTTTTGTTGCTGGTTGTGTTTTTTGCACATACACAGTTTATACCTGAGCCCTAAGCTCCCCACTCCTTCACTGCTCTAGGGCTAAGTTGAACAGTACTTGTACTTCCTCATTTTTTGTATACCTGTGTGGACTGTTTAGCTGTAATGTCATTGCAACAATTTCCATAATGAGTCTTGCATTGCCTTGATGCACTGATGCATAAGAATAAGAGTGAGCCATGCTGCTCTGAAAATATGTCCAGTTGGCTGTCACTTAGGCCTTCTTCAAGCCAAACTCTGCCATTAGAGGCAAAAGGCTCTGTCCAATCTCTCACTCCCAGTCCTCTCTCCTTGTGATGGTACTAACATCACATATGGAAGACATCATGCTATTACAGAGCTGCTCTCCTCACCAAACACTAATAACAGTGTGGCTATGGGTTTAATAAAAAGGACTGGAACGAATTATGGCCCCATCCCAGCCGGGGCCATCATGTACTGCAGCACATTAGCGTGGCCTCAGCAGCCGGTCCAGGCCGGCAGAGAGTGGGTTCAGTGCTATAGTGGAGAGGGAGAACACACAGAGAGATTCAGAGAGAGTAAGCCGACGGGCAGCACAGGGACAAGCTCTGCCTGGGGTAATAGCACATCACCAGCGGTTTGACAAAGGATGTTAGTCTGGAGTCTGGATTAAAATGGAACTAAGAGTATGTCATGCTCAGCTAAATAAGTAAATAAATGAGATCGGAGGGACCCTGGGAATTTAACAGTAAAGAACCCACTGAGAACAAGAGGAAAACAAGAAGATGTGCTGCTGCAATAATGTAAAACTGAAGACAAGAGAGATGACACTGAAAATGTTCAGTGAGTGATTGACAAAATTAGTGATTCAAAGTAATAGTCAAAAGGAGGAAAAGGTCAGGGTTTACTTGATTTTTTTCTAAAATGTCTTATTTTATTACTTGGTGGAGTATTTCCCTGCAATACAGACACTGCAATAGACACTGCAATAAAAATTAAAAGGTGTCATAAGATAAGGATGGAAATAAAATCAAACCCTTTTTTTTATTTTTGTAATTCATTTATTTATTTTTACCTTTTTAGGTTTCCAAAAATCATCTGAAAAAGGAAAAAAACTTTTGTGAGTAAGTAGGACAGAGAACAGTCTTCTATACAGATGAGACAGAAACACACATGCAAAATATCTTGAGCAAACAGTTTTTGAAAACAAAAAATTATGAAGAGAACTTTTAAGCTCATCCATCTACTGATTAATGAATTAAAATGACATCTGAATCCAAATTCTGTATAAGCCAATTTGGCATCTCACAAGCGAGGTAGACAAATAAACAGAAATCCTTTATAATATAATACAGTCAGTACCAGTTTTTTAAATCTGGTTTGTGGCATTAAAAATTTGTGTTTTGGTGTAGATGAGGCTCTAGATGTAACCACTGTGTCTCTTTCGTGCACTTTTCCCCATGTTGTTTCTACTTCACTCTACAGATTTATGTTACCCTGAAAACTCCAAAAATGTGACTGTCAGATATTTATTGAAAGTGACATGTTACAATATGTCTTTTAGCTGTGATACTCAGTAACAACTGTCAGATCTAAACATGTAGTGTCAGGTAGGCCCCATGTGCATAGACATTATTTTATTTTATTTGCCAAAGTCATTTTGACACTTACAGGGAGCTTCACTCAGACATTTCACCTTTCCTGGGGGTCTCAAAACCACCACTGAGACCACCTCAGAGTTTCACCGCGGTGATTGCCATCTTAATGACCATATCACCACTTGTCTATTTATGTAAATGTGACAGTCAATCCAGCCTTGATTAAGAGAGCGACAGAGCAGATGAAGACACGAGCAGAGCAGTTGGCAGGGGAAAGTGGGTGCTGGTGCTTCATGGGTGGGCAGACCTGGTCCTAGCCCTCTGCTCAGTATGCAGTGACGTGTCTGTTCTTAGGTCAGCTGCTAGCACGGGAGATGACAGGTTAATTCAGACCTACAGCAATGCAACGAATCCTAATGGCTCCATCAGGACAAGTGCGCTGTCTGTTGTGTTATATTCCATCCTCTGAATTTGACCTGCATGACACTGTTTCAGCCTCTGATTGAGTCTGTGAAGGCAGCAGACTTATATTTGGCCAGAGACCGTCTGGGTTATTTCAAAGCTTGAATTCGACAATTTTGCTACCGTCTCCTTCATCTTTTTACTGTGGTCACTTGATACGGACCTCCATGCCAGCTCACCGTCTCTGTCTGACTTTAAAATGGGTCTGTTTCATTGAACCTACACAGACATCTGTTATATTTGGATTAGAAGACATCAGTTAGCCTGATTTGCTCCCACTCTCTTTTTGGGGCATTTATTTTGATCTCTAAGTCGTTTTCCCCTTCACTGTCAGTGACGTTATACTTTGGACCACCAGAGTTGGACTTCTGGTATTTCACTCCAGCCTTGGGATTACATACCTACATGTAGGAATAATCATAGTACCGTCAGCAGAATTGGTTAACTCAAATGTGATGCCCACTGTTTTGATGATAAAATGATACGTGAAATTTGCAGGAATAGTTGTCGTATAAAGAAGGCATGTCATATTGGTGACATGAAAGCTAATTCATTCAAGATCATTTGGGAAATTTCCCCTGGTTGTCTTTCAATAACAAATTGAGACTCATTCATGAATAAATGCAGTCCTGATATTAAAACACAGCCACTGTGTAATTGATTTCCTTTAGGCCTCATGACTACTCCAGTGTGTCAAACAAACTGATCAGCCCCAGCAAACTGCAGCTTGTTATGAATGCAATGGCATGTCAGGTTGGCCAAAGATACATTTGTGTTGTAAAAAGATATATTAACTCTGACACACATGCACGCATGGGTTGCTGCAGAGATGCCGCAGACATACACACACACACACACACACACACCCTCATGCATAAAATCACATACATCTGCTCACCATGCTTGTAATTGTGGGTCCATCAATATCATATTACCTGTTCCTTTAGCTGCCTATTGATCACGCCTGCAGCGGCTGTTCATGTGCTGGTTACGATGTGCTCTATTACCTGAGTGTTAGTGTCAGCCTCTCAGATCAGGGTGGTGGGATTGACTGTGCTCCCTGCAAGGGTTGGATGGTGA
Source organism: Scatophagus argus (assembly GCF_020382885.2). Classification (NCBI taxonomy): domain Eukaryota; kingdom Metazoa; phylum Chordata; class Actinopteri; family Scatophagidae; genus Scatophagus; species Scatophagus argus. Next base: position 6,766,805 of record NC_058513.1, read on the forward strand.
GGGGATTATGGTTTGTCCAGGCTACCATCCATTGATCTCTGGGAATGTGAAGTGTCTTTGGTACAGATGGATGGCTTATGGCCTTATGGAACATTTCACTGTGGACTGCGCTGGATGTAATGGATTAGGTTTTTACCAGTATGGATCTCAGAAGACTGATGCTGAAAGTGATGATTTTTTCTATTGAAAGTGACATTCAATTATTATCAGCAGTTATTATATTTTAAATTGACCATTACAATATCAGAAAAAGCAAAGACTGTAGTTGTGTCTGAAATTACCACCTTATTCCCTCATTTACTGTTCAGTCTGTGATAAACACTCACTCTAAGCTAGTCTATACTGGGCAGCTATATAAAGGAAGCTGCACACAATCACCCATTGGTTTGTAGACATCTTGAGTGTTATTAATTAATTAACTAACTAATTAATTTATTTGTGCCAGAAGTGACCACATTTGAGTTTGATCTAAACCTGCTTTAATTGGCACCATATAAATGAACTGAATTAAATTGAATTTAATGATTTTGCACCATCGCTGACTGCTATACTATTACATAACATTAATTCTTAAGACAATGTGTAAGGAAAAAAAGGTGTTATCAGGTTTTTAGTAAAACAACTCAAAAAAGAGTCGAGGTCATTAGGATTCATCCTCTGGCAAACACGAATGTCTCTAGAAAATTTCATAGCAAAACATCTGGTGGTAGTTGAGATATTTAAATGTTGGCCCAAGCAGTGGACCAATCAGAAGTCCTAAATAGATCTGATATTTCAGAATCTTTGAATAGTCTAATTGTGTCTGTTTCCAAGAAGTGAAGGTTCACCTTTGGACAAGACTAGACGTCAAGATGTATAATATATCTTTCAGTATGAAAATGACTGTGGAACATATGCAGCTTTATTAGTACTTCTATTATCGCTGTTTAAACATGTCTAAACAGTGCTATGGACTTACTGATGGATTAGATGCCTGAGTTGACCATCGGTAATATTAGAACAGTCATTTCATACAATTAAACAAATAATGATATCAGTAGTAATGTTTGTCTTTCCAACCTATTCTCATCTGCTATTTAAAGTAATTGGAATTAATGGCAATTTAATGGTTATGCATTTTTTCTTGTTGTTAATTTCTGGTTTGTTTTATTCCTCAAACCAAAGGATGTCAGTCTAATGTCTGAGCATCTGCCTCAGAGTGACAGAAATGACAAAACTGCAGTGCATGATGTTTGCAAATAGATGAAGGGTAATGATGACTACATTGTCAGCACCTTTATATAAAACTTATTGATGATTTAAATTGTGAATGATAACCACATCTGTTTGTCGTTAAAATCGGGGATCTTCTATCTCAACTTATGCGTTTCCTATCGTGGAAGAAAAGGAAAAGAAAGATGGAAAATGTGTGTGGCCAAACGATTCCTATTTTTCTTGGGACCTCTCGTCTCATTTCTCTCCATGGTGTTGAAGGCCTGACCTGGACACTGGACTCATTCCCTCTTTCTCCGTCCTTGTCTAATCACTCTTGTTTCATCTTTTTTACTCTGCCTCTCTCTCTCTCTCTCTCTCTCTCTCTCTCTCTCTCTCTCGCTCTGTCTATCTCTCTCTGAATCACCCTTTGCCAGTCTGTGCTTTCTGAATCTGCAACAATCTGTCTCTTTCTCTTTATCTCTATATCTCTTCGCCCTCTCTGCAGTAAAACTAGTCTCAGTAAATCGTGGCCTGGTGTTAAACCTGTGTTCATGTTTCCTCATGTGTGTGACATGCTTCTTATTGAACTGGCTGTAAATCTCTGACCTCGTTGCAGCCTCTGAGTAAAGCACTCTGATATTAAATAATGAGACTTGGGGAGGTGATCTGGTCCCCTGTCTGGCCTCAGAGGGATAAGATGTGATATTGTTCCCATCTCTGGCTCCAAAGTGGGAATTAACTGTAGCTTGGCTCCCAGTGGTACACAGGAAGAGGACACTGCCTCCAATGTGCTCATGTAATCGCTGGAGATAATAAAGCTTGATGACCTTTTCTCATACCGATGGTTAATATTTGCTTAGACTGAGCTGCTCACATCCAGTGAGTACACAGTGAGTCAGCATAAGCACACTTTGACCAATGAGTTTTTGAGTGGAAAATCATATTATTGTTTCAAAGACCTCCTGACAGACATTTTTTAGACTTCCAAGAGAAAACAGAAACATGCACTTGAAAATGGATTTCATGTTACAAAGATGAAAACATGCTATCTGTGAAAGTCCAAGTGTTAGACAGCTAAATTTAACTAACATAGTTCAACCAATGATGTTATAACAGTACGGGTTACCTTCATCCAGCTGTAAGGCTAGTGCTCACTGGTCTCAGTATTTTCAGTTAAGCACACACACTCCTCTCTATTGATTCACTGATATTAGGCCTACACACACACACATACACACAAACAAACTCTAGACCAAAACATGAAAGACAAACAGAGGAGTAGCATCCAGTCAGACTGAGCAACGTTGTTTACAGATGCAGCTAAAGTTTGAGAATAGATCTTAAAAACATTAAATCATCTGTGGGCTTTTCTGCAAGAGAAATGTGAACTAAATTCTTTTATCTGCAATGGTGCTTGCTTAACCACGAGGAGAATAACTCCCATGGTCCTGCGCTACTCTTTTGTTTTTATTGAGAGACTCCCTGCTGCAGAAATGAAATGATGTTCAATTAAGTATTCATTTATTTTAAAATTTATGGTAAAAGAAAAAAAAATCAAAGGTGAAGGTTAAGGAGAAGTATGAAGCCTTGTATTTGTTTTAAAAAAAAATTTGTAATTAAAAACTAAATCTTTTAGTTTTATTTATTTAACAATATAATATTTAATAATCTATTAAGGCATGCAATTATATTTTTGATTTGTCTGCATCTTGCATTCAGGCAGTGTTGGCCTATATAGTGTAGCCTCTGAAATAGCATGTAAACTAAAACGTACTTTAAAAAGTCTAAACTAAATTAACTAATTAATTACTACATAAATAAATACAAATATTTCTGGTTTAGCAACCCTTTTAAGCAGGGTGCCTGCACCACATATTCAATAAAAGTAATTTTTAAATTAATTAAAAGTTGCATGCAAAATGAAAAGAAAACTAACTAACTGAGACTCTAATAATTCATAATATAGGCTAAGTTATGCCTTCACTGTTAATATATTGCCAGTGTTAAATAAGTTTGACCAGTGACCAGTGGCATATGTGTTGGCTGGTCTACCTCACACTTCTCCTCTGTGCACAAAGTTATAAATCACAGATCTCTTGTCTATTAAACTGAAAAGAACTAAACAACAATAAGAGCAACAGCAGCAGCAGCAATAATACTGATGAGCAGACCTGGCAAAAAATAAATAAATAAATAAAAATACATTTCCCCCCCCTACACGAGCAGAAGTCATTAATTTTCTTCTCTGCATCGTCCCCTGAAAGACGATCAAGTCTCTGAAGACACTCTCTGTCTCTTCGGCTGAAGCAAGAGGAAACTCCATCTGCCCTTAGAGAGTATTCAGAGAGAGAGGCTGGACTCCCCAGACATCTGTTATGTAGAATGGCATCTAATTTACCTTTTGGTGCACAGGGAAAAACAAAGGAAAGGAAGGAGGGAATGGAAGCATAAGGTATGTGTTTGCTGCTGCCTAATGCATAAAATCAAATCTGCCTGCCTGTTTTGCAGACGTTCATGTTCTGTGATTACTGATGTAAGAGAAAGCAAAGGATTTTATAATTCATTGTTTGATGAGAGCAGTAGAGGAAATACCATGACAGTGAAAAGAAAGAAAGTCAGCAACAGACGATCTGGAAAAGAGCACATCAAGGCCCACACACACACACACACACACACACACACACACACAATTCAAGTTTTAGTCCAGAAATACGACTGTGAGAAACTCTTGTCAAGCTAATAAGAAAAAAAATGAGAGAGATATCACAGATTGCAACTTGAATGCATTTTGCAGCACGCGGGCCGACTGAAAACAAGTCTGTGAAGTCAAGTCGAGTGAGCAGCCTGTTGAATTGTCAGAGTTCAGGCTGCAGAGCACAGGACCCAGAAGCAGCTGTGCGACGGAGGCCCGTCACACACACACGTCACACACGGACACAGCAGGCTAATGAACGCTGACTTAACTGTAGGGAGGAAGAAAAGTGAGCTGGCGAGGTGGGGGTCATTCAGGGTCAGGTTGACTGCAAAAGTCTCACATCAAGTCAACTCTTTTGTTTTGAATTACATTTTGCAATTTTAATTACATTCAAAATAATTAATAATAAAATATTATATGTGAATAAAGTCCAACGATGACATGAATTATGCAACAACTGCTGTTTTGTTTTGAGGTTTTCTCATTAGGCACTTTTTTGATCAAGCTGAATGTTTTTTCTTTTCTTTTCTGGTTGTGGTCTTTTAAATTCTGGTTGTGGTCAACCAGGTTGTGGTCATAGGGCTATCACTTATCAATATCGCAGTATCCATTCATCATATATGCCAAATAGTAAAGTTGTATTCTTTAAATGATTTTATTATTTAAACTATTATTGTAAAACTTCAGAAAAGTAGTTATTATTACTATTACAGAATAGTTGTTATTATTATTAAAGTAATTATCAATTCATTGTTAATAGTGAATAATTAATAGCTGTAGTTCATTATCAAAAATAACTGCATATCTCCAGCAGGACAACTGGCCTCCCCTTAAGAATTTGCCTGTTTCACTAGATTGATGTGCACTTTAAAGGCCAAAGGTCACCCATAGATACCCACTGCAGGGTCAGCTTCACTAGATGTTAATGACCCTGCTCGAAGGAAACTTGTCGGCTATGGTTTCCACCTTTTTTTCTTAACTGAGCTTTGTTTTTTATAGAAAGATAATCTCTTCCTTGACATTATAATAAAGCATAATATATCCAGCTCTTTTAATCTGTTCATCTGGCTGATTCTCCACTTTCTCTGTCTCCTTCTGTTCCCGAAATGTTAAATGACTGAACCTCCAAGCATGTTGGATCTGAAGCAACACAAAACCTCATTGAACTGGCTCTGCTGAACATATGGTGGAATCAATGAGAGGCTCCATTCATTAAGCAAACTGTCATCAGGAGGCCGTTCAAATGGAAAATATATATAAATATATATATACTTGCACGTAACACAGGAATGTGGATTTATTCCCAGTGATTTGTAATTAACGTATGGTACGTGTCTTTGTTCTTCCCTTGATCTGCTAATTAGAGAGGAAACTCTGGTGCAAATCCTCTCTGCTTCGCTGGAAGAATGCTGCTCTTGCAGCCAAAACCAAGTGTTTTCTTCTAATTTGAAGCTTGCCTGTCAAAGTAGAGAGGGCCTCATATTAAACCAATCACAGGCTGTATGATCTGGCATCCATTCAGATAATTACGATAAACAGACAACAGCAGGACTGAGAGTTTGAAGGACACCTTTTTGATGTTCAAGGCTTTGATTCCAGTTCCCTTTTGAGCTAACCAAGTTCTTGTTAGCGTGGTATGAGTGAGATTCAGCAGGCCTCTAACACTGAACAACTGGCCTCTGGTTCAGTTTTGATACTGCCAGTGCCGTCCCTCCGGGGGTGTGTTGAAAAGCTTCTGAAAAGGAAAAAATGAAAAAATGAGCACAAATAAGATCAAGAACAAATGTTCTAACATGAAACAACACAAAGCATAATTGTCTATGGTTAGCCAAGAGACCCTCAGCTTGTGACAGCCTTAGCGTGATAATTATCTGAGAACTTAATCACGCTAAGGCCAGTCCTGAACACTCAATACTATATTACAAGAACGATACCTTAGTTTCTAAAAGCAACACATAAATATAAGCTCTAGGTGGCTAGTGTTTAGCACTGAAAATCAAGAAAGCTTCAGTAAACAAGGTGCTGTACATGTTAATAAAGGATCTTTGTGGTGAGGCTGACAGAGTTAAGGTGTCAGACTCAGATATGACTGGCTGACAGCACACTCTCCCTTTTCCTCACACTTCCATGCTTTAAGGTCAAAGGGCAACAGATGACTCCTCTATCAAATGACCACCAGGACACACCCAGACCACAAAGAAATCACTCTGGCAGGCTGTTGTTTCATTAAATCTATACAGCCTGATAGATTATTTTGCGTTTGATTGAAATCCCACCACAGTCATGCTCAACCACACTCAGGCAAAACATATGGGGTCATACATAATGATGTCACCGGAAAAGGTTTTGCCCTGAGCAATTTCCTCAATAATGACTAATTTAGCTCTGTCATTCACAGCAAATGAGTCTCTTACAGGGGATGGTAACAGATTGTAATTACTTTCCCCTCATCCTTCTGAGAACAACCCACTGTATATGCAGGTCACCATAGGTGACCCTGGTGGTGGAATGCACTTTGAACTCTGACCTGAGGACAGGCCAGAGGGCTGATCCTGACCTCCACAGAGAAGAGCAAGTTGTGGAGTGGAGCGGTGACCAGTGACCAGTTGCTCAAGTCACTTCAGGAGTGAAAGGAGATGCTGTTTGGTTCATTAAAGGGGAATGTGGACAGTAGATAGAGACTGTTTATCTGTGGGAACAAAGCAGACTTGTTTTTGGTATTTTAGTGCTTGTTTGGTGAGTTTTAAGACTGCAGCGGACAGGATTTTGTCCAACTGGAGCATGAAATACTACAAAATTACTGAAGTTTGAGATGCAAAAAAACAGCATTCTTATTTCTCTTTGCCATAATCATTTACCAGATTTGATGTATGTTTATTATCATGTCAGTTGGTTTGTCCACCACTTTGGTCCCAACTGCAATACTTAAAAAACTAAAATAAAACTATTTGGTGGATTTTCCTGTTTATTGTTGATTTGCTGATTTTTCATTTAGCACCATGTGCTAACCTAAGATGGTAAACATCAATCTATCCATCCATTTTCTATACCGCTTATCCGTGAGGGTTGCGTGGGGCCTGGATCCTATCCCAGCTGACTACAGGGGAGAGGCGGGGTACACCCTGGACTGGTCGCCAGTCAATCGCAGGGCCGACATACAAAGACAGACAACCACACACTCTCACACTCACACCTAGGAGCAATGTAGAGTAGCCAATTAACCTAATGTGCATGTTTTTGGTATTGTGGGAGGAAGCCGGAGTACAAGGATTCAAGGATTCAAGGAACTTGTATTGTCATTCCAGCTCACATTTACATATTTATGGTGCGAAATTAGGACTCAGGTCCTGGGAGCAATAATTAAAATATAAATAAATGAAATGAAAAGTTGAATAAAATACAAATATAAGCTAAATAAAAATAGAATATATAAGCTAAATACAAATAGAACATAAAACTAAACATTTAAATAAGGAAGCCAGTTTTATGTGCAGCATAAATATACATGTGCAAGTATGTGCAAGATGAGGTAGTCCAGGAAGGTAGTCTGTTTTCTCCGTACCCCGAGAAAACCCACGCAGGCATGGGGACAACATGCAAACTCCACATAAAAGGGCCCAGACTGGGGTTCAAACCTGGAACCCTCTTGCTATGAGGTGACAGTGCTAACCACTGCACCATCATGCTGCCCTAGATGGTGAACATGGTAAATTTATTTACTTTGTTAATCCCAAAGTGGGAAGTTCTGCGTTTAACCCATCACTGATTGTAACACACACACACATGCAACATGCAACAAGTGTCCACTAGTCAGGTTGGCAGACTGGCAAGCAGCCATTCAGCCATTCCTCTCCCACCCAAGTGAGGACACTTGACCTCCTCAATAAGGGTCACCAGTCACTTTCATTAGGGGTGTAACGATCTGAAGGGGTGACATTCACTCATCCATTTCACTATCCGGGTTTGGTCTAATCCATGCGTGTTTGGATCCTATGCACCCTCAGTAGAGCCAGACGCTCACATGGACCATTGACAGGAAGGTCATTGTGTGAGCAAAAGAGAAATGTATCAGGAATAGAGCCAGGGTTTTTTTGGATAAAGGCCTGTTTCTGCAGACCTGCAGCTGAACCATCTTGTTTGCATATCAATACCTTCAGGCCTGAATAACTTCAGTCAGCTGATGAATGAGAGATTTGCTGCTATCTCAAGTCCCAGGGCTCTTTGGTGCAGAGAAAGGAAACTTTTCACCAGCGGGAAATTCGACGACATAGCCGGCTGGTTCCCTTTACACACTCCTCACCCATGAATGGGACCGTGTGACCTGAGTATATTCTATAACCGGTGGGTATGCAGGGTGGAAAATGAACACCATCCACCTGTCAAACGCCAGCATGTTTTAGCAAAAAACTTCCTGAGCTTACTGATCATCTAAATCATCATCTCTGTTTTGAAAATATACTTGGTGGCTGTGAAATTGGCTGCTGAGCTTTGAAATAAAAAAGGTAACTTCTTTGAACTGCAGCTTAATGATATTTTTAGGTTTATAATCCTGTTGTCAATTTTTGTACTTTGAACATGCAATAAAGTTCTTGAGCAAGAACCAGTTTTAAATATGTCACTAATATATTATGACTTTTCCAGTTGGTATAAAGAAGCTGTTAGCAAAGAGTTATGCTAATTTACAGAACATTAGAATTCACTTGGACTTTCTGTACACCTGACAAATAGCAATCTTTTTGGTCCCCGTTACATTAAAAATCTGGAAGTATCTAACTGTTTATCTGCTAAATGTTCCATTACATCCTAATTTGTCTGTGTGCTATTTGTTGCTGGACAGGTATGGTGTACAGTGCTTTGTTTTACTGTCTTTTCAATGCAGTTTTAAAGTTTTTCTTACTGTCTTATTTTTACTTTTTTTCTATGTCCCTGTAAAGCACTTTGGATTGCCTGGTGTCTGAATGGTGCTATATAAACAAACTTGTCTTTTCTTGCCTTAGAGTTGTTTCATCAGAATCATTTCACTGTACTTTGTTCAAGGCAGCTTCCAGCTGCAGACAAAGAGAGCAGTAAATCAGTAAAGCATAATAGTATGGATGAGGCAAACCAAAGCAGCGAGCTGAAAGTTGCCATAAAGCTGCAAAGTGCTAAGGGAACTGTTCAGTGCAGGGTGATAATTCTCTTTGAGTTTTTGACTATGAGACCCCTTTGACATTCCATGCAGTCATTTGATCCATGGTGATTAGTGCAGTTTTAAGTGTACCTACTATTGTCATTTTCCATTGTGATTCCAAATTGCCCACCTCTGCTGAATTGCCCTACTTTATGACTGCTTGTGTATCTAGTCAGATGATAACCTGGAAACTGGATCAAAGAAGGGTTTTCCATGGTTGATCTTTGTTAACTTGTGCCCTCATAAGCAAGTGGGCATTTAAAGAGTCCTCCCTTTGTTGTCACACGTCACATGTGATCACGGTGAGCAAAATAGGCAACACCTTTTAATACTGGGCCACCAGATTGTGGAACAAACAGTCCAGAGTTGTGCCAGCACAGCTCGCCTTTTCATAGCTCCTTATGGTCTGGCTTGGTAAATCCCCCTCCCCCATAATGGAAAACCCTACAACTTAAATCACTACTGATTTATAATGAGATGAAATAAGAAAGTAGACACATGGAACAGAAACCACTGTAGTGACTGTACAGTCCTGGAAAGATTGAAACCATACGCTGGTCTACCGTCCATGCATGCACCCTTGTGTATGTGTGTTTAGGGCCTGCATCGATTACAGATGTATGGAAGATATATCAGGTGTTAAATAATATTTTACAAATGTATGGAGGCGACCTATGCTCGACCCCTGAGTTAAATCAAAGTGACGGTGGGACATGGTACGTATAAGCACATATCCCCACTGCCAATAAACTAAACAGGCAGTTATTGATCCTCACCATCTCCCTTCAGTGGAGGTCCCAGAGGTTGGGAATGCAATATTAATGGATCAGGGGGGAGTTCTTGTATGCCTCTGTGTGTTTTTATTTGTGTGTGAGTGTGTGCATGTGTGTGAGAGCATACATCCATGCTCATAGCTCATGCAGGGCGACTCCATTAACCAGCGTGGTGGTGGCAGTCAGCAGTTTATGGTGACCAGGCTCACAGGTCAAGGGGGAGCGAAGAGGTCAAAGATTGCCATCCCCAGAAGGTCTCCAATCACCCCGGTGAATTGATTGCTTACACATCAGAAAAGCCACTGTCCTGAGTTAACTTCAAATTTAGCCCTGGATGCCTGCAGTCACATGACTCCCCTCCTATACCTCCAACCCCATCACCCACTCCCACCACCAACTTCATTCCATCTCTGCACACTTCAACTTGGAAGTGTTTGCCAAAAACTGACTGACACTCACTTATGCTAAAAGGAATGGCCTGACATTTCAGAAAATATAATCATTTGCTTTGTCGATAGCAGGAGTAGAAGACTGAAACTACTTTCAAATCTGAATGTTCAGCCAGTTAGCTTAGATCAGGATAAAGATGAGAAACAAAGGGAATGTTAGTTCTCAGCTCTGTCTGAAAGTAACAAAATGTGGGCTGAACATGCTATTCAGTGAGGTACTCCTAAGCTGATTTTGTTACTTTTGGACAGAGCCAAGTTTGCTTGCCCACCCAGCTATCAGTCTTTACTCATCTAACTGGCTGTAGCTTCATATTTAGCACACAAGAGTCGGAATAAGTGTGTTTCCCGGGATATCAAACTATTCCTTTGACCGGGATGGCTTGTTTTGCTCTTAATTATCCAACATAGCTTTGCAACCTGGGCCAGTTCTGTGACTCTGTAGAGTGACTGAGATTATGTATAAAGTACAGAGAAATGTTTTAAAAAAATTATAATCACTCTGACTCTTGCTGATAAATGGATTTTGTTACCTTTGCACAGAGCCAGCTAGTCTTTATGCTAAGCTAACTAGCTGCTGGCTGTAGCTAACTTGAAAAATATGTATTCATTAACATGACTGATTGATTGAGCCCATCTTAAAGTTATTTAAGCATGCTGATTGTGAGTGTAGCAATTGATTTTATGAATACAGGTTAAAGATTAATGTAACAATCCCCAGCATTTTCATACACTGTAAATAAATGTCAGCTTCATAGCAAGCAATTCCTTAAAATCACACAACAGTGATTAATTGTGTTTTCTTTTCAACCAGGGTCTTGTAGGTTGCTGCCAGGAGAAAAAAATCATCTGCTAAACAGATGTCTTTTATTCCAGTCAGCAGCAATATTGGTTTATATGGAATGAATACAAAGAAGATGAAGTGAGTTCACTGCAGAAATTTGCTCAAACTCATGTTTCAGAATAAAAGTTTTAGTCAGAATTTTCAGCAGAATTTCAAATACAAAAGTCTCAAAGAAAACATCTCAACAATAGTTTGTCATCTTATAAATTAGGCTTTTAGAAATATACAGTTGCATGTAAGTACTGATTGTGGAGGTGAGGCGATTAAATGAAGCTGAAACAATCACAGATACGGGTATTGTCTCTGGAGAACATTTTACACAAGCATTATACTGACCACTTAAATAACATCAAATTTACAATGTACTGGGTTTTATATTTCTGGTTCTTTTTTGCATCAGTATTAGGTACCTTCCTGCTTTTGCTACTTCTTTATTTTTTTTTTTTTGTTTTTATAAAATTACAAGACAGTCCAGACGAAGGAGTTTGCATTGAAAGAACTGAAGGAAAAGGAACTTTTCTGAACATATCTGCATACACTGTTTAAACTTAAATTTTCCCAGAGGTGAACACTGAACAATGCTGATGCTGGGATTCAGGCAACCCTGGATGATTACTTTATGCTTCAACAATACACATTTACATTTATTTTGGCTGTTCATTGTGCATAATTCAGAATGTTTCTTTACTCTTTGTCTGTCTTTCTTTTTTTTTCTTTTTTTTTATACAAAGCGTCTGTGTCTCAAGACTCCAATATGTCATTTGGCATATCTTTTCCCGGCTTATCTTGTCAAGGCTTGTTACTCATTTGCTATTTGGTTTAACTTTAGGCATATCTCTTTGCAGTGTTGGCATTTCTCTGCTGTAATTTTCAATTTAGAGGTTGTGTTGTTGAGTGTATTAAACAGCAGTGAGATCTGAGCATACCTCTAGCACTCAAGTTGCCAAGTGCTAAGAGTTCTAATTTAAAGCAAATAAGCATTATGCTTCAATGTGGCTTGCTCTAGTTACACTGCAGTGGCACTAGCCACAACCAGGGCTTCTCCCAAGCTTTTTTTTAGCATTGCTTGCTGAAAGGGCTCAGGGGAGCGCTCACAAACTTTGTTAGCATGGCTGTTATAAATCTGGAGGAAGACAGGAGTTTTCATGATCAGTTTTCATAGCTTAGGAAATGAAAGAAAGGCATACTTTGCACAGTAGGAGCTTTGGTAACACACAATGCTTTCAAGGTATCCCTCCTGTCGGTTTTGGCAGTTGGCTTCAGAAGAACACTACTAAAAGTTTTTAAGAGATTTGGTGAGTAGCTGTTCAGTCCCAGCCAAAATTGTGGCCAGTCATTTGGTAAAACTTGAGATTGAAGGGTCTGTAGAAGTCTCTGAGCCTAAGCAGGACCTCAGAGGGGATCTGGGGATGGGGCCTGCCCTTTGACTTCCCCAGGCAGCGCGGCCTGCTGCTCCCCTCTGGCTTCTTTAGGCAGGGGAAGCCTTTGGTCTGGTTGAAATAGAAGTGCTTGTCTGTCACCACACGTTTGAGTCCCAGGAAGTCCTGGACCCGGCCCATCTCGCCCGCTGGATCCGTCACAAGTCGTTCACCGCTAACAAACAGGAGGCGTGAGAGCGGGAAGAAGCGCAGCCAGTTCTCTAGGTGCTTGGCATAGATGCCAATGCGGACGGCGCTCCAAGATGTGTCGATGAGACCTGTGGTGGCATTGCGGAAGGCCAGGTTCTGGAAGGATGGGAGCCCGGGAGATTTGGTCAGAGTCTGGGTATAATCAGAAACAGCCCGGGTCACAGGGTCACGGACCACCACGATGAGCTTGGTGTGACGGCTCATTGAGAAGACACGGCGAGGAGCTTCTTTGGTGATAAAGTAACTGGGAGTTTTCTCCATGGTGATCTGACCCTCCAGAGTACGAGGCATCAGGTTCCTGCATGAAAGAGAAAATGAAAGACAAACAGACAGAGACTATTAATAAAACTGTGCTCTAAACATCTCACGAGTATCGAGAACATCTATATATTAGGAAAAATGAAGACATTCCCTTGCTTTTCTCATAATTCTCCTAACATTCCTTTGATGATTCCTTATTTGCCTTCAAGGTTTTTTGATTTTGCTTTGTAATTAGTGGGCTAAATCCACGATTAGAGCGAGATAAACATGATATTAGCTGCTGGCATTGATGTAGTGACCATGTCAGCACAGACTGGGACGGAGTCTCTGAGTGGCTACTGTAGGAAAACCGCATGGCTATATTAACCTCAGAAAAGTAATTTCCTCTCATCCGCTGCCTCCTCCTAAACAGGCTCATAACAGCCTGGACTCTCCCTCTGCTGCTGTCCCAAAGGACTGGAATAATAGGCACATTACTGTCATACCAGTGGTATTTGTAGTTTTACAGCAGGGTTGGAAAGGTTACTGTGAATGTGAATGTGACTATTTTTTTTTCATTTTTTTTCCTGTTTTATGTGTATTCCAAGCTAATGCTCATCAAATCACAACGTGGGACAAGTGACTTGAAAAATGTAATGATTCACTCATTACCTTTTGTTCATGTTAAAACAGCAGGTAATAGCCTAGTAGCAGTTTAACAAACATTATTTTAGTTTTCATATAATTCATAATAAAAACATTGTACTCCTCAAGATAATAGGCCTTTTTTTCCCCCCGTAAGCCATAACAGGGTAACTGGTCAAGCCAGCATGCATAGCACCAAAACCTTGGAAAGGAAGAAGCTAAATGGAGTTCATCCATCATTAATTTTAATATTTACATTTCCTACAATAAAGTGTAAACGTCTTCTGTGAAAAAGGTCTATCTAGTGATATTTCGCTCAAGAGAAGTGAGACAGGGAAAGCAGCATAAGTAGTCAGGCAATCAGACAGGTTTTAAACAAATCTTTCAGACAGGCAAACGTAAGAAAGATGAAAACAGTTTTAACTTTGAATAAAACAATGAGTCAAGATAATCTGATGAAATATTTGACTTATTTATGACCTGTCTGATTGTCTGATTACTTGTTTTCTTCCCAGTCAGACTTTGGTGCCAGATGCATTAATGTTATCCCAGATCTCATGAATTAACTTGGTGAGTACAGTGTTATCATTACAGAAAATAAGGGGCCAAATAAGACCCACTAACAATACGCTGAAATTATCTTTTAATTTATTGAATATTTTGTTAGTAATGCAAACAGTCAAAAGTCCAAAAGTATCTTGTAACAAACAGATTAGTCAAATATCGTCTTATGGTAACCATGTGTTTGCATTCAAACCTTGTTGTTGCCTTTGGCCCTCTGATTATAATTATCATCAGTGGTTGAGGTATTCTAGGCACACGTTAGCTTTTAGAGGACTGGGCTGACCTCTTCCTCGTGATCTTTATCCCTACTTAGATGACTCAGAGGCTGACAAGATGTAGTGGTACCTCAAAGTGTTCAACAAACCCTGACCAAAGTCTGCATTTGACTGAGAGTCCCTATAACATGCCAGAGCAGATTGTATATAAAACAAGGGAAATGGGAGGGAAAGGAAAACCTATTTGTCTCCTGTCCTTAATTTCATTCCAAAGCTACTGTAATGCTAAAATGGAATCTAACAACCTCCGTTATAAAAAAATATATTGCCAATTTTCCTCTCTAAAAAAGACAAAAAAGAAAAATACAGCCCCTTTTGTTCAGTTTAGAGGAGATTCAAATCTCAGGCTCAGTTTGTGTTATAGAAATCAAAGCAGTGAGGAATGCCAGTGTTGCAACTGTGAAAGATCCCTCAGCTAATTTCCATGCTTCCCTCCTCCCTTCACAGCAGGCATGTGGTGATGGTTGGGTCGGAGTCTTCGTGGTTGGTCTGTAAGCAAGGGGCTTATGGGACTCTGAGCTCTGGTGTGTGGTGATGGAGCCGACTCCATGTTCCTCTCTGATCCAACACACACAGTCAGCTCCAAGTCCGGCATGTCCCCTGGCATTAAGCAATGAGGGTAACACCAAACACACAACTTATGGTATTCATAAGAAACCTCTGACTTGTATTACAGGGCGGGGGCTAAACAAAACGGAGACAAATACAGCAAATACCAAAGGAAGAAAAGTTTACAAAAACAATACTGTTTCTATGGCTAGTCTCAACATTGGGATATTACAATGAGCATTTGAGGCCAAAGCATAAGCTACACACTAACACTCTGTAGCCAAGTTCCTGAGACAGGCTTATTTCAGGTCACCACATGATGTGAGTGGCAGTACAGTAAGATCTCGATTCCAGAAAAAGTGAGCTAAATTTCTACTTTGGATCCAAGGAACAACTCTAGCTTTGAGAGGAAATTCCACCCTCGGATTAATGTCATCAATCTGTGAGGTTATTTTGTGGTAACGGCACGCCGTTTCAGTTCATCTACTTCTCATCAACCTACCTTGTTTACCTGTGTTTCCTACATTTCTGAACCCCTGAGGGAACATGCCTATGACAATTAAGTATTTCCAGGACAGAAAAAGGACAGCGATGCATCCTTTTGTCATCACATTTTTGGCCGCAGTGAATCAATATAACTGTCAGTGGAGTGTATTTCTTCTATGATGAATTTCTCCTTGTATGACCCTTGAAAATTAGTGAAAACAGTGGCTGCAGACATAATCCTTCTGCTCTAAAGGGACTGAAACTTGATGGTTACTTCTGGTGTTTACTGTGAAACAATTTTCTTCTGTCAAACAAAGTTTGGGAAAACATAGACTAGCATCAGCTAATGTAATTTTAACCAAAGGAATACAGAGAAAAACATACTACCAAACAGTAAATATGACAGTTATTTTTAGTATTTTTATATTTTTCTGCGGCTGCAGGCAGCAACATCCAAAGCCCACAACCAGCTCTGAAAACAAAAACAGCTAAGGTGCCAGTGTGTTTGCACAGTTTGGTATTTTGTGAGTGTGTCTTCAGCAGACATCAGTCTAATGGAAGCCATAGTGTTCCATTTGAGGCTGAGTGGGGCTGTCATTGACATCATGTTTACATTTTGGACCACTAGCCTGTAATCACAGAAGAGCCTGGCTACAACAGAAAGCACAGGAGGAGGCCACACAGAGATGGAGTACAGGGTACAGGAGAGTGTGCAGAGAAACAATATGAGTAGAAGAGCAAAAGAAAAGAGCGGGTGAGAATAAATATTAAGGGTGCACGAGAGGTAAGAGCACACATGTAGAAACGAAAACAAACAAAAAAATCCTCTCATTAACCTGGAGCCACTGCTCAGAAGCGTCTAATCTCCCTTTTCTCATGAAGATAAAAACACAGCGTTTGTTCTTTTTATCTGATACCAGCTGCTGTTAGTGACGCCGCCAATGAGAGTTTAGGGAAACCTGGTTGACCTGTTGTTTGTTTTCATCACACCTTCACCGTTAGCATCTGGAGCAGGAATGCAGTCGGGTTTGAAAGTACGCAGATGTGAGTTTATCTGCACATTCAAAATGTGTCCAGACGCTCTCACACGCTCACATTTAGCTGTGCTCCGTGTGGGTGGGCTGCGCTTTATTGGAGCCTGTTTAAAGGACTGCAGGCTAATAGGCTACTGTTTAAGACTAGAATATGAGGGCACATGAGTGAGCTGTGCATGCGGACCTACGTCAAGCTCTCAGCAAAAGCAACAGGAGACAAGCCTGCTTGTGTCTGCTCCATGTGGAGGTAGCAGACAGATTATTTAAATACCATTTTCCATTTCTGCCCTACAAGCCAAGTTGAGGTAACTACATATTTGGTCAAAAATGAGTTAACACCAGAATCTTTGACATTTTTACGAGATAAAAAATGATTATTCCAAAGAAATGTCACATTTCCATGAACACGCTACGCAAAATTTGCAGCAAGTCTAACTACAAAATGGAGTTAGAATAAAACACGAGCCAAACCGCACTCTGCACTCTGGCTTGGTAAACTGGGCTTGTCGACCACTTACAATACTCTACAGAGATGCAGACGAGTGTGTCTCTCATTAAAGAATGAAAGTCAAGATATCTCATCCTCAGGTGTGTAGATTTTGACCTCACTTTTGAAAGTCCAACTATGTGAACTTGCAATGCTAAACCGCTGAAGTCGACCAACTTTAAAATCACACACATTAAATCACGCGTTAGAAATTGCAGATTAATTGATCAATTTCAATATACGCAAAATGTTAGAATAAAAAATGGTAGACAGAAAAAGGCAGCACTACGATCTCTGTGAACTGTTCAGTGATCAAATAGTTTATTCTCTTAAACACACTAGTATCTGAAAAATTCTGAAAAAAACACCTTAAGAGCCTCTGCAACTTGAAAACCCTGCCTATCAGCTTTACTGTTTCTCTAGTTACTGCTTTATGACTTTGCAGGGAGGACTGCCACCCTGAATGAAGGGTTTCACCCACTAAAGTGCTTATCAAATGCCACTGCGTGTGTATAATTTAAAGCAAAAAGGGCACCTGCAGGCACGATAAACACGGCGGCTATTGTCACTTTTCCAGTGGGAATCACAAACTTCTTTTTCATTTCTGTTTGTACACCACCCATCTCTCTTTCTGTGCTTTCTACTATGGCACATACACTCACACGCATAAACACAACACACTCACATACACACACTGAACATGCCTTCCACAGGATGGATCCACATCTGGGAGCAATGAAGTCTTCAGTATGTGCGTGTGTGCGTGTATGTGTATGCGTGTGTGTGCGGAGATGAGGGAAGTGTTTCTGGGTTAGGAAGTTTCCCTCTGGTCCCGGGGTTCTGAGCTCTGAAAGCTGTGATCCATACCGGCTCTGCTGGGCCAGAGGCCAGACCCCCGGACCCTCTTAATCCACACCAGCCTGTACTGCACGGAAATGGACTATTCCAGCCTGAAGGTCACAGGCAGATGGTTGTGATTCAGAGGGCGAGACCACCAGGGATCATGGGGGATCATGTAATGCAACATGTCATCATGTGCACATTTCTCTCTCGTACATGTGAAGTTTCCCCCTCTTTCCTTTCCTTTATCCCTCCATTTCTTTTTTACTCGCCTCCTCTATTTCTTCCAATTTTCCTCATCCCCCTCTTACAACTTCAAAGCCCACACTTGGCCTCTGCTACATCCTTTAAAGTGAGACTGTTATGAATACATTTGACACGTGTGAAGGAATTTTAAAACACGTCGAAGTCCTCTACCACTACACGGGGACATATGAAGACAGATACAGTCTGCCTGTGTGTGTTCAAAGATCTGTAAAAGCTGCTGCGTGGAGGGAGAGGTTTGTCATTACTGACAGCAAATACAGGGCTGAGGAGCTTCTGTGGGCTGATTAGAAGTCAGCGGGGACTGTAAGCAACTCAATAAAAGAGGAGGTAAAGTAGTACTTCTCTTTGTGTCTGTTGGAGTTGGGCCATTGCATTAGTTGGATGGCAATGTACACAGCATTGCTACTTCAAAAAAGAATAAAAGAAAACCTTCTTCTTGGACATTTTCTTATTTTTTCAGGTATAAAAATTTCTGGTTACCAGGCTGCCAAAAGGAGCTTTTAGGCCTAAAGTGATTAATGATAAGTAATTGCATATTGTCATTATAGAGATTTTGCTTCATGCAGTTGGCTTTAGAGTCAGAGTTTGGTCAGCTTTAGCAAAGGTGCGCTCATAAAATGAAATTTAAAGAGCTTAATTACCCCATAGACCTGTTTCACCGTCTAAGAATCTCTGAAGCCTTTTTTTTGTGGCATATAAGTTGCATATGAAAAGAATTTCCTGTGATATAATTCACATGACCGTGAAAATATCGAACTAATTTTAATGCTTACTGCAGGTTAGAAAAAATATTCAAGACCTTTTTATAACTAATGTTCTTTTTAGGGAACTAAAATCCTTTTAAAAACTTTGTCAAGACCTGCAGGTACCCTGTGTAACACTGAATGCGCCCATTACACAATATCTGTATTACATAAACCCATATTTCTTACATCTCATATTACTATATTTCACTTCAGAGCATGTGTGGCGGACTGTTACAAACTCCGAAGGTTACCGTCTGGCTGACGCACCAGGGCGGTGAAGAGTATTTTTACCGAGGAGGTTTGCATCACTGGTGTAGGTCGGTAGGAAAGAGCTGAAAAATGTGTCTAGCTGAGGGGAAAAATAGAAGCGTAACAGTTAATAGAGACATCACAGGGCCTGAGTGCAGGGAGTAAATCAGAAGCGGTCAGTCAGAGTTTCCTTTGAGAAACCAATACAGCCCTAATAACAGAGGAAGAGTTATGTGTGTGTATGCGTGTGAATGTATGTGGGCATTTCAGTGAAGATTCCACAGTATAAACCTTTAGCTTTAGCTTGCGTCTGTTCGAAATGCTAACAAGGATAGTTAACATTTTAGGAAATTGATTTCCTGGTGAGAGTAAAATGAGAAGATTGAAATGTCTGTACACTACATATGAAGCTACAGCTGAGAGCTTAACTTAGCTTAAAGACTGGGAACAGATAAACAGCTAACCTCTGACGTGACATTTTTTGTGTGATATAGAAAAACCTCAAGTGTAAAAATGACAATTCACCATGTTGCGGGGGCTTTGTTTGACACATGACCCCCATATAACTGCACGGTTGTAGATTTTATTACTTTCGAACAGAGCCATGCTCACTGCTCTCGCTGCTGACTGTTATCTTTACTGTACAGACATGAGACTGTCTTCTCATATAACGCTTGGCAACAGAACAGATAAGCTAATTTCTCAATAGTGAAGGCAGCTTGAAGCAGTTAAAAAACAAACAAACAAAAAAGTACCAAAACTTCACAAAATAAGCAAGAAGGAATATGTGACCAGCTGAATTAAGTAAACTGCAAAATGATAATGAGCACAAAGAACCCAAAAAATTAAATACTAGGACCCATTTAAAACTATTTAAAAGTAAATAGTAATTTAATACTTAAAAATCACTACAGGAAGGAAAAAGGAAGAAAAGATAAAGAACAGGAAGAAGAGATGCCATTAATGGGATTTAATTCTCTGATAGTGTAACAACCTGTAATGACCTGACATGAAGCCTGCTATGTGTGTTTGAATGTTCATGTGTGAGTGTAATGTATGTGTCCATATGTGCGAGTGGGAATAAATGTGTGTGTGTGAGCGTGTGTGCGTGTTGCCACTGATTGCTCCCACTCCTCCCAACTTATCGAATGGGAAAATCTGCCGTGGTGTTCCTGCCCTGCCCACAGTGGCCTACTTGTGTGGCTTTATCTCAGAGCTACCAGGGGCCTCGGGGGCCCCTCCCTGCCTTCATCCGATCTCCTGAGCACAGGATGGAGGGAGGGAAGGACGGATAGATCCAGTAGATCCTGACCCCTGTGATGTCATGACATCCTCGCCACAGTTACATAATTTGGCTGTTCGTAAGATGGTGTGATGAGACTGGAATGTTTGTGGTTTCATTTTGGTTTAGTTCATTTAAATGTAGAAGTCTTCAGGAACAGGTCTTAACTGATTCTAGCTTCTCACGTGTGAATACTTTTATATTATAATTTTCTTATATTAAAATGAATATCTTTGCACTTTGCGCTGCTGGTTGAACATGCAAAGGACTCTTTTTTCGGGCATTTTATTGGCTAACAAATGCATCAGTCATTTAAGAAAAAATCACAAAAACAAAAGTTAACTGCAGCCTTAGAGCACGTATTCATGCTATACATCATATTAAATACAGTGTAATCAAACTTTTACTTAATGATAAATATCAGATATAGTTTATTACACTGATCATGTCATGGTATCATCATTTCTTTCTTATATTCAAAAAGACAGATAGATAGATAGATTTTGGCCTTCAGTTCACACAGTCTATTTGAACATTAATCACGGGACAACATGCACAGCCTTTAATGTTTACCCTCCTCTCTGAGTCTGCACCCTGCAACAGAAAAAAACCCCAAACATGTTTTCACTAATTAAACAGCTTTGATAAATGAGTACACACACACACACACACACATGTGCACACACAGCTCAGAAACAGGACTTTTGCTCATCTGGCAACTTCCCAGATCCTGACCAATAAGATCACTCGATACTGGCCCATCCTGAAAACCCCACTTCCGAGCAGTTACTGCCTGCTTCTTCTTGTGGTTTCTCAGCTCATTGTTAGCAGCGTCTGAAGCTGAAAAACGGAAATCACTGCTGGCAGAGGCACGGCTTTTACAACTGGAAGCAGTCCATTCACTGATCTCTTATTAGTGCCATCTATCAGGCTGATCAGAGTTGGCTCAGCTGGCTTTGGCTAAGTTTACACACACATCAAACATACAGGACACAGTAAAGTTTGGATGGACATGAAGCAGGGGCTGGTGCTGCTTTCCAGATTTCCTCCAATCACAGTGTCTTATTTGATGTTTTGCTTGTCCTCAAATTCAGCTGGAAGTCTTGATGCCAGAATTTCAGGCATAATTAATCTCATTTCCTCTCAAAACCAGCACAGGCATCACGACAATTAACCAATTTCTCTAAGCTGGTTATGTCAAACCAGTGGAAGTTTTCTGGGCAGCTTTTATAAGCAAACAAAGAAAGGTGTGTTTCTCTGTGGGATTCTGAGAGTGGCTGCAGGTTCTCACGACCCCCACCCAGACAGTCAGACATTAAACAGAGATAGACACCAGTGTGAGGTCCACTGACACACACACACACACACACACACACAGTCAATAATTACCTGACTCTCCAGACAGACTAGTGATACTTAGTTGGGTGTGAGTTTGAATTTCTGTTCTATCAAAACCAAACAGCCAAAGCTATGCATGAACGTATCTACTTATTTTTCCTCAGCTGCGTGAAATAATAATCATGAGTATACTGTATTTTAGTATTTTAGTAATTAATTACTTTTTCGCAAAAAAATGTCAAACTTCCTTCTCGCGTCTCAGCTTTGGGGACTTTTCTGTGCTTCATATCAATGTAAACTGGATATCTCGGGGTGTTTGTCTCGGGTTTTAAGTATTTTTTGCGTTTTTGGGTTGTTTTTTTTTAAGACATTTTATAAACCACATAATTGGTAAATGAATCATGAAAATAATCTAAAGATTAATCAATAATTACAATAAGGGTATATTTTTATTCAGTATTTTATTGCATTTTTAAATTAAGATTACAAGAATATCAGATATTCTTAAAACTAGTGGACTAAAAAGTATAGAAAAAATGCATGTAACACTTAAGTCCACCTTCCGCACTCCGATGACTACACATCAACTGTCAAATTTTTCTTTCATTTTGTAATTCTTTCACATCCTCTTTTTTTTCACATGAATAACTCTGTTTCTGTCTTACTCAATTGGTTTTTCTTTGCTCTAACATACAAGGCAGATGAGACAAAGGGTAGAGAAAAGAAGAAAGAGGAGGCTGAGAGCAAATCCAGGCAAATTATTTAGAGAAGAAAGGTGGAAGAAGGAGAGGGATGATTTTGTCGTGGGCCATTAAACATGGTGGATCATCAGTCATCTTGATCTCTGTCTGTTTAATGAGGAAAGGCAGACTTTGATGAGTTTGGGGCTGAAGGAAAGTAACAGCATGTCTTAAGTCTTTTACTTAAAATGCATATTCTCAGTCTGACAGCCTGGAATTAAAACCCAGAAGATTAAAAAATGAAAAAAAAATCAGTCACAGTGATGAATTCAAACTTTCTCAGTGATCATCTCATTGTGCTTCTCTCACCAGTCATCTGATGCCATTAATTGTGATTGGATGAGACACAACGTGTTGGGAGCAGAAAGGTCAACCAGTGATAAGCTGTCAAAATACTGATGACTGAGTTGGATCAGATTTTTTTTTTTAAACAATTAAAAATCCATACCAATCCTGAAACGATTTATCAAGTCATTTTGATTATATCTTTCATTTTTTCCATCTTAATTTACATATTGTATTAATTCTGACAAAAAAAAATCTCTTTACATGTAAATAGCAGCACGTGTAATGTTATGTTTATTAGTTCTGACAGACATGTGGAGACTCTTGTTCATGGTCACGGACACAACCAACTAGTTTTTCATTCCTATGCTGATGCTGCTTCAAATACTCACAAAGCATTGAACCCTGTCTTCTGTACAAAGATTTCTCTCCTCCAGCAACATCGACACAATTTTTCCACGACGGCCTCTCTTCTACACAAAACCCTCTGAAAAAGGCTATCGGCAACATGCAGCTTCGAGGAATGTGAGCAGGGAGGAATTCAACTGGAGAATCCCCTCGTGATGGGTAGAGTGAGTCTAACAGGAAATAAAACCTGGACATTCCTGTCTAGGTAGCACATCCAGCACTCAGCAGAATTATACAACATGCTTCTGTGAGACTACGAGACAAAGAAACGAGTCGATAAGAGTGAAAAAACATCAGCTCAACTCAAGGACTCGTCTAGTGGCTTTACATTACACAGTCTGAGTGACCTGAACAAGCGGATAAATCCACTCCAGCAGCACGCAGACTGTGTGGTATAAATGTCAGCAGTGGAAGGGAGTAACAGCTCCTTGTCAACAAGATTGAATATTCAGAAGTTAATTAATTTCTGCTGCAGCAGCGCGATAAAGGGGGAGAGAGCGAGATCAATAGAAAGAACCTATTTTAGGCAATCGATACTGGGAAATGACATTTATATTTGCTGGATATTTATAGCGTCAAGAAAAGGTGGAGAGACACGAGCGAAACAGTGGGAGTGGGTGGAGTTCAGGTAGAGCTGAAGCAGTGTGAATGAATCTGAGCTCACACACATGCTCACACTCACTCACTTGCACACCATGGCTGTCTAAACCCTCATTCTCCACCACCAAACCACAGAATCGTTTCCAGTAGATGGCAAAGCCAAGGCTTTTCCACATATAAGCATTTTTTCTCAAACAATTTGCCAAATGCTTCCTTTAAGGATGTCCATGTGTTTTACTTGGTTACCAGCTGAAGACAGAGGCCAAGGCTCTCTCCCAGCTCAAAGACACAAGCAGCACTTTGAAATGAAGAGTTCTGTCAGAGAAGAAATGTTTAAAGGATACTTTCCAGCCCAGTTTCAGATGATGGTGTTGGCTTCACATACAACGGCTCTGTTTCAAATTGATGCATGTGAATCACAGTGTACTTACTGTAAATTAATAATATTTTTATAACTACATATGATATCTGGAGGAAAGGAAGAGGCTGGAGGACAAAGAGAAGGAAGAAGGGAAAGGAAAGGTATGGCATGTCTGGGGACAGGCCAGTGCTGAGATATGTCAATCAACACTTGCGTTTTTGTTTTTGGAAGTTTAGATGTGAAATGATGAGAAAGAAAGGAAAGAAAGAGACCAGAAGAGGCTGTGGGGCTCAGGGCCCCTTCAGATCGACTCAAGTACGGTACTCCTGCACTGAAGCCACCTGTCATGTTCCAAATATTTTCTAATTAATTATAAACTGGATATTATTTCACACCATCATAATCACATAAGGTGGATACTTTTTTCCATAAAATTAAACTGTTAATGTTAATTGGTTTTATTCAATACATTTAGCTAACCATTTTAAGTATTCATCCATTAGTTTTAGCTAACTGTTTTGATTGCTTATCCATTAGTTTTGAATAGATATCAAGAAGTTCTCCAGATCAAGTAAAACATTGTTTGTAATTGCCCTTTAGAAGAACACGTCTCCGATGTGATGCTGTGTGTGTCTGTGTGTGTGTGGAGGGGCTCCACCCTTGGTGAAACACAAAGCGCAGGGGAGAGGAGCTAGCAAGACCATAAATGACAGCAAAATGCACTAAAGACTCTCACACTGGGCTGAAATGAAAAGAGAGCACATAAATCAGGTAAATGACATGAATAAAATATATTGTTTCTTTCAGCGAGGGCAGGAGGTCCCACTGGGTGATCCAGACGCCCTCCCAGGCAGAAAAACTGCTGTATATAAAAATAAAAAAATTCCCCTTAACTCCTTTTTCTTGTCTGTAAGCCAGTCAGCTTCTGGGTACAATAAGCTCCCCCTATAGCACTGAAGGCTGGGATGCAGTAGGAATACTGAAGTGTTCAACGCAGACCAGCACTATGAAGGGAGGAGGTGGCTGGTTTAGGGGTTTTGACTAATGCTTCATAAGGCCTTGTTTAACCACGACTGGGGGCCTAATCCCTCTCAGCCACTCCACATGTCCCTGAGCTGTCCGTGTTAATGCCTGACCTGTCATTACACCAGTCCAATTCACACAGTGTTGACACGGGCTGTCAGCAGATTAGGACAGAACAAAAACACACATTTCATTACGCCTTCACGAGAGAAAAGGAGAGGAAGTGAGGAAAGGAGGTGTAAGTGTCATGTCTGTGTTAAGAGAGTACAAGGTAAGGTCAGTTTGTCCACAATATAAAGCAGTAAAAGGAAAGCCTAAAGGTCACTGGTCTCCTCACCTTTAGCCCTTTCTAGTGTTCAGTCGTTTGTCACCGTTCAGTTGGCTACATATCACAGAGCATGTTACTTCACCTGAAAATCCATTTCATCAGTCGTTTGGGTTTTACCTTCACTTGTATTGGATTATTTTATCACTGTAGATCATGTAATATGTAGTATCAGTGAAAACCATGCTGACTGTCTGCTAAACTGAAATTTGACCCAAAAGTGCTGACCTCCACAGCAGCATCCAATGGGATTCCTGAACTGAGAGTTCTGAGCAGCAAGATGGTGGAAAAGTTGATTTTGTAAATCTACGAATTCACAGAATTCTGTTACTTGAGTAAAAAATCAGTAACCTCAAAGAAGGCGGGAATACAAGGTTAAAAAATTATTTATTTATCATTTATTATTATTTTTACATTGTTTATATTCAGAAGTACACACAGCATCCTTCGCTTTAGGAGTGTTTCCTGCTGATCATTTCCTGTGCGATTGGTCTGAGAGCACTAAACCTTAACCACTTACACATCACCAAAGCATCCCCTTAAATCTGCTGAGAGAGCAACAGCAATCATAAAAATGTTTATTTTAAGCATTAGTTCTCCTTCAAGTAGATTCACCTCCGAGAAGTGACAACATGTTAAATAGATCCGAAACAACTCACCTATTAGAGCTGAAAAAATTAATTCTGTATGTTAAAACATTGTTCTCTCATTTATGTTTCTCAAATGTGAGGATTTACTGCTTTTCTTTTTCACATAATGGTGAGCTTAAGATCTTTGGATTATGGACAGAAGGTTGGACAAAACAAGGAATTTGAAGACATCATCTCTGATTCTGTGAAATGATGACAATGCATATTTTTTAGACAGAACCATTAATTGAGAAATTAATTGGCAGACCGATTATTAATTATCAGTTCAAAATAGCTAAAATTAGTTTCAGTTCATCCTTTCACATTTGCGACCACTGATCGCAAACAAACTCACATATCTGCGTTGAAACTTTTTCAGGGGGCTCAGTTTTAGAGTTAAACTACCTGAACACGCACACATCACACCACATCACTCATAACCGTATCATCGCCACACACTCATCGGGTGTAGCAGGAAACCCTCAGCTTCTTCCTCTTCCTGGCAACTGTGTTGAGTCATAAGAAAGCAAACCAAGAAAGCAAGCACGTGCACACGCTTTGATGTCCTCCCATGTCACTTAGTGCTGTCCCACCTGAGCCTCACTGTGAACAGATCATTACCAGCCTGTATTGATCTCTCCCTGCGTCTCCCTCTGTCTCTTTCTCTTCTGTCTCTCACCCCACATTTTTTCTTCCGCACCTCCATGTTCTCTTTTCTCTCTTCTCCTTGTCTCTTTATCAAACTGTCATTTGCTCCTCGTGTCTTTTTCCCTCATTCTCCCTCTGTAATGGTTTTCCTTTCTTTGTTTTCCTCCCTGTCTGCTTCTTTTTCTCTCATCTCTGTGCCGTCAGACATCAGCTGCTTAACATCTTTAAACTGCAAAACCAATATCCATATATTTTCCACCCATTTTATTTATCAGTTTAAACATTTACATTTCAAACGTGGAAACGAAGATGAAGTTCTCTGCATGTTAGCGTTCTTTAAGATTTTCATTTGTCTGCGTCTGACTGGAAAAAAATTAAAACGGAGGCGATTTGTGACTGGAAAAACGTCACTCTTCACTTTCAAAGACCCATTTTAGCTGATCCTCAAGCAAACACTACCTGACTGTGGGGTCATTTGCACTACCACCATCCACAACCATAACCCATCCTCCCTCTGTGATCAGGCAGGTACTGAGGCCCTCAGGGGACCAACACTGCACACTTAGGGAAGCAACGTGTCAGCTCAATAAACAGCAATTTATTGGCAGGGGACTGAATACGCTGCCATCCTTGGAAGCTATCAGCAGAGGCTCTTATTGGTGCTGAGAGATATAAATGAAGAGAGGAGCTGGGACTGATCACACCAGCATGAGATGATGTGCCTGCCTGCACAAAGACACATCTTATATAAGTGGGGAACGCATTTGAATTAGCTGTTCTGGTTACATCACACACAGTCACTAATATGTCATTACCTTCTGTAATAAGGGAACCTAATACACGGTGATAAAGTATTGTGTATGTTCGACAATTTATTTTTCCATTAAGGTCTCAGAAAAACAAGACAAAAGTCATTCATGCACATATGGCACTAAAAAAAGTGTAAAATCGCATACGTGTGTGTGTTAAAGTGTAAAACTGCCCACTTCTCTATTTGAGATCCTCAAACAGTATCACTTATCTGTGTGCAGCACTATTTCCAAACATATCTTGCAGTTTTTAAGGTCAGAGGAGTTTCCAAAGAAACAAAATTAGTTCTTTAGATGTAACTGTGTCTGGCTGATAAGATAAAACACCTCCTGTGACATCCACCAAAGACACCGAAGAAAAAATACATAATTCTGAGCGATCTTGAAGAGTGTAGAGAAGGGGTGGACCGCCAGCGTATTTGCTCTGCATGATCTGATTTTACCACTGCATGTTAACACTGCTGGGCCTAATGCAATGTATCACAGTAATAAGATGTCTGATTTTTTTTAGCCCACTTGCAGCCTTTGCTAAATTCAGCTTAACAAAGATAAAAGGCTTCTGCACATATTTATACGCAGCTTGGAGAAGAAAAAGAAAATCCAGAGCTCTTACATTACCCGACATTACCTGACAGTAAGGAGCTACACCTTCTGATCAGGTTTCACTTTACTTCTGCCCTAAACTTTGACCTTTACAGTTCAGGAGCCGGACTATTCGGGTTGTTTGCGCATTTGAGGGGAAAACTTGTGAATTTAAGTAAATGTTTAATGAACTGTTGTACCCTTAAGGAGGAAAAAGCTTCTCACCTGTACCATTCCAGTCCCTTATCGTAGAAGCGGTCAAAGAAGTGCGGCTCAGACCCGACGGCTCTCACGTCCGGATGGATGCGGAGGAACTCCAGCAGAGCCCGAGTGCCACCTTTCTTCACGCCTATGATGATGGCCTGAGGAAACTTTTTGCTGCCGAAACTATTGGCTATAGATATATTGCTAGTAGGAGCATCGCTGTTCGACAAGTCCGACAGCTGATCGCGGACGAACGAGACCTGAGACGCGTTATACGCGCCGAGCTGCTGCGGTGACGCTTCATGTCCATCATTTAAGATAATTTTGTTCTGAAAATTACTTTGTCTGTCGTACACAGGCCTGGGCAAAGAGTCACAGTATCCGTTGAGGCAGTAAAAGAGGTAAGTGAAGAGAATGATCATGGTAAAGAAGACGGACAGCTTGGACTGCACCTTCAGGTGTCCAAAGTTGAACGCAGCTCTCCATTTACTACATCCCATGAGTCGCACTCCTGAGCATGAGGACACAACGCAGGAAACATGCCATATCAGAGGACTTTATGCTACACACGTTAAAAGTTACTCAAGCTGAACGCTTTAACAAAACACCATAGTCGTGCCATAGCAGCAAGTGGAGCAAAACTTGCTCCGCGCGCGTCAAAAAGCTCCACATCCTCCTCGGCTTATCTTTACCCGCCCTTTGCCTCTCTGTCGGTACGTCAAATCCTCAAAGACAACTTGGAGATTTCCCAGTAACTTGAGCAAAGTCCCAGCGAGGCTCAGCTGAAAGGTGCCCGTGAATTCGTGTCCCGCAGCGCTTCGTGCCTTCTGTGCGCTCCCGTGGCTCCTTTGGCAACGACTCTATAGGAAACCCTCAACAACACCCCTTCCCGTCTGACTGCCAAATCCACGCCCTGTTCATCAGACACACGCCCCCTCCACCCTCACCACCGCGCGACATTAAAATAACTGCGAAAAATAATTAATAGGCGCGCTGCACTCTCTCCAAGTTGTCAGAGAGGGAGAGACTATCATATCACATTATTTTGAAAGCGACTGAGGAGAAATAGTCGTTAGTTTAATTGTGTTTAATGTTCTGGAATATATTTGGACCATGATGAAGAGGGGATATTAGTTTCTGATTGCAGACTGGGGATACAATTTCCCCTCATTTCCCATCTAAATTACCACATCCAATGTGAAGCGCTGTGCACATTTGGAAGCCTCACCGCTCCAAGCTCCAGGTCGTTCATTCCCAAACTGTTCGCTGTGGACGGAGCGATTGGCCACCTGCTGTCTGCCAGCCCTGTTGACCACACACCCCATGGAGCCAGCTATGACACCCGCATTTAACCTTTACACTCTTGCCCAACGGGGAAAGACAGGTGTGTCATCAGCTTTTTCCCTTCTCCACGTGTGTGTGTGTGTGTGTGTAGGCGTGAGTTAACAATGGCAAACAAGCAGTAATCGAGAACCACCAGTTTCTCTCCCCTTCAACTTGGACATACGAGATATATGCTGATATGCGGGTTTTTCTGACTTTGTATGTCCCTGGGAAGTCTACCAATTTGTTCTCGAATCTTGCCAAGAATGCCTGAGGACGGAGATCATATTTTCAGCAGTGATATAATGTCTGTGTCCTTCCCTCCATGTGATACTGGAGGTTCTGTCTGGCCTCATGTTAAGATGCTCACTGATGAGCCTCACATTTCACAGCTGCTTCTTCCTTCTGTTCGTTCCTTTTGGTTTTTACAAGCATTTTTGGATTTAATATTTTGAACTTATTTGCATTGTGTTCCTGTCCATTCGTAATCAGACTAAAGCCATCAACCGCCAGCGATGTATGCACATTGTAGAGCATAAGAAAAGGTGACAAATGACAAAACTCTTAAAAATCTTCCACAATTTTGCAAAAATGTTGTGCCCACTTGAGGTGGGCTTTGCCTTTTCATAAATGAGTGAATTTACTTAATGGGAGATGGAAACTCCTTTTCCAAATAAGTGCTGTAAGGAACATTTAACTCATATGATGACAGCTGTTTCCACTCAGAAAGAGGAAAAAAGAGGAAGAAGCTATATTTCAAATGAATAAATACAACTTTTCCAACTGAAAAAAAAATCCTGAAGATCTCTCTTAATTTTTCAGGCCAAGGTAACTGTTTCAAAGTAATCAAAGCACAGAAGATCAAGTTTATTATTCATTACAAATCCTCCTCCAGTGGAGGTTGAAATTGTTTAGCCTAATCAAGGTGCTCAGTCAGGAACGCAGCCTCTGATTGGTTGACAGTCTCAATCCAAGGTGTTGTTGGATTGTCGGTGGATGGCTAACAATCATGCTAATAACAACAATAACTAACTAAACAAAAAAAAAGATCAATAATCACACAATTTAGTGTTGGATATCCATCCATCCATCCATTTTCTATACTGCTTTATCCATCAGGGTCATGGGAGACTGGATCCCCATCATATCCCAGCTGACTACGGGCAAGAGGCGGGGTTCACCCTGGACTGGTCACCAGTCAATCACACACACTCTCACCTATCGGCAATGTAGAGTAGCCAGTTAATCTAATGTGCAGGACCTCCCACAGGAGGAAGCCAGAGTACCTGGAGAAAACCCACGCAGGCACAGGAAGAACATGCAAACTGAGGCTACTTGACCTGGTAAATATGGCAATGATACCAAAATCCCCTTGGTAATGTATTATATTATTTCGCTACAGCAAAAAGTGATGAAAATTGTAATGTGTTAATTTTCATAACACGCTACCCCCAACACAGCTTGTCTACAACACGTCTCACATCATGTTCAAATTACATGGATAGGAGCTGAGTTTTTCATCAGGAGGTAGAGGGACTGGAGGTGGTCTGACACCTGACACCGAATGGCCAGCAAACAAGTTTCCAGGCAAAACAAAATGATCTTTTCTTAACCCTGACAAGTGCCTAAGCCTGACCAGACCTTAAAAGAAATGTAAAGTTTCACCATATTAAATGTAAAGTTTTAACATATCTCTGGTGTGCAGAAATGCTGGGGTTGGATGCTCTTATGAGAGTGTGAGCTTGCACAACATTGCATTTTATTGTCTTTCTCTTCAAGTAGTGCATTTTCATGTTTGTATGAATAGATGTCCAAATATGCATGATTTATTAGAGTGTGATAAGAAAACAAATCTTGAGCTGATCATATTGAAACCTTCCTTTGCTTAGCTTACAAATCCATAGCAAACCCAATATGAGATTCAGACTCTTTCTGAAATAGGTGCTTCTGAAACCCATTTTCCCCAAAATAGTCTTTGACAATAACTGTGTTACAGTATAAATCACAGTATATTGGCATCTTCACCTACTATGTTGAAATATAAGTGAGGTGATACATGGCAGCACATCCATATGAATGATAAATCTGAAGGGGATGACAATATATCGACCCAGGCTTCTTCCAACCTGGCGGTATGTCAATTTCTCCAAGTCTCTAAACAGAGAAGGCATCATTTACCCTTCTGTACTCGCCAAGCTCTCCTCCATATTGATCCACTGTGATGTTGAAAAACAATCGGAGACGTGCCACTCTGTAGTCAAAGTGATCAATAATGTGGGCTTGTTTTGCTTAATGTGTGCCATAGCTGTATTTTCTTCACTTTAGCTGCAATGGTCAAAGGATTTGGGTTTTTGAAGCCAGTTATCACTTGGGTTAGTCGATCATATTTGCACTCAGTCACTAATCTTTACAGAGTGCATGGGGAAAATGAAAATCTCCAAATAAAATGTCTTTCAGTGTGCTGAGATATTATCTGCTAAGCTAGTTAGCTTTAGAATTTCACCTTAGCTGTTTGTTTGTTTTTTTTAGCTAGAACAGTTAATGCGAATTTCACTTACATAATATATTTTTCAAAAGTAATGTCAATAAGTCATATTCCCATCTTAACTCATTTTTGACAATATATATATTATATTTTACCAGTACTGATTATATTTGAATTTGACTATTTCCATCCTCAGTTTATTGTTTATTTGCTTGTTTTTGTTTAGTTTCAGAAAGGGACATCAAAACTTGACTAATGCGATCACGACACACTTAAGCATTAGCCATAAAAATAGAATATATGATTAATTCACATAAAAAAATATGAAAAAGAGAAGACAAAAGCAATCTCTAAATATTAAACCATACTGCAGAAGCTGACATTTCTGCGATGTGTTTTATATATGAAGGTCAGTATGAGCCATCATGTATCTGTATAATCCTGACTGACAGTCTAATGTAGGCCTGTGAGAATTTTGCTCACGTTGACAGTTATAAGGAGAACACCTGAACACCTGAACCAAGGTATTCCAACACACACCTGTGTCTGTGACTGACATCCACTGTGCTGAATTCCTGCCCACCTGTGCAAGGTCTGTGGCTGTGGGAAGGCCGACAGCTGTACAAAGCTCAGCAGTGACTGCAGTGCTCTGTAATTCTCAGTAAAGCCCCTGTGACAACCTGCAGCCACTGCTTGAAAGGCGGGAGGCTTTTCTCAATACAGATTACTTCAATTTTGGACATGCATACTCGACGAGTTCTGCTGACGAGTCAAAAGTGCTGAGAAAGGTGTACGATCAACTTTAACTTCACAGAAACCAATGCAGCAGCAACAAATATTACTTTTCATCTCCGGGAGTGAGACCAGATTTTATCTTGCAAAAGGGATGATGCTGTTTATCAAAATGCCTTAAAGAGAGCCAAAGGTCCTGACCAGCTAACTCCAAGCAGCAAAATTATATCCACGAGTTAAGAAATTCAGTAAAATAATTCATGTATTCCCATCGACCTTCTGCTTTGTGTATCTTTTGAACGGCTCTCTGTTGTTGTATGTTCCACAACAGCTAATCCCCTCACCGTTTCAGGTCAAAGTGAATCGACCAGATTTCTCAAGCTTTCCTGAAGGATGTAGCAGACATTGTCCCACAGCAGAATACAAAGCATTGTCCCAGCGTTGTACTGGATCACTGAGGACACAATACATGCCACAAGCTACTGAAGAGCTGTCTTCAAAAGGCCTCACCTTAACTCACCTGGATGGAATGTCTCTCACACACTCAGAGAGAAGCGTGTCACCAGACTCCATCCAGACATCACTGCCATTAAATACCAGAGAGGATTAAAGGATGAATTACATGTAGAGCTTTATTTCAAGTCAGTCCAAGTGATTCAGTCCAAAACTTGGAAAAAGCTATTACAATTTCCAGGCTGCAGTCCTTGTGTGCAGACAGTCCCAGAATTTCACGTGTCAGTAGGAACTAATGGTAATTTTGATGAGGAAATTATGAACTTTGTTGTCAGCAGTAATAAGGTTCTCCATTTTGACTCCCACATCAGATTTGACTGGTAGTACCTAAATTAATAAGTGAACACCAAACTCAGCTAATGTGAGGCTTCCCTTTTAGCTTTCTATTCTCAAAAATCAAAATTCAAGAAAGGGAAACAAACTATTTTAATCAGAAGAAAAGGAAAACATTCTGCTATTCTGACTAAATTAGTTAGTTGTAACAACTCATTAAAAATAAAACCAGACGCGAGTGTTTATCTCTTTTTTAACTAGATGAATTCTGGTTAATATTGGATTTTATTTTTATGGAACTGCCAACAATGGTGGTTTTGGTGACATGATTGTACTCTGCCACTTTTAGGTTCTGTACAGATTGATGTGAATGCATCATAGGCTTAACTGATGTACTATTAGAACTAGAAATACTCAAAGATGGCACCTGTTCATTCTTAATGAATTTCCCTTCTGAGCTGCTTCCATGTTCCATTGCACAAACTGTTCGCATTAGTGCTGCTTCCTCTGCTCATCCCATAAACTTAACAGAGATGAGGTCATGTACATGGAAATCGGCTCTGAGGAAGTTTGAGGATTTTTATTTTACTATGGTTTAATAAAACTAAGAGTCTTCATTCTTCTGTGGGGCATACCAGCATGCTTGCAATGACATATGTTAGCATGCGGATGTCTATCAGGTCAGCATCTTAGTTGAGAGTGTTAGAAATAAAAATAAAGTAGAACTGAGGCTGATGGGAATG
The DNA here is from genome assembly GCF_020382885.2 of Scatophagus argus. Lineage (NCBI taxonomy): Eukaryota > Metazoa > Chordata > Actinopteri > Scatophagidae > Scatophagus > Scatophagus argus. The sequence goes on from NC_058513.1 coordinate 6,801,240, forward strand.
TCATTAGTCATTTAGCCTGACGATGCTGGACGAAAAGAGGGTCAGCAAAGTTATAACAGTTCATCCTGAGGGGAAAATGAATGAGTATACATCCATCCGACTTACTGACCAATTGCCATTCCTTGATATTTGACCTTGTTTTCTGGTGTAATGTTGTGTCAAAGTATATACAATAATTAATGGGGATCTCTGGGGACAATGCTTTTTGGCCTGCAGGGATTTATTTGTTGCTGTTGTATTGTTGGCTGCAGACAACAAATAACAACAATGTTTGTTTGCTGGTTGTATCCGGCTCTCCTGATACATCTGTACTTTAACCTCCTGATGCTACAGTGCGATGTTGTACCTCACCTGGGACATATAATTGAATACACCTCTTACTCTGTCAACGAAAAAAGTTGCAGCAACTACTGAAAACTCTTTGACTGACAGTTTCTTTCATTCAGCACAGAAAAGCCTGCAGGAATTTGTGCTCAGCACTAAATCTATCTATGTCAGGAAGAAAACAAACCCCTGCAGATTACCAATTTAAAACTTCACACAGCAGCCAATGAGAGTGCCCATACGGTCCCGGCGTCTGTGCACTGCGATTCTGTGTGTTGTGTGAAAGCCAGTGGCAGGGCCATATTCTCAGCCATAACTGCAGGGCAGAGCTCTGCGGCGAGCTGGGTAAGTATAGGGCACGGCAGGACTGTACATTATCACATGGGTGTGGCCACGAGCTCAAAAAATGTTTTCAATTGAGGAGTGAAGAAGGCACGTAAAGTGCCAGGCATGCCTGCACAGGATCGTCGCCTCACTGTGTGACACGGGGAAATTTGAATAATAAAAACTGCTTACCAGCTTAAAGGTGAGTCATTTCAGAGGGAAAAGGTGAGATGAGCTGCTTCCTCAAAACCTGACCTGATGCCTTCCTGTCTTATCATATTTTGAATTTTACTGCAGCTCATTGTGGCTAAACAATGGCCATTGTCTCTAGTAAGGCCTCACAGTCTTTCTGAGTCAGATAAGGGGAAACATATAGCAGCCTGTTACTTGTATTTATGTCTTGTCAGATTTTTTTCTTGAGAAAAACTGGAGGGGAACAAATGAACATCAGATGGTTCCTGCTTAGTGGAAACATTGTGGTCATGCACTAAAACAAATATTTTGACTCTCTCTCAGTCATTATAAATGTGCTCTCTGTGTAATAGGATTGGGGGAAATCCATAATGATCTGTTGATCTGTGTTGACAGCATGCTGACCAATCATAAGCTGGAAGCTTTCAGAGCCCATTCAAAACCTTGTGAAGTAACAAAGCTGGAGGAGATAAGAAAAGATTCAGGTGTGTCATGCAGTGTTAAGATCCAGACAAAACAACATGGAGGGAGAACAGTTTACCTCTTGACATCTGACATCTCTGTTGCTACAAGATGGAGAGAAGAAAGTGGCTAAAACAAAACATTCTGAGAGATGAGGAGCTGTTTAGGAACGAGTTTCTCCTGCAGTTTAGAAAAGCTTAAAAAATGAATTTCTACGATAAAAAACAATACTGCATACATTTATTTCTCTGATTTTAAGTATCAATTTTGCCTTTTCTTTTAAAAAATAGATTGAAAAAATTCCTTTTACAAGCAAAGTAGTCAAAGGCTTTCAAAATGTCTACTTTTCAGTGACAGGAGAGAAAACAGTTGTCTCCAGCTGTGTGCATTTTTGAGGGTTTGAAAAGGTTTCACAAACCCAAAGCTTTTACAATTTTCTGCCTCCATAGAAAGCACAGAGTACTTTAGCTTAAAAACATAAACATCATCAAAATAAAGTTGCAAGATCTTTATCTTTATCATCTAAGTAGGAATTGACAGGTGTTTTGTCTTTACCCTTCAGTGTTTCAAATGTCACTCTCTCAATCTCACGTTTTTAGATTCAAGCTGCTGTTCCTCCTGTTTACAATCTTTGTACTACACTAAGCTATATAAGCTGTATATTTACTACAAAAACGTGACAGTGGTACCATAAGCATATTTCCTAGACTGTCAAATTTTCCATGAGAAAATTGCTACTTTTTGCCAAGCTAAGCAGATGCCAGCTGCTAAGCTAGCTATCACCTGGCTATAGTTTCTTATTCAAATATGGTGTCAAATATGGGAACGGCATCAATCTTCTCATCTAACTTTTGGTGAGAAAGCAAATGAATGTGTTTCATGAAATGCTGAACTATTCCTTTAACTTAAAATGTCCAGGCCATGAAACAGAACAAGAGCTACAACTATGCGCACAGGAGGGGGAGGTGACAGCATGGGGGGGGGGGGCGTCAGGCCCTTATAATGATAGTGGAGTTATCAGCCAATCTGCACAGCAGTAAGCAATCAGCTTCTTTGATAGGTTATCTGACAGGTGTAACTAAAGGTAGTAAGACCACCCTGTAAAATATGCTGATTAGAGCCGCATGGCAGTAACTCCCTTCTACTCACAGGTTAAGTGAGTGCAGTGCAGCTCTATGTGCGTGCCTGTGTGTTATTGCATGCAGGCATTGACCTTCCATTTTCCTCTGCATCAAGAATCTTGGACAGCACGCTACAGCTACTGTGCGATTTACTGCACTGTGTATAGAGGATTTCCAAAACCATACGATTCCATGATCTACAGCCATGATGTCATTCATGCAACAAAGACTGGCCTATAATCATTCTGGTCGTTTCGTCTCTCTGCTATGAGATTCCACAGAGGAGGATGATATGTCAGAAGCTCAACATGACTGTAAATATAGAGACACACCACGCTGGTAGACCATCTGAGGTACTTGCAGTACCCAAGGACAAAATAAAAATGACTAATGCTACCACTAGTCTCAGCCATGATAGTTGTGTTGTTGCTGTTTGGAAAACAGGAACTTTATAAAGTTATAACTTCATCAACCTGCCTCATAATGCTGCATTCAATTATTTGACTATTTAAGCTGCAAGAATCGATGGACCGCGGCACATGAGGCCTCAGCAAAACTCGAAAGAACTTATGCAGTCTCGCTGAAGAATTATACCTCTACAAGCTTGAGCCTGATCCACTGAAACAGACAGGCAGCCTAAACAAACATGACCCCCTTAACCACCACAATCACACGCAAACAGCACTCACACACACACACACATTCACACACACTCACACACACACACACCTCCGTCTGCTTTGAGAGCATATCACAGTTCCAGGTCTGCAGCAGGAGGCCAAGAGAAAAGCTCCTGATTAAATAGTTTTGGAGCGTGCGGCGCTGCAGCTCCGGGAGCTCAGCTGCTTTGAAGCCAGTCGCTGTGTTTGGCTGTTATCTGCTCCCGGGACTGAAGATAACGCATTTAGACAGCGCTCAGAGACTATGTTTACAAACAGACAGCAGCGGCGCTGTCAGGAGGCATCCATGATGAAGCAGAAACATGGCTCAACTGAAGGCAAATCGGACACTGATGATTGAACAGATGTAGCTCGAAACCTGGATGTGCTTCTACCTGATGCTGCCAGACACGCCATGAAGCACTTTGTGTAAACTTTTAAATCGGCTCAAAGCTGGCCCTGTTTTTCATTTGATGTCTGTTAAAGGGTCAGTTCACCCAAATTAGCACTATAGTACTATAAAGCAGTGCAGATACAGCCTTGATTTTAGTTGCCCAGGTTTTATGATGACTGAGATGTCTCTGGGTTCACTGTGGTGGACCAGAGGTTAAGATCAGTCATACGTAACGCCTGCAGTTTGGGTCTATGTGGAGAAACTTTGTAGCATGTCATTCCTCACTTCACTCTCCTTTATTGTTTGTCAACTAGAACTATGCAACTATGTAAAATATCCAACAAAATAATTTTAAAACGTGTCTTTCCGGAAACAATGTTGAGGTCTTTTGGGGTAACTACTTTCTGTGTGTTGTTTTTTCTTCATCCAAAGAATGGTGGAAGACTGTATCAAATATGTAAGGACCACAAAAGTAAAATAAGATTTATTCACTTGTGTTGTATCTCAGAGGCTGGTATCTTAAAACCCTGGCAAAATACCATCAGAGTTACCTGCATACCTAGATACCACTAGAGATAAGGGCAATAAAGCAGAATACAAAGGGACTGTCTGAAAGTGCACACCTTCATCCCCATTTAGATAAGTATTGCTCCTTGCCCTTTCTATGATTGCAGGGTTTTCACGTGAAATTTATGCTATTGGTGTGAAAAAAATTTGAGTCTGTGATGTGGGCCTGTATTTCAAAATCCTTAATCTAGATCAGATTATCTGAACCGGATTATTTCTCAAAATTTTGTATTTCAGAACCAGATTAGATAAATTCAGATTTGGTAATCCAATCCTACCCAGTATCCCACTCAAATCAAATTTTAGGGGTATTTTAAAATTCTTATTCTGATGGCAAAAATCAGGATCATTCTGATCCCACTGAAAGGATGGATCCAACGTGGATTGAAGGTGCAGATATTTAGGATAAATGGCACATATTTAATTATTTTTTTCTTCAATGATCTGTGGTCAAACTTGCAAGGTGCAAACTGAAAAGGCAGACATGCTTTCCACTACCTCTGCTGTAGTTTTCTGAACTGAGTGGGTCTGAAATGTCCTTTGCAAAAGTAAATTTGGTGTACATCTGAAACACACACTCCTCTCTAACAGCAATATTATACAATGGTAGCTTCTCTTCAGAAAATACCAGGACATTATATATATCTGGACACATACATAAGGCGTACAGTACCCATATAGGACTGACAGTGAATCAGAGTCATTGTGAAACATCTGGCAAGAAAGGCAATATGTCAGTTCTGGCTGTTGTTGCTTCCTAACTCAAATCCCATCTCGAGCCAAAAGGTGTCGATAACCTCGCTGTCTGTGCCGCCTGTTCACTGACTTATTGAGCAGCAGGTCAATGTTCTGGATCTCCTAGTATGATGTATAGTGATACGTGTGTGGGGTCTGCAGGGACCTGACGGATGTCGCTGACAGTGGGGATATGCAGCAGGCCTGGGGACCTGGGCTCTGCAGTCTACATCAGTCTGCATCATATGTCAGTAAATCAAGATGGATGATCGAGATTTGCTCTGTGTCCTGAGGATTGGGCATAGTTTGGCCCACATGCTTAGTGACACTTATCCCACTGATGGAATGGTTATCTGACAGTTTGAATTTTATTTTAGACAAATCTTTAGCTTTTGTTAACAGATCTAATTTTAACTTTAATTTAATTTAGATCTACTTTTCTGAACTGAAGGCTAAAACTGTAAATAAACAGCTTGTTATTATTTATTTACAGTATTTTTGTCTTTATTTACTTAAAGAAAATGGGTACTTGAGCTTCCTCCCACAATCCCCAAAACATGCACATTAGGTTAATTGGCTACTCTACATTGCCCCTAGGTGTGAGTGTGTACTTGTGTGGTTATCTGTCTTTGTCTGTCAACCCTATGATTGACTGGCGACCAGTCCAGGATGTACCAAGCCTCTCGCCCGTAGTCAGCTGGGATAGGCTCCAGCCACCTCATTACGCTGACGGATACATGGTATATGGATGAGTTTACTTTATGAAACAGTTGTCAGGGGATATGCTTTATTGAAATTGTCAATAACATCCACAGTTTATTTGTCATAATTCAAATGTAACACGAACCTCCACCCATAGTTTACTTGACATTTGGAATAAAACTTAAATAAAACTCAACTTATGGAAACAGCTGTATGATGACCTCAGTAGCTCTGGAGGAGCACTGATAAGTCCAAACAGAATACTTGAGTTACAAACTATAGATGTGAAGTTTGAAGAATGTGTTTACCAGTCAATGAAAGCTTAACAAAAGACGCTATTGAGTTACATAATAGAAAACACATTCTTTCTTTTTAAAAAAAGGATTATTATTAGACTGAAGATAACAAGAGAAAGAAGCATATGACACACAACAAAGTTCCTAATTTGTAATCAATCCCGGGAAGGACACCCTTGGTTCTCGAAATAAAAGACCCATACTTTTTTCCTGTGCACATCATGTGACTCACAGTTGGATCTGTTCTACAACTTGGATTGGCATGAAACTCACTTGAAGCTTGAAGTTCACTTTCAATTTTGGAGGCCCACTTGATTATAGTGCCTGATTTTGTTAACATCTGCACCACAAAGAATTTTGAATTCATTACTGCTCAGATTTGCACCTTCGAGTGTTTTTTTTTTTTTTTGTGGCAGATAAGCCCCATAATATTCAAAGCCATCTGACACAATGATAGGTAAAACATGATTTCTCTAAACCAAATAACTGAAACTGGTACTTCTAGTGTAGAACCTATATGCTCTGCCTATAACCTCTGCACAAGTACTGTACTGTCCCATGTTGCACTTTTAGGTTTCATCGCTTTGCACCAATCATATGTAGGACAATAAATCACTTTATAGATGTTAAAAACGATTTGGCTGCCAACAACGGTTAAGCAGAATATAATTACATTTGTGCAAAATGAAGTCACATACCGTCAACTGAAAGCAAGTTGAGGCCTGTGAGGAATCATCAGACCAATAATGTAAACTGCAAAATATTTGTAACACCTGCCAGTATAAGATGGTCTTCAAAAGCAGTTCCTGCAATCACACTTACCATTCAGTGAGGTTCACTACATTCTTTTTAAAGCTCCTGAAAACGAAGGTCATGCCCTCCTGTCGGGCAGGATACCACTAATGTACTCCAATGCTGGTGTGGTAAAACTTTCAGTGTGCAGCAGCTGCCCCTATGAGAAGAGGCATTTCCATCTGAATGCTTAATAGTTAAATCAAACTCTTTATCTAGATCTAGAGAATAGTGCTTCACTGTCCTGTAACAAAACTACTGTGTGAGTGTTGGTGTTTGTGTGTGTTTTGGCATGGCAGGCTGCTCTAATATGCCCTAATAACCATGATGTCATCCACCTGTTTTTTGGCTTGGCGGCAGCGATGACTGATGGCACAATTTTGGATAATTATCTTATCTGATCTGGAGCTCATGAGCTGAAATGCAAAGAAATCATGAACCATAGATGTTAAAAGTCGTCTATTCCACATTACACTGGGGGTTTATCCATTTTGGGAAAAATGGTGATTTTCCACTCAGTTTCTCTAAAATAATGTTTATCGAGTCTGGGAAAGTGTTTATTTTCATAAAACACACTAATTTGGTTTCATTTACCTTTAAGTCATTTTGTGGTAGGGGATTTCTACCTAAGCCATTCAAATTCATCTGCACAGCCCAGAAAGTAAAGGCGAGGGTCCTTGTATGCAACATCCATCCATCCATTTTCTATACTGCTTCTCTCGGGTCACGGGGGGGGGGGGGGGGGGTTGGAACCTCTCTCAGCTAACTATGGGCGAGAGGCGGGGTACCTTGTATGTAACAATGCAATGAAAATGCTCTGTAACGACCTTTTAGAAGGTGTTGCTGTCCTCTGAATACCCTTTCCTTTGATAAAACTATGTAGCTCTTTCGTGACTATGCAAACATTTTCCTCCCACTGAATCAAACATTAACCCTGTCTTTAAATGTCTCAGGGTAGCCAGGTTAATGCACTGCCTGTTTCACCCAACTGTCTGACTTTTGAAGAGGTTCACCATTAACATCAAGTTTAGCAATTAAAAAAGGTGTCCCGGGTACACACTTCTTTGAGAAAGGAATTCTAGATTGTGAAGATTGTGTGAAACACCAAATGCTTCATGGGCCAAAGGGTAGCATCAGTAATTAGAAGACAATATGTGCTGGTGTATCTGCCTGAGCAGCATGTCAGGAAGCATTTTATGAACTGCATTGTTGTTCAAACCAGTTTAGCAGTTTGCGTATTTGTGGTCCAGACACTTTGGTTACTGTCAAAATATGCTTTTGAATGCTGCTTTACTGGGAAATAGAATTGTGAAGCACTGACAGGAAGACTGACAGGAAAAAAAATCCCAGTAAAACAATTTACCACAGTATCTCATAGTGCTGTTTTCTTGTTCCTGAGAATAACATTATGCCATTAAAATAGTCAGGTGTGTAGTCAGGCAAGAGATTTGGGGAAAAATAAAAACATCAGAAGAAAGGTTCAGTCAACAAGTAAAGGTACAGTCATTCTGGTAAACATCAAAAACTTTAGTAAAAACATGACATACAGCAGCAGGGTTTAACCATAGTGGTATGGATGGATCTAGTTCATGAAGGCATAAAGTTGAGAGACAAATATAACTGCAAAATAGAAAGAACTGAAAGAAAAAAGCGCACATGCTTATCTGTACAGTCAGCACATCTGCAGTTTTGGGGCAAATTCGTAAACTTTCCACTGATCAAACTTGCTCAAATAACACAAGGTAAAACTTAACTTCACTTTCTGTTTGAAAATCAAAATAACTATGGTCATCCCTTCACTTTTCAACCAGCTACATCAGTTGTACAATGCCTTTGTACAATGCTTTTATTTGTGACTGAATACCTGATTAATATTAATTGCTAGCACAAGCAAAAGCAACTAAAAGCAATTGCTAGCACATACAAAAGGAAGATGACAGGCCTACATTGGTGAATATTATATCTTCTTAACATCAGCATACTAGTCTTTTGTCTTAGCAAAAAGCACCACTGTGCCTCAGCACAGCTCGAAGCAAGGCTGTACAACTTCCTGTTTAATGCATAAGCAGCTGGAGAAAAACAGAATGTCAGTACAGGGAGTCGACTCTGAGATTCCCAAAAAAATGAGAAACAAAACTGAAGTAACCTAAAATAAATGTCAGGTTAAGCAGTGAGTACATCATTGAATTGAATGCACCAAACTTCAGACTGATGGAATAACACTGATGATCCAGGGGTTGTTTTTCTGATCTTTAATTGAATTCCCCTCAGTTATCTCATGCAGCAATCACATTCTCATCTGCCTGTAGCCTATTTCCTTCATGCTTATCTCACATGCCACTCCTGTAGAGTTTGACAGGCAAAGCATAACAGAATTGCTGCCAAGGTTGAGGGTTTGATGACTCGCAGGACCACCAATGCTAAAAATGCGTTCACTGACAGTACAGTAAGGCCGCTCGGATAAAAACATTCGCTGAATTGAGTGTGCTGTTGCTAAAAGAATAAGCTGCTGAACATTTGCTTGCCAAGACAACACAAGAGGAAATTTACTCAGCCATAACAACCTCAATGCAAGGTCAGGCTTCTCCACCACACTGAGGGCTGAAATTCATTTTAATACCTTTGGCAGCGTGTAGAAGTCAAGTTGAATGGATGTGGATTGGTGCTCCAGAATATTCAAATTGTTGATGCTGAGACTTTCAACGACATCTACGAATGTTATGATGACCTCTCGTAATTGTACACTACAAGAAGTGATGTTTTGACAGAAAATATGTTTCAAACTTTACTCGTCTGTGGCGAGACCAATAAAATGGAGGACATCATTTGTCTATGTGTGTGTGTGTGTGTCTTTGGTCCTGTGTGTATGCATGACCGCTGTGGATCAGACATCAATACATCAACGCGTGTGGGACATAAGGTAAAAAGAAACGTGAGAGATGTGTGTGGTGTGTCCATGAGGATGATGGCGGTGTGTTGTTTGGCACACATGTTTTTCTGGGATTTTGTGTGCGAGTATGTGTGTGTGTGTGTGTGTGTGTGTGTGATACTTCCTTTGTAATGATAGCTCTCAGTTTCTCGCCAGGCGGCCAGGCTACTCCTCTAAACCTCAGGGCGTTTGCCAACCCCCAGAGCCCATAGAATATGACCTACAGCTGCGCCACAGAGAGAGTCTGAGCTCCTGTTAGCTACTGAAACAACTAACATTCTTAATTAATGTAAGACAACAAACAAATACAGTGCATGTTCATATGAAGTAGGACTCTGCACGTGCAGCAGTGAAAACAGGCAGGCAGGGCGGACTGAGCACTTAAATTGCTTAACTGTGGAGCTCAGACTTCTGTAGAGGAACAGATGTGATCTGGAGGGATGAGACCGCCATCTAGAGGTCAAACTAAGGAGCATCAACTACTCTAAGGAAACTTCATCACTGTCATGACCAATGGTGGAAAACGAAGTTAGGTCCTCATACTAGTCAAAATAACTTTATCACACTGTACAAACACTTGGTTAACAGTTTCTTGCTATCACATTATTGTGACTTCAGTGCACAGAACATACGGCTACATGTACCTTCTGGAATATTATGTATTAAGAATTACATTGATATGTATGTTGAATAAGGTATTCTAGGACTGTAATATTTTCGTAAAGGAGTATTTGCAGAGGTGTGGTAATGTCACTGTGTCACAGGCAGGTCAAAGATTCTTCAGTGAACAGGGCGTCCCTCTCAGGCTTTTTTCCTGTCCACGTCACCCACTGAGCCGACCTGTTCACGGGTCCCGGGCTGAGCCGCAGATACAGCAGCAGGACTGAGGAGTCATATCTCACTCATTACTGTTTGTCCTTCCCTACAACAGAAAGAAAAAACAAACAAACTTAAAGTCACCCTGCAAGGATGTCAAGTCAGAACTAGAAATACTGCCTTAAGGTTGTAAACCTCCGCCAACCTCAAGTTGCAGTTTACATCCATGTCTGCTGTCTGTCTTCAAATTAGTCACACTTATGTACTTCAAATCCTGAATCATGAATGCTTCACATACATCTTTACATACTTCTGGATCAAAATACACTATATCGTCAAAAATATTGGGACATGCTTCTTTATTACTGAATTCAAGTGTATTATGCACAAATGTCCAAAATCTTGTGGAAAGCCTTCCCAGACTTCCCAGAAGAGTGGAAACTGTTATAGCTGCAAAGCTGTCTATGTATTTATAATGTTATTAAAGTCCCTGTTGGTGTCTCAGTACTCCATATAGCATACTGCCCAATCAAAACTGTCCTCAGTAATCACCTCCCCATGCTTCACTCACATCTGTGGTAATCTTACCTTTAGCGGGGACAAACTTAAGTGAGTGGCTGAAAATTCAAAACCGTGAGACTCCTTCTTCTGGGCCGTCGTTTACAAACTCATGGCCCAACCCATTGCCACACTTGCCACAAAGAACCTGTACACATGAGACACAATCACATCAGCTTCCTGTGTCACATCCTGAGAGGACAGATGTTTGAACTGTGCGAAAGATGCAGCAGCAGTAAAACAAATGAGGCTCTGGACCTTGTAGGCAGTGAGAGTCTCCATCATCTTGGTGACACTGTCTTCTCTGATGGTGTCAGTGAAAGCAGGCCAAGGGGATGAGTTGGGGAACTTGGACCGACTGGAGAAGAGTGGATGGTTACACTGGGAGCACACATAAATACCTGCAGGGGGACAGCTACTTTTAAAAATATTGCTTTACTTTGTACCTAGGCTAGCACAAGCATTTTTCAATATGAAACAAAACTGTTATTATCAGTGGCAGGCCAAAAATAAAAAAATAAAATGGTCACTTTAATCCAGGCTAAAAGGAGGTTACATCACATCCTGCCTTACAGAACAACCGCCTGCTCACCTGGTTTAAAATGATCCTTGTAGATCTCACCGCCAGAAAACCGACAGAAAGACATGCTGTGGCGGGTGCACAGATCAGAGGAAGGCAAAACAGATCTTAATCTGGCTCAGTCTTTCGTCAATCGGCGTTGACAGATAAACCGACTCTCTCTCGTTTTCCTGCTCCCGTGTGAAGTGATCCTGGAGGTTTAAGCAGGAGCTCCGCCCACTGCTGTTATCGGTCTCAACACTAGATGTCAGTGTTTGCCAACAGGACAACTTATATTGGACCAAAGTTCAGGCAAATATTCAGCGGAAAACTGACCCTAAAACAGATTTATATTGTGTTATGCCTAGGATTTTGGATTTTAAAATTAATATATACTGTTTGGGACATAACTTCATTCACGTTAATTTCACAAAAACCCAAAGCGAGATGAGAGTTGATGTGAAAATTCAAATATCTCTAAAAAACTCTAAAAAAGTACCTGTGTGACCCCAACAGATCCTGGACTGCTGCATGCAAACACCTAAAACCACAGAGATGCTGTAGTCTGATGTGATGCCAGCTTGTATCTAGTGATACAATCTGATTTACTTGTTACGTGATACAGAAGACATACAATAGACACGGTTCACTGCAGCTCATAAAAATGAAACAGTAGTGTTTGATTTTAGTCTCAACTTCAAAGGTTGCTGAAAGAGAGGAAGTAATGATGAATCACATAAGTCATTCCCAACACAAATATTATGAGGGTGAAGCAGAATCACAAGGAAAGACACCTCACCAGTACTTTATTCTGATTCAGTTGTTATCTCAGAAAAATTATGTGCCTGAAAGACAGAGTTCCATCAAGAAAATAAATATCCTTGCAGAAACTGGGCTCGTGAATGCATTTCTGTCCGTTGCAGCTCTGCATCCTTCATTCATACTTGCAGTAGTGCTTAAGTGCCTCTGGTAGCTCCAGCCAGTCAATGGCCATCCTGTGGACGATGTGCTTTTGGATGGCCCTCCTACACAACGTCTGCAAGGATGAGACTGGAGCAACACAAAAAGAGGACAAAAAAGACAGATTTTGGATTAGTAAAAGTAAAACAAAAGTTGTGATGATAAATCATTAATAAATAATTGAGAAATATGGATGAATTGGTGAATAGGTCCCTGGGGCAGAGTCTATGTATGTAGAGGTGGTTAATATTACTTCTTGGAAACTCAACCAAATGACCACACAGACAAAAAGGAGATTCAAGATAATCACAAAGAGATACAAAATGACCACAAAAATACTACAAAAAGGACACAAAACAACCACAAAAAGACATAAAACAACCTTAAAGAGACAAAGAGCAACTACAAAAAAGATAAAATGACCACAACATAAACGAAAAAAGATAATCTCCTCCAAAAGAGAACGAAGAAGACACTAAACAACTACAAACAACAATCTGAGTCAATTTTATGTCCTTGAAAGTGTGAGAGTTCTGGTTCACCTGCAGAATGTTGAAAGAGAGTCTCTTTCAATCACATGCCTGTGCCCAAAGGCCCATTGTTTTCATAATCAGTCTGTAAATAAAATGATCAATGTGACACTCACATCCATACTCCACCTGAACAATTCGGACACACTTTGTGGCAGCAAAGACGTCCACTACAGCATAGAGAGGTTGGGTGGCAGGGATCCCCTTTGCAGACGCTCCCATGTCCTCACCATTGATAATAATGTGCATATCAGCCAGGTCTCGCCCTTTAGGCACGTAGAGTACACCTATCCGGCTGCGTCTGGCTGTGGGAGGAAGGGCATTGGTCTTATACAAGTCATCTAAAATGTGGCTGTAACGTCCAGGCCTGCTCCTACCGACCAGCTTGTCTCTGGGGATTCGAACATTCTCAATGTACAAGTGAGAATCAGTGAAGAAAGTCTTTGGCCTGTTGTGGTTGCCTCTTCCTTCATCTCTGTCTCCAGCTCCATCTTCATTCTCTCCTCGCCCAAGCATCTGGCCCCGAGCAAGTCCACCATCACCAACCACTTGACCCTCTGCTTCAGCATCCTCTATGATCTTGTTGTGGTTCCGAGTGATGGCAAATACCCAACTGTCTCCTAACTCTGTCAGGTCCGGGATGGAGTATTCAGGTACCACCTCTAAGCCCCTGGGGTCCCTGGCAGTCAGGCCGACCCGGAGGTGGCCACACCAGCCCAGCTCCTTATCCTCAATCTCTATGAGAAATATCTCACCGGGCTTCAGAGGTTGTTTGCTGAAACACACTCCATTTGCAAAGCTCTCCACTCTGGTGGCCTGCGTTCCAGAGTGGTCCAGTCTGACGTTGGTACCATGGATGGGATGGAATTCCATGAACTGGTCAGGAAAGGGTTCCATTTTCACTTCTGTTTGCACAAACTCAAGCTTTCACTTCTGGCTCAGGGAACAGAAATTACCAGCAAAAAGAAATTCCCTGCTGCCAAAATCACAACGAACAGATATAAATTTTGTAATCCTTTTCAGGCAAACAGTCTTGGGTGACATGTGGTCATAGCAGAAACACAACAACTTGTGCAGACAAGATCTCTGCTCTGCCTATCTGTGGGCCACTCAGGGAAGCTTCTGGTAGAGGGCTATTTTTGAACAGCTGCATATGTCAACAGATGGCAAGGTATGTGTGTGCGTGTGTGTGTGTGTAGTGTGTGTGCACGCGTGTGTGCGTGGAGGGGGGTGGCCAACATGCACATGCCTATAGTCACTCACATGCTCCAGACATACATATATATGTATGTATATATATGTAGTGTATAATAGCTGCGTAATTATCATAATACCATATCTCAGTGAGATATGTTAAACAGCAGGCATTTCATAGCTGCATTCTAAATATAGCAGTGCCATGCAAATACAGTCTGGATTTCATTCTTATGTAAAACATCAATTAAAGTAATATATGAGATAAGAAGAAAGTCTGTGAAGATTATAATGTGATAATAGAATTATAAAAGAAGAATATGAAGGGGAATTATATTTAAAGCTCTTAGCAGTTACTATTTATAATCATCATATATTAGAATAAAGGCTCTTGCGCCATCATTTCTGTCCAAAGGTATCAGGTATTTTCATCAGATCATGTTAATATACAGTAAAGTATAGGAGCTCATTCACATTAGTAACATAAGTGTCACTGCCTCACTTGGTCTGATGTGACCAATAAATCTTTCGATGGCTAATGCGAGATAACATAAGTCACATGCTAGTATACTTTTATTACACTTTTTCTACTGGTCTTTGTGTTTCAGTATTGACCATCAAACAGTATATATGCATATATAGTATGCATAAAAACATCAAAAAGTCTCTTTTTATCAAGATATAAGGTACACCTGTCAATAAGCAGCTGCAGCTCTAGTGGTCATTGGGCTAATTGAGTAGTGTTAAAACTTCATTTAACACAATCTGCATAGTCTGAAATTTCTGCATATTTCGGCCCGAAATTCTGTAAACCTGTAAAACTCTGACCGTTTGTCTTGTGAAGGAAAAGCCTGGAAAGAAGGAAGATGGAAATAAATAAAGGCGAGGTTGTTACATTCCATCACTGACTAATTACTGGAATTTTACAGTCTATGTAAATGTAGTCATTGTTAAGTTGTGGTTGTACTTCAGATAAGAGCTGACACGAGTTCTTTCAAAGTTTCCACTACTGATAGTTCAGTTCTGTCATAAACTCACCGCAGACACATCTCACCTCACGCTTCCTCCCTGCTGAGATTTAAGCAGCAGCTGAAGGTGTTTTACTCTCATATCCACAGCAGTTATAATGACGACTGAAGCTGCTTCTGTTCCTCTGCTAACGTACTGCCAAGCTACGCACAAGCGTCAGTAGTACTTTCATCATGGAGTGACAAGAATATAAACTTATGCTAACTATGACCTAATCGCGGGCGGCACGGTGGTGCAGTGGTTAGCACTGGCGCCTCATAGCGACAGGGTTCCAGGATCGAACCCCGAGCCTTCTATGTGCAGTTTACATGTTCTCTCCGTGCCAGGACGGGGTTTCTCCCACAGGCCCAAAAACATGTACATTAGGTCATGTACAAACGTGTACATGAGCGGATTGCGTTACAAAAAAATCTCTTTTTATCAAGATATAAGGTACACCTGTATAAATACCTGGGGCAATAAGCAGCTGCAGCTCTAGTGGTTATTGGGCTAATTGAGTAGTGTTAAAACTTCATTTAACACAATCTGCATAGTCTGAAATTTCTGCATATTTCGGCCCGTCTTAATTAACACTGTATAATTACTATGTGAGGCTTTCTCAGTGAGGATTTAGAACACTATTGTATATAACATTAACAACACATAAAATGTCAAAATTGCAGATCCGTATACTGTGCAGACATACAAACATATCCCCAACAGGTAATCATCCAAGAGCAACAGATTATAAAATGAGTAAACTGTACACACACTGGACATTAATAATAAGGCCTATCTGTTCATTCAGGCAGTGATGGATGGGAGTTATTATCTCTCACCCCAAATGAAGCCTGCACACAACTCTTCCCCGTTCTTCATAATGTCAGTTCTAGGGCTTCGAGTGTGTTTTATGTCAGTGCGCGTGCGTCGATACGTGTGCAGCCTGTTACAGACGCTCCCGATCTTTCTCACTGTTTTCTACTATTTTATTATTATTTCGCGACTCCTTTTACTTTCTTTTTACTCTGGACTACATTGTTTTCTACCTACCACACACCAGGAAAGTTGTGGCGATGCAACTCCTCGCTGCCCGCATTGTTTACACTCGGGATCAGCTGATGGACCTGAAGCCGGCCACCTCTCCAGGGAAAACACCGAGAGTAATCCCTGCGGAATGCTGGATTAAAACTCACAGCGGATACAGGGGAAATAAAAAGTTACGGAGAAAGAGGGAAGCTTTGAAACAGCGGAGGCTTATGACTAGGAAGTTTAAGCCGTGTCTCCCCTCTATCGTCGTGGGAAATGTGAGGTCACTCGGGAATGGACGAACTGACGGCATTGTCGCAGAGTCAGAGGGAATACCGGGAGTGCAGTTTGATGTGCTTTACGGAGACATGGCTGCACCAGGACATACCTGATGACAATGTGACAGTAACGGGCTTCCATACGGTCCGTGCGGACAGAGACTGCGCTACCAGCGGTAAGCACAAAGGGGGGGGGGGGCTCGTTAACAACCGGTGGTGTAATCCAGCTCACATCACGGTGAAGGAGCGCATCTGCAGCCCGGATGTGGAACTGTGTGCCGTTGGACTACGTCCATATTACCTGCCCAGGGAGTTTTCACATGTTGTCATGGTGACTGTTTATGTCCCCCCTCTGCAAACCCCAGCAGGACACGTGACACTATTCACTCTGCAATAGCCCGGATACAGACTCAGCACCCGAGTGCATTCATTGCAATCTCGGGTGTGTGTGTGTGAATGTTTTGTGTGAGAGAGAGGGAGAGAGATACGACGCTGAGACTCCGCGGTCCTTGCGCTCACCAGTGGAGAGGTAACTGCTGTGTGTATTTCTGTTTTATAATATGACCTTATTGTGTTGGGCTTGGGCTACATATTTTGTAGTCGTTTAATTGTGACGGCAGAAATTTGTTATTATATTTAAAAGGGAAGCTCTTAGCAGTTACTATTTATAATCATCATATATGAGGATAAAGGCTCCTGCACGCTGTGATTTACAGTAGCGCCATCATTTCTGTCCAAAGGTATCAGGTATTTTCATCAGATCATATTAATATACAGTAAAGTATAGGAGCTCATTCACATTAGTAACATAAGTGTCACTGCCTCACTTGGTCTGGTGTGACCAATAAATCTTTCGATGGCTAATGCGAGATAACATAAGTCACATGCTAGTATACTTTTATTACACTTTTTCTACTGGTCTTTGTGTTTCAGTATTGACCATCAAACAGTATATATGCATATATAGTATGCATAAAAACATAAAGAAGTAGGTGAAGGTGTTTTACTCTCATATCCACAGCAGTTATAATGACGACTGAAGCTGCGTCTGTTCCTCTGCTAACGTACTGCCAAACTACGCACAAACGTCAGTAGTACTTTCATCATGGAGTGACATGATTATAAGATTATGCTAAGTATGAGCTCGTCACGGTCGGCACGGTGGTGCAGTGGTTAGCGCTGTCGCCTCATAGCAACAGGGTTGCGCGTTCGAATCTGGACTTTAGCTTTTTCACTGTGAAGACTGTACTGGAATAAGAAATGCCTGCAGACTGCATACTCAGTACTTTAAAATAGGGCTGAACAAGGGACTGAATTATTTTACAGCCCACATGCCAAGTGATTACTGTGAGAAATCAAAATCTGCTCTCAAACTCAAGCATCTAAATTTGTGTCCTCGCTTATTTATTCGGATTTTAAAGGGACACTTAAGGACTGTGACGTTACTAATAACTACAATCAACACTAGGTCACGGAGATGAGCTAGCTTGGAAACACACCCCACCAAATGTTACTTTAGCCCATGATCCAGCTGTGTGATTTGTCAGATTTCACAGTAAAACCCTGCATTAATGTTAATCTGAGATTGTTACTGTCCGTGAATGATCAGAGGGTGGCACACAAACACACACACACCCCTACACACACAGTCAGAGTCACAGACATGCTGTCAGGCTTATCTGTCAGATTGATCGACACATTGCAGTGCACACACAGCAGATGTGTGCTGTGTTTCGTGCTACAGCTGTCACATGATCACTCTGTATGTCACACACAACCTTATGGAACAGTTAACAACTCCTTACATTTCTTTTATAGGAGTTTATCACTTAGCATCACTCTTGTTAGGGACCTCAAATGTATGGCTGGCCCCATTACAACAAGCAAATACAGATTAAAAAATATTTATATGTAGCATATTAACAGGATTATTCTCCTTGGTTTTCTTCAGCCGTTCATGTTTGTTCAGCTTTGTGTGATCTCTGGGGTTGTCACCCCTAAGTTCTTCCAGCACCACAGCTAAACCAAAACCCAAAGGGTGGTGTTTGGGAGAGTGAACAGAGATCACACAAACACTTTGCCATAATCTGTGGATTTTTGGAGGCGATATCTTTAATATGATATTTCTCTTAAGAAAACACTTTTTAAAAAGGACTATTAATTTCTTCATACCAGCACAGACCTGATATATGACTACTTTATCTCATATCATATTTTTAACATTGCTAGCAATGTGGCTCATAACAATATTGCTCTGTTGATCACTTTCCATGAAATTTGCCATACTCATTCATGAATTAACATTATGTTTTAGAAATTTGCTGATTAACATATAGGGAACCCAAAGTGCTGCAGAACCTGAGCACAATCTCACAGAGATGCAAGTATCACCATAGAGTCTTAGTTTTATTTGATTATGTGTAGCCAGACCAGCATAATTTCATTTTAATTCCTCTTCACAATTTTTCTCCCAAGGTCAACAGATGAACCTTGACTTGTTGATTTGATCCCATCACTTTCAAAACACGCTGCGCTGATTTGAGTTTCAACACTGGTCTGTCCTGTTAATAGAGTGAAAAAAAAAAAAAAAACATTGTAAGCTTAACGGTAGTTTAGTCTGCCTAATATGAGTGTATATGTGTGTGTGTTTTCTGGCACCATGCAGGTTCTGGTCCCTCATTCACACCCTCTGCTTCAGCATCCTCTATGATCTTGTTGTGTGTGCTATTTGGACATTAATGAAGACAGTGTGAAAGTGCCAAGTGCCAAAGACCAATTAGTAACAAGTCTATGTAAATGTAGTCATTGTTAAGTTGTGGTTGTACTTCAGATAAGAGCTGACACGAGTTCTTTCAAAGTTTCCACTACTGATAGTTCAGTTCTGTCATAAACTCACCGCAGACACATCTCACCTCACGCTTCCTCCCTGCTGAGATTTAAGCAGCAGCTGAAGGTGTTTTACTCTCATATCCACAGCAGTTATAATGACGACTGAAGCTGCTTCTGTTCCTCTGCTAACGTACTGCCAAGCTACGCACAAGCGTCAGTAGTACTTTCATCATGGAGTGACATGAATATAAGACTATGCTAAGTATGAGCTCGTCACGGTGGGCACGGCGCAGTGGTTAGCACTGTCGCCTCATAGCAACAGGATTCCGCGTTCGAATCCCCGGCAGGTTTGCTATGTTGGGTTTGGGGTTTGCATTGTTCTCCCCAGTGCCTGAGTGGGTTTCCTCCGGATAATCCGGGGCTTTCTCCCACAATACCGATAACATGCACAGAAGATGGAAAACATGAAAAAAGTAGTAGAGTGTTGTCTGTCGTGTGTGTGTGTGTGTGTGTGTGGGGGGGTGTGTGTGTGTGTGTGAATGTTTTGTGTGAGAGAGAGGGAGAGAGATACGACGCTGAGACTCCGCGGTCCTTGCGCTCACCAGTGGAGAGGTAACTACTGTGTGTATTTCTGTTTTATAATATGACCTTATTGTGTTGGGCTTGGGCTACATATTTTGTAGTCATTTAGTTGTGACGGCAGAAATTTGTTATTATATTTAAAAGGGAAGCTCTTAGCAGTTACTATTTATAATCATCATATATGAGGATAAAGGCTCCTGCACGCTGTGATTTACAGTAGCGCCATCATTTCTGTCCAAAGGTATCAGATATTTTCATCAGATCATATTAATATACAGTAAAGTATAGGAGCTCATTCACATTAGTAACATAAGTGTCACTGCCTCACTTGGTCTGGTGTGACCAATAAATCTTTCGATGGCTAATGCGAGATAACATAAGTCACATGCTAGTATACTTTTATTACACTTTTTCTACTGGTCTTTGTGTTTCAGTATTGACCATCAAACAGTATATATGCATATATAGTATGCAGTCAAAGGAAATTCTGTAAACCTGTAAAACTCTGACCGTTTGTCTTGTGAAGGAAAAGCCTGGAAAGAAGGAAGATGGAAATAAATAAAGGCGAGGTTGTTACATTCCATCACTGACTAATTACTGGAATTTTACAGTCTATGTAAATGTAGTCATTGTTAAGTTGTGGTTGTACTTCAGATAAGAGCTGACACGAGTTCTTTCAAAGTTTCCACTACTGATAGTTCAGTTCTGTCATAAACTCACCGCAGACACATCTCACCTCACGCTTCCTCCCTGCTGAGATTTAAGCAGCAGCTGAAGGTGTTTTACTCTCATATCCACAGCAGTTATAATGACGACTGAAGCTGCTTCTGTTCCTCTGCTAACGTACTGCCAAGCTACGCACAAGCGTCAGTAGTACTTTCATCATGGAGTGACAAGAATATAAACTTATGCTAACTATGACCTAATCGCGGGCGGCACGGTGGTGCAGTGGTTAGCACTGGCGCCTCATAGCGACAGGGTTCCAGGATCGAACCCCGAGCCTTCTATGTGCAGTTTACATGTTCTCTCCGTGCCAGGACGGGGTTTCTCCCACAGGCCCAAAAACATGTACATTAGGTCATGTACAAACGTGTACATGAGCGGGTTGCGTTACAAAAAAATCTCTTTTTATCAAGATATAAGGTACACCTGTATAAATACCTGGGGCAATAAGCAGCTGCAGCTCTAGTGGTTATTGGGCTAATTGAGTAGTGTTAAAACTTCATTTAACACAATCTGCATAGTCTGAAATTTCTGCATATTTCGGCCCGTCTTAATTAACACTGTATAATTACTATGTGAGGCTTTCCCAGTGAGGATTTAGAACACTATTGTATATAACATTAACAACACATAAAATGTCAAAATTGCAGATCCGTATACTGTGCAGACATACAAACATATCCCCAACAGGTAATCATCCAAGAGCAACAGATTATAAAATGAGTAAACTGTACACACACTGGACATTAATAATAAGGCCTATCTGTTCATTCAGGCAGTGATGGATGGGAGTTATTATCTCTCACCCCAAATGAAGCCTGCACACAACTCTTCCCCGTTCTTCATAATGTCAGTTCTAGGGCTTCGAGTGTGTTTTATGTCAGTGCGCGTGCGTCGATACGTGTGCAGCCTGTTACAGACGCTCCCGATCTTTCTCACTGTTTTCTACTATTTTATTATTATTTCGCGACTCCTTTTACTTTCTTTTTACTCTGGACTACATTGTTTTCTACCTACCACACACCAGGAAAGTTGTGGCGATGCAACTCCTCGCTGCCCGCATTGTTTACACTCGGGATCAGCTGATGGACCTGAAGCCGGCCACCTCTCCAGGGAAAACACCGAGAGTAATCCCTGCGGAATGCTGGATTAAAACTCACAGCGGATACAGGGGAAATAAAAAGTTACGGAGAAAGAGGGAAGCTTTGAAACAGCGGAGGCTTATGACTAGGAAGTTTAAGCCGTGTCTCCCCTCTATCGTCGTGGGAAATGTGAGGTCACTCGGGAATGGACGAACTGACGGCATTGTCGCAGAGTCAGAGGGAATACCGGGAGTGCAGTTTGATGTGCTTTACGGAGACATGGCTGCACCAGGACATACCTGATGACAATGTGACAGTAACGGGCTTCCATACGGTCCGTGCGGACAGAGACTGCGCTACCAGCGGTAAGCACAAAGGGGGGGGGGGGGGGGGGGGCTCGTTAACAACCGGTGGTGTAATCCAGCTCACATCACGGTGAAGGAGCGCATCTGCAGCCCGGATGTGGAACTGTGTGCCGTTGGACTACGTCCATATTACCTGCCCAGGGAGTTTTCACATGTTGTCATGGTGACTGTTTATGTCCCCCCTCTGCAAACCCCAGCAGGACACGTGACACTATTCACTCTGCAATAGCCCGGATACAGACTCAGCACCCGAGTGCATTCATTGCAATCTCGGGTGTGTGTGTGTGAATGTTTTGTGTGAGAGAGAGGGAGAGAGATACGACGCTGAGACTCCGCGGTCCTTGCGCTCACCAGTGGAGAGGTAACTGCTGTGTGTATTTCTGTTTTATAATATGACCTTATTGTGTTGGGCTTGGGCTACATATTTTGTAGTCGTTTAATTGTGACGGCAGAAATTTGTTATTATATTTAAAAGGGAAGCTCTTAGCAGTTACTATTTATAATCATCATATATGAGGATAAAGGCTCCTGCACGCTGTGATTTACAGTAGCGCCATCATTTCTGTCCAAAGGTATCAGATATTTTCATCAGATCATATTAATATACAGTAAAGTATAGGAGCTCATTCACATTAGTAACATAAGTGTCACTGCCTCACTTGGTCTGGTGTGACCAATAAATCTTTCGATGGCTAATGCGAGATAACATAAGTCACATGCTAGTATACTTTTATTACACTTTTTCTACTGGTCTTTGTGTTTCAGTATTGACCATCAAACAGTATATATGCATATATAGTATGCATAAAAACATAAAAAAGTAGGTGAAGGTGTTTTACTCTCATATCCACAGCAGTTATAATGACGACTGAAGCTGCGTCTGTTCCTCTGCTAACGTACTGCCAAACTACGCACAAACGTCAGTAGTACTTTCATCATGGAGTGACATGATTATAAGATTATGCTAAGTATGAGCTCGTCACGGTCGGCACGGTGGTGCAGTGGTTAGCGCTGTCGCCTCATAGCAACAGGGTTGCACGTTCGAATCTGGACTTTAGCTTTTTCACTGTGAAGACTGTACTGGAATAAGAAATGCCTGCAGACTGCATACTCAGTACTTTAAAATAGGGCTGAACAAGGGACTGAATTATTTTACAGCCCACATGCCAAGTGATTACTGTGAGAAATCAAAATCTGCTCTCAAACTCAAGCATCTAAATTTGTGTCCTCGCTTATTTATTCGGATTTTAAAGGGACACTTAAGGACTGTGACGTTACTAATAACTACAATCAACACTAGGTCACGGAGATGAG
This sequence comes from Scatophagus argus, assembly GCF_020382885.2. Lineage (NCBI taxonomy): Eukaryota > Metazoa > Chordata > Actinopteri > Scatophagidae > Scatophagus > Scatophagus argus. Next base: position 6,824,561 of record NC_058513.1, read on the forward strand.
CTAGCTTGGAAACACACCCCACCAAATGTTACTTTAGCCCATGATCCAGCTGTGTGATTTGTCAGATTTCACAGTAAAACCCTGCATTAATGTTAATCTGAGATTGTTACTGTCCGTGAATGATCAGAGGGTGGCACACAAACACACACACACCCCTACACACACAGTCAGAGTCACAGACATGCTGTCAGGCTTATCTGTCAGATTGATCGACACATTGCAGTGCACACACAGCAGATGTGTGCTGTGTTTCGTGCTACAGCTGTCACATGATCACTCTGTATGTCACACACAACCTTATGGAACAGTTAACAACTCCTTACATTTCTTTTATAGGAGTTTATCACTTAGCATCACTCTTGTTAGGGACCTCAAATGTATGGCTGGCCCCATTACAACAAGCAAATACAGATTAAAAAATATTTATATGTAGCATATTAACAGGATTATTCTCCTTGGTTTTCTTCAGCCGTTCATGTTTGTTCAGCTTTGTGTGATCTCTGGGGTTGTCACCCCTAAGTTCTTCCAGCACCACAGCTAAACCAAAACCCAAAGGGTGATGTTTGGGAGAGTGAACAGAGATCACACAAACACTTTGCCATAATCTGTGGATTTTTGGAGGCGATATCTTTAATATGATATTTCTCTTAAGAAAACACTTTTTAAAAAGGACTATTAATTTCTTCATACCAGCACAGACCTGATATATGACTACTTTATCTCATATCATATTTTTAACATTGCTAGCAATGTGGCTCATAACAATATTGCTCTGTTGATCACTTTCCATGAAATTTGCCATACTCATTCATGAATTAACATTATGTTTTAGAAATTTGCTGATTAACATATAGGGAACCCAAAGTGCTGCAGAACCTGAGCACAATCTCACAGAGATGCAAGTATCACCATAGAGTCTTAGTTTTATTTGATTATGTGTAGCCAGACCAGCATAATTTCATTTTAATTCCTCTTCACAATTTTTCTCCCAAGGTCAACAGATGAACCTTGACTTGTTGATTTGATCCCATCACTTTCAAAACACGCTGCGCTGATTTGAGTTTCAACACTGGTCTGTCCTGTTAATAGAGTGAAAAAAAAAAAAAAACATTGTAAGCTTAACGGTAGTTTAGTCTGCCTAATATGAGTGTATATGTGTGTGTGTTTTCTGGCACCATGCAGGTTCTGGTCCCTCATTCACACCCTCTGCTTCAGCATCCTCTATGATCTTGTTGTGTGTGCTATTTGGACATTAATGAAGACAGTGTGAAAGTGCCAAGTGCCAAAGACCAATTAGTAACAAGTCTATGTAAATGTAGTCATTGTTAAGTTGTGGTTGTACTTCAGATAAGAGCTGACACGAGTTCTTTCAAAGTTTCCACTACTGATAGTTCAGTTCTGTCATAAACTCACCGCAGACACATCTCACCTCACGCTTCCTCCCTGCTGAGATTTAAGCAGCAGCTGAAGGTGTTTTACTCTCATATCCACAGCAGTTATAATGACGACTGAAGCTGCTTCTGTTCCTCTGCTAACGTACTGCCAAGCTACGCACAAGCGTCAGTAGTACTTTCATCATGGAGTGACATGAATATAAGACTATGCTAAGTATGAGCTCGTCACGGTGGGCACGGCGCAGTGGTTAGCACTGTCGCCTCATAGCAACAGGATTCCGCGTTCGAATCCCCGGCAGGTTTGCTATGTTGGGTTTGGGGTTTGCATTGTTCTCCCCAGTGCCTGAGTGGGTTTCCTCCGGATAATCCGGGGCTTTCTCCCACAATACCGATAACATGCACAGAAGATGGAAAACATGAAAAAAGTAGTAGAGTGTTGTCTGTCGTGTGTGTGTGTGTGTGTGTGGGGGGGGGGGTGTGTGTGTGTGAATGTTTTGTGTGAGAGAGAGGGAGAGAGATACGACGCTGAGACTCCGCGGTCCTTGCGCTCACCAGTGGAGAGGTAACTACTGTGTGTATTTCTGTTTTATAATATGACCTTATTGTGTTGGGCTTGGGCTACATATTTTGTAGTCATTTAGTTGTGACGGCAGAAATTTGTTATTATATTTAAAAGGGAAGCTCTTAGCAGTTACTATTTATAATCATCATATATGAGGATAAAGGCTCCTGCACGCTGTGATTTACAGTAGCGCCATCATTTCTGTCCAAAGGTATCAGATATTTTCATCAGATCATATTAATATACAGTAAAGTATAGGAGCTCATTCACATTAGTAACATAAGTGTCACTGCCTCACTTGGTCTGGTGTGACCAATAAATCTTTCGATGGCTAATGCGAGATAACATAAGTCACATGCTAGTATACTTTTATTACACTTTTTCTACTGGTCTTTGTGTTTCAGTATTGACCATCAAACAGTATATATGCATATATAGTATGCATAAAAACATAAAGAAGTAGGTGAAGGTGTTTTACTCTCATATCCACAGCAGTTATAATGACGACTGAAGCTGCGTCTGTTCCTCTGCTAACGTACTGCCAAACTACGCACAAACGTCAGTAGTACTTTCATCATGGAGTGACATGATTATAAGATTATGCTAAGTATGAGCTCGTCACGGTCGGCACGGTGGTGCAGTGGTTAGCGCTGTCGCCTCATAGCAACAGGGTTGCGCGTTCGAATCTGGACTTTAGCTTTTTCACTGTGAAGACTGTACTGGAATAAGAAATGCCTGCAGACTGCATACTCAGTACTTTAAAATAGGGCTGAACAAGGGACTGAATTATTTTACAGGGACACTTAAGGACTGTGACGTTACTAATAACTACAATCAACACTAGGTCACGGAGATGAGCTAGCTTGGAAACACACCCCACCAAATGTTACTTTAGCCCATGATCCAGCTGTGTGATTTGTCAGATTTCACAGTAAAACCCTGCATTAATGTTAATCTGAGATTGTTACTGTCCGTGAATGATCAGAGGGTGGCACACAAACACACACACACCCCTACACACACAGTCAGAGTCACAGACATGCTGTCAGGCTTATCTGTCAGATTGATCGACACATTGCAGTGCACACACAGCAGATGTGTGCTGTGTTTCGTGCTACAGCTGTCACATGATCACTCTGTATGTCACACACAACCTTATGGAACAGTTAACAACTCCTTACATTTCTTTTATAGGAGTTTATCACTTAGCATCACTCTTGTTAGGGACCTCAAATGTATGGCTGGCCCCATTACAACAAGCAAATACAGATTAAAAAATATTTATATGTAGCATATTAACAGGATTATTCTCCTTGGTTTTCTTCAGCCGTTCATGTTTGTTCAGCTTTGTGTGATCTCTGGGGTTGTCACCCCTAAGTTCTTCCAGCACCACAGCTAAACCAAAACCCAAAGGGTGATGTTTGGGAGAGTGAACAGAGATCACACAAACACTTTGCCATAATCTGTGGATTTTTGGAGGCGATATCTTTAATATGATATTTCTCTTAAGAAAACACTTTTTAAAAAGGACTATTAATTTCTTCATACCAGCACAGACCTGATATATGACTACTTTATCTCATATCATATTTTTAACATTGCTAGCAATGTGGCTCATAACAATATTGCTCTGTTGATCACTTTCCATGAAATTTGCCATACTCATTCATGAATTAACATTATGTTTTAGAAATTTGCTGATTAACATATAGGGAACCCAAAGTGCTGCAGAACCTGAGCACAATCTCACAGAGATGCAAGTATCACCATAGAGTCTTAGTTTTATTTGATTATGTGTAGCCAGACCAGCATAATTTCATTTTAATTCCTCTTCACAATTTTTCTCCCAAGGTCAACAGATGAACCTTGACTTGTTGATTTGATCCCATCACTTTCAAAACACGCTGCGCTGATTTGAGTTTCAACACTGGTCTGTCCTGTTAATAGAGTGAAAAAAAAAAAAAAAAAACATTGTTAGCTTAACGGTAGTTTAGTCTGCCTAATATGAGTGTATATGTGTGTGTGTTTTCTGGCACCATGCAGGTTCTGGTCCCTCATTCACACCCTCTGCTTCAGCATCCTCTATGATCTTGTTGTGTGTGCTATTTGGACATTAATGAAGACAGTGTGAAAGTGCCAAGTGCCAAAGACCAATTAGTAACAAGTCTATGTAAATGTAGTCATTGTTAAGTTGTGGTTGTACTTCAGATAAGAGCTGACACGAGTTCTTTCAAAGTTTCCACTACTGATAGTTCAGTTCTGTCATAAACTCACCGCAGACACATCTCACCTCACGCTTCCTCCCTGCTGAGATTTAAGCAGCAGCTGAAGGTGTTTTACTCTCATATCCACAGCAGTTATAATGACGACTGAAGCTGCTTCTGTTCCTCTGCTAACGTACTGCCAAGCTACGCACAAGCGTCAGTAGTACTTTCATCATGGAGTGACATGAATATAAGACTATGCTAAGTATGAGCTCGTCACGGTGGGCACGGCGCAGTGGTTAGCACTGTCGCCTCATAGCAACAGGATTCCGCGTTCGAATCCCCGGCAGGTTTGCTATGTTGGGTTTGGGGTTTGCATTGTTCTCCCCAGTGCCTGAGTGGGTTTCCTCCGGATAATCCGGGGCTTTCTCCCACAATACCGATAACATGCACAGAAGATGGAAAACATGAAAAAAGTAGTAGAGTGTTGTCTGTCGTGTGTGTGTGTGTGTGTGTGTGGGGGGGTGTGTGTGTGTGTGAATGTTTTGTGTGAGAGAGAGGGAGAGAGATACGACGCTGAGACTCCGCGGTCCTTGCGCTCACCAGTGGAGAGGTAACTACTGTGTGTATTTCTGTTTTATAATATGACCTTATTGTGTTGGGCTTGGGCTACATATTTTGTAGTCATTTAGTTGTGACGGCAGAAATTTGTTATTATATTTAAAAGGGAAGCTCTTAGCAGTTACTATTTATAATCATCATATATGAGGATAAAGGCTCCTGCACGCTGTGATTTACAGTAGCGCCATCATTTCTGTCCAAAGGTATCAGGTATTTTCATCAGATCATATTAATATACAGTAAAGTATAGGAGCTCATTCACATTAGTAACATAAGTGTCACTGCCTCACTTGGTCTGGTGTGACCAATAAATCTTTCGATGGCTAATGCGAGATAACATAAGTCACATGCTAGTATACTTTTATTACACTTTTTCTACTGGTCTTTGTGTTTCAGTATTGACCATCAAACAGTATATATGCATATATAGTATGCATAAAAACATAAAAAAGTAGGTGAAGGTGTTTTACTCTCATATCCACAGCAGTTATAATGACGACTGAAGCTGCGTCTGTTCCTCTGCTAACGTACTGCCAAACTACGCACAAACGTCAGTAGTACTTTCATCATGGAGTGACATGATTATAAGATTATGCTAAGTATGAGCTCGTCACGGTCGGCACGGTGGTGCAGTGGTTAGCGCTGTCGCCTCATAGCAACAGGGTTGCACGTTCGAATCTGGACTTTAGCTTTTTCACTGTGAAGACTGTACTGGAATAAGAAATGCCTGCAGACTGCATACTCAGTACTTTAAAATAGGGCTGAACAAGGGACTGAATTATTTTACAGCCCACATGCCAAGTGATTACTGTGAGAAATCAAAATCTGCTCTCAAACTCAAGCATCTAAATTTGTGTCCTCGCTTATTTATTCGGATTTTAAAGGGACACTTAAGGACTGTGACGTTACTAATAACTACAATCAACACTAGGTCACGGAGATGAGCTAGCTTGGAAACACACCCCACCAAATGTTACTTTAGCCCATGATCCAGCTGTGTGATTTGTCAGATTTCACAGTAAAACCCTGCATTAATGTTAATCTGAGATTGTTACTGTCCGTGAATGATCAGAGGGTGGCACACAAACACACACACACCCCTACACACACAGTCAGAGTCACAGACATGCTGTCAGGCTTATCTGTCAGATTGATCGACACATTGCAGTGCACACACAGCAGATGTGTGCTGTGTTTCGTGCTACAGCTGTCACATGATCACTCTGTATGTCACACACAACCTTATGGAACAGTTAACAACTCCTTACATTTCTTTTATAGGAGTTTATCACTTAGCATCACTCTTGTTAGGGACCTCAAATGTATGGCTGGCCCCATTACAACAAGCAAATACAGATTAAAAAATATTTATATGTAGCATATTAACAGGATTATTCTCCTTGGTTTTCTTCAGCCGTTCATGTTTGTTCAGCTTTGTGTGATCTCTGGGGTTGTCACCCCTAAGTTCTTCCAGCACCACAGCTAAACCAAAACCCAAAGGGTGATGTTTGGGAGAGTGAACAGAGATCACACAAACACTTTGCCATAATCTGTGGATTTTTGGAGGCGATATCTTTAATATGATATTTCTCTTAAGAAAACACTTTTTAAAAAGGACTATTAATTTCTTCATACCAGCACAGACCTGATATATGACTACTTTATCTCATATCATATTTTTAACATTGCTAGCAATGTGGCTCATAACAATATTGCTCTGTTGATCACTTTCCATGAAATTTGCCATACTCATTCATGAATTAACATTATGTTTTAGAAATTTGCTGATTAACATATAGGGAACCCAAAGTGCTGCAGAACCTGAGCACAATCTCACAGAGATGCAAGTATCACCATAGAGTCTTAGTTTTATTTGATTATGTGTAGCCAGACCAGCATAATTTCATTTTAATTCCTCTTCACAATTTTTCTCCCAAGGTCAACAGATGAACCTTGACTTGTTGATTTGATCCCATCACTTTCAAAACACGCTGCGCTGATTTGAGTTTCAACACTGGTCTGTCCTGTTAATAGAGTGAAAAAAAAAAAAAAAACATTGTTAGCTTAACGGTAGTTTAGTCTGCCTAATATGAGTGTATATGTGTGTGTGTTTTCTGGCACCATGCAGGTTCTGGTCCCTCATTCACACCCTCTGCTTCAGCATCCTCTATGATCTTGTTGTGTGTGCTATTTGGACATTAATGAAGACAGTGTGAAAGTGCCAAGTGCCAAAGACCAATTAGTAACAAGTCTATGTAAATGTAGTCATTGTTAAGTTGTGGTTGTACTTCAGATAAGAGCTGACACGAGTTCTTTCAAAGTTTCCACTACTGATAGTTCAGTTCTGTCATAAACTCACCGCAGACACATCTCACCTCACGCTTCCTCCCTGCTGAGATTTAAGCAGCAGCTGAAGGTGTTTTACTCTCATATCCACAGCAGTTATAATGACGACTGAAGCTGCTTCTGTTCCTCTGCTAACGTACTGCCAAGCTACGCACAAGCGTCAGTAGTACTTTCATCATGGAGTGACATGAATATAAGACTATGCTAAGTATGAGCTCGTCACGGTGGGCACGGCGCAGTGGTTAGCACTGTCGCCTCATAGCAACAGGATTCCGCGTTCGAATCCCCGGCAGGTTTGCTATGTTGGGTTTGGGGTTTGCATTGTTCTCCCCAGTGCCTGAGTGGGTTTCCTCCGGATAATCCGGGGCTTTCTCCCACAATACCGATAACATGCACAGAAGATGGAAAACATGAAAAAAGTAGTAGAGTGTTGTCTGTCGTGTGTGTGTGTGTGTGTGTGTGTGGGGGGGGTGTGTGTGTGTGTGAATGTTTTGTGTGAGAGAGAGGGAGAGAGATACGACGCTGAGACTCCGCGGTCCTTGCGCTCACCAGTGGAGAGGTTTCTGTTTTATAATATGACCTTATTGTGTTGGGCTTGGGCTACATATTTTGTAGTCATTTAGTTGTGACGGCAGAAATTTGTTATTATATTTAAAAGGGAAGCTCTTAGCAGTTACTATTTATAATCATCATATATGAGGATAAAGGCTCCTGCACGCTGTGATTTACAGTAGCGCCATCATTTCTGTCCAAAGGTATCAGGTATTTTCATCAGATCATATTAATATACAGTAAAGTATAGGAGCTCATTCACATTAGTAACATAAGTGTCACTGCCTCACTTGGTCTGGTGTGACCAATAAATCTTTCGATGGCTAATGCGAGATAACATAAGTCACATGCTAGTATACTTTTATTACACTTTTTCTACTGGTCTTTGTGTTTCAGTATTGACCATCAAACAGTATATATGCATATATAGTATGCAGTCAAAGGAAATTCTGTAAACCTGTAAAACTCTGACCGTTTGTCTTGTGAAGGAAAAGCCTGGAAAGAAGGAAGATGGAAATAAATAAAGGCGAGGTTGTTACATTCCATCACTGACTAATTACTGGAATTTTACAGTCTATGTAAATGTAGTCATTGTTAAGTTGTGGTTGTACTTCAGATAAGAGCTGACACGAGTTCTTTCAAAGTTTCCACTACTGATAGTTCAGTTCTGTCATAAACTCACCGCAGACACATCTCACCTCACGCTTCCTCCCTGCTGAGATTTAAGCAGCAGCTGAAGGTGTTTTACTCTCATATCCACAGCAGTTATAATGACGACTGAAGCTGCTTCTGTTCCTCTGCTAACGTACTGCCAAGCTACGCACAAGCGTCAGTAGTACTTTCATCATGGAGTGACAAGAATATAAACTTATGCTAACTATGACCTAATCGCGGGCGGCACGGTGGTGCAGTGGTTAGCACTGGCGCCTCATAGCGACAGGGTTCCAGGATCGAACCCCGAGCCTTCTATGTGCAGTTTACATGTTCTCTCCGTGCCAGGACGGGGTTTCTCCCACAGGCCCAAAAACATGTACATTAGGTCATGTACAAACGTGTACATGAGCGGATTGCGTTACAAAAAAATCTCTTTTTATCAAGATATAAGGTACACCTGTATAAATACCTGGGGCAATAAGCAGCTGCAGCTCTAGTGGTTATTGGGCTAATTGAGTAGTGTTAAAACTTCATTTAACACAATCTGCATAGTCTGAAATTTCTGCATATTTCGGCCCGTCTTAATTAACACTGTATAATTACTATGTGAGGCTTTCCCAGTGAGGATTTAGAACACTATTGTATATAACATTAACAACACATAAAATGTCAAAATTGCAGATCCGTATACTGTGCAGACATACAAACATATCCCCAACAGGTAATCATCCAAGAGCAACAGATTATAAAATGAGTAAACTGTACACACACTGGACATTAATAATAAGGCCTATCTGTTCATTCAGGCAGTGATGGATGGGAGTTATTATCTCTCACCCCAAATGAAGCCTGCACACAACTCTTCCCCGTTCTTCATAATGTCAGTTCTAGGGCTTCGAGTGTGTTTTATGTCAGTGCGCGTGCGTCGATACGTGTGCAGCCTGTTACAGACGCTCCCGATCTTTCTCACTGTTTTCTACTATTTTATTATTATTTCGCGACTCCTTTTACTTTCTTTTTACTCTGGACTACATTGTTTTCTACCTACCACACACCAGGAAAGTTGTGGCGATGCAACTCCTCGCTGCCCGCATTGTTTACACTCGGGATCAGCTGATGGACCTGAAGCCGGCCACCTCTCCAGGGAAAACACCGAGAGTAATCCCTGTGGAATGCTGGATTAAAACTCACAGCGGATACAGGGGAAATAAAAAGTTACGGAGAAAGAGGGAAGCTTTGAAACAGCGGAGGCTTATGACTAGGAAGTTTAAGCCGTGTCTCCCCTCTATCGTCGTGGGAAATGTGAGGTCACTCGGGAATGGACGAACTGACGGCATTGTCGCAGAGTCAGAGGGAATACCGGGAGTGCAGTTTGATGTGCTTTACGGAGACATGGCTGCACCAGGACATACCTGATGACAATGTGACAGTAACGGGCTTCCATACGGTCCGTGCGGACAGAGACTGCGCTACCAGCGGTAAGCACAAAGGGGGGGGGGGGGGGGGCTCGTTAACAACCGGTGTGTAATCCAGCTCACATCACGGTGAAGGAGCGCATCTGCAGCCCGGATGTGGAACTGTGTGCCGTTGGACTACGTCCATATTACCTGCCCAGGGAGTTTTCACATGTTGTCATGGTGACTGTTTATGTCCCCCCTCTGC